>NC_037338.1:105612152-106237152 GCF_002263795.3 Bos taurus | reverse complement strand
TCTGACTGGAGATAGCCGGATGCCGGCTGACCCAGGGCCCGAGGTGGGCGGTGGCTGGCCAGGCTTCCTCATGTCCTGCCTGAAGGGCCCCCATGTCATCCTCAAGATGGAGGCCATGAAGATGGTCCACCCTGAGAAGTTCCCTGAGCTGCAGGCGGCCACCCCCTGCTTCCCACCTGCGCCCCGGCCTGCCCCGGCTCTGGCACCCAAGCGAGCCTGGCCCTCAGACACAGAGATCATCGTCAACCAGGCCTGTGGGGGGGACATGCCCGCCCTGGAAGGGGCACCCTGCACCCCGCCTCTGCCACGGCGGCCCCGCAAGGGCAGCGCTGAGCTGGGCTTCCCCCGGGTGGCGCCGGCGGACGAGGTCATCGTGAACCAGTACGTGATCCGGCCCAGCCCTGCGGCCCCGGGGGCCCCTGCGGCAGCGGTGGCCGCGGCTGCCGGGGAGCCTCTGGAGTGCCCGACGTGCGGGCACACGTACAACGCCACGCAGAGGCGGCCCCGCGTGCTGTCCTGCCTGCACTCCGTGTGTGAGCAGTGCCTGCAGATTCTCTACGAGTCCTGCCCCAAGTACAAGTTCATCTCTTGTCCCACCTGCCGCCGTGAGACTGTGCTCTTCACTGACTACGGCCTGGCTGCGCTGGCTATCAACACGTCCATCCTGAGCCGCCTGCCACCCGAGGCGCTGACCGCCCCGTCGGGTGGCCAGTGGGGTGGCGAGCCCGAGGGCAGCTGCTACCAGACCTTCCGGCAGTACTGCGGGGCTGCGTGCACGTGCCACGCTCGGAACCCGCTGTCTGCCTGCTCCATCATGTAGCGCCCGCCCGCCCGTCTCTGCTCCCTGCTGCTTCAGGGATCTGGCCCTGCCCTGTTGCCCGCTAGCCCCTTGCCCACCACAGCTTCTGGCCCCACCCATGTGGCATTGTCGCTGCAGCCAGCTCTGCCATTAAAACTCTTTGCCAAAGCCTGTACCTCATGCCCTGCACCGAAGCTGAGGCCTGCTCACGGCCTGGGCCGGGGGGAGTGGGCACCCAGAGCGGCAGCCCTGGTGGGGTCCAGGCTGAGGAGCCAGAGCGAAGCTGGATACTTGGGGTCAGCCTGCTCTGCTCAGTGGGGGCCAGGCGGGGCCTGTGTGTGCGTGTGTGTGCACCTGCGTGAGCCACCTGCGTGCTCCGGGCAGGACTGTGGGAGCAGCTGGGCAGAGCAGAGCTGGCTGGCAAAGGGAGGGACCTTCTCTGTGCTGGCCACTGGGTGTGAGCGCAGCGGGGACACGAGGCAGCCCACCTGAGCCGCGGAGCCCGCCTGACTCCCTGAGGCGCTGTGGGCACAGCCCTGGGGCCCGTCTGAGCTGGGGCTGGGATGAAGGCTGGCCGCAACCACAGTGGGGTACAGGGCCTGAGGGCCTCCTGTCCGGTACTGGACGACTGCATTTGGAGAAGGAACTGTCGCCCAGCTGGTGCAGGCAGGGGAGAGGAGAGGGCGACGCAAGAACGACAGCATGGGTAGCACTCCCTGTTTATTGAGAGCTGCCCCTTGTACTGACGAGCCCGCAAGGCGGGGCTGTGACAGTGTCCATCAGGTGCAGGCTGTGGGCTTGGAGGGGTGCTGCAGCACGGTCGGGAGGACAGGGCCTGGTTGGCAGGCTCGGAGGGGCGCTGCGGAGCAGTCAGGAGGACGGGGCCCGGTTGGCAGGCTCGGAGAGGCGCTGCGGAGCGGTCGGGAGGACGGGGCCCGGTTGGCAGGCTCGGAGGGAGCGCTGTGGCGCGGTCGGGAGGACGGGGCCCGGTTGGCAGGCTCGGAGAGGTGCTGCGGAGTGGTCGGGAGGACGGGGCCCGGTTGGCAGTCTCGGAGGGGTGCTGTGGCGCGGTCGGGAGGACGGGGCCGGGTTGGCAGGCTCGGAGGGGTGCTGTGGCGCGGTCGGGAGGACGGGGCCCGGTTGGCAGTCTCGGAGGGGTGCTGCGGAGTGGTCGGGAGGACGGGGCCCCGTTGGCAGTCTCTGGCTCCTGGACCCAGTGGGGCCCTGGACCCATTGGGGCCCTGGGCCCTTGAGGTGGAGGGGCATGTGCTGACACCCAGCCTGCTCGGGGCCGCTGGGCTCCTGACAGCCCAGGTGAGGTGGCCCTTTGTGAGCTGGGCCTGTGCAGCAGGGGCCCCCCGGGCTGCCTGACCTTCAGGGAACACTCAGGTCCATGGCACCCCCTCCTGCAGACCAGCCGGGTGGGAGGTCCAGCAGTGGGGTGGGGCCTGTCCATCGAGGGGCTCTCGGAGCCCTGGCCATGAACCTCCTCCAGTGCTGTGCTGCACACCGGTGGCTCGTGTCTGGGCAGTAGGCGTCTCAGGCTGGGTCAGAGGCTAAACGCAGGTTCTGGGGCGGCCCTGTCCAGGCCCCGGGATGAAGGCTAGCACACCGGTCAGCCCTGGGTTCTTCAATCCTGGTCGTCGGGCCTCAGGGCAGGGTGCTGCCAGGGCCGCTGGCACCAAGGCTTCCTGTCAGTCGGCAGCCGCTGCCCCAGGCCCAGGCCCAGGACGTGCCGGCAGCAGGCACGTGGCCGTCAGCGGCGGGAGCCGTCCAGCAGCACGAACAGCAGCCCCAGCAGCAAGAGCGGGGTGAAGACAAGCAGCAGGCCGAGCAGCTCAAGTGCCAGCAGGCTCAGCAGTGCCAGGCGGCGGGCACAGGGCCCGTGTCCCCGTAGGGCCCAGAGCCAGGCACCCAGGCAGGGCGGGCAGGGCAGGAAGGGCAGGCAGCCTCGGCCGCCCACGGCCTCTGGCAGGAAGCGCAGCTGGTAGCGGTGCTCCAGGGAGGCCCATGGCCCGCGGCCGTGGCGGGCAGGCAGGGGTGGGGTGGGGGGCGCGGGGCGTGGGGGCCCGTCGGCCCGCAGCAGCTCCTCTTGCAGCCGGCAGATCTCCCACTCGAGCATGGGGGTCTTCTGGCGACACAGCGGGCAGCACACGCGGCCCAGGTCGCCGGGGGCAGCGCCCAGCAGCCGGTGCAGACAGCCCATGCAGAGGCCGTGGCCACAGTTCAGCAGGGCCAGGCGCTGCTGCCCCGGCCCATAGGGCTCCGTGCAGATGGGGCACTCCTCCGCCTCCTGCTGCGCCTCCTCGTCCTCTGTGCGGCTGGCCCAGGGCGGGGCCGCGGCCGGGGCCCCCAGCAGGGGCTCACTGTCTGGAGTCCTGGCACCCTGGGGCTTCCCAAGGGCCCCGCTGCCCAACCCATCCTCAACCAGCACTTGGTGCAGTGGGTCCAAGTGCTCGGGGCCCAGAGACCGACTGGTGAACCCCGAGCCGCGGTCAGCAGGGCCACCAGCGGGGACCCCAGGGCACAGTTCAGGGGCGGTGCCTCCAGGGCAGGGGCTGGGATGGGTGGGTGGGGACCCCAGGGTGGCGGAGGGGTGGTTGAGGCCTTGAAGGTCAGCGTGGCCCTCCGCAGCCGGGGCAGGCTCTGGCACTGACCTTGCAGCAACCGCCGCCTCCTTCTGGCTCCGGGCCCCACTCGACGAAACTTCACTTGGGTCCCCGTGCCCCTGCCAGCTCCCGGAGGCTCCTGGGCCCAGTGTGCCGTCCCCGACAGGATCTGCCCAAGCCCAGCCGTGGGCAAAGCAGTCACTGTGTCAGCCAGAGACCGCCAGCTGGATTCCAGGCCGGGGCCTTGTGGGCAGGCCAGTCCAACTCCTCCAACAGGAATTCCCCTCCCAGGGGTGCGGAAGCCACTCAGACCTCCCTCCCCACCAGTCTGAGCCACACCCCTTCCCTCCAACCCAGGCCACGCCCCCCCCTCCCTCCTGAGGGCCCTGGGCAGCTGTTCCCTGGGCTGGTAAGGGATGGTCAATGCCAGCCTGGCCGGGTGCTTTTCCTGCTTGGCCCTCAGGGCAAGAGCAGAGTCTGCACAAGGTGGGCAAACGGCTGGCACCCTCATCATCAGACTCAGGCACTGCAGTGTGGGCTGAGCCACGGTGCCCGTGCCCAGCAGAGCAGGCTATTCCATCCAGACCTGCTCTGGACCACCCACTGCCCGAGGCCCACTTCCGTCTAAGAAGAGCAGGCAGGAAGCGGCCACCAAGAGCCCGGTGTTTATTGCTGAGGCTTTCCTGGAGCTGAGAGGGCAGGTGTGTGCTGCTCATGGCGTCCTCCCTCTGCTGGGGTCTGTGCAGGAGAGTCGACCACCCTCCCAGCTGGTAGCAGACAGGGCGAGAGCCAACGACAGCCCCCAGAGAGCGTCGGGCAGGGTGGCTGTGGCCAACGGCAGGATGGCCCTTCAGGCCCACGTCTCAGTCTGGAAACGCAGTGTCCGCTGCAGCTGAGCGAGGTAGGCGGCCGCATCGGGGTCAGAGAGCCCGCCCTCCTCCCGGAAGATGGACAGCAGGGTGTCACACACATCGGCCGGCATGTACTTGGCGTTGCTGGAAGGGCAGGCGGGACAGCGCTCAGCACAGCCGGCGTCCCCATGGGCCCGTCCCTCCAACCACCCGCGGCCCAGGCTCACCCTGCCAGGTAGAAATGGGCGCCCCGGCCGTCCAGCAGCTCCCACACCAGCGGCCCGAGCGCCCGGAGCCGGTGCTGCACATACACCTTCTGCTCCTGCGGGGCAGCGGGCGGGAGGCACTCTGAGTCTGCACCCTGGGCGTCCCGCCCCGTGCCCCTCCCCGCCCTTCCACACACACCTGCTCCCGGGAGAAGGCCGTGACCAGAGTCAGGCAGCCTCTCGCCTGCAGCTGCTCCCACTCGGCCTCCCAGTAGAAGTCCTGGTCCCGCCGGCGGCATCCGAAGAACAGCACATTTCCTGGGGGTGGGGGGGCAGGGAGCAGGGCCTGAGCCTGGGCCTGCACCCCTGGAGCTCAGCCGGCCGCCTCCCCGCCCCAGACTCTGCTCACCGGTCTCGCCCTGGGCCACTCGCTCCTGGATGGCTGCTCGGAAGGGGGCTACGCCGGTGCCGGGCCCCACCATGATCACAGGTACATCTGGCGTCTTTGGGAATGTCAGGCCCCCAGACCGCACCCACAGGGGCACCCGGACAGGTCCTATGGCGTGAGGGAGGCAGCTTGAAGAGGCTCGCAGGCCCAGGGCCCAACCCCCACCCCAAAGAGCCAGGGTCACCTTGCGCAGGGTCCAGGGACGCCAGCCAGCTGGAGCAGAGGCCACGGCGGGGCTCCCGGAGGCGGGTCTGGTACTGCACCACGGCCACCAGGATCTGCAGCCGCGAGGGGTGGGCCTGGGGAGGGGACAGTAGGCGCCCTGCCCCATGGGCCCCCCACCGCCTGGCCCCTTGTCCCCTTGCCCCCCACCCCACCGAGGCCAGCCCTCCTCTCTCACCCGCAGAGAGGAGGCGATGGAGAAGGCCCGGGGCCGGATCAGGGGCAGCAGGTCCAGCAGGTAGTCTGGGGGGACAGCAGCAGCTGTGTGGGGGAAGTCGCACAGCACCTGGGGGGACAGCGGCAGGGGAGCCGTGGCTGGCAGGGCCACACATGGCTGCAGCAAAGGGCCCAGGCCCGTTTGCCAGCCAATGCCCACCTCCAGGGCCGTCCCGTGGGGCCCAGGTCCTCCCCCGGACCCTGCCCACCTCCAGGGCCGTCCCGTGGGGCCCAGGCCCTCTCCCGGCCCCTGCCCACCTCCAGGGCCGTCCAGTGGGGCCCAGGCCCTCCCCTGGCCCCTGCCTTCCCCCAGCCCCTGCCCACCTCCAGGGCTGTCCCGTGGCGCCCAGGCCCTCTCCCGGCCCCTGCCCACCTCCAGGGCCGTCCAGTGGGGCCCAGGCCCTCCCCTGGCCCCTGCCTTCCCCCAGCCCCTGCCCACCTCCAGGGCCATTCCGTGGGGCCCAGGTCCTCCCCCGGACCCTGCCCATCTCCAGGGCCGTCCTGTGGGGCCCAGGCTCTCTCCCGGCCCCTGCCCACCTCCAGGGCCATCCCGTGGGGCCCAGGCCCTCCCCTGGCCCCTGGCCCCTTACCCCGGGTCCAGGTCCTCCCCCGGACCCTACCCCCAGCCTCTGCCTACCTCCAGGGCCGTCCTGCGGGGCCGGGTGCAGTACTCGCAAAGCTCCTCCTGGCCCCGTGCAGAGCCGAATTCCCAAAGCTTCTCCCGCTCCAGCTCGTGGGGGGAGAGACAGGCCAGAAGTTCAAAGAAGGAGCGGCGGGGGACACTGGCGATGTCCAGGTACTGGGACACGAGGCGCCGCACGGAGCAGGGCTGGGGCAGCCGCGTAGGGCAGGTGACACCTGCAGGGGATGGGACGCTGTTGGGGGCGGGGACGCGGGGACAGGGCGCCAGGGGGCGTGGGGGAGCGCACAGCGCGAGCACCGTGGCCTCCGGGGCTCACCTGGCTCCCGGGGCTGCAGTGTGAAGTGCTGCTCGGGGTCCAGGCCCAGCGCCTGGCAGAACTGCTGGACGTGGCTGGCCGTGTTCTCGGGCTGGATCAGCACCAGGTCACCAGCTGCAAAGCTGTGTGGGAGGGACAGCCAGGGCCTGGGGAGGGGCCCGCCTGCGGGGGGAGGACGCTGGGGGCTCCGGGAAGCTGCAGAGGAAGGAGGCGAGGGCCAGGGAGGCTAGGGGGCCCCTGGACGGAGGGGTCCTGCCTCCCCGGCTGTCATCCCCGTTCTCGGCCCTGACGTGCACCCACTTCGGGAGAAGAGCGGCTGAAACCTGGACCAGGGCTCCTGCGCAGCCCTGCCCCCATGGGCCCCCGGCGCCGACCCGCACCTGATCCCAGAGCCCGAGATGTCGAACTCAATCAGCCGAACATCCTGGAAGTGCGAGGGCCCCGTGACCCTCTGATTGCTGACCATGGGTGCCAGGAACGGCTGTAGCTCTGAAGGGGGTCCCTGAGGGTCTGTTCCGGCCGCACACAGCTCCTCCGGGCCTGAGCTGGGGGTGTCCTTGAGGAACTGCAGGGTGAACTTGGAGGGCCAACTGTGAAGGGCCAGACACTCGTCAGACTGCTGGCCAGGTCTGCTGTGTGGGTGGGTGCCACCCCAAGGCCACACTTACAGGACTCCAGGAGGGCTCAGGTCAAGGTTCAGAGGCACAGGGTGCGGCCCCAGCACCTTCTCCCACAGATCCTGCAGCCAGGGGTCGATGGCGGCATCGGGCCTGCAGAATCAGGTACACACCCCTCTGGGGACCTGCTCCCAGCTGGACCCGCAGGAGGGCACCCCCAACCCCCAACCCACTCACCCCAGTTCGTGCTGGTCATCGCCCAGGCACACGGGCAGGAGGGCGCTGCCCCCGAGCTGCAGCAGCCGGCGGTGCAGCTTCTTGGCCACGAAGTTGAACCTACAGAGAAGACAGAGCTGGTGCTGGCCCTGGCCCTGCACAGGCGGGAGGTACACGCCCAGCGGGCTGCACGGGGTGAGGCTCCCAAGGCTCCAAAGGTTCCTTTGCTGGCTCCCTAAGGGACAGAAGGGTCTCTCACCTGCCCCATGGGTGCGCCCGGCAGTGGGAACAGACGTCTACGTTTCACACTAAACAAAGCCCCCAGACCCTTCCCAGACGAGGGTCACAAGCCACCCACTTTCCGTCCTTTTCACCTGGACAACTCTAGACCTCAGGCTACGTCTATACCCAGAGACCCCCTCCCTCAGCTCCGAGCTGCAGAGTTAGGGGTTTTAATGTTGCAGGAGCCCCACGCCATGTGCACCCTTGAACACAAAGCCCTTGGTACTTCCCTGGGAAATAGTGCAAAGCGACAGCATTCTGCTCAGGACACAGACGTGCCGTGAAAACGGTGAATGAGAGCAAAGCGGAGGCAGGCAGCGGTGGCCACGGAACGGCTCCGGGGGCCGGGCCCTTTGCACCCTGCCTGCTCACACCTCCCGGTTCTCCGTGCTCATCGTAAGCTCGAACCCCTCCCCAAAGGCTGCTTATGAAGGCGGGCTGAGCCGGGCTCCCTTGTTGCCCTATGTTATGGGTTGACAGAGGACGCTGGCTCAGGCCCTGGGGTCTGGCTCTGGACACCAGTTCCTGCCTGGACCGTGTCTCAGGCATGGCCCCAGCCAGGCCCCCCACCCCGGCTGCCCTGCCCACTTCTTGCATGAACCACCCTATCCTTCAAGCCCAGGGCTTCTGGCCATGGAGAAGCTGCCACCAAGGAGCGTCTGTGGGGCCAGGAAGTGTGGCCAGGGCCATGGCCTCGAGGGGGTGCCCTGGGGGCTGGGTCACACATCCCTCTGTCAGGCCACTGTGTGCACGCGGGGGACAGGTCCACCCTCCCTTACTCACTTGGCGTAAGACGAGTCCCCGAGACCCAGCACAGCAAAGTCCATCTGACGGAGGGCAGTGGATGGCAGGCTCCTCCGGAAGATGAACCTCCAGAAACTCTGCAGCAGGAGAGGGGCGCTCAGGGCTTATCCCGGCCACCGGGCCAGGCCTCCCCAGGGCTCAGGGCCTCTCCCGGCCACTGGGCCCGGGTGTCCCCAGGGCTCTGCTCCCCTAACACTTTTGTTATTACAAGTCCGCTTCTTGTTCTACTGTAGGAGTGAATGAGCTGGGAAAAGACAGAAAATGGTGAAGTGGAAGAAAGCTAGCCTGGCAGCAGTGCTGGAGCTGGGCTCCAGTGCTGCCCACAGAGTGGGGGGAGCCTGGCGGGGCTGTCACCAGCGGGCCATCTGCTGGCCACCCCTCTGCCCCCTAGTGTGCGGGCAGCACAGCCCTGGCAGCTCTCAGCCCCGCCTCGGGCCTCACGGCCACAAAGAGGCTCTGGGCCAGCACAGCAGACCCCGAGGCCCCTCTCTGTTCTGATTTCCCTACTCAGTGGAATCTTCCCTCCTGGGCCTGGAGCTACCGGCCATCAGGCTGCTCCGTGCCCGTTCCCTAACCCCACGGAGCCAGCCCACGTCCCACACTGTCCCCCTCCCCTGGTGCGCCCTCACCTACATGCGGCCACTCATCCCAGGTGGCCCCCGGGTCGGAGCCCGAGTCCCTCTCCTTCCCTGACCACAGGGTCACCACTGGGCAGCCTGTGCGGGAGCGCCTCCCATTCCAGGTCTTGGCCTGGCCTTCCCGCAGGCCCAGAGATGCTTCTGAGATCTCCTGCTTAGACCTTGTCTCCTGAAGGCGGTGGAAAGCCTCAAGGGTCCAGGGAAGATGCGATTCTCACTGCTGAGGTGTGAAGATGCTGGGCTTCCCCTTGCACCGCTGGCAGACAGTGGGGCACACTTCAGGTTGAAGCTGTCCTCTCCAAGCCCCTGAGAGTTTGCTCTGAGCTGGTCCAGCTGGGTGGTCGCTGCTGGGAAGCCGGTGTCCCTCTGTGGCCTGCTCTGATACCAGGTGCCTGGGCGCTCTGCACGCCCAACAGTCGAAACCCACACAAGTCAGGCGTCAGTGGGAGCCCGGTTCACATCCTGCCAGCCCTTCCTGGGCACATGGTGGGCTTGTGGCTGGACACCCAGCCTTTAGGCCTGTTACACTTTCCATGGTGATTCTCTCACCGTTCTCCTTCCTGTTGCAAGGCTGCTGGGAAAATCTCAGTCTCCTGATGTCGTCTTTCTTGTTGCCTAACTTTGTTATGGTTTCTGGCAGAATTTCTCAGCGTTGTCTTCTGATCCGGGATCATGTTAAGGCGGTCTCCCCAGCTCGTGCTCTGCCCGGGCTTTGCGTTTCTGGCCCCAGGGCAGCAGGCTTGCCCAGCCCTCGCAGGTGGAGCCCTGCTGTCTGTCCCTCTGGCTCTGCGCGTGCTTCTCTTGCTCCCTGCCCCTCCCAGGGCTCTCTCCTCGAACACGGTCATTCTTTGTGGTCTATCTGTGCTTCAGAAGATGACAGGAAACCTCAAGTTCAGGCCTGTCACAGTGCGTTTCTTGGCCAAGAGAGGGGGCGAGGCCCTGGCTGCCTGGAGGAGCCTGCCCAGCCGGCGTCCTTCAGCATGGTGACAAGGAGGCTGGGGTCTCCCGCTCCTGTTCTGTGCTGGGTTGGGAGGGCCCCATCCTGACTGCCTCCACGGTGTCCATCCTGGCATCCGGCCCTCCGGTAACCTCCCTCATCCCGGTGTGACTCACCACGCTCACGCTGTTAGCTTTCGCTGCAAAGTCAGGACCTCTGCCCAGCTGACCCCATGGAGGTCTTTATCCCCGGCCCCTTCCACACCCTGGTCTCTGGCATCCACCACACACCTCCTGCCTTGATCTCCCCAGACCTGCCTCCTCTCCTGTGCCTCCTCCCATGCTGGTGTGCCCATTCCAAGCCTATTCTTCAGTCTTCTGCCTTTTGCACCTACCAGCATTTAAACAGGCCTGGGTTTCTCTGTCTCACAGCCACTCTCCGTTTAACCCCTTCACCCCTCACATCATAAGCGTTTTTGAGTTGTTTCACATGCAGACGTCCTTAAACGCTTCTGTGCCCGAGGTTGCCAGCCGTCCCTTTGCTGACCTTACTTCATTTCCTCGCAGCTTTGAGCACCAGAGACCATCCTCTGGACACAGTCACCCCTCTGCCCTCAGCCTTGGAGACGGCCCACTCCCTTCTTGATGCTGGGGCCACTTTCCTGCTCCTCACTGGTTTTTCTCCACCTTCCGCGCCTTTGTGTTTAAGGGCAGCCTGTCCTGGGGGAGGGAGGCACCTCCTTCCTCTCTCCTCCATATTTTGGCCACTGTGACATGTGCCTCCACTAAGGATCCTCACTGGAGCTCCAGGCCGACTGCGTGTCTCCACCTGGACAACGTCCGGGTACCTCACCCTCCCGATTCTCTTGCTTCTGTGCATGGAACCACCATCCATCCTAGTAGCTAGGCCCAAATCCCCATCTTAATTCTACCTTCTTTCTCATCTTTGAGATTCGATTGCACGATTCCATGTTCAACCAACTCTACCTTCTTAGCACCTCTAGAGGGCATCTGCCCCCCTCTGCTCTGCCACCAGCCTGCCCCAAGCCTCAGGCTCTCGGCTGCATTGTGCCCACCTCCCACCACCACCACTCCCCATTCCTGCTGTCCTGCAGCCTGCTCCCCCTGCAGAAAAGGGCTGGTTTTGCTAGAATACACATGTGACTGCATCACCCCATGGGTTCCATGGCCCTTTGTTTCAAATCCTTCTGCCTCCCCATGGCTGCTGACCTCTTTGGCATCCAACCTGGCTGCCTGCTCTTTTTCCCTCCAAGCCTGATTCATTCCTTGGTTTGACCATCCTGAACCGCGTTTGACTCTTCCACGGCTGGGCTCTTTTTCTCCTCTGCAGAGGCTGCTCCCTCTTGCCTGGTGCCTGGCTAGCCCCCACTTATCCTTCAAGACTTAGCCTAGCCTCTTTTCTTCCAGAAAGCTCTCTCTGAACCTCCAGATTGAGGGGGCAGCCCTTATTAACGCTCCCATTAACATCAAGCACTCTTGCAGCATGCATTTTTTGGCATTGTAACTGCCCATTAAACTTTTGCTTTTTCTATGTTTTGAGTTTCACAAGAGTAGAAATGTGACTACTGGGCTCATAGCTGGATTCACAGCATTAGATTATGCTTGGAATACAATGTGTGCTCAAAAGATGGTCGAAGAATGGAAGAATGTTCCCTGAACGTGAGCTTTGAAATACACACAAGACCCATACCAGATTTATATACGGCCCTGGAAAAAACATGAAAAGTTAAAGCGGTGCAGAGTTTATTAGGAAGGACGCCCAGAGCCCCCGCTCCACCCAAAGATCTCCTCCCAAATCCACAGGAGAACAATTATTCACTGTGCTTCTCAAGTCTTTCCAGGCAACGAATACAGGGTGAGGGCCAAGGGCAGGGATCTGAGCTCCTGAGCACACTTCAGGTCAGCCTTACCTTCATGTTGTCCGGGGGGTCTCCTTGGCCTGTAGTTGCACAAACAAATATCACCAGGGGCTCATTAATCAGATTCACCTCAACAAAAAGACACATATGTAAGGCCTCGGGCTGTAATGGCCAGGCATCCTCCCAGCAGCCTGGCTCCCCGCCTTCTCTCAGAGGAATGGGGCAAAGGGACTCAGCGCTCGCGAGCGGCCGGCCGGCCTTCTCTTTCAGGCTCCCCGGCAACCGCTCCCCTGTCTCCATGCGCTAAACTGGCCGCTGCTCCCAAGCGTTCCCGGCCCCTAAATCTGCCGTAATGGAAGGGCCCGCTCTCAGACGAAACGCAGCCCCCTGGGGTCGAGCACTTTGGGGGCCGGCGCCCCAAGCCCGCCGGGTACCCCCGCCGAGGTCCGAGGAGCCCTCACCACGGGGTAGGAGTCCAGTTCTTCCACTCGGCAGCTGAGCTGCCGGCGTCGGGCCTCGCGGCCCAGCCTCTCCGACACATCCTGGGCTGTGCCCGTTTGGCTGCCGAAGAGCACCAGGAGCCGTGCGCTCGGCATGGGCTGACCCCGGGGAACCCCGCGCTCCTGACGTGACCCGCCGCACTCGCCGCCAGCCCTGACCCCCGCGACAGGCTCCGACTTCCGGCTTCCGGCATCGGCCGGAAGTGACGCCCTAGGGCCGCGCCCGGCGGGGCATGGCGTCCGAGCGTGGCGGGCGTCGGCGGGTGGCCTGTGAGGGGTCCCGGGTCGGGGCCAGGGGGTCGGCCGCGAGACGGGGCCGAGGGCCGGGGCAGGCGGGGCCGCTTGCTGCCTCTCGTTGGCCGCGGCGGCGGCAGGCGCCAGCGAGGCTAGGAGGGCGCGGCCGCGTAGCTCGGCAGCTGGGACGCTCGGCCGGGCCCTGGCCCGCGCCCAACCGGCGCGATGCTCTTCTCGCTCCGGGAGCTGGTGCAGTGGCTGGGCTTCGCCACCTTCGAGATCTTCGTGCACCTGCTGGCCCTACTGGTGTTCTCCGTGCTGCTGGCCCTGCGTGTGGACGGCCTGGCTCCTGGCCTCTCCTGGTGGAACGTCTTCGTGCCCTTCTTCGCTGCTGACGGGCTCAGCACCTACTTCACCACCATCGTCTCTGTGCGACTCTTCCAGGATGGAGAAAAGCGGCTGGCCGTGCTCCGCCTTTTCTGGGTCCTCACAGTTCTCAGTCTCAAGTTCGTCTTCGAGATGTTGTTGTGCCAGAAGCTGGTGGAGCAAACGCGAGAGCTCTGGTTCGGCCTGATCACGTCTCCGGTCTTCATTCTCCTGCAGCTACTCATGATCCGTGCCTGCCGGGTCAACTAGCCTCGCAGAAGATAGGCTGGAGTGCCGAGACCCACGCCGAGTCCCCATGTGTACCGCACCAGAGGAGAAATCTGAGTCTGAGAGCTAGCTTGTGCCCTGATGCGTGCCTGGTTTTCGATCAGTCATGTCTGAAATTGTTCCCTCAGCTGGGCTAAAAAGAGAAGCCTTGATTCTTAAAGTGTATTCTCTCTTATTTCATGCTTTGAATAGCTAATTTTGAACTGAGATCCTGAGAAGGATCCTGAGAAAGCCAGACAATCCTGAACTCCTGACAGAACTGCATATAAGTAAAATATCCTCATGGGCTCTTTTGAGTATTTTCATGGATCCTGGCAAAGTACGCCGTGTGCAAAGGCTACAAAGCTGGACTCGGGTTTGCCCTGGCCAGCAGTGCTGACCTGAGTGCTTGCTGTCCCCATCTCCCCGGACAAGACTTTCTTAGATGCTTGAGCTCTAAAAAGTGTAAACCAGCTTGTGTCTTCTTCCCAGTGGCACTGCGGAGGATGGCTTTTTCTTCATTCCAGCCCAGGCAGACAGGAGGATGTTAGATGAGCGTGACCCGGACTCTATCTGGAGAACTGTCGCCTGAGAAAAGAACTTGCTTTCAAGGCACTGCTTGGCTTCCTATCCCAGCTTTTCCACCACCTTGTGGCCGGCAGTGTTAGCGCACTTGAGACATTTAGGCCACTCTAAGGGACCAGAGAGAGGAACAGGTGTTGTGATGTGAATAGGCATTGAGACCTACACATGGGAAGTTTGCAGTTGTCTCAGCCCACGCTTGTCACTCTGAGGGCTTTGGTTTGATGCCGGTTAGGTGCCACATGAGCACATTTGCTGAGATGAAAATAAAATAAGGGAATGCCTTGCTGAGACATACAGTGGTCGCCTGGCCTTTTGAGGGTTGATGCTGAGACGCCCCTGCTGTGCGGTGCACGTGGTGCAGAGCTGAGGCTGTAAGAGAGGCTTGGAAGTTGGCTCGAGCCTTCTGCTTGGATGGCAGGGTAGTTCCCTTGGAGCATCCCTGCTCCCCTGCCTGGGGAGCCAGTGAAGACACCCCAGGGGTGGGCCCACGTTGAGGACTAACAGGCGGCTCGTGTGCCATCAGAGTCCTTGTAGGCCTCGCTGATCTGCAGAGCAGGAGTCAGCAGGCTATGACCTGGGGCCTGTGTTTGTACTGCCCTTCAGCTAGAAATAACTTCCATTTTCAAAGGGTTGTGCAGACACCATGGCAGACAGTGAGTGTGGCCTGCAGTGCGGGGCTTGTGATCTGGCACGGTTGGCCTTTGGGTCAGATCACTTTTGGTTGTGTGCGTGTGCAGGGAGAGGCTGTCCTGGGCATCATAGGGTGTTCAGTGGCACCCCTGACCCCCACTTACCAGATGCCAGGAGCACCCCTCACTTGTGACAGCCCAGTGTCTCCAGACATCGCCAGATCTCCTGGGGGACAAAGCTGTTCCTAGTAAGAACCACTGGACTAAATTACTCCCTGTCTCGCCCTTTACAGAACATTTTTTCCTGGACTCTTGTTCTAGTGAAACAGCTTCAGGACCCTTGTCCTAGGATGGATGCTGCACGGCCTGAGCCACTGAGATGCTTGAGTCGGAGGCTGGTCTAGTTTGTGCCACAGCTACAGAAGCATCTCCTACCCAGCATCGGCATAACCTGTGTCAAAACCAGATACAAACTGACCCTTGGGGTTAGGTTTCCTTTTAATGTTATTTTTAGTTTGTATGTTTTGTCACTGCCCTGTTGAATTCTGGTAGTTCAGGATTAGGTAATCCTGTCAGCATACAAGGGATGAGCACAAGAATGTTCACCTTCCTTCTGGGAAGGTGATTTGAAGAGAGTCCTGAAGGAACACTTGAGCTCTGGAAGGCTGAAATCCAGTTTCTTTTCTCCAGCTGGATAGACTGGGCTGTTACAAGTACTGTTATTGTGGTGATAGCTGCAGACTGCCACGGGACACGAGTGGAGAAGGGCCCCGGGGTTGAAACCTGCCCTGGGTCTTTGGAGAGGCCCAGGTGCTCTTGGAGCCTTGTCTCTGAAAAGTGAGTGTAGTGGGAGGCAGTAGTGTCATTTGTGAACATCTGCTGACTGTAGAGAGGTGATGGAAAGACAGGTGACAGTGGTCCTTGCCCATGCCCCCAATTTGTCCTTCTCTCCTTGGCTCCAGCAGGCCTGAAAGAATGTAGTGAACTCTGTGCAGCCCTCCAGGGGCAGTGAACTTCCTCATGGCAAGTACACGGAGGTGTGCCCTCAGTCAGCTTTGGGACTGGGCGGTTCATCAGGTGAATGGAATGTGCCTGGCTATTATTGCCTTGTCTGCCTTGGAGCGCTGTGGGCCTGCCTGTGTGCGTCATGGGCTTCCACACTCCCGTCCGTGTTTGGTGGGCCCTGGATGACCAAGGGTAGATAGTTTCCACTACTTGTTTGGGCAACAAGAGTGGATTCTAGGGGCCAGCAAAAATCAGAGATTCCTGAGAAACCGATTACTCAGCACTGGGTGGGGCTTCAGCCGTTGCTATCTCCACTAAGTCCCGCAGGAGACCGAGGACCGCAGGTGGGCAGTCTTTGGACCCATAGGCACCTAGGCCAGGAAGAGGGAGGCTGGCGTACAACCGGCGCACCGCTCACGGGAGCGAGACAGCCTTCCAGTCCTGGGTTGGCCCTTCTCCCACCGCGCTTTCCGCGGGATAACAGGCGGACAGACCAACCGCATCCAAGGTCAACCGCGACGCGGGGCCCGGGGGTCCAGCCGGCCTGCGGGGCAGAACCCTCCCCTTCCTGGTTCCGCCGTCCGGGCGCGGCTGGCCTAGGGAGCAGAGGCGGAAGTGTGGGCCTCCCTTGCGGGGCGTGAGGCGTCACGGGCGTGTCCCAGGGGGCCTCCCCAATAGGGACCCACTCGGGTGCTGGGCGCTGTCCACTGAGGTCGGCGGGAGGGCGGGGTCGGGGAGAACGCTGTCCAATCAGCGTGGTCGACTACCCTTCCTGCCATAGGTGGGGCCGCGGGGCTGGGGCGGGCCTGAACGGGCCTCTCCCCCAATGGGCGGCGGCCCGGGGGTGGGGCCGCTGCGCGAAGGCCGGCGGCGGGCGGCGGCTGCAGTCCCTGGCGAGCGCTGGCTCCGGCGGCCACTCCGCAGCATGGCTGGCTTGGGGCGGCCGGGCCCAGCGCCCCGCGCCGCGATGCCTGCCTGGAAGCGAGAGATCCTCGAGCGAAAGCGGGCTAAGCTGGCGGCCTTGGGCGGGGGCGCGGCGCCGGTCGCTGGGGCGGGCGCGACGGAGACCGCGGGGCCGGCGACCGAGCCGCTGGTGCTGGCCGAGAGTCTGGGCCCGCTGCGCGAAAACCCGTTCATGCGGCTCGAGTCAGAGCGGCGGCACGGGGCGCGGCGCGGCGGGGGCGCGGGCGTGGCGGGGCCCGGAGCGCGGCCCGCGGAGCAGCTGCTGGAGCTGTACTGCTGCGTGCCCGGCGTGCGCACCATCCGAGCCGACAACATCCTCATCATCGAGTCGGCGCCCGGCTTTCCGCCCGCGCCCGCGCCTAACCCGGGCCTCGGTCCTGGCGGGACCGCCCGCATCCGCGCCGCGGAGGTGCTTGTGTACGAGGCACCGCCGCCGCCCGGCCGCGTCAGCCGCCTGCTCCAGAAGTTCGACCCGCCGGCCGCGCCGCGCCGCCGCGGGAGCCCGGAGCGCGTCCGTCCCACGCCGCCGCCCTCTCCGGGCCCGGCCGTTCCACGCGTGGGCGAGCGCGCCGCCTGCTTTCAGTCCGATCCGGAGCGCTGCGGCTCAGGCCTTGGCCCCAGGCCCCGGCGCAGCGACTTCTTGCACAAGACCAGCAACAACTCCTTCACTGTCCACCCGCGGGGCCTGCGCCATAGTGCGGGCACTTGCCCACTCCCCAACGGGCCCGGGGCCCCAGAGTCCCGGGCCGGCGCTGCCAAGGGCTTTGAGGACTCCGCGCCTGGGCCAGGCGAGTGGAAGCCAAAGGTGGAGTCGGGGGAGGCCCCCGCCCACCAGTCCCCCAGCCCGGGGACCCCCAGTGCCACTCCAGCCGCGGCTCCGGCCTTGCCCACGCTCAGCCCTTCCAGTGCCACTCCCAGCCAGCGCCAGTGGGTCTCCGCGGCCACCAGCGCCAATGACTCCTTTGAGATACGGCCAGCCCCCAAGCCAGACATGGGTAGGATCCCTGCCGGGGATCTCCAGGCCCGGGCTCTGGCCAGTCTTCGAGTGAACTCTCGAAACTCTTTCGTAGTCATCCCCAAGCGCAAGACCTCTGGGGCTCCTCCTGGGGAAGGGAGGCGGTCCGTGGCACCTCCAGAGGAAGAAGGCTGGGCCTCCCAGCACCCGGAGCCTGAAGCCCAGCTGGTGCCTGGAGTGAATGGTGTGTTTGCAGGGGAAAGGAGCCCCTCCAGGATCGAGGAGGGGGGCAGCCCCGCACCCACCACTGCCCTTGTGGACCCTGCCGTCAGGTGGCAAAGGCCACCCTCACCACCGCCGTCTCCACGGGCTGCTGCTGAAGCTGAGCCTGCCCAGGGCTTCCAGACTCCTGGCTTGGCCAAGAACGGCAGGGAGCCTGGGCGGCCAGGGCTGCCCATCACTTTCATTGATGAGGTGGACTCAGAGGACGAGGTTCCCCAAGAAGCCAAACTGCCCTGCTCCAGGGTTGGTGCGCCTCCCCAGTACCACCCACATCCAACCAGGCCTGGCCACTTGTCAGAGCTCCAGCGTCGGGGTGGCAACACCTTCACAGTGGTGCCTAAGAGGAAACCAGGGGCCGTGCAGGCCAACGGTGAGGCCAGGCCAAGGGAGGCTGAGGAAGAGGAACCAGGCAGAGTTTCGGAGCCCTCTGCTGCTGCGGGGACCTCGCTGAAGAAGCGCTACCCCACCGTGCACGAGATCGAGGTGATTGGCGGCTACCTGGCCCTGCAGAAGTCCTGTCTCACCAAGGCCGGCTCCTCAAGAAAGAAGGTGAGTGGGCAGGGGGCAGAGTCCCCAGCAGGGAGGGGGAGAGGTGGCAGGTCACAGATCTGTGGGTGTAGCATGTGGCCTGTTCTCAGGACACCTGGGCTGGGTGTGGGATGGCGTCTACGTGGACCAGAGGGGGCTGGTGGCTGTGCACGCTCCAGGAGAGTCTGGGCTGGGGGAGTCCCTGGCACGGGTTCTAGTGGGATCCTAGGGACCCAGGGGCTCAGTACATTGAGAGGCTGGTGGGGACGGTGGGTCTAGCCAGGGCCGTGTCTTCCTGTTGACTCTTGTGGCTCTCTCTGGAATTGGCTGGGCAGTCCTGTCCCAGGTGGGCCCTGGCTTCAAGGAGTGGCCTGGCGTGTTCTTCGGGTCCTGGCCTGTGCAGGTTGCAGGGGCCAGGGTGGAAGTGGGAAGGGGCAGGAAGCCCTTTGATTTGGATGGGGTGGGACTCCTACTCGCCTCCCCAGAGAGCATACCGGCTTCGTACTTAGCAGGACTTGGCTTTGAGTGAGAGTTGACTGAGCCCTTGGTGTGGGGCAGGCTGGTCTGAGCCTGGGCTGAGCTGCTGGGGAGTGATGAAAAGGCTGCCCTCACTGAGGAGGCCTGGCACCCTCTGGGCACAAGGAGACGTTCCTCAGATTCTTCCTGGTCATTCCGGCAGCAGTGTGTTACCCCGGGGCAGATTCCAAGGCCGGCTCCACATGACTGTGATCAGCAGGTGCTGCTGGCAGATGCACTCTCCCTGGGTCGGCATCTCCTTCCCTGCCGTCCTGAGGCCGCCTCTGCCCTTTGCCTCAGTGTCTTTGGGGCCGTGGGGGGCGGTGGCGTGCTGGTGTCACGGAGCCCCCTCGCCCGCCATGCTGCTGGCGCTGTCTGATTAGACGTGGCACCTCGCCTGTCTGCTTCCTTTCGCCTTCCTGCCTCAGGGTCGGCCTTGGCACTGCCTCGCTCCCTGCGTCACTCTCTCCTGCCGTCACCCTCTCCTGCCACTCCATCTGCCCTATCAGGCATCCGTGCCCATCCCCCGCCGCTCTTCCGGCGCGCCCCCACCCCTGCCCGGTCCTGGCCACCTGACCTCGCCTCACGCTCTGTTCGGGTCCAGCAGCCATGGTCACAGCCCCACCCCGATAGCTGTTCTCTCCTCTGTTCTGCTCCAGCGTCCTGACCCTTGGCCCCAACTGCTGCTGGAGGCTCCTTCCCCTGCTGGCCTCGGGCTGTGGAGGCGTTCGGAGGGTGGGCCTGAGGGCACTGGAGGTCGAGGAGCCCTCTGTTGAGCCCCTGTCCCAGCCCCACGGCCCTCATACTGGGAGCCTGCTGCTGCTTCCTGGGTCTGGAGGGCTGCAGCCCAAAGCCTGGGGGCAGGACTGTGGGGGTCACTGGTAGTTGAGTGGGGGTGAGAAGGACGCGAGGAAGTTTCGGGAGGAAGCAGGCCCCGGCCCGGCCTGGCCCTCAGACCGGCCTGGTCACTGTCCTGGTGCCAGCCTCAGGGGTTGGGGGTCCAGATGGATGGTGCTTAGCATGGTCGAGCAGTCTGGCTAGGGCCCTGCCGTAGCAGCATGAGCTGCTGGGGGCAGTTTCTGCCTGGGCAAGCACCAGCTGCCCTTTCCAGGAAGAGCGGAACGCCCATTGGGTGGGACGGAGGCGTGGGGCTGCCCGGCCCTTAACAGTGACCTGGGCCACCCCAGCCATGGCCGCCCCCTATGGCCCCGCTGCCCCTGTGCCCAGCCAGCCTGGGGCTTCATCGCTCTCCCGCCCCCGCTCCCACCCCGAAGTCCAGGGATGTGGGGGTCAGGAGGCCAGCAGGACATCGGGGGCCTCCCGGGTGGGGTGGGGGCTAGACCGCCGCCTCTTCCGGGGGACAGGGAGGCACAGCTCCTCACCCGGGCGGAGGCTGCCGGTGACACGTCCGTGGAGGGCACAGCCCTGCTCTGGGCTGTGGGTGCCCAGCCAGCCGTGCACCCTGGAGCCGTGCCCAGGGGGCACACACGGCCCCCAGTTAGTTATCTCTGGGCAGAGGCACAGACGCCCTGCCTCCTCCTGGCTGCTGGGGGAGGGGGCGGCCACGCCCCTCTCGCCCCTGCCCCAGCCCCAGGCTCTCCAGGTTGGCACTGCGGGCGTCTCCCCCAGAAGGTGCCCGTCTGGCGGCTCCTCCCCTCCCCTCTGCACTCCTCACTTGCCCATCGCCCGCCCAGCCCAGCATGATGCCCAGAGGGCTTGAGCCTCCGTGTCCAAGCCCCCAGCCAACCCACCCCTCTGGTCCTCGGGTCTTTCTAGAGCCTGGGACTGCTGGAGCAGGCCCGGACCCTCCTCTCAGCTTCCCCACTGATGGCGGGGAGGGGGAGTGGGTGGGGGTGGGGCTGTCATTGACTCAGGGCATCCCACCTGAGCCGTCCTGAGAACTCCTCTGGGGCCGTGTGGGGTGGTCCTGTGGCCCCCTGGAGCTTGGGCTGAGTGGGGGATGGTGGGTGCAGGGGTACGGGGTGAGGTGGGTGCTCAGCCCCGGCTGGGACTGCTGGAGCCCAGCTCCCAGCCCAGAGTGCAGGGTGGATACCCTCCGGTAACCAGCTGGGCATGCCAGACAGGCTGCTGCGGTGACGGTGAAGTAGGTGGAGCCAGGACCCACCCACTGGCGACCTGGGGCAAAGTCCCCACCGCTCAGCTGACCAGGCTTGTGCAGGTGCCTCTGGCTGCAGCCCTGCCCATTCTGTCCGCCTGGGGTCTGGAGACGGGTCCCCCCAGCGCACGAGTCACAGGGTGTCCTGTGACCCACAGACCTGAGCTCACGCAGAGCCTGGGGACTGAAGGGAGGTGGGACGTGACCCACTGCGTGCCCCAGCTGGCTGAGACGGGCCTGTGGGCCCACCCCTCCTGCCGGCCGCTGCCTGGCCAGGCCGTGCCAGGCTCGAGGCCTGTTTGCGCCCAGCCCCCTTGGTGTCCTGCTCGCAGCTGGTCATGCGGACTAACAAGAGCGTGCTAATCCGCCGGGCCCTGGCAGCGGGCCCTTCCCTGTCCCCAGCGGTGGGGGATGGGCCCAGAGGGCCCGGGGTCCTCGGGATGACGCTGTGTATCCAGGGTACGCTCCCTGTGGGCCTGGGCCGGGCGGCCTCTGTGCCGGAAGCCACTTCATGCCTTGGGCTCCTCCTGGGGTCTTTGGCCCCAGGTCTCAGAGCGCCAGTTCCAGGGGCGGTGGAGGAGGGGTGGCCAGTTGACTCCATCCCCAGAAGGGATGGAGTCCTGTCTCAGGACAGAACACCTCGATCCCGCTTTTACCTGGCCATGGTGGTGGTCTGCCCGTCTCCCTGACCGCTTGTCTGTGTGGACAGCCGGGGCGAGGGCAGCAGCTCCTGGGCTCGGGACCTGCCCAGTTGGTGTCTGCGGGCCGGGCAGAGGCGGGCAAGGCTGCCCACAGCTGTATGTGCCCGTGGGAGGTGGCAGGAGCCCCGCCCTTCTTTCCGGACCCTGGCTCAGCAGGGCAGTGCCAGCCTGTCCTGGGCAGCCCTGCGTGTGTCCCCCAAGGCTGGGCCCTCTGCTGCCCAGGACCGCAAGCCCGGCTCTTCTGAGACCCCTCCCCTGCCCCCTGCTGTCCCCAGGCCCAAGGTTCTTCGCCCAGGGGCCTGGCTGCCTCCTCGGCTCCTTCCAGGGGAAGAGGAGGAACTTGAGCTGGCTGTGGTGTCCTGTGCCCTGGAGTTTAATATTTCGAGCTCCTGTAGGGCTGCTCGCATCTGCTGCTCGCAGGCGACTCCCGTATTCATTACCACTCTGCCTGGCTGGCCGAGCCCCACGAGCAGGCGGTGGGGGCCTGGCCCTGGGCCCCGGAGAGGGAGGGTCCGGACCCCATGGGCCTTCCCCGCCTGCAGCAGTCTGGGCTCCGAGGCCTCTGAGTGGAAAGCAGAGGACTCCCCCCAGCGTAGACTCCTAGGGCCTGCCGAGTAGACAGGGCAGGCAAAGACCGCATGGGCAGTCCGAGTGAGAAGAGGGTCACTGACCCCGCTCGGCGCAGCTTCTGGCTGCCTCAGTCTGCAGAATGGTGACAGCAGTTGGTGCGCCCTTCCTGGGCCTGGCAAGCTGCCTGATTTCATGTGGGCCCTTGGGGGCCTGGTTTTGGGCGTGCCAGGCCCTGGCCCACCCGTGGTGGTCTGTGCTGAGCAGGGCGGGTGGGATCATCCCGGTGCCTGGCAAGCTGGGCTGTGAACGCAGGCCTGGTGGAAGGCCCCAGCTGACAGGAAGGGCTTGCTGGAAGCACAGAGGTGGGCTCCCGGGTGTGGCCTCAGCTGGACCTGCTCCTGCCGGCAAGTCTCAGGCTGGGAGATATGGCTGGTGCCCTGCCTCCCTCGGGAGGCAGACCTGCGACCCTGGGGACCACCTTGGAGGCATCTGGAGACCCCCTGGCTTAGGGTTCCTGGTGCTGGCTGGGGTCTGGGCCTTGGGAGCGATGGTCACTAGGAGTGAGGGGACCGTGGGGTGGGAGGGGGCGGGCAGGGCCCAGGCTGCAGGCGGACATCTGTCTGAGGGTCCAGGTGGAGGGTCTTCTCTGATGAAGGGCAGCCCCTACCGCGGGGCCAATGGAGTGCTGGGCTCCTGCTCTGGTCTGACGTCCCCACTGCACCCTGGGGGGCCCTGCACCCAGCTCCGTCCAGCTGGAGGACCCCCAAGGCCCGCAGTGGGGCCTTCGCTGATGTGCCGCCTGCCCCCAGATGAAGATCTCCTTCAACGACAAGAGCCTGCAGACCACATTTGAGTACCCCCCCGAGAGCTCCCTGCAGGAGGCGGAGGCAGAGGAGGAGGAGGAGGGGGACGCAGAGGAGGATGCGGAGGCTTACGGCCCTGATGGTGCAGCGGAGAAGCCCCTCGCGCTCTTCCTGCCCCGGGCCACGTTTGTGAGCAGCGTGGGGCCCGAGAGCCCGCGGCTGCCAGACGGCAGCTCTGGTGAGTGCCCGTCGGGGCGGGCAGGCAGGACGGGGTGGGGCAGCCCAGGCCGTGGGACTGCAGCCACACGTGCGCCCGTTCGGCCTGTAGGCCTGTCCAGCTACACACCGAAGCACTCCGTGGCTTTCAGCAAGTGGCCGGAGCAGGTGCTGGAGCGGACTCCGAGCGCGGAGGAGGCCCCATCCAAGGAGGTCATGGTGAGCAGGGCCAGGTGGTGGATGGGCGCCCAGGGAAGGTGGGCAAGATGGGGGCTCCAACGCCTGGACATGCCCTTGACTGTCTCCACACCCCTCTCTCAGCTCACCCCCGCCGGTCAGAACGACCTCTCGGACTTCCGAAGCGAGCCAGCCCTCTACTTCTGACCTCCCACACCCCGACCAGCACGGCCAAGGCTGAGCCCTTGGTGCCCGGGGGTTGCACGCCCTCCAGCTTGCCAGGCTCTGCCCACTCACGTCCCGCTCGCCCTGCCTGGGGCCTCACGAGCGGGCTGGTGCTCAGGGCCCGAGCTTGGGGCACCTGGGACTCCTGACCCTGGTTTGCAGCACTGCCTGTGGGGAGGGGTGGGTCCTGCTGTCCACTGTGTCCGGGTGGAGGCTGACAGGACTTGGATTTCCCCAGCCCACACCCCCATGTCAGCCACTGATGATCGGCAAGTCTCCCTGCCTCTGATGACGGACTCAATAAACACCACTGGATGAGCTGCCTCTGCCTTCCTGCATGGTCCTGGGCTGGGGAGAGGGGGCACAGGAGTGCGGTCCGTGAGGCTACATTGAGGCAGCGTGGTGGAGGCCACCCACCCGGGGTCGGATGGAGGACCAGCATGGACTTTTGTGCCCAGGGAGGTGGCCCGGAATGATGCCCCACACAGCGTAGTGTGGCCCAGGCTCCTCCCCACCCCTGTGGCCCTCATTGCCCTGCTTCCCCTCCCAGCCACACTTTGGCTGGGCGAGGGTCTGCCCTGTGAGTACCCCGGTCTCTAGGGCTCCCCCTGCTCCCAGAAGCAGCTCAGTGAGAGCTGTGGTGGGAGGCGGGACGCCAGGCAAGCTTTTTGGGGGCTGGAACTCTATGGGCCTGGGAGCGGGGGCACTACAGCTGTCGGGTCTGAAGGTTTTCCTGAAGGTTTTCCTCTTGGAATGTCAAGCCCAGGAGAAATGCCACCTGGCCAGGCTTGGGAGGGAGGAAGATGTTTTCCTGGAAGGGGTGGGCCCAGACTTCTGAAGACCTTTTTTACTGACACATGCTTCCCAATCTGCCCGACCTCAAGAGACAGCAGTTGTGGGGTCCCCAGCGGGGCTGACAGGCCAAGGAGATGGGCCCAGAGGACTCAGGATGGAGGGCTGGGCCCCAGGCTGCATGGACGCCGCTTGTGACCAGAGAGAGTGGGAAGCAAGGGTGCTGTGCTGCCCCACAGCGTTCGGAGTCCCTGGGCTGGAGTGCAGCTCTTCCCGGGGGCTCTAAGGCCAAGAAGGTCCCCTAGACCCAGCCTTATGCTAGAGGCCAGGAGCAGTGGCACCTTCAGTGAAGTGTGGGCTGTGTGCTAGGCTCAGAGGAAGCGGGTGTGGCAGAGGTCACAGGAAATGCTCAGGGGCACCCTTACCCTCTATCCCTGAGGCCAACAAGGCTGGACACAGGGAAAGCCACTCCAGGCCCTCTTCTCTCCTTCAAAAGGAACCACATGTCAGCTGGGCCAGGGTTTTGTGTTCTGACTTGGGCGGGGGGGTGCGGTTTGCATCTGGCAGCCCCATACTCTACACAGGCAGCAGGCTGGCATGGATCTTTACAAAAACAAACTTTATTGACAGTCACAGGCCTCCAGGGCAAGCTCTGAGGTGACGAAGGGCCCCGGCCCCTCCCCCACTTGCCTGGGCACCTACCAGCTGAGGGAGGAAGTCTGGGGACTCCTGCGGTGCTAAGTTTAGAAGCAGGGCCTTCCCTGCAGCCCCGGGGGTGTGGGGGCCCTGCACAGAGCTACCCTCCCCAGAGCCTGCGTGAGTGCAGGACTGGGACCCCCACTGGGTGGGCTACACCCAGGGCCATCCTGTCACCCAGAGCCAATGGAGCTTGGCAGTTGCCTCTCTTGGCACCAAAGACAACAAAAGGAGAAAGCTGCTTCCCTGAAGAACAAAGATGCTTTGAAGACAGGCTTGCGGGGGGCGCTGACCACAGGCAGGACCCCCACCCGCGGCCTCATCAGCTCTCCTTGCCTCCACTGCTCTTCTGCTCTGAGGCTGTGGCCTTTGTCAGGTTCCCCGCTTCTCGCTTCAGGACACTAAGCAGAGTCTGCGAGCTCTCCAGGATCTGCGGACAGAGACACCAGCCAGTTAACACTCTTCCTCCCGTCGGAAGGTTGCCACAGCCCGGCGCCCTCTCCTATGCCGGGCCCTGCTCCCCTCTGAGTATAGCCCAAAGCCCACTGCTCACACCCTGGGAAGCCGGCTCACACCTCCGGCTGCCGCTGCTGCTCAGTCTGGAGCCAGCGACACGGCGACAAGACGCCAACAGTAGGACCCAGGCCGCGCTGTCACTCCACGGGGGCCGACGACCTGTCTAGGCGCCTCAGGGCCAGCACCCGGACCCGAGCCCCACCTTGAGGTAGGCGGCTTCTGTCTCCGCGATGGTCCGATCGAACTCGTTCCGAGAGGCGATCTTACGCGCCAGGTTCTCGTTGACTCGGGCCAGCTTCTCCGTCAGCTGCCTCACCTCGTTCTGCAGCCTCTGCTTCTCCTCCTCCTCCTGCTGGATCTGCCGGCACAGCTCCTCCCGCTTCTGGCACAGCTCCTCGATGCCTGGGGCGGGCGGGGAGCGGGCGCGGTGGGCGCCGGGGGCTGCGGTGGGAACGGGAGCGCCGGCCCCAGCGCGCGAGGCGAGAGGCCAGTGAAGGCCCGGGCGCCCAGACCAGGCCGGCGGCCGGCGTCCCAGGGCGTCTGGCGTCTCAGAAGGCCCCGCGCGAGCCCCCATGCTGTCTGAGGGGCCGAGCGCGCCCAGGCCCCCGCACCCGGCTCGCGCCACACACGCCGGCTCTCGGGGCGGCCACTCCGCGGCTCCGCCCGGCGTCCGGGCCGCTCCGGCCGGAACAACCGCGCGCTGCGGGCCAGCACCGGCCCGGGCCCGCAGGCCGGCGACCCCGCCGCCCTCCCAGCCTGCCCGCCGGCCTCGCCGCGCGGCCACTCACACTTGACCAGCTCGTTGTTGTAATTCTGCAGCGCCGCGCCTTGCTGGGTCATGGTCGCCGCCGTGCCCCGCCGCCCCAACCGCCGCTGCCGCCCCCCTCGGCGCCTGCGCACGATCTCCGCTCGCCCCGCCCCCAGCAGCGTCACCGCCCCTGCGCCTCTCGCCGCGCACCGTGTGCGTCATCGTCGCGCGTGCGCGCCCAGCCCGGCGTCATCGCGGCGCGCCTCGCCGAGCGGCTCTGAGGGCTGGTGGTCGCAGATGGCGGCGGCGGCGGAGGCGGGCCGTGACGCGGGGCCTGCGCAGGAGCTGCTGGCGGCCTGGAACACCGTGAGCACTGGGCTGGTGCCTCCGGCCGCGCTGGGACTGGTGAGGCCCGAGCAGAGGACGTCCGTCCTGGCTTCCCTCCGTGTTCCACAGCCCTTCCCTCGCGTGGGCCTGCGTCCCTGCGACGAAGGGCGGCGGGGTTCCCGTGGCCTTCCGTCCGCGCTGTCCCTTTCCCGCTTGTCCTTACCTGTCTCCACCCTCTCCGCCTCCGCGCTGCGTCCCCTCCTCCTCACGGTTTTCTGTACTGCAGGCGTCCTCTCGGACCAGCGGTGCCGTCCCTCCAAAAGAGGAGGAGCTCCGGGCGGCGGTGGAAGTGCTCAGGGGCCACGGTCTGCACTCGGTCCTGGAGGAGTGGTTCGTAGAGGTGCTGCAGACCGACCTGCAGGCCAACATCTCCCTCGAGTTCTGGAATGCCATCTCTCAGCGCGAGAACTGTGCGGACGAACCCCAGTGCCTTCTGTTGCTCCTCGATGCTTTCGGTCTGCTGGAGAGTCGCCTGGATCCCTACCTGCGTAGTCTAGAGCTCCTGGAGAAATGGACTCGCCTGGGCTTGCTGATGGGCACCGGTGCTCAGGGGCTTCGGGAGAAGGTCCACACCACGTTGCGAGGCGTCCTGTTCTTTTCGACTCCCAGAGCTTTTCAGGAGATGATCCAGCGCCTCTATGGGCGCTTCTTGAGAGTTTACATGCAGAGTAAGAGAAAGGGGGAAGGAGGCACAGACCCGGAACTGGAGGGGGAGTTGGACAGCAGGTATGCCCGCCGCCGGTACTACCGCCTTCTGCAGAGCCCGCTGTGCGCGGGCTGCGGCAGTGACAAGCAGCGGTGCTGGTGCCGCCAGGCGCTGGAGCAGTTCCACCGGCTCAGCCAGGTCCTGTGAGTACTGCGCCTGCGCGCCCTGCGTCCCTGTCCCTCCCGGCTCCTGCTCGCCCCTCTGGGTCCAGCCCGCCCCTGCAGAGAGCTGGATGGCTGGCCGGGGGTGGTCTCTGCCACTTGCCCTGGTTCCCAAGGGTTCTCAGGGTGTGTGTGCTCTATGAGTTTATGCTTCTTGTCCTTGCCATGGGTGCATTTGTCATTCATCCTGGCTCAGAACTTTGTACTTTGCTTACACTGAGACTACATGATTCTAAGTTTCACAGCAGAATTCTGTTGTGCCTATTGTAAGCTCTCAGAAGTGGAATGACGTTTGTCTGGGAATTGAGAAAAGTACAGTTGCTATTTCTTCTCTGTAGAGCAAGTCAGAGATTAGACCAGCATGCTGGGCAAAGCGCTGGCCTTTCTAGCCTTGTGAGGAGGGAAGGATTCTGTCGTCCGACCCAGGTCGTGTCATAGGGGTCCCTGACTTCCTGTGGATGCTTACTTCTATAAAATACCTACTTTCCCATTATTTACTTGGCTGTGTTGGGTCTTGGCTGTGGCACGTGGGCTCTCTTGCTGTGCTGCACGGGCTTCTCTCTGGTTGTGGCCTGTGGGCTCAGAAGCTGTGGCGTGGGGCTTAGTTGCCCCATGACATATGGGATCTTAGTTCCCCAACCAGGAATTGAACCTGTATCCTCTGCATTGGGAGGATTCTTAACCCCTGGGCCACTCGGGACGTCCCGTGGCCCCTTATGATGGTTTTGTCAGTTTGAGTGACGTGGCAGCTGCACAGCTGTCAGAGTCTTCTCACGGGACTGAGGGTGTGGCGTGTTCCACAGAAGCTTTGTTCTCTTGGGGTTTCTGCCATCACGGGTCAGGATCAGCACTGAGAAGCAGAGACTGCTACATCTGTGGTAAACAGATGTACGTAATAAAAGTGTACGTGGCCGGAGCAGTGACGTCTTTAGCTATTGTTTGAGGGCCGTTGTTAGGAGGTGGACGAGGCCTTCGCCCCAGTAGCCAGAGACGCTGACCCCTTGGGGAGAGCGGGAGGTGCCTTACCGGTGCTCTGTCATCTCAGCGGCTTTGCCTTGAATTCCCCGATGCGGTTTTGCCCCAGCGGGAGGGCTGCAGGAGGCTGTGCTGAGGGTGTGGGGCGGGTGCGCGTGCCGTGTGCCGTGTGCCACACGGGCAGGCCTCTCCTCCAGGCACAGGCTCAGTCTGCTGGAGCGGGTCAGCGCCGAGGCTGTGACCAGCACCCTGCACCAGGTGACCCGGGAGCGGATGGAGGACCGTTGTCGGGGGGAGTACGAACGCTCCTTCCTGCGAGAGTTCCATAAGGTGAGGCCCTGCCCCCCGCCCACAGACGAGAAGAGGCTGCTGGCAAAACTGACTAGGTGCCTTGGCTTTAGAAGTGGGCAGAGTGTGGTGACCTGGGTGAATCAGGGCGCTGCTGGTGACTGAAGCTGTCTTGGTGCTGGGTGGAGGCTGGTCATCCTGGGCCCACCCTGGCGCCAGTGAGGAAGAGCCTGTGACATGCTTGCTGAGATCTGTGCAGGGCCACATGGCTAGAGGCAGCCCTAAGGTCTGGGCTGTCCCAGCGAGGGGCCTTGGGGTGTCCATGCTGTTGGGGCGTGGCCTGGGGCCTGCCCTGGGCTGCACAACATTGTGGGAGAGCTGGGCCCAACCGTGGGGCTCTCAGCCTGCGTCACTTCCCACCTGCCCTCTGCTACATCCTGCTGCCTGTCTCCTGAGGACGTGTGTGCGCTGCAGTGCTGAGGGTGGGGTGGTGTTCAGTGCTGGGGCCCCTGCAGCGGGGTGTAGCGCACGCCTGGAGGCCCGGGGATAGCTGTCCTGTCCCCAGGCGGCAGACTGTCCGGCCCGTCTTGCTGCTGGCCGGGTGCGCGGTCCCCAGGGTGTGTCCGTCCACTCAGACGCAGCGCTCTCTGTGAGAGCTAGTGTGGCCGGAGACGAGCCTGGTGCTGGTGTGTGTGGGGGGAGGCCCTGGGAGGCCCCTTCAGGCCCCCATCTGCTGATCTCACTGTGCTCCTGGTCTCGGACAGGTGGCCTGGGGCTCCCAAGGCCCAGCCCGTGGCAGGCAGCTGCACCTCTGCCCTGGGCTTGGGCCCTGGAGCCCCACACCTGTGCTCTCCCGACAGTGGATTGAGAGAGTGGTCGGCTGGCTGGGCAAGGTGTTCCTGCAGGACGGCCCCAGCAGGCCCGCGTCCCCGGAGCCGGGCACCACGCTGCGCCGCTGGCGGTGCCACGTGCAGAGGTTCTTCTACCGCATCTACGCCGGCCTGCGCATCGAGGAGCTCTTCAGCATCATCCGAGGTCAGCCCGCCCGCCGGGAGCCCCTGCGCTCGCCTCTGCCCTCAGCCTGCGATGGGGGTCAGGGACACCAGGACCCCTGCCTCTGGAGCACAGCCGGGCCCCACCCAGCATCCACATTGGGCAGGAGAGGCGCCTTGTCTGCCCCCTAGCTCTGCACTGGCCCTTGGGCTCTGCTCCGCCCATCTGCTCCTCGGGGTGGCTGTGCTCAAGGGTGCGGGCCCCTGAGGGCACAGGGGCCACACCTGGCCCCCCGCAGGGCCTCTCTCTGCAGCCTGTGGAGGTGTGGCCGCTCACCCTCCAGGCCTCCGTCCACCTGTCTGTAGGCACACCACGTGTGCACGTGCCAGGATCAGCCTTTCCCCACAGACTTCCCGGACTCCAGGCCCGCTGTGGAAGACCTCAAGTACTGCCTGGAGAGGACCGACCAGAGGCCGCAGCTGCTCGTGTCCCTCAAGGCTGCCCTGGAGACGCGGCTGCTCCACCCAGGTAGAGCCTGGGAGGGGTGAAGAAGCTTTTCTGTGGCCCTCGGGGGCGGGGTTCTGCCGCAGCCTGTGAGAACAGGTCCACTCTTCAGTACCGGCGGTGGGGCTGGAGGAGGGGCAGTACCGCAGATCACGTACTGGGGGTGACGGCGCAGTGGGACCTGCGGGTCACCTGACCGGGGTGTCTGTCTCCGCGTCACTGTGTTGCTCGGGGTCTCCTATCCCGACCGCAGGCGTGAACACGTGTGACATCATCACCCTGTACATCTCTGCTATCAAGGCGCTGCGCGTGCTGGACCCGTCCATGGTTGTCCTGGAGGTGGCCTGTGAGCCCATTCGCCGGTACCTGCGGTGAGCGCGGGGCAGCTGAGGGAACCCTCAGGGCCCCCAGCCCCACTTGTGCTGCTGAGCCCCTGCAGGCCTTGGTGGAGCGAAAGGACGTGGTCCCCTGGGCACCAGGCGTCCTCCCAGGTTGGGCAGCCCAGCTGGGCGCCTTCCTTTTGCCAGTGCTGGCCGTGGGCCTGCAGCCCAGGGTCACCACACCCGTGTGCCGGCCAAGAGCCAGGTCAGCGCAGATGGACACACAGGCTCAACTTTGCCTCTTTGCGAGCTGGCCCAGGGCTGATGGGAGGGACGGGTCTTGTGTTGGCCTTTTCACCCCGGGGAGCAGCCTCTTGACTGTTGGCCAAGGAGCGCAGCCAGCCAGGAGCCCCTGGGGCAGTAGAGACTTGAGCCTGCTGGCCCCTGGCCCTGCGTGGCTTGGCCCGGATGTGTCTTGTCGTCTCAGCCCCTGATGCAGGACACAGTGGCTTTTTAAATTTCGGGGGTGGCAGTGGAGTCTGATGGCCTTGCCTTCAGCATGTGCCTGTTGGGTGCTGCCTGCGGGGGTCGGTGGGGTCACGGGGTTGGCTGGAGCAGGCGACGAGGGCTCGTGTTCACCAGGACGCGGGAGGACACAGTGCGGCAGATCGTGGCGGGGCTGACGGGGGACTCGGATGGGACGGGCGACTTGGCTGTTGAGCTGTCCAAGACGGACCCTGCGAGCCTAGAGACCGGGCAGGACAGTGAGGACGACTCTGGGGAGCCGGAGGACTGGGTCCCTGACCCTGTGGACGCAGATCCAGGTCAGCGTCAGGCAGCCCTGCGAGGCCTGGGGTCGTAGGGGGGCCCAGTCGGGTCGGAGCTCTCGCCTCCAGGTTGTCGCTGCACGCACTCGAGCTTTAGGAGGTCCTTGGTCCATGCCCGACCTGGCCTGGTTCCCCAGGGTGCTTACCCTGGCTGGCTGGGCCCACGTGGACTGTGGCCCCCATCAGAGCCCTAGGGGGTGCCCTGCCTGCCCCCCCACCCCGCCCCCTGGCCCTGCTGCTTCCGCTGGAGGAGGGGCAGGTTTCAGCACGTCTGCACCAGGGACCCAGAGCCAGGCCTCACGCGGGGGTGCAGTGGGTAGGCTACTCGGCGCAGACGGTGCCGCTTCCACGTATGAGGTGCCCGTGTGCCTGGCCTCCAGGGAAGTCCAGCTCCAAGCGGCGCTCCTCAGACATCATCAGCCTGCTGGTCAGCATCTATGGCAGCAAGGACCTCTTCATCAATGAGTACCGTTCGCTGCTAGCCGATCGCCTGCTGCACCAGTTCAGCTTCAGCCCTGAGCGGTGAGGCCTGCGGGGTCGCCCTGCGTCCAGGGAAGGCGTGGCCCTGACTCAGGACAGTTGTCCTCTGTCAGCTCCAGTGTTCAGTGGAGACGAGCACGGTCCCCAGGCGCGGCAGGGACCAGCCTGTGCTCGACCGCTGCCTGGGTGCCTGGGGACGGCCCAAGAACGTGGAGTGGCCGCTCCTGGGGCCCCCGCCTGGCCCCCCGGGCTGGGGGATGGGGGTGCAGGGCGCTGGGTGTCGCCCGCAGGGGCTGGCTGGGGCAGGGGCACTGAGCCCTCAGAGACGCGTGCTTGCAGGGAGATTCGCAACGTGGAGCTGCTGAAACTGCGCTTTGGCGAGGCCCCGATGCACTTCTGTGAGGTCATGCTCAAGGTAGGCGCCCGGGCTCCACGCAGCCGCCTGGTCCCCGCCCCCGCCCAGACCCTCAGGAGGCCCGTCTCCCCAGGACATGGCGGACTCGCGCCGCATCAACGCCAACATCCGGGAGGAGGACGAGAAGCGGCCCGCCGAGGAGCAGCCGCCCTTCGGAGTCTATGCCGTCATCCTGTCCAGCGAGTTCTGGCCGCCCTTCAAGGACGAGAAGCTGGAGGTCCCCGAGGACATCAGGGAGGCCCTGGAGGTGTACTGCCGGAAGTACGAGAAGCTGAAGGTAGGGCTGTGCTGCTGCGGCCGCGGGCGCCTCGGGCGAGTCCTGTGTCTGCTCTGGGATCCACGCCCTCTGCGCTCTCCCTGGAGCCCGTGTGTGCGCACGCTCCACGCTCTGCTGTGCCCGACGGTGCTGGCGCCAGTCTTGACCCTGGGCCGCCTCTGCAACGTCCGCCCGCTTGTTCTCAGAACCCAGGGCTGGTGGCAGTGCTTGGCCCAGGACACCCACTGTGTCGCCTCGGTGGGTGTCTCCAGGGAGTCTCCTGGCTTCTCTTGGGGTGTTTGGCGGCTCCTCTGGGTTTGCTGTGAGCCGGCGCCGGGGCGGGCTGGGTGTGGCTGTTAAGGTTGAAGACCTGAGGTCCTGAGTCGGGAGAGGCTCAGCGCTGGAGAGCTGATCCTAGGGGCTTCCTTCCAGAGCCAGGGGAGGGCGGCGGGGGCCAGGGTCCTGGAGCCCGCCTGTGCTCCCCGCCTCAGCCCCACACACCCCTTCCTGGCTAAAGACATCTGAGGGGCCCTCCCCAGCCTCCCTCTGTGCCCCAGCACACCTGTCAGGAGAGGCCCCACCAGCTTCCTCCAGGGCGTCCCCCTGGGTCCGAAGGCAGACTCAGACACGGCCCCCTTCTCAGGTTGGTGCGCCCAATGAGACAGCTGTCCTCCAGCTGGGTGCTGGAGCGCCTGGGGGGGCCTCTGCTCCCCCCAGCGGGTCTCCTGCCCGAGGGCGGTGCTGCATACATGGGGGTGGTCATGGCCTCTGCTGCTGGCCACACAGCTGTCCCGCTGCAGACCCGAGTTGGGGTTGAAAAGGTCACGGTTTGGAGCCACAGCGCCTGGTTAGGACCCGGCCAGCTGCTGACTGTGGAGAGCTTCAGCATCACGTCCCCTTCAGAGCCGTGGAGGCTGCGGGACTCGGGGCAGCGCTTGGCCCAGAGTCACCCTACCGGTGTCCCCGGTGGTGGCCATAACAAAGACCACAGACAGGTGCCGTAAACACGACAGAGACCTGTTTTCTCAGTTGCAGCATCTGTCAAGGGCATCTGTGACATCAACAGAAACTCAGTTCAGGGTGTTAGCAGGGCTGTGCCCCCTCCACAGGCTCCAAGAGAGGATCCTCTGTCCTCGTGGTGGCTGAGCTCCAGGTGCTCCTGGCTGTGGGTGCGTCGCTCTGACCCCAGCTCGTGTTACCCGGCCTCTCCCAGTGTCTGGTGCAGAGTTCCCTCTTCCTCTGAGGACCCCAGGCCCCACTCCGTGTGACCGTACCTTAACAAGCTGCCTTTAGGAACCCAGGCCAGCATCTCTGCCCTGCTGCTGAGGCCTAAGCCTGTGGGCGTCCACGCAGGTCTCAGCGTCCAGTGCCCGGACTGGGGCTCCCATGCCTCTCCTGCTCCCCCCATGCTGGTCCCAGGACGCTGCTGGCTGATGTGGCTTTGACACAGCTCACCTCTCGGGCCCCGTGGAGGTGCACTCTGTCGCGGAGTGCGTGGCGTGGTGCGCTCCTTTGGGCTCGCCGGTCCTCCTTGGATTCCCCCTCGGTTCACACGAGCAGTGAGGAAGCTGCAGGCTGCACTTCCCACACTTCACTTGGAAATCTCAGCCCAGCATCCCGCGTCTCCCTCCAGCCCTCTCACCCCAGCGGAGCTGTCTCTGCTGTTCCTTCAGCGGCCGCCTTGCAGTCGTTTCCAGGGGCACTGCGACAGGCCTCACCGGAAGGGCCTTTTGGGTTATGTTTCTCCCTGTAGTCTCCCCAGGGCAACCCTGGCTTCACGAGCACGCAGCTCAGAACGTTCCAAGTCCTCCCCTCCCCCAGCGCCACAGCCAGAGCTGTGTTTCTGGGAAAGGTGCTTGCTCCAGCAGCACGCTCCGCCCGCACTGAGGTCTATCACCATTCCGCGGTGGCCGTGACAAAGCCTACTTGCCAGGTGGCAGAGTGGTAGGACCTGCTCCTGGCCCTGCAGGCTGGGTCTGTGGTGGAGGGCTGGGCGGGGCTGCGGGCCTCCTGGAGGCTGCAGACCAGTCCCTCCCCCATCTTCCAGCTCCACTCTGCTTCCCGTGTCTGCGCACCCACCCTCTGACAGGTACACCGGTCTATTAGGTTAGGGCCCGCGTCCCTCCCAGACCTTGTCTTCCCTACCGACATCCGCAGGTCAGGTCACGTTCTGAGATCCTGGGATCAAGAAGTGGGCATGTCTCGTGGGGACACGGTGGCCTGGCTGTTGGGTGCTGCTTGCTGAGGGGAGGAAACTGGAACCCCACCGGGTGCTGGTTTGGCTGCCACTGCAGCTGCCACCCGCCGGGTGGGGGTGGAGCCCTTCCCCGCCTGCTCCCAGGTTGTAAAGCCTGGTCCAGCGGGACCCGCCGAACGGCCCGCGCTGACCCTGTCCTCCCCAGGCCATGCGGACGCTCAGCTGGAAGCACACCCTGGGCTTGGTGACAATGGACGTGGAGCTGGCTGACCGCACCCTGTCCGTGGCGGTGACCCCGGTGCAGGCTGTGGTCTTGCTGTATTTCCAGGACCAAGGTGAGCTCCCCAGCCGCGCCCACCCCCGACCCAACCCCACCCCAGCCGGCCCCGCCTCAGCCACGCCCCCAGGAGGACACGCCCCGTCTCCCGAGGAGGGTGGGCGGGCCCGAGCGGCTCCCCGCCGCCAGCCCCTCCCCCAGGTCCTGCCGAGCTGGGCCCGCGAGGGGCACAGCGGAGCCCGCCCGCCCACGCCCGCCGCCTGCCCGCAGCCAGCTGGGGCCTGGAGGAGCTGAGCGAGGCGGTGAAGATGCCGGCCGCGCTGCTGCGGCGCCGCCTGTCCGTGTGGCTGCAGCAGGGCGTGCTGCGCGAGGAGCCGGCCGGCACCTTCTCGGTAGTGGAGGAAGAGCGGCCACAGGACCGAGATAACATGGTGCTGGTCGACAGCGACGACGAGAGCGACTCGGGCCTGGCCTCGCAAGCCGACCAGAAGGAGGAGGAGCTGCTGGTGCGCCCGGCCCGCCCGCGGGGGCGGGGGGCGGGGGTGGGGCGGGGCGGCCTGACCGCGGCTGTTCCCCCAGCTCTTCTGGACGTACATCCAGGCCATGCTGACCAACCTGGAGAGCCTGTCGCTGGAGCGCATCTACAGCATGCTGCGCATGTTCGTGGTCACCGGCCCCGCGCTGGCCGAGATCGACTTGCAGGAGCTCCAGGGCTTCCTGCAGAGGAAGGTGCGCGACCAGCAGCTCGTCTATTCCGCCGGCGTCTACCGCCTGCCCAAGAGTTGTGGCTGAGCCGCCGCCAGGCCCCGCCCGCTCCCCCCCAGAATGCGAGTAAAGAGATGGTTCTTCATGCTCCGTGTCGTGTCAGCTCTGTGGCCCCAGGGACACGTGCTCAGGCCCTCCCCGCGCCGCCGACTCTGGGCGTGTGCTCCGGTTCTGCACATCTGGCCTCCTCGCATCCAGGCAGAGCGGGTCCCCCCAGCAGGTGGGGGCTGCACACCTGTGTGGGCTCCAGGCCAGGAGGAGTCCTGGCACATGAGTGTCCGGTCACCGTGGCTAACGAAAACCCACGTCAGGCTCGTGGCTCCGGCCAATGAGGGGCAGCCAACTGGGAAACAGACCTCCTGGATCTCTGCCCAAGGGCCCCCAGCCCTGGCCTCACCCCTCTGGCCTTGGAGAGAACTCGGGTCCCCCTCCCTCTACCCGGCCTGAGGGTCCAGACCCCAGTGCTGGGCTGAGAGCCCCAGGGCTCCTGTGGCCCCAGGGTGTTGTCAGAACGTGTGAGGCGGGTGGGCAGACAGGCGGCCCCTCGCATCTGCAGCGCGAGGGGCTGCCTGTGTCCCCGCTGTGGTCTAGCAGTCAGTGGTGGGGGCTGACAGTGAGGCGTGCTTTCTGAAAGACCCACCCCTCCCACGCCCCTGAGGTGTGCTTGGGGGCGCCCGGGGGCCAGGCTGTTCCCCCAAGGGAGAGGCCGGGCCCAGGGAGCCAGCCGCCCCCAGGGCTGCGCACAGGCCCCGTCCAGCTGCTCTGGAGGCCCAGCACTGGCCCCGCCCCAGCTCCCAGGAGGCGGTGGGGTGGGTGTTGGTGCCAGGCCTGAGGCCTTCAAGCTGTGCTGAGCATCACAGGCACTGCGGCCCAACCTTCATTCATTCAGCTTGTCTGGCTGGACCCGCTCAAGCCTGGTGGCACTGCCGCCCCAGGTGACAAAGGCCCTTCAGGACAAGCGTCTGCACTGCCCACCCCCTCCGCAGGGCGTCCCAGGCCCCCTGGCTCCCCCGGTCTCACCCCAGCGCCCCTCCTGTCCTGTTCTGCTTGAGGGCCCCAGTGCTGGCTTTGCTTCCAGGGCCCTTCCCTTTTTTTTGGCCACACCAAGGGTCATCTGGGGTCTCGATTCCCCGATCAGGGACTGAACCCCAGCCATGGCAGGGGCACCCGGAGCCCTGACCACAGGGCCACCAGGAGCTCGCTCTAAGACTCCTTACGCCCCAGGTTGGGGTTTGCCACGGGGTTTGAAGGAAGACGTGGAGGGCCTCGCAGAGCCTGAGGGGTCTGTGGATGTGAGGGGCTGGCAGGTGTCCCCTTTGGACTCGGACCACCCGGGGGCTGTGCTGTGGTCACGGGAAGAGGACTTCCTGCCTGGCACTGGGCTGGGCCTGTCTTCGTTGTCCTAGCCTGGGTGAAACCGGCTGGACCGGCCTGGCAGGGTGGCATTGCCGGCCCCTGGGCATGGGCACACCTGCCCCAAGTCCCTCTGGACTCTGCACGAGCGTGTGAAACCCAGCGTCTCAAGTCACTGCCTCAGTCATCGGGCGCAGAGGTGTGCCAGGAGCCGCCCCCAGGAAGTGGCACCGTGCGAGGGTCAGGGAAGTCCCTGGCAACCAGGGTTTGGCTGCAGCCCCCAGTGCCTTGGAGGGTCAGGTGTGGGACAGGTATTTCCTCCTGCTGCCTGAGTTTGCTTGCCAGGTCCTTAGGGGAAGAGGGGAAGGGCTGAGGTTAACCTGGAGCTCCCGCGAGCCGCACTTGTCTGGTGTGTGGGAAGGTCACACAGGGAACAGACCGCAGAGCTGGCCATGAGTTCTAACTAACAACACAACTAACCCAGAGCTTCAGACGCTGTCATAGTGGTTTAAGAGCCGCCTGCTCAAGGGTGTTCTGCGAACACTGCCAGGTCCAGGCCCAGGCCTCCTGCTCTGGGGAGTGTGGGGACATTAGTCAGCTGCACCCCAGGCCAGCCTCCCTCCACCAAGCTGCTGCAGCCCTCATCCTGACAAACAGAGGCTGGGGCTTGCCCACTGTGGGCTTTCCAGGCTGCCGCCTCCCTGCCCCCAGGGGCCCCAGTACAGGTGGTACCGCTTCCCATGAAGTGGTCCTCCCCCAAGGCCATGGCAGCCCCGCCGCCACCCTGCCTCAGACCTGGCCGGGGCACTCCAGGCCGCCCTATCAGCCCTGTCCATCCTGGGGACCAACTGCCCAGGGCTCCCCGAGGCGCCCAGCTCCCAGGGCAGCGAAGCTCCAGGAGAGGCCCTGCCCCCGCCCTCCCTGCCTCACAGCTCCATTGTGAGGTCAGCGCCTTCCGCCGAGCTCCGGCCAGAGGCGTGCGGCGGGCCGGGGGCTGGACATGGCCGCCTGTCCCCAGCCCGACTCCCGCCTGCTCGGCGGCCCCCTCGGCCTCATGTGCCTGTCCCTTTTGCTCATCCCTGCTGCAGGTGCGGCCTCCCCCAGCCCTGGCCATGCCCAGCCAGGCCCAGGGGCCGCGGGGGCGGGGTTCACAGGTCGGCCACTGGCAGGTGACTTGGGCCCCTTGGCTGCCCGGCCGTGTCTCTGCAGCTGGAGCCTACTGCGAGTGCAGCCTCGGCCTCAGCCGCGAGGCCCTCATCGCCCTGCTGGTGGTGCTGGCGGGCATCAGCGCTAGCTGCTTCTGCGCCCTGGTCATCGTGGCCGTTGGTGTCATTCGAGCCAAGGGGTGCGTGAATCCCAGGGCTGACCGGCGGGGGGCGGGTGGGGACTGTGGGTCAAGCTGTCCCCCCAGCCTCCCAGTCTCACCGGGTGAGGTCAGCAGGACTTGGGAAGGATGTCTCTCAGACTGGGTTAGGGAGAGGTGGAGGGGGGGCACCTCTGGACGCTTGGAGGCCAGCTGCGTTGTTCACAGACTCACGCCTCACCTTTATCCCCCCCACCCCAGTGAAACGTGCCCTGCACACATGGACAGCAGGTGAGTGACCCCAGGGGAGGGCCCCAAGGGTGAGCTGTGCCCCTGGGAGGTGGAGGCCCCCAGGAGGTGGAGGCCTGGGTGGCCAGGGCGGCCTGCAGCCGGCCTGACCAGGCCGTGCTGCGCAGGATGGTGGGGCACTTCGGGGTGCAGGAAGACCGCATGGACCTGCGCACGGTGCACGTGGAGTCCCACCTCATGGACCCCGACATGGCGGTCCCCATGATGCAGCCCCTGGAAGAGCATGGCCTCATGACCATCACCATGGACCCGACCCTGGAGGAGCCGCCCCCCCCACCTGAGTAGGGCTTCGGGCGCTGGGGGGAGGGGAATTAAACAGTATTTAGTTACTCTGTGCTGTCCTCCCTGGGCCCCTCTGGGGAGTGTCTGCGGTGGGGGGGCCCTGCACGCATCTGGTCGCCCTCTTTCTCTTCAGTGGGGTGCCCGCTCTAGGCTCGCGCTGTCCACCCTCCGGGCAGGGGTCCACACCTCTGGGAGTCTGCACTTCCTGCACGCCTCAGCCCGGGTCCTCCCTGCCTCAGCCCGGGTCCTCCCTGCCTCTGCCTGCCGCTTCGTCCCGTGAAGCCCGCAGGCCTCCGCCCCTGCCCCTGCCCCACCCCGGGAAAATGCCAAGACAGGACCTGTGACTCGCCCGAGTCCAGAGAAGCAGCATGTGACCGGAGGACTTGGGCCGGTGGCCCTGCCCCACCCACGCGTCTCCTTGAGGTTCCGGGAGAGCCCTTGGGGGGCAGGAGAGGGGGGCAGGTGACTGCCTCCCCTTCCTCAGGGGTGCCGTCCTCCCCCTGCCCCCCACCACATCTCCTGGACCCTGGGCTCAGGGGCCCCTCAACCGTCCACCATGGGGATGGGGCCGTGCTAGGTGGGGACTGCTGTGTGCGCCCTGGGATCACTTGCTGAGTGGAGACAGAGGGGGTGAGCAGCAGGGCGCACCGGCTCCCATGTTGTGTCGCTGTTGTGAGTTCGGCGAGGGAGAGATTGTGGGGGATGGCGTGGTCCAGTTGCTCAGGCCTCCTGGGGTTACAGGATGGCGAACCACACAGGTGAGGACTGGGCGCGGTCTTTACAGCGCTGCTGGCCCGGAGCCAAGTGGAGCTCAGAGCTTCGGGACAGGTGGCTGGCAGTGCCCTGCCTTTGGCTGTCTGCCCAGCCTCCGCCCTAGGCGCAGGACAAGCCGTGGGACAGGAACTGCCTGTGCTCAGGCCTGAGAGTTAATATTTGTGCGGGCACCGCAGGGACGGACCGGCTCTGGTAACACCCGGGCAGCGGACCTCCACGATTGTCCCCATGTGGAGTCCCTCCTTTCCCTCGTGGGGGCCGCCGCCGCCGCTGCAGCTGCTACTGCTGCTGTTGCCGTGGCCAGTCTGGACCCAGGCGCCCGCCGCAGCCGCCTCCTGGGGAACCCCGGGCGCCCTGGACTGCCCCGAGGCGTGCGTGTGCGCGCCGGGGGGCCAGGCCAACTGCTCGGAGCGCGCGCTGCCCGCCGTGCCGGGGGGCTTGAACCGGCGCGTCCGCGTGCTGCTGCTGAACCACAACCGCGTGCACGCGCTGCCTCCCGGCGCCTTCGTGGATGCCGGCGCTCTGCTCCGCCTGGATCTGCGCGAGAACGGACTGCGCTGGGTGCACGCGCGGGCCTTCTGGGGCCTGGGCGCGCTGGAGCAGCTAGACCTCAGCGCCAACCAGCTAGAGGCGCTGCTGCCCGGCACTTTCGCGCCACTGCGCGCTCTGCGCGCCCTCTCGCTGGCTGAGAACCGGCTGGCACGCCTAGAGCCCGCGGTGCTGGGCGCGCTCCCGCTGCTGCGCGCGCTCAGCCTGCAGGACAACGACCTGCCTGCGCTCGCGTCCGGGCTCCTGGCTGGCCTGCCGGCTCTCAACACGCTGCGCCTGCGCGGCAACCCCTGGACCTGTGGCTGCGCGCTGCGCCCACTCTGCGCCTGGCTTCGCGGGCACCCGCGGCACGCGCCAGGTGAGCCCTCGCGGGCGCGGGCGGGACGGGCGGGCGGCTACCCCCGCGACCGTCTGACGCCGCGCCCGTGTCCCGCAGAGGCCGAGACGCTGCTTTGCGTGTCGCCGGGGCGCCTGACGCTCAGCCCCTTAACCGCCTTCCCGGACGCCGCCTTCAGCCACTGCGCGCGGCCCCTTGCCGCCCGGGATCTGGCCGTGATCTATGGTCTCGGGCCCGTCTCCTTCCTCGCTAGCCTGGCCGCCTGTCTGGCCCTGGGCTCCGCGTTCACTGCCTGCGGCGCTCGCCACCGCCGCCGCCGCCGCGCCGCCGCCCGCCGCCAGCAGAGGAGGCAGCCGGATCCTTGCCCCGGCACGGCCTCGCCTGCGGCCACCGCCGCCCAAGCTTGAGGGGCCGCGGCCGCCCTCGAACCTCCCCCGACCCGCTTGCCCCTTCCGCATTCCTGACAGGCGTCAACAAGCGACACAGCTCGAAATTTTCGTGACATTCCTTTTGGCATCTCCACTGCACACACCGGGTGGGGCGGGGGTCGGCGCGCGCCGGGCCCTTGGGGTGGAGGGCACGGGCCGCACGGGGGAGGCGCGCCTGGACGCGGAAAGGCCGGGCCTGCACCTGGCGGGGCTGAGGATAGTCCCGAGCCAGCGTCTGCGAAGCCCACCCTGGGTGGCGGGCGGAGGAGGCAAAGAGAAGGCTCAGCCCTCGCAGGGTCCGGAGGTGGGAGGCAGTGGGGAGCCCGAGCGCGCCCCAGGGAGGCGCTGCCAGCGGATGGGGTTCAGGGTCTGCAGTCCAGGAAGGGCAGGGCCAGCTCAGAGGATGGGGTGAAGCGGAGAAGGGGTACAGGCAGGAAGGGGGAGGTGGGGCGGAGGCCGTGCGGCGCAGGGGCGTGGGAGGGGTGGCCCAGCCAGCCGGGGCCAAGGCCCACCGTGGCTCTGGGAGCAGCCAGGAAGGATGGGGCTCCAGTCTCTGCACCAAGCCCCTCTGCTGGGCTGAGTCAGATGCTCCCCCTGCCGCTCAGAGACCCCAGGGCCCTGCCTCTGCCGGAGCGCCCTGCGGCTCTGCCCAGCCAGCTCAGCTCTGGCCCGTCCTCAGCGGCTCTCGTCCGAGCCTCAGTCCAGCAGGGGCTGCCCACCGGCAGCAGGGTGGACGGACGGACGGGAGGCCCGGGGTGGGCAGTCTCTGGCAGGTGGGCTTCCCTCAAGCCTTCCCGAGCAGCAGGACCCCTCAGTGTCCTTGGCCGGGCTAACGGGGCGGGTGGGCGCCTCCGGGCGCCTCACACCACGGTGCTGACCGAGGGATCTGAGAGGTTGAGCGGGCCCGTGATATCAGTGGGATGGTACTGCTGCAAAATAGAAATACAGACAAGGCGCCCGTTAGCCCGGCCATCAGGGGCACACGCGGGGCCGGGACGGGTGGACCGGCCAGCCGGCCGACCGGCGGGCAGGCGGGCGCGGCCTGGGGGAGGCTGGGGGGCGCTCCTCCCCCTGACCCCGTCGTGCTCCGGGACTCTGCGTGGGCCGGGCCGCTGTCCCGTCCGTCTGTCTGTCTGTCTGCGGGGGAGGGGGGCAGAGGAGGGCGGGCAGGGCGTCTCAGCTCTCCCTATGCCGGGCACACATCTGCAGCTGGCCCTCCTCCCTCTCAATAGCGCGTCGCGGCAGCACTGTGTCTTTTTGGTTTTGCAAAGCGCCGCGTCCACCCCCGGTGCTCTATAAATAAGAACCAACAATCAATACCCGCTGGCCCCGCCGGCTGCCAGGGACCCCAGCCCTGAGCGCCCAGTGCCGCCCTGGCCCAGACCAGCCACGGGACAGGGGCAGCGCATCTCAGCAGCCGGACTGACCCCACCCCTCCCGACAGAGCCCCCCACCCAGGCCTCCCTCCGAGCAGGTGCCCAGCCTGAAACGGTGGGGGGCTGGGCTGCCCTCCCCCGCCCAGCCCCCAGCTGGCAGTGTCCCCAGTCACCCCTGCAGGGCCGGCCAGCCCCAGATGCCACGTGGCACCAGAGCTGGCCTGGAGGGTGGTCCCCAGGGAGGCTCGGGGCAAGGAGTCTGCTGGGAGCGTGTCCCGGGACAGGCACCCTGAGGGTCTCTGAGCTGCACCCAGGCCAGCTAAGGGCTTGTGAGTGGGCTCCGGGCCGGGACGGGGATGGGATTCTGCTGCCCTCGGAAAGTGGCCCCCTGCCTACGTGACTCCCCTGACCCTCCTTTCGCCGTGACTCCCCTGACCCTCCTTTCGCCTGCCTGTCCCCACAGCTCTGTCTGCTGGGCACCTCCTCCCTGGCTGCCCCACTGCTGCTCCTCTCTGGCCCTCCCAGCCCCCGGTGGGGCCCCTGGCTCAGGCCCCACCCAGTTCCCAGGCTGCACGGCGCCAGGCCTGTGCTCTCAGCCCCTCAGGCCACCCCTGTCCACCCACTCTGCCTGTGCTGAGCCCTAGGAGTGGAGTAGCCAGGCCTCAGGGGCCCCTTTGGGGCAGGTGGCGGCCTCACCCCAGACTCGGATGGCTCTGTGCCGCGCCCTGTCTGTCCTGTGTCTGCCCCTCTTCCCTTGTGCTGTGGGCAGGGCCTATAAATCCTGCTCCCGCCTGGACCGTAAGACTGTGGGGTAGTACTGCCTGTGAACTGGGGCTCCTGTGGACGGGAGGACAAGCCGCCTCCGAACCGCGGGGAGGCTGCTGGGCTGAGGGCTGTGCTGGCCCTGGGCGGGCCCTCCTCGCCTGGGGACGCTCCCAGCAGGGCTAGGCCAGTCTTGGAGGCCTGGGGTTCAAGCACACACACCCGGGACAGTGACGGGCTGCCCAGGCAGGAGGACAGGGAACCCTTGGCTCAGGCTCGGAAGGGGCTGGGGGTCAGGTGCTGAAGCACCGCTCCCCTCCATGGGGGTCTCCCCTCCCTGAGCCTCGGTGCCCAAGGCTTGCCAGCCACAGCTTTCGGGCCCCCCCCCTGCCCTGTTCTCAGACCCCCGGGTGCTGCCCGCACACCTCCCGCAGGGCCCCTGCTCGGCCGGGGGTGGGAGCCGCCACCTCTGGTCCCACCCGTTCCCCATCCGACGGCCCCTGTGGCCAGGGGCCTGTGCCAACTCCAGGCCCCAGCCGTCCACCCAGGTGGAGCCGGGCCCGGCCCCCCAGCCCCGGCCCACACAGAGACCACATGGAGGGGATGCAACAGGCATGGCTCTGGTGAGACACGAGAGACAGGTGTCTGGGTGGCGGGGCTGGCGGCCAGACAGATGGACGGATGGGACATCACAGGCACCCCTCCACGGACGTCGCAGGGAGGGAGCGAGGGCAGTGGGCCTCTCCCTGGGAGAAGCTGGAGGAACAGACGCGACAGAGAGGTGGTGTGGCCTCCTGACGGCTGAGGAGCCCGGGACGGGGTGGCCCTGGGCGCCCGGGGCTGCGGGCACAGCCCCGAGTGGGGAGGCTGACCAGCTGACCAACGACATGACACGGCTTTAAGATGGCGCGTGGCGTCATGGCACGGGGGGCAGACTAACGCAGAGACACACGGGGAAGACGACCCGGTGGGCAGGCCCGCGGCAGAGGGCCGAGAGAGGGGCCCAGAGTCAGAGAGGCCCTAGTGTGCCGGGTGGGCAGCGGTGAGCGCAGAAGGGCCGCGCGGGCGGAGGCGGGTGGTGGGATGGCGAGGGCGGGCCTGATGCACGGGACACAGACACGGGGGCGAGGGGAGAGTCGGACACGTGGGACTGGGCGCTCTTCCCCTTACCGTGTCTTTGGAGGACCTACGTCTCTTGAAGCTGGAAGCCAGGGTGGAGGTGATAGCCCTAAATGTGGCTTTCTTTTTAGGGTCGGGTTCTGCTCTACCACTCTTTCTATCCTAAAATGAATATGTATAAGTGATTAGACGGCTGAGGGTGGCGGCCACACCTGCCCTCGCCTGCTCCTGGGGGCTGCTGCCCAGCCTGGCTGGCCACTCGGGCCCTCGCTCCTGCCTGCCTCCCTGTGCTGGATGGACCAGCCGCCGGCCCCACGCTCGCAGGCGGCCTCTGCTGCTGCCAGGGTCTCCGGCCTGACCTTCCTTGTGCTGGGACTGGGTTTGGGGAGGCGGGGTGGGGTCCTCAGCTGGCTCTCTTCCAGCAAAGGTCCACCTGGTTCCCTGGCTCCAAGGTGCCCCTGGTGTATGGGTGCCCCAAGGAGGAGGAGCCCCCTGAACACTGGGTGAGTCACCCCCACAGGCCCCACCAGCCACTCTGACCCCAGAGGAAGCGCACCGAGATTTAGGAAGGGGCTGAGGGGACCAAAGGCAGGTGGCGAGATGAATTGGAGTGACAGAGAGACAGTGGCAGCTCCTGGGACCCTGGCTTCGGGTCTGATGGCCAGAGTGGGCCCTGCGCCCGCCACTGGGAGCAGCAAGCCAGGTCCCAAGAGCAAGAGTGGGCAGATGAGAGGTGTGGGAACACTGGTGACCCCGTTCCCCCGGCCCTCCCTCTCTGCAACACCGGCTTCCTCCCAGGACACAGGCTCTGGGGAGGCACCCAGAGAAAGAGAAGAGATGGGGCAGCCTGGGGCTGGACCATGGGGCACGAGCCCGGCCCAGGTGGGCTGTGGGCAGCCCGTCCCCTGCTGCCAGCAAAGCCCCACGAGCACAGCCTGGGGTGCCCGGCGGGACCAGCTGACCAGCTCAGACTGCAGTTACATGGAGCACAGCAGGGTGGCAGGGAACCGGGTCCTTGGAGGGGCACGGGGCGGCGAGGGATGGCGGACTGCACCTTGGACTCACATGCTACACCCAGCTGGGTCCCTGTCTTACCCTGCCTCAGTCTGCCTTCCTACGGAATGGGCCTCGGTGGGCGACTCTGGAGACAGAGGGGCCAGGTGGACGCTTGGAGCCTGGCTTCGCAGAGGCAGCCACCCACAGGCGGCCCCCAGCACTGCGGCCTTGGCTGTGGCTCCCAGCTCCAGTCCTTGCCTCTTGGGCTCCTGGGAGCCAGAGCCAGCGCTTCCGCCTGCGGGGATGGAGGAGGGCCGGGCCGGGCCGGGCCATGGGCACCAGGCCTCGGAGGGCGGCCTGCCCTACCTGCAGGTTCTTCCTCCACACGTTCACGGCCGCAAACGCCAGCTGCATCTGCTTCCGCCGAGCGTCCTTGTGCCGTTTATAGGCGATCTCGATGAAGATCAGGAAGATCCCGGCCACGATGCCCCCAGCCACCAGCATGAAGACCCCTGGGGGCGACATCCTGTGCCTCAGCTGTGCCTGCTCCGGATGTGGCCCCTGGGGCGCCCATCTAGGGTCATCAGGGGCCTTGAAGTGGCGGAGGGAGGGGGCCCACCTGCCATATTCTCGAAGGTGAGGGTAGCAGGGGCGTTGCTGCGCGAATCGCACTCCTGGTACCGAACCCACGTCTTGTCCAGGTCTTCCATGAAGCCGTTCTCGTGGGACCTGAATGGGCGGGGCGTGTGAGCCCCGCGGGGCGGGGCGGGGCGGGGCGGGGTGTGCCTCGGGAGGGGCTCGCGGGGCGGGGCGGGGCGGAGAGGGGGCGGGTGAGGCCAGCTCACTTGAGGATGGACAGGGAGACGTTCTGCTTCCAGGGGCTGTCCTTGCGCATGCCGATGCCAAAGCCCGAGCGGAAGAAGAGCTCGCCCGTGGTCACCAGGTCGCATTTCTGCGAGGCCTCGAACTCCAGCACCGCCGAGTCCCAGATGAAAGCGTGCAGCTTGCTGCGGGCAAGGGCGGGGTCACGGCGGCCACGCTTCCAGGTGGCCCTGGCTCCCCGCGAGCCTTCCTCCTGCCAGCTGGGGACCCGCCGTCTGTCCCCCCTCCCCGTGGCTCCCACACGGCCGGGACACTGACTGTAGATGTGGACGCCCCCAGCTTGTCCTGCCGGCCCTTCACTCGCGCTCCGCCTGCCCCTCCCTCACTCGTCGCGCACGGCCCGGATGGCTCCGCCCCGCCCCCTCACAGGCCCCGCCCCTCATTGGTCGCGCGCGACCTGGGTGGCCCCGCCCCTCTCCCGCCCCGCCCCCTCACTTGCCGCGCACGGCGTGGATGGCTCCGCCCCGCCTCCACTGGCCCTGCCCCTCATTTGTCGGCGCGACCTGGGTGGCCCCGAGCCGCCCTCGCTGGCCCCGCCCCCTCGCTGGCCCCGCCCCGCCCCTCACTTGCCGCGCACGGCGTGGATGGCTCCGCCCCGCCTCCACTGGCCCTGCCCCTCATTTGTCGGCGCGACCTGGGTGGCCCCGAGCCGCCCTCGCTGGCCCCGCCCCCTCGCTGGCCCCGCCCCGCCCCTCACTTGTCGCGCACGGCCTGGATGGCCTCCGCCGCGCTCTCGTAGTTGTGCTTCTCCATATGCCGGTACATGGTGCTCAGCTCCACCTGCCGCCGGAAGTAGATGTCCACCGAGCTCTGCTTCACCGTCGCGTAGATGAACTTGTCCGAGGGATTCCTCAGCTGCGGGGCCAGAGAGCCAGGCTCGTGGCTGCTCCCCGGCCCCACCCCACCCCGCCCCACGGGGCGGAGGGCCTGAGCGCCTCCCTCCCCAGCCCCCAGACGGGCCCGGCCTCACTCGCGGGTCGTTGATGCCGGTAATGCGCTCTTCGGGCCGGTCCAGCACCAGGAAGGCTGCCAGGTTGGCGGTGTAAGAGGCCACAATGATCATGGCGAACCCCGCCCACACCATGCCCAGGATGCGCGCCGAGAAGCTTCTGGGGGCGCCTGCGGGCAGAGGACCGTCAGCTCGGGGCGGGCGGCGGGGCAGGATGGGGCCCTGGCCTGGCGTCGCCTCACCTTCCCCGATGCCTGAATTGAGCAGGACGCCCCAGGAGAACCACATAGCCGAAGACAGAGTCAGCGCATCCTCCTCCTCCTCCTCGCTGTTCACTTTGAACCGGCCGAAGGGGCTGCGGGGGCGCAAAGGGCGGGCGGGAGAGGGCGGAAGGGGCAGCCTGCCCCGGCCCTCGCCCGCTCCGCCCGCCCGCAGGTAGAGGAGTCCGGTCCCCGGGCCGCACTCACCTGAAGCGGTCCAGCAGGTACAGCATCACGGCCACCACGTGCACGGACAGCCCCACCAGCAGCCACAGCGTGCTCTGGAAGGGCTGCATGAAGGAGTCCAGCGTGCTCCGGGGGATCTCCTGCGGGGCCACAGGCCGTCAGCGCCGCCCCGGCCCTCCCGGGACGCCCCTCCCGCCCCGCCGGGCCTCCACGCACCTTCTTGACCAGAATGGTCAGGCCCTGGTACTTGAAGGGCTTCGAGAACTCGATGTACTGCGCGCGCTCGTTGTTGATGGTCAGCGGGGCCACGATCATGTCCGCCTGCCCGCTGAGCAGCTCGCCCATCATCCCGTTCCACTCCTTCTTATTGCTGTTGTTCACCTGTGGGGCGACACCGCCGGTGGGGACGCGGACACCGCGGGCCCCACTCCCCATACAGGCTCCCGCCCCGACCCATCTCAGGGGTCACCCACTCCAGACTCCTCCCAGGCTCAGGCCCCGCCTACAGAAGACCCTCGGGGGAGCAGGACCCGGTCCTGCGCCGGCTCCTAGGAACCACTCCTACCCGCTCCTGAGTGCCGAACTTGCCATCGGCCACCAGGTGAACTTCGTACGTGAAGTTCATGGTCCGCGCCAGCTTGATGAGCAGATCGACGCAGAAGCCGTAGCAGCACTGAGGCACCGTGTGGCGCGCTGGCGAGTGGGGGCGGGACGCGGTCAGCAGGGGCTCGCCGGCGCGCGGTCCCCGACCCCCGAAGCCAGTGCCCCCGCCCCGCACTCACGGCTGCCCGGCGACGTGTCATTGGGCCCGGTGCAGATCACCTTCTTGACCGGGTCCCCGTTGACGGTGAACTCCTCCTTGCACGTGCCGTCGCTCAGCGTAGGCTTGACATACACGAAGGGCTCCTGGTGGATCGTCACGATCTGGGGACGCGGGGACACAGGGCCTGGACCACCAGCCCTGGGCTGTCCTGGGCGCTGCCCTCTTCTCAGCACACAGACTTCCCTGGAGCCCCCCTCCCCAGATCCCTGACATTTCCCGCACCACCCTCTACGGCCCCCTCTGGCAGCGATCAGCCTGCTGCCCCCAGGAGGGGCGCCAGAACCTAACACTTCGCCCAGTGTGCAGAGGGTGCCTGGCCTCCTGGAACACTGTGCCTTCTCTCGGCCAATTTTCCTTCAGGTCCTGGCCTACGGAACAGTCCCTTGATTAGTGGAGCCTGCCAGACGTCCAGTCTGCCCTGAGCCCCTTCTCTGACTTCTTGAGGCTGAGGACCTCCCTGTCCCAGCCCAAAGCCTACCCCCTGCCCCCACCCACTGCCATGAAGACAGGGGCATGTTCACTCAGAGCCTGCCCAGGACTAGGGACATGCAGGGACTGCCCTTGTTGGCTCTTCCAGCTTCTCCTGGCCTCAGCCTCCACCCACAGGGAGTCGTTGTCTGATCATCTATCCTGCCTGCCTGCCTCTCCCCCAGTGAGGCTGCCCTTCTGCTGTGGCCTCTTCAATCCAGGGGCTCCTTGGGGCTCACGGGGGGCACTCTCTCCTCTCAGTCCTTCAGAGCTCTGAAGGCTGGGAGTAGGCAGGATAGACATAGGCAGCGGAGCTGAACCAATCACTGCACGGGATGAGAGGTCCCAGGGGACATAGTGCTGGGGTTGAGACTACGAGGTGAATGGGGTTGGTGAGAGAGGCCCCTTCTCCTGCAGGGTGACCAGCTCCCCCAAGGGCAGGGGATTGGGAGCCCCTGAAGGGGCTTATTTGCCTTTAAAACTTTCATCACCATTTCTATTATACAAGTAATATGCTCATGCTTTTAAAAAATCAGTGAGACAGAGAAGGGATAAACCAGGAGATTGGAATTGACATATACATACACTACTACACGTAAAATAGATAACTGATGCGATCTACTGCATAGCACAGGGAAGTGCGCTCAGTGACCCATATGGGGATAGAACCTAAAAAGAGTGGGTATATGTGCGTGTATAATTGAGTAACTTTGCTGTACAGAAGAAACAAACACTGTAAATCAACTATCCTCCAATGAGAACTAATTTGAAAATAAACAATTTTGTGTCAAAAAAATAAGAACACACACAAAAAGTTCTAAAAGGCCTTCTGGCTCTCAAAGCCTATAGGGGACCATCTTGGCCATCTGTTTTGTCTGTTTTACACTCAGACTTTTCAACACAAAGCGTCTTTCCTGAGCGTTGGCTTGGGGGAACTCCCTTCTGCCCATAGAGAGGGTTGGTGCCCTGTAGGCAAGTGCAGACAAAGAGGTCCAGGTGAGAGGCCACGGGGGTGGGGTAGCTCAGAAAGCAGAGGAGGTCAAGAGAGGACCTGGGGACACCACAAGAAGGACGGTGTGAGGCTCTTTGCCTTTGGTGAGCTCAGGTACCAGCCTGATGCTGGTGTGGGTCAGTGTGGGAGGGACTCTTGGGAGGCATCCTGGGATGAGCCTGAAGGAGTGTAGCAGAGTCGGGATGAGGAAGAGAAGCTGTGAGAGATGAGGTCCCAGGGGAGGGGCTCCCAGAGGCCCAGTGAGTCACAGAGGGGCTGGCCAGCTCGGGGAGACCCGGCTCAGAAGGACAGTCTGAGCCAGTCCCAGCAGGAGGCCAGGAAGGCCAAGGGTGGGCAGTGGGCTGGGACCACCTGGAGGAGTGCCGAAGAGTGTGGGGGCATCATCTCCAGGACTGGGGCTCAGCACTCAGAGTACTGAAGTCCACAGAAAGACCAACCGTCTGTCCCTCGTCCCCAGGGGAGCCCAGGTCCACATGACTGTCCCAGGCTTAAGCGGGATGGGGTCAGGAGGGGCCGGGGAGCTGGGCTTCCTCTCCTGCACCCACTCCCTCTCCCTGCCCCTCCGCCGCGCCAGGTGTGTGCAGTGGCTGTGGGTGCTGGGCTGGTCCCAGGACCTGTAGTCACTTTCAGGGCCCTCACTGTCCCCTCTGCACCCGCGGCACAGGATGGAGGCTACGGCGTACAGAGACTGGGGCAGGGAGGCGGGGCCCCCACCTTCAACCTGGTGGACATCTGATAGCCGCGAGGTTTCTCAGTCTCTCCACCCGGCCAGATGATCTTCCTGTCATTGGGAATGACCTGGGGGTGGGAGTATGAGATGGAGGTGGCCACGCAGGGGTCTCGGCCCCAGGACCCTAAGGCCCCAGCCCCCACCCCCTCATGACCCCCACCTACATGAGTGCCGTTGTAGATGCCCACTTGTACCAGCTTGCGGTTCTGCAGGTTCATGATGCTGTAGTTGGCAAACTTCCGGTCCCCATCCTCATTGAATTCCACACGGCCGGTCACCCCGTCTGCATACTTGGAAGACATCAGAACCCTGGAGAGGGAAGTGTGGTTGGAACAATCAGGGATGCAATCCCCGCTCCCACCGTGAGCTGCCTGGATGGTGAGCCCGTCCGCCGGTGCCAGATGGACAGCACAGCCACATCAGCCAAGCAGCTCCTTGGCTCTAGACCCTGTTTTGAGGGGTTCCTGCGGGCTAGGACGTTTGATTCTCACAGCTTTACAGATGAGGTGGCAGAAGCCCAGGTAGGACTCGGTGGCCCATTCACCAGTGAGTGGAAGAGGCTGGGTTGAGTTCTCATCTTCCTGCATGTGCACACGTGAGTGTGTGTGTGTGTGGTGTGTCCACTGGGCCATATATGTGTGCACACACAAGATCTTTGTATGGGGTGCAGCCCTGTGCATGTACTTGTGGCACAGGTGTGATGTTCCATGAGCCTCTCCGAATCTGCATATACACGCATGCGCCTATGTGCACATATGCTGCATGTCTGCAGTTGTGTGTGCTCCTGCTGTGGGCACTATGGACCAGGACTCTTCACCTGCTACTTGGGGGTGGGTGTTGGTGATGGACTGGGCCTCCCCATACTAGTGGCACAGTGTCCAGGGTTCTGTGTGTTAACTCCTGCCCTGCTGCAGCCACTCACTGTGTATCTTGCCAACCCTGGCTCTCGGCAGACTTGGATGTGCTTAGTCACTCAGTCTGTCCAACTCTTTAAGACCCCATGGACTGTAGCCCTCCAGACTCCTCTGTCCATGGGGATTCTCCAGGCAAGAATACTGGAGTGAGTTGCCATGCCCTCCTGCAGGGGATCTTCCCAACCCAGGGATCGAACCCAAGTCTCCTGTATCGCAGACGGATTCTTTACCATCTGAGTCACCAGGGAAGCAGGCTTGGGTGCCATCCCCCAAATCCTTGTCTGACCTCCTGGGCCTGAGGAAGCTCCCAGTGCCCGCCTGAGGCAGGATCCTCTTCCCCAGGGCTATTAGTCATCCTGGTGGCTGGGGTGGCGTCTCAGGTTGGCTGCAGTGTTTAAAGGTGGGGACAGGGGCAATGGAGGCAGCCATGCTTCTGTGACATTCGAGGCGATGGTGTCAGTGTTGGAAATGGACCAGATGGTTATCACAGCGGGGATGGAGGTGAGGATGGAGACAAAGTGGGGACAGAGAGGAGCGGGGAAGGAGGCTGTGTTTGTAGCCGCAGCACGCTGGGCTGGAGCGACTCTTCGGGTGCCGGAACGGTGGCCCTCCCACCCTAGATGGGCGGCCCCACCCACTCAGACGGAGCGGCCCCACCCCCTCAGACGGAGCGGCCCCGCCCACCTCAGAGCGACCCCGCCCACCCTGGAAGAGTGGCCCCTCCCGCTTCAGACGGATCAGACACGCCCACCCTGGAAGAGTGGCCCCGCCCACCTCTTGACGAGCGGCCCCGCCCACCTGGGAACGGCGGTCCCACCCACTCAGAGAACGGCCCCGCCCACCCTGAGGGGCGGACCTGCCCACCTCTTGAAGAGAGGGACCAAGTCCGCATTAGATCAGTTCGCGCACCCTGCAAGAGTGGCCCCGCCCACTCTGGAGGGCGGCCCCGCCCGCCCTGGAAGAGCGGCCCCGCCCATCTCCGGGGGCGGCCCCACCGAGTGGCCCCGCCCACCTCTTGGAGAGTGGCCCCGCCTACCTCTTGAAGAGCGGCCCGGTCTTCCAGATGTTGGTGTTGCCCACACAGCCCCGCGGCGGGTCGGTGATGTTCTCCTTCTCGAGCAGCTCGTGCACGGCCTGGGCCACCACGCCCACGGCGTCGCTGATGTGCGCCGACTCGTTCTTGCCGTTGATGAGCTGCAGCCCGATGATGCCTGGGGCGAGAGCTGGCTTAGAGCCCGCGGGGGACCCCTGCCCGCCGGGACCCGGGAGCCCAGCACTCACCGTCCGGGGCGTAGCGCAGGGCGTTCCCCGAGATCTCGCGCTCCCCCACCAGCCACACGTACCCCGAGCCCGTCATGTTCAGCATCGCGGCTGCGCGGTACACGGTGGCAGCGTCGTCCTCGCTGTGGGGCAGAGCGGGGTGACGGCCAGGACTCCAGCTCTCCCCACCCGCGGCCGGCGGCGGCTGCTCGACTCCCAGGTCCCCCTCCACAGCGTGTCCTTCCCCTGCCTCTCCCCCCCGCCCCGCCCCTCGTCTGCAGGGAGCTCTGGAGGCACTGCAGAGATGGGGGCAGCCCCCACCCCGGCCCCTCCCTCAGCCGGCACTGCACCTGGGCCCGAAGACTAGCCCCGAAGTGATGCGGTGGGGCCCAGACCCCCAGAGCTTGCCAGAGGTCTCTTGCTGGCCCCCTGCTCTTGTGGACAGGGTTAGGGTGACACGGATGGTGGTGGCTCATTATTGATGGATAACTTGCTCACCCGTACCAGACACTATTCTGAATGCTTTCCACGCACCTTTGTATTTAATTCTCAGAACCTCCCTGTGAGGCAGGCAGAACATGATCCCTGGCAGGACAGGGACTGAGGAGCCAAGGCACACGGTGGGAAGCGGAGGGTCAGGTCTATGGCTGATAATCCACCCCTGAGCCCGTGCTCCTGCAGTTTCCTGGGCAAACCACACCCCTCTTGTTCCATGCCTGAACTTGTGAACTGAAAGGCTGGGACCTTTCTGGATGCTGCTGGGACCAAGTGCCAGGGTGCTGCCCTGAGCCTTGCAGCAGAAGCCACTGGGGGGATGAGGGCACCTACTCTCCCTTTTGGAGTCTGAACAAGCATCTCTGGGTGCCCAGCCCTGGGTGCTCTCCCTGCCAGCCAGGGCAGAGCCCCTGGCAGGACAGAGCACAGGCCTCACCTTGTAGGCACACGTTGCCCTGAGCTCTTGGTGTTTCCTCACAGCTGAGCCTCTGTGGATCCCGTCCCCTAGGGCTGGGCTCCCCCTGGTCAGGACAAGCACCCTGGGCCTGATGGCACTCCCACCTCCTCTTCCCTGCAGGGTGGAACTTGACCCCGGACACGACGGACACTTTGCTTCTCTAATGCATGGGCAGTGGGGGACAATGCAGTTCAGGAGATGGTCCGAGGGCGGGGTTATTTTTACAACGGCTGATGCAGAAAACCCAGGCAGCCCTAGGGACCCTAGGGGGTCAGCCCCAATTCTCTCAGGGAAAGATCCAAACCTTCAGTGTTTGCTTTAAACAAGAACGCCACCCAAAATAGAGGTGATTCAGGCTGCACCCAGCCAAGACGGCCGGCAGCACCAGCGCGTGCATGTCGGGGCGCGGCACCCGCAAAGCCTGGTGGAGAGGCCTGTTTGCTTGACACCATCCAAGTCTGTGAGGTTGGACTTGGTGGTGAGCACACACCTATGCTTGTGTCTGTGTAAATCGATACCTTCAGGAAAGCAGTTGCAGACAAAAGCCTGATCGACGTCAAACTGTTTTATGGAAATAACTGATCCCAGTAAAGACAATTTCAGGAGGATTACTTTTAAAAAAAGTTTTGGAAACAAATTAGAAATTCTGACATGCTCAATATAAAACTGGTCAAAAGTTAAGACTGGCTTAATGAGGTTTCTCTGCAAAATGCTCTCAACAGACTTCGTGAGGAGGAGACGGGGGTGTCGGGTTGGGGACAGGGTGAGCCAGGGCTGCAGCGGCCCTGCCCAGGGGACTGCTGGCATCCCTGGGCTCCAGGGGCGGACTGTGCCGGGCCGGCTGGTTTCCTCCTGCCGTGGGACTCTGGCCTCTCTGCTCCAAGGTCCTGTGTGTGAGGGCGCGGATTCCTTCCCACTTGAAATCCAGAGGCCGTGAGTGGATTCAAGAGGTGGGCATGTGGTTGGTGAACGCTGTGCCTCGGTGGGCAGTGTATGTGCATGCGCAGGGCTTGTGCGCTGTGTGGCACACACGTCTATGTTTGTGAGCACATGTGTGCCGCTGTGGGGCGTGTGCCGGTGTGGTGTGTCTGCTCATGTGTCTAGGTGAGCACGTGTTTGTGAGTGTGTGTGTGTGGTGTGTGGCGGTGTGCCTGTGTGGGTACGAGTGTCTTGAGTGTGTGTATGTGTGGTGTGTGGCAGTGTGCCTGTGTGTGTGTATGAGTGTCTTGTGAGTGTGTGTGTGTGTGGTGTGTGGCGGTTGCCTGTGTGTGTGTGAGTGTCCTCTGAGTGTGTGTGCGTGTGTGGTGTGTGGCGGTGTGCCTGTGTGTGTGTGTGAGTGTCCTGTGAGTGTGTGTGTGTGTGGTGTGTGGCGGTGTGCCTGTGTGTGTGTGTGTGAGTGTCCTGTGAGTGTGTGTGTGTGATGTGTGGCGGTGTGCCTGTATGTGTTTGAGTGTCTTGTGAGTGCGTGTGTGTGTGGTGTGCCTGTGTGTGTGTGTGTGTGTGAGTGTCCTGTGAGTGTGTGTGTGTGGTGTGTTGAGGTGTGCCTGTGTGTGTTCGAGTGTCTTGTGATTGCGTGTGTGTGTGGTGTGTTGAGGTGTGCCTGTATGTGTTCAAGTGTCTTATGAGTGTGTGTGTGTGTGGTGTGTGGCGGTGTGCCTGTGTATGGTCGAGTGTCCTGTGAGTGTGTGTGTGTGGTGTGTGGCGGTGTGCCTGTGTATGGTCGAGTCTCCTGTGAGTGCATGTGTGTGTGGTGTGTGGCGGTGTGCCTGTGTGTGTTCGAGTGTCCTGTGAGTGTGTGTGTGTGGTGTGTGGCGGTGTGCCTGTGTATGGTCGAGTGTCCTGTGAGTGCATGTGTGTGTGGTGTGTGGCGGTGTGCCTGTGTGTGTTCGAGTGTCCTGTGAGTGTGTGTGTGTGTGGTGTGTGGCGGTGTGCCTGTGTGTGTTTGAGTGTCCTGTGAGTGTGTGTGTGTGTGGTGTGTGGCGGTGTGCCTGTGTGTGTGTGTGAGTGTCCTGTGAGTGTGTGTGTGTGTGGTGTGTGGTGGTGTACCTGTGTGTATATGAGTGTCCTGTGAGTGTGTGTGTGTGTGGTGTGTGGCGGTGTGCCTGTGTGTGTGTGAGTGTCCTGTGAGTGTGTGTGTGTGTGGTGTGTGGCGGTGTGCCTGTGTGTGTGTGTGTGAGTGTCCTGTGAGTGTGTGTGTGTGATGTGTGGCGGTGTGCCTGTATGTGTTTGAGTGTCTTGTGAGTGCGTGTGTGTGTGGTGTGCCTGTGTGTGTGTGTGTGTGAGTGTCCTGTGAGTGTGTGTGTGTGGTGTGTTGAGGTGTGCCTGTGTGTGTTCGAGTGTCTTGTGATTGCGTGCGTGTGTGGTGTGTGCCGGTGTGCCTGTGTGTATATGAGTGTCTTGTGTGTGCGTGTGTGTTTGGTGTGTGGCGGTTGCCTGTGTGTGTTCGAGTGTCCTGTGAGTGTGTGTGTGTGTGGTGTGTGGCAATTGCCTGTGTGTGTGTGAGTGTCCTGTGAGTGCGTGTGTGTGTGGTGTGTTGAGGTGTGCCTGTATGTGTTCAAGTGTCTTATGAGTGTGTGTGTGTGTGGTGTGTGGCGGTGTGCCTGTGTATGGTCGAGTGTCCTGTGAGTGTGTGTGTGTGTGGTGTGTGGCGGTGTGCCTGTGTGTGTATGTGAGTGTCCTGTGAGTGTGTGTGTGTGTGGTGTGTGGCGGTGTGCCTGTGTGTGTGTGTTAGTGTCCTGTGAGTGTGTGTGTGTGTGGTGTGTGGTGGTGTACCTGTGTGTATATGAGTGTCCTGTGAGTGCGTGTGTGTGTGGTGTGTGGCAATTGCCTGTGTGTGTGTGTGAGTGTCCTGTGAGAGTGTGTGTGTGTGGTGTGTTGAGGTGTGCCTGTATGTGTTCAAGTGTCTTATGAGTGTGTGTGTGCGTGGTGTGTGGCGGTGTGCCTGTATGTGTTCGAGTGTCCTGTGAGTGCGTGTGTTTGTGGTGTGTGGCGGTGTGCCTGTGTGTGTGTGTGTGTGAGTGTCCTGTGAGTGTGTGTGTGTGGTGTGTGGCGGTGTGCCTGTATGTGTTCGAGTGTCTTGTGAGTGTGTGTGTGTGTGTGGTGTGTGGCGGTGTGCCTGTGTGTGTGTGTGAGTGTCCTGTGAGTGTGTGTGTGTGTGGTGTGTGGTGGTGTACCTGTGTGTATATGAGTGTCCTGTGAATGCGTGTGTGTGTGGTGTGTGGCAATTGCCTGTGTGTGTGTGTGTGTGAGTGTCCTGTGAGTGTGTGTGTGTGGTGTGTGGCGGTGTGCCTGTATGTGTTCGAGTGTCTTGTGAGTGTGTGTGTGTGTGGTGTGTGGCGGTGTGCCTGTGTGTATATGAGTGTCCTGTGAGTGTGTGTGTGTGTGGTGTGTGGCGGTGTGCCTGTGTATGGTCGAGTGTCCTGTGAGTGTGTGTGTGTGTGGTGTGTGGCGGTGTGCCTGTGTATGGTCGAGTGTCCTGTGAGTGTGTGTGTGTGTGGTGTGTGGCGGTGTGCCTGTGTGTGTTCGAGTGTCCTGTGAGTGTGTGTGTGTGTGTGGTGTGTGGCGGTGTGCCTGTGTGTGTGTGTGAGTGTCCTGTGAGTGTGTGTGTGTGGTGTGTGGCAGTGTGCCTGTGTGTGTGTGTGAGTGTCCTGTGAGTGTGTGTGTGTGGTGTGTGGCGGTGTGCCTGTGTGTGTGTGTGAGTGTCCTGTGAGTGTGTGTGTGTGGTGTGTGGCAGTGTGCCTGTGTGTGTTCGAGTGTCCTGTGAGTGTGTGTGTGTGTGGTGTGTGGCGGTGTGCCTGTGTGTGTGTGTGAGTGTCCTGTGAGTGTGTGTGTGTGGTGTGTGGCGGTGTGCCTGTGTGTGTTCGAGTGTCCTGTGAGTGTGTGTGTGTGTGGTGTGTGGCGGTGTGCCTGTGTGTGTGTGTGAGTGTCCTGTGAGTGTGTGTGTGTGGTGTGTGGCGGTGTGCCTGTGTGTGTGTGTGAGTGTCCTGTGAGTGTGTGTGTGTGGTGTGTGGCGGTGTGCCTGTATGTGTTCGAGTGTCTTGTGAGTGTGTGTGTGTTTTGTGTGTGGCGGTGTGCCTGTGTGTGTGTGTGAGTGTCCTGTGAGTGTGTGTGTGTGTGGTGTGTTGAGGTGTGCCTGTTTGTGTGTTCGAGTGTCCTGTGAGTGTGTGTGTGTGTGGTGTGTGGCGGTGTGCCTGTGTGTATATGAGTGTCCTGTGAGTGTGTGTGTGTGTGGTGTGTGGCGGTTGCCTGTGTGTATATGAGTGTCCTGTGAGTGCGTGTGTGTGTGGTGTGTGGCGGTGTGCCTGTGTGTGTGTGTGTGTGAGTGTTCTGTGAGCGCGTGCGTGTGTGGTATGTGGCGGTGTGCCTGTGTGTGTGTGTGAGTGTTCTGTGAGTGCGTGCGTGTGTGGTGTGTGGCAGTTGCCTGTGTGTGTATATGAGTGTCCTGTGAGTGTGTGTGTGTGGTGTGTGGCGGTTGCCTGTATGTGTGTGTGAGTGTCCTCTGAGTGTGTGTGTGTGTGGTGTGTGGCGGTTGCCTGTGTGTGTGTGTGAGTGTCCTGTGAGTGCGTGCGTGTGTGGTGTGTGGCGGTTGCCTGTGTGTGTGTGTGAGTGTCCTGTGAGTGCGTGCGTGTGTGGTGTGTGGCCGTTGCCTGTGTGTGTGTGTGAGTGTCCTGTGAGTGCGTGCGTGTGTGGTGTGTGGCGGTTGCCTGTGTGTGTGTGAGTGTCCTGTGAGTGGGTGTGTGTGGTGTGTGGCGGTTGCCTGTGTGTGTGTGTGAGTGTCCTGTGAGTGCGTGTGTGGTGTGTGGCGGTGTGCCTGTGTGTGTGTGTGAGTGTCCTGTGAGTTTGTGTGTGTGTGGTGTGTGGCGGTGTGCCTGTGTGTGTATGTGAGTGTCCTGTGAGTGTGCGTGTGGTGTGTGGCGGTGTGCCTGTGTGTGTATGTGAGTGTCCTGTGAGTGTGCGTGTGTGGTGTGTGGCGGTGTGCCTGTGTGTGTATGTGAGTGTCCTGTGAGTGTGCGTGTGTGGTGTGTGGCGGTGTGCCTGTGTGTGTATGTGAGTGTCCTGTGAGTGTGCGTGTGTGGTGTGTGGCGGTTGCCTATGTGTGTGTGAGTGTCCTGTGTATGTGGCACATACATGTGTACACGAGGGCAGAGAAGCGGGTCACGTGCACATGTGTGTGCAGTGCATGTGTGGACAGCATGTGGGTGCTGTGTGTTCAGTGGATGTGTGTGAGTGCGTGTGCTGTGTGTGCCTGGTCGGGGATTAGTGCCTGCTCACTGCCTTCCAGCCCAAGGAGCAGGCTCCATCCCGGGGAGACGGGAGGCGGGGCACCCCGGGTCTCACCCCCACTGGAGCCTGCAAAGCTTCTGGGACAGGCGGACAGTGGGGTGAGTCTCCCAGGCCCCCCATGTCCCACGGAGCAGGGCACTGCCGTTTCCTATTTCTGGCGGCTTGGCCTTCCCTTCGCAGGACAGAGGCATTTGCACAAAGGCAGGCTTTTACTGGGGCTCAGCTCCAAGGTCACGGTGGGGCCAGGCCCCTCCAGCAGCAGCCAGGGGTTAGGTCCCTAACCGGTTCCCTTCTCGTAGCTGCCTAGTCCGGCCGCTCCAACCCTTCCACCCCAGGGCCCCGGCCTCTCCCTGCCGTGGGCCTTCTCTGCAGGCCCCTCGTCCCCTCCCTGGGACCCCTCCCTGACCAGCTCCCGGAACCCCGGTCAGCCACTACTGCCCAGACCACCTCTGCCTTCTTAAGGGCAGGGGCTTATCCCTCTGCTGTCCTCAAGGCCCTGTGTGTGCGTGTGGGGGGCAGGGGGCGTTTGGGAGGCAAAGCCCTACATTAGCAGGGCGCACCCTGGGCCTGGCCCCGAGGGGGCCGGGGTGGACGGCCCAGCCTGGCCTCACCTGGCGGAGAGTATGATGACCCGGGCCTCCAGCTCCCGCGCCTCCAGCAGCAGCGCCGTCACGTTCTTGGTCCCCGGGTCGAACTGCAGCACCTTCTCCGCCTGCAGTGTGAGCAGGAGCGTTAGCGGGAGGCCGGGGCGGGGGACACAGCGCCTCAGGGGCGAGAGTCGAGCTGCAGCCGCTAGGAACCCCGAGGCCGCGCCCTAGGGCCGCCGCGGCCTGCCTGCCGCCTGCGCTGCCAGCTGCCTGCCCTGCTGCCGGCCTTCCTGCGTCCTCCGCTCGCGCTCCTGCTCGCTCTCTGCGCTCCGCGCTCTCCTCTCACTCCTGGCCTCACTTTTGCACTGAGCATGCAAGTTGAAGTGGACCGAGACTCAGAAAGAGGCGTGCAGCGGACAGGAAACAGGAAAGTTTTGGAACGCAATCCAAAACGGCGGAGACGGGCCGCCTTTTCCAAAACCTCGGGAGGTCCTCCGGGGCCTGTCCGCCGGCCCTGCGGGAGCGGCCCGGACTGGACTGCAGGCGGGCAGGCGGGCTCCCTCCTGGGTTCCGCGAGGAAACCCGGGGGCCCGGAGATTCACATGCACTCCCCAGAGAGCCGCTCCTCCTGCGGGCCGCCTGCGGGCGGGGGCCCGGCGGCCAGCACTGGCCTCTCCTGCCTAGGCTGCCTGCTCTGGACCGGGCTCTCCTTCCTGTCTGCTCGGCCGCGGCATGGCGCGGCCGGGCCCACGGCAGCCCTGGTGGCCGGGGCGCCCGGCCGGGGCTCCCTAGTCGTGGGTGGCGTGCACGTCCATGCAAATATACCTTGGGTCCGCGCTTGTGGTCATAGGACAGTTGGTCGAGGCTTTCATAGTTCCTTTTTTTACTCTGATGAATAATGTGCACAGAGAAAATATGCAGACACAGAAGAAGATTATAAACGGTTGAAAATGACGGCGCTAAAGCAATCACACCACCTCCTCGGCACGTCTGCAGACGGGCACGTACCTGGAGCTCGCAAACACCTAGGCCGGGGCGGGGCTGGGGCTGGGACGGGGCAGGGGTGCGGGCTGAGGGGGCCACCAAGGCTCCCTGCCTGCATGGAGTTGCACTCGTGGAAATGGTCAAGCTCAGGAGAGAAGGAAGCCCTGTCTGCGTCCAAACGAAACACACCCCCTGGGGATCCCTCCTGCCCCCAACCCTGCCATGCACCTGCCATGGGGTCCCCGCCGCACCCCCCCAGCCATGGGAGTCCTGAATGGGGTGGTGTCCCCTCCCCCAGCACCCCTTCTGCCCCTCTGGGAGGCCCAGGGTCCTGCCCTCGCTGACACGCGTGGCGGATGCCCTGCCGCCCCCGGGCACTGAGCAGTTAGGACGGGAGTTCGTGAGCACAGGCGCGTCTGTGGGCGTCCATGCGTGCATGTCGGCCTAGTGAGCCTGCGGCAGGGGCGGGGTGGGGGTCAGCGCGTCTAGCACGTGTGCGTGCAGGCACCCGAGTGTGAATTCGGGGTGAGCCTGCTCATGGGCACACGCCACTTGTGAGCCTGCTGGACCTCCAGGGGGGCGGAGGGCCCCTGGGGCCTGAGTCTGGGACGGCGGGAGTGTGAGTGGATGGTCTTGGGAGCAACCGCATGCGCCTGAGAGAGGGAGCGTGTGTGTGTGAGCGTGCACTGGGCATGCGTGCAGCCACCCCGGGAGGGGACACGCCCGCCTACTGCAGCCCTGGGAGCCAGCCCTCCCTCCCAGGTTCAGCCCGTCCCCTAAAGCAAGACCCCCAGGGCCCTCTGGTTCTGCCCTCTGCTTCCCCCCAGCCAGTGCCCGCCCTTCCCTTCGGGGCCTATGGCACCTTGGGGGGAGCCTGGGTTGGCACTCAGCTTATTGAAGCCAACTCCGCCTCTGCACACAGCGCGTGCACCCGCCACCCCTTGGTCTGGCTTCCCGGGGCCCTCCCCAGCCTGGGCCTCTCTGCCCGGCTTGGCCACCACCCAACCCGGGAGGGGCACAGCCCGGGTGCGGAGCACCCAGGGCTGTGGGCTGGGTGGAGGCGGGACCCTGGGCTTCCTCTGGCAGTGCGGGTGGACAAGGGGGGGGGGGGGTCACCTGGACCCCCAGAAACACCACTCTGGTCTTGCCGCTGCCCTAGGGGTGGGGGTCAGCTGGACAAGAACAGTCAATTAGAAGCAGGCACCTAACTGGTCCCCAGGAGGGGTCCAGAGCCTGGGCGGGAAGGAGAGAAGGGGCCGAAGAGGGGCAGGGCCAAGACTGGGTGTGGGGCTGGCAGACTTCCCTGGATGGGGCTTCTGTGAGGTTGACAGGCAGCGGCTAGGCGGAGGGCAGCTGCGGCAGTGAGGCCAGCAAGAGGACACAGAGGGGTCACAGCAGAGGGGACGCGGCGCGTGGGGCCACCGCACTGAGGGGGAGCCCTAGGGGCCGTGTGGGGGCGAGATGGCGCCCCCGAGTGAGTTCAGAGCCTGGGGCCTGAGCGGGCTGGGGGAGGGGAGGGGGCGGGGCGGGGTGTTTGCGGAGCTCCAGGTGGTCCTGCCCTCGCCCCGCAGGGACTGACACGAAGGAGATTTCGACTAATGGCAAAAGCGAGTGAAATGAGCCGAGGACAGGCTGGGGCGGGCGCTCGCCAGACGGAGTGGTGCTGACCATGCACGATGGAAAGAGAAGGGTGTTCACACGGGCCACAGACACAGCGGCGGCTCGCCGGCTCCTGCTCCTGCGCGCGGCGCCCCGGCCCGGGCCTCACCTTGGACTCGCGCTCCTCCAGCAGCGTCTCCAGGCGTTTCTGCGCCGCCCGGCCCTCGTGGTCGTCGCTGACCAGGAGGATGACGTGGTTCCAGCTGTAGACGCGCATCATCTCGAACCACACGCTGGACTGGTGGGAGTAGGGCGGCACGGTGCGCAGGAAGCTCAGGTGGATGCTCTGCGGGGCACAGCAGGGCTGAGGCGCGGCCGGAGACCCCGCCGAGGCGCGCGCCGGAGACCCCGCCAGGGCGCGCGCGTTCGAGACCCCGCTTGGGAGCGCGGGCTGTAGAGGTGAGGGCGCGCTTTGGAGATCCCCGCCAGGGCGCGCGCTGGAGACCCCCGCCAGGGCGGGAGTTGGAGACCGCGCCAGGGCGCGCGCTTTCGAGACCCTGCCAGGGCTCTCGGGCCGTAGAAGTGAGGGCGCGCTTTGGAGAACCCCGCCAGGGCGCGCGGGGCTCGGACTGCCGCCCGGGAGCACGCGTTGGAGATCCTGCCAGGTCTCTGGTCCTGCTCGCGGCGTACAGTCCCCGGACCCGGGGGCCCCGCTTCCCCGACTCCTCCCCGCCCACTGTGACTTCTCCGCACCCCACATCATCTCATCTGAGAAACAGGCTCGGCTTGCCCACCAGCCCCCTGACTGAGACTGGGCAGGGGGTTTGTGGAATTTTTCCTGGGGTGACTCCCCACCTCTTCGCAGACACTCCAGCTCAGCTACTCGGGCTCAGAAAGTTCTTGCTGACGCCCAGCATCGCAGAGACCCCCACGGGTCCTTCTTGAATTTGTATAACCGTCTTTCTGAGGAAACCTCCCTCTTGGGGCTGCACTGCTGTCTCTTGGCCTCGTTGAGGTTGTTGGTCTAGCCCACACCCTGCCCCGCCTGCTTCTCTGAGGGTGCCGCCTGTGGGCAGGGGATGAGCAGGCTCTACCCTCCTCAATGCGGAGCCTCTGCGTCTGTCCAGGGAGCAGGGCTCCTAGGGACCACCCTGAACCAGGGGTTCGTCTGCTCCCTCTTCGGGACTTGGAATCTGGGCTCAAGAACGCCCCTTTGCCTCTGTCTGTCCTCCGGCAGGTGACACGGCTGCCAGGGCGTTGTGGCTGGGGTGTTGGACTGGCTCTGACCCAGGTTGTTCTGGCCCGCTTGCTGGGCACAGACTCTAGAAGGGTCAGGGTGGAGCTCTAAGGTCCGGCCGCTAGGTGTGCCCTCGTGCTGGGCCATGGTCTGGATCTGGGGTGGGAGCCCGTGAAGGCCCGCGTCCTGCCCGGGAGAGAGCTCCCTGCCCTGGCCTCTCTGGGCGCACGGCTGCTGTCCTCCCTGGAGGCACTTTTCGGGCCTGATGCCCAGAGAGGTGCGGAAGGCAGAGGCTGGAAGGCACAGGAGGGAGCCCTCCACTCACGGCTGAGGGGTACGTGCCTCTGAACAGCTCGGGAGGCTCTGCTGTGACTGTGGTTTTCAGAGCCTCAGGAAGAGGGGCTGCCCCAGCCTCCGCCGGCCTCCTCCCGTGGGGGTCATCCCAGAGGCTCCCTCACTCTGCTCTCACTTTGCCGTTGCCCCGTTGTCCCTGACCTCCCTGGACACCCCGGGCCTGGCTGAGATGACCTCTGTGATTCAGCGGTGTTATCTAGAGCCTGGGGCTCTGGACAGGATGAATCTGGAGAAGATGGGGAGAGCTGGAAGGCTCCCAAGAGCCCAGCCCTCTGCCCCTCTGCTCAGACACGTAGCCAGAGTCCACGGTCTGTCTGCAGGTGGCCCACCCAGTGTTCTCGCCTGGAGGATCCCATGGACAGAGGAGCCAGGCAGACTGCAGTCCATGGGGTTGCAGAGTCGGACACGACTGAGCGACTGAGCACTCAGGAGGCCCCAGGCCTGGAGGGTAACGTGGAGCGGGCCAACCACCCCCCCCAGCCTCTTGGTGGCATTTGCTCCCAGCTGACCGGTCCTCTCAGAGTTGGGGCAGGCCCTGCGGGAGAGCTGTGTGAGCCAGCGCACGTTCCCCACTGCTCTGGGGGCGAGTTTCCTGCCAGCCTGACTCGGGGACCTCTCGACTCTCCCAGCTGCTGCTCCACGATTAGACGGCTCCAGCCAGACCCCCAGCCCAAGGGCCACGAGGCAGCCCTGAGGACCGCAATCCCCAGACCGGCCCCCAGCCGTGAGCTGCCTCCTCGGTTCACCTGGCACCAAGTTCAACCCTCTTCCAGCTGCATCCTCTAGTGGGGGCTGGTCCCTGGCGTCGCAGCTGCATCCTCTAGTGGGGGCTGGTCCCTGGCGTCGCAGCTGCACCCTCTAGTGGGGGCTGGTCCCTGGCGTCGCTGCCCCTCTGGGCATCTCCTCCTCCTGGAGAACCCCTTTTCCAAGTGCCCCTGCTCTGCGGTCCACGAAGCTGCCCCATCTGTCCCTCTTCTGACCCACGAGGGCCTCTGCCGCTTCCCAGGGCTTGCTTTTGGCACCTGTCACCTGTCAGTGGGCTGTGTGCCTGAGTGTGTGCGGGCGTGTGTCACTGTGAGTGTGCATGTGAGTGTGTGTGAGTGTGGGCCTGGCACAGAGTGTGATGGGGCATGAGTGTGGGGGAGTGAACACAGTGGTTTTACGTGAGTGTGCAAACAAGCATGAATGAGTGGGTGATGGTGTGAGTACACGTGTGAACATCAGGGTATGCGTAGGTAAGAGCAGGTGAATGTCCTTGTGACTGTGTGTGACTGTGTGTGTGTAGGCGTGAGTGTACAGATATGTTCGCATCTGTGAGTTTGTGTGAGTGTGAGTGCTATGAGTGTGTACTGGTGTGCATGTGTGTGGGTGAGTTTGTGTGTCTCTGTGAGACTGTATTCTGGTGTGAGTTGTGAGTGTGCCTGAATATATCATCTGGAGCCCAGAGCCCATGGTCTGAGCCCCTCTGCCTGTGCCCTGCACCCTCTCCCCGGGAAGCTGCTGGTGGCCCTGGCTCTGCCCACGGGGCACAGCGGTCAGGCTTACCTTGTCTGAGTAGATGGACATGCGCGTGGTCAGCCCCAGGACAGGGATGCGGTAGAAGCCGGCCGTGTAGGAGACGGGGGTGGGTGTGAAGTGGTCGTTGGGGGTAGGTGGGTGGCTAACTAGGATGGCGTAGACCTGCGGGCACAGGGACACAGTCAGCCCGCGCGGGAAGCGGGAGGCCCTGCCCCAGAGCCGCCGGCAGAGGTGGAGCTCGGCGGGCAGGGCTGTATCGGGGGCACTGGTGCCTCGTCTGGAGGCGGAGAGAGAGCAAGACTCCAGGGGCTTGGACTTCCCTGGTGGTGCAGTCGCTGGGACTTCACTCCCAGTGCAGGGGGCCTGGGTGCAAGCCCTGGTCAGGGAACCAGATCCCACATATCGCAACTAAAGATTCCAAGTGTCACAGCTAAGACCCAGCACAGCAAAACAAAAAACAATTTAAAAACAAGACTCCAAGGTCTAAGAAGACACACAGGGAGATGACAGACTGCTCCCCATGCTCCTACTGTCCGGGGCCTCCCCTCCTGCCCCTCACGCTGGGGGGCTGCCCTGAGCTGCACGGGAGGACGAAGGCCAGTCTTAGTCCTGTCTGGGGCTGTACGTGCCACCACGCTGTGGGCCGGGGAGACCCACACCCAGAGCTCCCACTGCCCCCCATCCTGGGTCAGAGGTGGACAGAGGCTAATGCTCCAGAGATGGAGGGTGCCTCCAGAAGGCCTGCATGGAGCATTACAGACCAAGAATTAGGAATTAGTGGGAGAAGCTGGACAAGGAGCCATCCAGAGGCCCAGGCCTTTTGCTGATGTGTTCCAGCAGTAGGCTGAGCCCCACTTGGTTTGAGCTGGATGCAGTGCTGACTTGAGCACCGACCACATCCTCAAGGAGGCTTGGACTTCCCGCCTGGACCAGTGGCTCAGCGCCTGAGGCAGGGAGATGGAGCAGAAGGCCTGGTAGTTCTGAGCTGCCCTTGGATTGGAAGGCCCTGTCTGTCCCATTTGTGCCTTCCCCTGTCTGAGCCACAGGGCTCCCCTGCTTCTGCAAATGGGTGGGAGTGTGCTGGCCCCACGTGGTGGGGGTGATGGCTGCCATGCCCATGCCTGGCCCACAGCGTGTGACAGTGAGTGAAAGCTACTGCTGTCACCGTGGCTCCCGGCACTGGCTATTCCCTGGGAGAACGGTGCCCACAGGCAGCAAAGCTGTAAGTTGGAGGAGGGATCCCCATAAGGGCCCTACCCCATCTCCCTCCCTGACCCCATCTGCATCCAGAGGTGGCTGGTCAGTGTTTGCCTGAGCATGTGTGTGCATGAGTGTGACCATGCCGGTGCTCACGAGTGTGTGCTGGGGGTGTGTGTGTGTACGGCATGCCCCAGCATGTCTACTTGTGTATGTGCATGTGTGTGCACGCTTGAGCATGTCTGAGCACGTGTTTGCATATCTGGCACAGGAATGCATGTGCCCATGGAGATGCGTGGGAGTGGGCGTCTGTGTTAATGGGTGTGCAGTGGATTACCCAATGCCAACACGCATGAGTGGGCACTAGTTTAAGTCTACGCATCTCTGTGCACAAACGTGGATGAATATGTTTGCACATGTGAGCATGAGTGTCTGTGGATGTGGCACGCCTGTCAGGTGAGTGTGTGTGAGCAGCACTTGGACCGGGGTCGGTCCGCCTCTTACATAAAGGGCTGCATTGCAGTGATTGGGCTGCCTCATTGGGATGCAGCAGGCGCGGAGCCGGGGGCGGACAGCTCTGCAGGCAAAATCCCCAGTTGTGTCCTCCCCCCCACAGTGCGGGCTGCCAGCCGCTGAGCCCTGGTGCCTCCCACACAGGTCGTCCCCATCCCCACCCCAGAGAGCACCCTGCTTCAACACGTGGGCCATTTCCCCTGTCAAGCAGTACTGTGGATGGGGGCAGGGGAGGGTGAAGGGATGGAGGTCTCCAAGAAGGAATAAAGATGGCCCCGGGCCCCATCTGGTTTAAAGCCCTGCACCCTGCGTGTGGCTAGGCCAGCACCTCGTGGGCGGCCCAGGATGCCCGCCACCACCCTGACAACACAGTGACCAAACAAACGGCCACACGTCCACACACACCAGCTGGACGCCTGGTGAGGGCAAGCCCCGGTGGCAGGCGGTTGGTATGGGGCCGACACAGAGCTGACGGCTCGGTGTTCAGCTGCTGACAAGACCAGCCCTCTGGGTCCTTTCTCAAGGGGAGCGAGAGGGCGACGGAAGGATGGAATGAAACGGGGACAGCGGCAGGGAAGGAGGGTGAAGCCAGGAGGATGGGGGGAAGGGTGGGGGAGGGGGAGGGGCCGGCACCGCGTGAGCCCGGCGGGGGGCGGGGGCGGGCACCTGGCTGGAGATGAGGTCTTCGCACACCGACAGGGCCATCTGGATGGCGTTGGGCTTGTGGGTGACGGAGGTGGCGTTGAGCTGGATCTTCCAGGAGCCATGCCGCTTGTTGGCCTGATTCACAGCCTCGCGGAACATCTGCTCGTGCTTCCGCGTGCTCAGCACCGCGCCAATGTTGACGATCTTGGGGTCGCAGGCGGCGCGGGCGAAGGAGCAGGAGAAAAGCAGGGCGAGAGTCAGCAGGCGCATGGTGCTCATGGGCTCCGGGCGGCGCCCTGACTCTGGGCAGCGAGAACACGGGGCCCTCGGTGCATCCCCAGCGGGAAGCCCCGGCCGTCCTGCGCGCGCCCGATCCCGTGGACGGAGGGCGCCGCGTCTTCCCCAGGAGCCTTAGTCCTGCGACACCCGCGAGAGGGACGCGTGCCGCGAGGCTTCGGCCAGCCGGGCGGCCCCCGGCGCGCGTGGGTCCCCGGCGCGCGGCCCGGGCGGCGGGCGCTGTCCGCGGTGCTGAAGCGGGTCTCGCTGCAGCTCCGGGTGCCCCGCGCCGCGAGGACACGGCGGCGGCAGCTCCTCCGCGGGCTTCGCTGGTCCCGGTTCCAATGCTGCGGCGGCTGCGGCGACTGCGGAGCAGCGAGCGGGACCAGCGTCGCCTGCCCCTCCTGCCGCCCCCGCTTCCCAACGCGGAGCCAGAGCGGGGGCGCCTCCCGCGCCAGATTGTGCGCCTGCGTTCGTGCGAGCGTTTTCCAGAGCACGCGCCAGAGGGGGACGTCTGTGCGCGCGCGTGTGTGCGCGCGTGTGGAGGGGTCGCTGAGACTGTGAGACCTGGGCTGTCTCGCACCTGTAGGGAGTCGAGCGTGAGGAGGTAAGAAGAGTTCGTGTCACCTCAGGCCGCCGCCTGTGTCCTTTAACAGGACCGAATGTGTTCGTGCCAGTTTGTGTGTGTGTGTGTGTGTGCGCGCGCGCGCGTGCACGAGTCCGTACCCACAGTCAGTGATATTTCGGGGCCTGACTCTACCCGCTGGAAAGCAAGGCCTGCGAAGAGGCCCTGAGCCGCGCCCTTGGGGGAGGCAGAAGGCTCAAAAATGGGGGCGAGGCCCTGGCTGCCTGGCCATGTGACTCGGGCTCCCTCCTAGAGAGCTGAGAAGAATGGGGGGATGACAGTGATGGCCCCATGTTGAGCTGCATCTTCCAGGAGAGTCTGAGGGTCTGAACCCCAACCAGCTGTGGAGAGGCCATGCCAGAGGGGGTCGGGTCTGCAGCAGGCGGGAGGAGGGCCAGGGGTGAGGAGGCCTTGCTGATGCAGACACCCTGTGCGCACCCTGTCTCCCTCTCCTAGTGCACTCCCGGCCCCCAGAACCCCCTCCTGCCCCTTGACACAACCGCCTTGTCCTTCCAGTCCTCAAGATCCCAAGTCTTTGTCCTAAGCCCCTCAACCCCCGCCTGTGCTTCCTTCTCCCTAACTCAAAGGATGACTGACGCTCCGCCCACTACCAGTGACATCAACCGTTTCCAATAGCAACTGAGGATTCTGCAGACCCAACAGCAGAAGCCCCCAGTGGGGACAAAGCAGGGTGGTCCCCACACCTAAGCGATGTCCTAAGCGGTGGAGAGGGGAGGGGCCAAGTCCCTCCCGACAGGGCCCTGGCCCCGTCCCCTGCCTTTCTCACCCCCATTCTGACTGGCCTGCCCCCAGTTCGACACAGACACTGCGGGAACCCTGGCTGCAAGGCGAGGGCTGCAGCGCTTGGCATGCTCTCTTTCTTGTCCCCTTCTCTCTCAACGCGAGGAAATCATTGCTTGGGGGCCACTGTACCCGCCTGCAGCTGCACCCACACATCCCTCTGCTCTGGGGGTGAGGTCCACAGCCTGCCGTGTGGTCTTAGGAGGGCTTGGGGGGTGTGCTCAGAGGCCCAGAGCCAGTCCCATCTTCACAGGGTCTGTGGCCTCTGGTGGCTCAGAGCTTGGAGTCTGCATGGATGCGTGGGGACAGGCAGCCAGCAATGCTGGCTCTGGTGTGGCCCCGACAGCTCCAGGTCAGTGCAGGGAGGAAGGAATTCACCAGGGGCCAAAGCCACCTGGGGGCCTGGCTCCTCCCATCCACCTCACTCCCCCAGGAAGGGGTGCTGGAGAGACTCCTATGGGGCCTGGAAAGAGAATTTCTACATATTCCCTGGCCCAGGGCTGGTTGCTACACAGCTGGAAGCTTGAACGTGGCCGTGGCTGGAGCACTCACACCATGGGCGCTGCCTGTGGCCGTCAGGGCTCTTCTTTCCCTTGAGGCCTCTTTACCAACCCAGCACTGCCTCCCCAGGCTGCCGGCATTCCAGCTTCTGCCCAGAGGCCCTCGCGTGCCACCGGCCTCAGTCTTTCCCATGCTGAGTCTCTCCTGGGCTCTGCAACCCCTCTCACCTTGTGGGCTTCTTCCACACCCCCAGCAAGAGGGGTGCAGCTGCAGAAGGGCTCGACCCTGCTGCTTGCTGCGAAAGATCCTGCCGCGGGCTGAGGCTGCCTGAGCAGATGCCTGCCTGTACCAAGATGCTTCAAAGCCTTATTAAGAATATTTGGATCACCATGAAGTCCTACTATATCTAAGCTTACCAGGAGATTTGGGTAGGAATGGGGTTAATGGGCTTCCTTGCGCTAGTGGTAAAGAATCAGCCTGCAATGCAGGAGACACAGGAGACTGGGGTTCGATCCCTGGGTTGGGAAGATCCACTGGAGAAGAAAATGGCAATCTGTTCTAGGAGTCTTGCCTGGAAAATCCCAGGGACAGAGGAACCTGGTGGGCTACAGTCCATGGGGTCACAGAGAGTCGGACACGACTGAGTGACTAAGCAGCAGAGCAGCTTATAAAATCAGGAGTGCTGATAGAAGAAGTAAAGCCTGGGACTTCCCTGCTGGTCCGATGGTTAAAAGTCTGCCTTCCAACACAGGGGAAGGACTGTTCCATACCCCATGCTGCGGAGCAGAGCTCTGGAACCACAGCCAGAAAAGCCCTTGGGAACCACACAACGGAGCCCGTGAGAGCCTGAGCTCTGCAACCAGAGAAGCCCATGCACCACGCTGCATGCGGGTCCAGTGCAACTAAGAAGTGCATTTTTAAAAAGAAAAAAAGAAAGAGGGGGAAAAAAAGTGAAAATAAAGGCTTGAAAGCTTCCAGGGCTGCGCCTGCTCACAGCCATCACTAACCAGCTTCACTGGGATGTCGGTCTGGCTGGGTTGTGGGAATGCGGGACGTGGTGTTGACTTGCGGCATTGCTGCTGCCCTAGGGCAAGATTGAATGTACCTGTGACTCACACACACACACAGACACACAAAGACACACAGACACACACACACAGACACACAAAGATACACAGAGACACACACACAGACACACAAAGATACACACAGACACACACACACAGACACACAAAGATACACACAGACACACAAAGACACACACAGACACACACACACACACAAAGACACACACAGACACACACACAGACACACAAAGACACACACAGACACACATACACAGACACACAAAGACACACACACAGACACACAAAGACACACACAGACACACAAAGACACACACAGACACACACAGACACACACAGACACACAAAGACACACACAGACACACACACAGACACACAAAGACACACACACAGACACACAAAGACACACACAGACACACAAAGACACACACAGACACACACAGACACACACAGACACACAGACACACACACAGACACACAAAGACACACACAGACACACACACACAGACACACAAAGATACACACAGACACAAAGACACACACAGACACACACACAGACACACAAAGACACACACAGACACACATACACAGACACACAAAGACACACACACACAGACACACAAAGACACACACAGACACACAAAGACACACACAGACACACATACACAGACACACAAAGACACACACAGACACACACAGACACACAAAGACACACACACAGACACACAAAGACACACACAGACACACACACAGACACACACAGACACACACAGACACACAAAGACACACACAAAGACACACAGAGACACACACAGACAAACAGAGACACACACAGACACACACAGACACACAGACACACACAGACACACACACAGACACACAAAGATACACACAGACACACACAAAGACACACAGACACACACAGACACACAAAGACACACACAGACACACACACAGACACACACACAGACACACAAAGACACACACAGACACACACAGACACACAGACACACACAGACACACACACAGACACACAAAGATACACACAGACACACACAAAGACACACACAGACACACACACAGACACACAAAGACACACACAGACACACATACACAGACACACAAAGACACACACAGACACACACACAGACACACAAAGATACACACAGACACACACAAAGACACACACAGACACACACACAGACACCCAAAGACACACACAGACACACACACACAGACACACACACACAGACACACAAAGACACACAAAGACACACAAAGATACACACAGACACACACAGACACACACAGACACTGCCAGGACTGGACCCCTGAGTCCGGCACGTCAGATTCTGTGGTCAGGACAGAGGAATGCTGGGGTGCCGCCTCTGGCCCCCAGTGGGAGAGAGGTCCTGTCCATCCCAGGGGGAGGCGGGGAGCCTCCAGCTGCACTTCCAGGCCTGGGGCTCAACCGGAGCCCAACCTGGTTCCCCATGTGGAGGGAGCGGCTTCCCCTCCTCCCTGACTCCAACCCAAGGGCTGTCAATCACACATGCAGTCCCTCCTTGGCCTTGCTCCATTGGCTGAGAGAGAGTCACGTGACTCAAGCAGAATTTCCCGCCACCCCCCACCCCAACCAAGGGATTTTCCCGAGGATTTTGAGCAAATCAGACACCGGGTGATCTCTGAAGGCTGAGTCACTTGTGGACACTCTTCCGTCAGGAGGACGCTGACAGGCAGGTGGAGCTTTTGTGCAAGTGCTGCGTCCAGACTCCCGGCCTGCGGCCAGTCAAGGGCCTGCCTCCAGACCAGGCCTGGGGAGCTGGGGCTGGCCATCTGCAGGCCTGGCCCCTGGGACTCCGTCCTCGACCTGGGGGAGCCCGAGGGCTCTCACCAGCAAGGCTGCGGACGCCCATGGTGCCATCTTGCTTGCCCTCACGCTGATTTCCATCGAACACCTTCTCCAGATGGCTCTTCTGCCCGCCTCCCCCACAGGATCCCCCTGTCCCTGTCCTCACTGACTTTCCAAACCCTAACTTCTGGGAAGCCGGCCTTCCCAACAGGTTTCCCAGGAGGCGCAGTGGTAAAGAATCTGCCTGCCAATGCAGGAGACACAAAAGATGCGGGTTTGATCCCTGGGTCAGGAAGATCCCCTGGAGTAGGAAATGGCAACCCACTTCAACATTCTTGCTGGAAAATTCCATGGACAGAGGAGCCTGGTGGGCTACGGTCCATGGGATCGCAAAGAGTCAGACACGACTGAGCGACTGAGCATGCAGACACGCATCCTCTCAATACTACAACGTCCCCGCAGGTCCCACTGTAGGGGGACTTTCACACTTCATTCACCCACAGACATTTGCTGGGCTCCCGTGGCGTGGCAGGCACTGCTCTAAATTACTGGAGTACAGCAGCGGGAAAGTGAGATTCCTGACTTAGCACACGGCAAGCAAATAAGGCTCTCAGACTGTTTCCCGCAGTGTCGCATGCTCCAAGGAAGAGAGAGGAGGGGAGGAGGGAGCTCGATGGGGCCGCACGGTGGTCTCCGCACCCCTGCAACATCTTCGACATGCGCCCCTTCAGAGGACCCCCAGTCTCTCTCTTTGTACGTGGTGGGACCGGCGGACTGCTTCTGAGAGGGCTGTGGCAGAGGGACACGTGTGGCTCTCAAGGGGAGGTCCGAGGAACAGCTGTGCTCGGGCGCCGTCCTTCCGGGGTCACTGGCTCTGAGGGAGGCCAGTGTGGACAGGCCCTCCTGCCGGTGGCCAGCACCAACTCGCCAGCTGTGGACGTGAACCCCTGTGGAAACTCCAGGCGCCCTCTGGACCCATGTAGCCTTCGAGCGTGGCCAATGTCCTGACTGTCACCTCGTGAGGGAACGGGAGCCTGAGCCATTCTGCAAACTGCTCCAGAATTCCTGACGGTGGAAACAGAGATAATACATGTTTATTGTTGTTTTGATCAATGGATGGTTAAATAATCAATACAGGTTGCTTTTTTTCTGAATTAAATGAGAGAGCAAACCATGCAAATATCTGAGGAAAGAGTGTTTCAGGGACGGGGATGCCAGAGCTTGGAGCAGGGGAGCGATGGGGGAGGCAGGAAGGAGGCCGTGGAGGTGGGGAGCGTGGTCCTGTGTCCGGCCCGATGAGGGGCCGGCTTGATTCTATGTGAGATCGGAAGGATTAGACCAGGAGAGGGACATGGTTCAGTTTAGCTTTTAGAGAGGACCATCCGGCTGCTGTGTGGATAATGAGAGCAGAAGCGGGTGGCCACCCAGGAAGTTACTGGGATAATTCGTGTTCCAGTGTAGAGACACAGATGCGACAAGATAGGGGACAAGAAGGTGAGGAGCCAAGAATAACTCCGGAGTTACTGTCCTGAGCAGCTGAGAGAATTGTGGTACTACCACGAGGAATGGACATACCCAGGTCTAGGAGGTGTTTAGAAGCAAGAATCAAGACTTTTCATTTTCTTATAAAGCTCCCACTAAGCCACAAATCCTGAATGCTTTGAAGGCTGTGTTTTTTGTTTTCATTAAGTTTCATGTTTTCCTAATTTCTCCTGTGATTTCTGCTTTGATTTATGGGTTATTTAGAAGTCTGTTGTTTAATTTTCAAATATTTGGAAATTCTCTGAATGTATTTCTGCTACGGATCACATATGTTACAGAGAACGTATATTGTGTGATCTTAAATGTATTGAGACTTATTTTATGATTCATAAGGTGGTTTTTCTTGGTGAATATTCTATGAACCTGAAGGAGATTGTGCATTTTGCTGTTGTTGGGTGCAGAGTTTTAATAAATGTAAATGTTCCTCAGGGTGGTTTTATCGAGCGTGTTCCTTCATGACTGACCATGCTTACCATCTTTTCTGGTGCTTATTGGCCTTTTGCATGTTTTCTTTGGAGAGATGTTTATTCAAATATGTTGCCCATATTAACTGGGTTAATTTTCTTCTTCATATTGAGTTATAAGTGTCTTATATTCTAGATAAGGCTCTTTTATGTTTTTTTAATATTTTCTCCAAGTCTGTGACCTTAATGTGGCCTTTAACGTGCAAGAGTTTTAAATTTTGATGAAGTCCAGTTATCAAATTTTTTGGTAGTTGATTGCACTCTGCTATATGTAAAATATCTTTGCCCAATCCAAAGCCACAAAGATTTTATTTATGTTTCCATCCAAGAGTCATGTGGTTTGGGTTCTCACATTAGGTCTATGATCCGTTTTGAGTGCTTTTCTTTATATGGTAGAAGGCCAGGGGTAAGGTCAGGGTACGGCCAGGGGTAAATTCATTCCTTTCATGCAGGTATCCAACGGACTCAGCACCATTTGTTGAAAAAAGCTGTCCTTTAATCACTGAATTTTCTTGCTATCTTTGTAGGACACCAGTTGACCATGAGTGTAAGGGTTTGTTTCTAAACTCTCAGCGATGTTCCGTTGATCCGCGTGTCTTGTTGGCTCGGACTGCGCAGTCGTGACTATTGCAGCTCTGCACACCTAGTGTTAGCTCTCCAGCTTCATTGTTTCTCAAGATTGCTTTGGCTAGTCTGGGTCCTTTGTAATTACAAATGTAATTTAGGATCATCTTGTCAATTTCTGCTAAGATTTGATAGAGATTGCAGTACATTTATATATTAAGACAACTGCAGTCTTAAAAAATGGAGTCTTTTAATCCATTATTAATATTTAGAATATCTTTATTTTCAGCAGTGTTTTGTAGATTTTAATGTACAAAAACTTACAGTTATTTCATTAAATTTATTCCCAAGTTTTTTTTCCTGCAATTTTGAATAAAATTATTTTCTTTATTTTTAGCCTGGTCATCAATACTATGCATGTAGAAATAAAACTGACTTTTGAGCATTGACCTTGTGTCTGTAAGCTTTCGGAATCTGTTTATTAGGTCTAGTAGGTTTTTGGTTGTTCTCAACTGCTGAGCATTTTGTAGGGATCACATTGTCTGTGTGTTAATAGACACTCTCCTTTCTTCCTTCCCAGTCTGGAAGCTGTTTGTGTCTTTCTTGGGAGAGTGAACAAGACAGAACCTCTCGTTCCAAGACTGAAATGGTGAGAGCAGACGTCTGTGCCGTACTCCTGATCTCAGAGGGAAAGCATCTGATTTTTCACTGTCAAGTACAATAGTAGCTATTGGGTTTTGCAGGCAATTGTAGCAGGTTAGGGAGTTCTCTTCTTTCCTTAATTTGTTGAGAGCAAAGCTAGTGGAGGTGATGGAATTCCAGTTGAGCTATTCCAAATCCTGAAAGATGATGCTGTGAAAGTGCTGCACTCAATATGCCAGCACATTTGGAAAACTCAGCAGTGGCCACAGGACTGGAAAAGGTCAGTTTTCATTCCAATCCCAAAGAAAGGCAATGCCAAAGAAGGCTCAAACTACTGCACAATTGCACTCATCTCACACGCTAGTAAAGTAATGCTCAAAATTCTCCAAGCCAGGCTTCAGCAATATGTGAATTGTGAACTCCTGATGTTCAAGCTGGTTTTAGAAAAGGCAGAGGAACCAGAGATCAAATTGCCAACATCTGCTGGATCATGGAAAAAGCAAGAGAGTTCCAGAAAAGTATCTATTTCTGCTTTATTGACTATGCCAAAGCCTTTGACTGTGTGGATCACAATAAACTGTGGAAAATTCTGAAAGAGATGGGAATACCAGACCACCTGACCTGCCTCTTGAGAAATCTGTATGCAGGTCAGGAAGCAACAGTTAGAACTGGACATGGAACAACAGACTGGTTCCAAATAGGAAAAGGAGTTCGTCAAGGCTGTATATTGTCACCCTGCTTATTTAACTTCTATGCAGAGTACATCATGAGAAACGCTGGACTGGAAGAAACACAAGCTGGAATCAACATTGCCGGGAGAAATATCAATAACCTCAGATATGCAGATGACACCACCCTTATGGCAGAAAGTGAAAAGGAACTAAAGAGCCTCTTGATGAAAGTGAAAGAGGAGAGTGAAAAAGTTGGCTTAAAGCTCAACATTCAGAAAACGAAGATCATGGCATCTGGTCCCATCACTTCATGGGAAATAGATGGGGAAACAGTGGAAACAGTGTCAGACTTTATTTTTCTGGGCTCCAAAATCACTGCAGATGGTGACTGCAGCCATGAAATTAAAAGATGCTTACTCCTTGGAAGGAAAGTTATGACCAACCTAGATAGAATATTCAAAAGCAGAGACATTCCTTTGCCAACAAAGGTCCGTCTAGTCAAGGCTATGGTTTTTCCTGTGGTCATGTATGGATGTGAGAGTTGGACTGTGAAGAAGGCTGAGTGCCGAAGAATTGATGCTTTTGAACTGTGGTGTTGGAGAAGACTCTTGAGAGTCCCTTGGACTGCAAGGAGATCCAACCAGTCCATTCTAAAGATCAGCCCTGGGATTTCTTTGGAAGGAATGATGCTAAAGCTGAAACTCCAGTACTTTGGCCACCTTATGCGAAGAGTTGATTCATTGGAAAAGACTCTGATGCTGGGAGGGATTGGGGGCAGGAGGAGAAGGGGATGACAGAGGATGAGATGGCTGGATGGCATCACCGACTCGATGGACATGAGTTTGAGTGAACTCCGGGAGATGGTGATGGACAGGGAGGCCTGGCATGCTGCGATTCATGGGGTCGCAAAGAGTCGGACATGACTGAGCAACTGATCTGAATCTGATCTGATGACATCAATTTATGGATGTTAAACCAAGCTTACATTCCTGAAAAAAATGGTCAAAATGTACAGTGTTTTCTGTGTATTGCTGAATTCTGTTAACTAACATTTTGTAGAGAATTTTTGCGTTTATATTAATGGGAGATACTGGTCTGTGGTTTTCTAGTGATTCCTCTTTCCAGTCTTGGTATTGGATTAATACTGGCCTCATAGCATGAGCTGGAAAGTGTTTCCTCCTCTTCTGTTTCCTGGAAGAGTTTGTGAACATTGGTGTTAATTCTTCTTTAAGTGCTTGGTAGTCTTCACCAGCAACATCACCTGGGCTTGGGCTTTCTTTTGGAGGGAGGTTAAATTACTAACGAATTTTCTTATACATATATTCATATTTTCTATTTCTTCTTGCATCAGTTTTGGTCATTTGTATCTTTTTAGGAATTTTCCCATTTTATCCAAACCCCTGCACGGCGCTGTGTTTGAAGGGGCTGCTCCTCCCTCCCTGGCAGCTGAGCCTGGGGGTCACAGCTGGGCGGCCCTTCCCTGCCCGGCTGAGGCCCACAGCAGGTCCGGAGCTGGCTCTCCGGGAAGCTTGGCCTGCACGCCTGGCAGAGTTCTCTCGAGTTCCGTCCAAAGCCTCAGCCCCCAGAAAACAGTGGGACCCGTGGAGGGCGCCCCCCCCCCCCGCCCCCAGCCTACAGGGAGCTTCTGACAACACGGTGCCTGCACTCCTTACCGCCCCACCCAGGGAGGGGTGGGCACAGACCCTCACTGCACACCCTCAGCCTGGTCAAGGTGGGGAGAAGCCGGCTGCCTCTGGTCTCTCTCCACGGGCTTGGCTGCTTGGGGCCGCTTCCCGCCTGGAGGACAGCACAGGGCGCCTGCCCCCTCCTCCTGTGAACAGCCTCCTAAGTGCCGCCCGCCCCGCCCCTCCCCGCTCCTCCAGCCCACGTGCGGCCGTCTCCCCCAGGAAGGGTGCTGTCCCGGGGGCTTCAGTGGCAGTGAGCCTCCCGCCTCGGGTGTGCCGGCAGGGTCAGGGCCAGGCCCAGGGCTGTGCCTCCACCCAGGCTCTAACCTGTGCCTTACTTGCCTTCTCCCAGCTGCTCCACAGGCCAGCAGAGGGCCTAGGGCAGACGAGGGTCACCAAGGAGGAGGCCGAGGTTGAGGGTCCCGCCCGGCCCAGGGGCTCCTCACTGCCACGACGGGGCAGCCTCTTTCCCAAGTCGAGTTCGTCGGGTAAACTATTAAAACAGCTTGCTTTCACAAAGCCTTTTTATTTTCAAATAATTACACCTTCACGTGAGGTTTCGCTCAGCGCAGAGAGGTCTCGGGTACACCTCGCCGTCTCCTGCAATGTCTGTCCTTCTGTGATGCGAGGACGCCGTGACCAGGAGACCCTGGTCGTGCTGAGTCCTCTCTCCCGGGTGAGGCTCCCTGTGGGTTGGGGGTCCCATGGCTACAAGCATCTCCCTCCTGCTTCCTTAGGAGCCACGTGCCCCATCATCTCTCACCCAGACAGCTGCTAATTGAAGCAACTGAGTTTTGAAAGATGGACAAACTCAGTTTTCCCAGGATGCAGGGATTTCCAGTCAACACCAGGTGCTGGGATCCAGCCTGGCCTGGCGAGCGCGCTGTCTGACCAGCGAGTGGCGGAGCGGCACTGGGTGTCCCGGGTCTGCGTCCGTCCAGGGGCAGCAGCCTGCTGGCCCTGTGGCAACGAGAGCCCGCAGGCTGAGCTGAACCCAATCTGGGCTGCCCACGAATCTCCCTGTGCTCCATCCAGCTCTTTCCTAAGATTGCAGGGGAGCCTGGGAAGACCTAGTGGATCAGGCACCTTGGGGGCTGGTCTAAAAGCTGTCCCTTGAACCAGTTCTCTTGGGGGGGAGGGTGAGAAACCATGACAAACTCTCCTCCAGATGCCACCGTTTCCCTGGTAACTGATTGTACAGGGAGGAGTCCTGAGGGCATGGCTGGAACTGCCAGCAGAGTGGTGTGTGGAAGACCTGCAGAGGCCCCAGAGATGACCCCTAGAGAGGAGGGAGAGGAGGGAGGGAGGTCTCTGGGTCGGGGGCAGACAGGCCTAGGTGCTGGGCAGTAGGGGCCTGTGCTGGGGAGCCCTCCTGAGGCCCAGGAAGGTCATAGCTGGGATGGCAGGAAGCAGTGGGTTCCCCCATGGGGGGAGTGGGCATTGGGACCTGGAAAGCCCAAGGGAGGGGCTGCAGAGACCACTGGGCGGGGCCCCAGATCGAGCAACCCTCTGCAGCCCAGGCCTCCTTTGCCCCGTGTGTTGAGGGGAAACAAGCTCACAGCAATGCAGTGCTCTTTGCTGCATCCTGAGGACGATGGAGTCTGCTGACCTCAGAAATAAGCACTCAGTTATTTTACCAGCAAAAGTGGACTTTGGAACATCACAGGAACTGCGATTTGGGACACGCAGGCTATAGCAAAAGCCATAGGTAAGTCCAACAAAAAGGAGAGGAATGGTTACTTTATAGAGAAAAGTGAGGAAGGTGAGAGGTTTGGGGTTTTTTTTTGTTTTTAATGAAATCTCCCTGGGAAAGACTGCGAGTTCAGGGTGAGGATGGTTTCTCGTGGGCTAAGTCGCTGAGGTGACTTCCTCTGGGAGAAGCAGTGCGCTCGTCCTGTGGGGCCTGTGATTGACGGCTCTTTGCTGTTGCGCTTCTTCCATCGTAGTTTGTAACTGGCTGTTGACCTGGAACAAGGAAACAGCCAGTTATTTTACCCGCAACGTGGATTTATTCTGGAACAGTTAAGAACCGGAATCCAAGACAAACAAACTAAAGTGACCTTCCAGCAAGTGCTGAGAACAAAAGAAACCCTTTCATAGATGAGAAGGGGGGCTGTTCTAAACAAAGGGTCCATTGGAGAAAACCCGGAGCCGGAGGTGTGGCGGCTTTTTATTTGTTGCACTCTCATTGGCTGAACGGTTGCTGAGCCGGGAGAAAATCTCCCTCTGCCTGGGGCGTATGTAGGTCAGCACCTTCCTGTGGGGTCTGCCACTGAGGCTGCCCCTTAGGGCGATAGAGCTCCCGCTCCTGGTCTCCTGACTGCACCTCCCTGAGGGTTTCATTCACTGAGGGTTCCCTTTACTAACTTTAATAAGTCCAATGGACTTCCCTTGTGGCTCAGCTGGTAAAGAATCCGCCTGCAACGCGGGACACCCGGGTTCGATTCCCGGGTTGGGAAGATCCCCTGGAGAAGGGAACGCTACCCACCCCAGTATCCTGGCCTGTAGAATCCCACGGACTATACCGACTCTGGGTCGCAAAGAGTCGGGCACGACTGAGCGACTTTCAAACGTATAGGTCCAATGGCTTTCCTGGTGACGGCAGAGACTCTGCCTGCAATGCAGGAGACCCGGGTTGGATCCCTGAATCAGGAAGATCCCCTGGAGAAGGGAGTAGAACCCACTCCAGTATTCTTGCCTGGAAAATTCCAGGGACAGAGGAGCCCACAGCCCGGTGGGCTACAGTCATGGGGTCGCAGAGTTGGACTCGACTAAGTGCCGCGCGCGCGCGCGCGCACACACACACACACACACTCGATGAAGACCCCGAGGGCCCACCTGCCTGACTCTGCAGCCCTCTGTCCTCACTGAGCCCAGTCGGCCAGGCCCCAGCCCCACCCCAAGGCTCCGGGAAGACAGCGGGTCAGGTCCACCCCGAGATTCGGGGCGCCCCGCGCACGCGGCGGAGCCGCCCGGGAAGGCTCGGCCGGTCGCCCCAGGCCTTCGCGGGGGAGCTGGGCGGGGACGCAGCGCGTAGAACGCCGGGGGACCGGCTCGACCAGAGCGGCTCCTCGTCCGCCCGGCAGAGCCGGGTAACGGTCGGGCGGGCTTCTGCGCACGCGGCGTACCGGCAGCGCCGCCGCCCGGCCCCTGAGGCGCCAGCGCCGGTCGCCGGCATGCACCCGCGGCCCGCACCGCCCGGGGGCGCCTTGGCGCTGAGCCCCGGCGGGAGACCGGACGGCGGCGGAGCGCGGGGGCCCTGCTGGCCGTGGCGGGTGAGCGTCCGCCGGCGCCGGGCTCAGGCCTGCGGGGCCGGGAGGGCGCGGAGCGCGGCGTGAGACAGCCTCCGCGGGCGGGACAGCTGCCACCCGGCCCCGGCCCCGGCCCCGCAGCCGCGCCCGCACACGCCCGCCGGCTGCGGGGGCCGCGGTGCCGCCGCGGAGCCCGGGAAGAGACCCTGCCAGAGCCCGGCCGCGGCGCCGGCCCCCAACCTGTGCCCCGCGGGGCCTGCGGTAGGGCCCGCTGTGTCGCCCAGTGTCTCTGGTGGGCTCTGGCAAAGCGGCCTTGGATGGGGCCGTCTGAGACCCCTTGCGCCTCTGTCTGTCGAAGGACTCACCCACCCTTGACTCTTTAAGGTCACACAGAACTGACCCCTGGCGCTTCACCGGCACCCTGAGCCCTGAGTGTGTGAGTGCTCCTAGGAAGGAGGAGCCCGTGCGCGGGATTTCATTTATCCCTCTGGCCCCTGACGTCTACTTGCTGACCCTTGGAGCGTCTGTCTCTGTCTCATGCCTCCGGTGTCATGTCACCCCTTCCTCAAGCTGGCCTCTGGAGCTAAGACATTCAGAAACCCATTTCCTTTGGATAAACTTTGCCCCATCATTATTGAAAACTTTATAACAAACTTCTTCCTCTGACTCAGGCCTATGTCCCCAGAGGGGCTTTTCTTTTACTTCTGCCACGAATCAGGAGGTTTTTGTCCAGCTACTGATAGGAGACCAAAAGGAGAAACACACACACACACACACACAAAACCTAATATGATCTCCCTCACCTTAATTCTGTTATTTCTGACTTTCATGGCCTCATGAAGATGAAAGAAAAACCATACTCATGTCTCACCCCAGACAGACCTTGTGGTTTTTAAGTCCTTCACATCACTGATCCAGAACCTAAGTTGTGAACCTGATCTCACTTCAATAAAATATGCCTGCTGGGGTCACTGTTGCCCTGTTACAAGGCCTGGCAGATCAGGGGCGTCCAGGAGCCACCACCAGAGCCCGCTGTCCTCTTTAGTGTGTTGTGGACCTGCCTCTCAGGAGGGTTTTTTTTTTTTTTTTTTTGACTGAGTCAGGCAGCACTCAGGAGCTTAGTTCCCCAACCAGAGATCAAACTGGGCCCACGCAGTGGAAGCTCGGAGTCTTAACCACGGGATGCCAAGGCTTTCCCAGTTGGACCTTTAAAAACTTGCTTTTTGCAGGAGGCCTTTAACGCCATGCAAGGAACTTGTACCCGTGGAGAGGTGGGGGCCTGAGTCCAGCTAGTGGGCTGCAGGGCCAGGGTGAGGCGGGAGGGAGCTGCGGCCAGCACACCCGGCTGCCAGTCATTCTCTGCGCCCATACCAGGCCCAGAAAAGGTCTCCCCACGGGTTTCATTCTAAGTGGACCGGTGCAGGTGTCGGCTGCAGTACCGCTCCAGCCTGCGGCCCCCGCTTGGAGGAAACGACCCCGGTTCAGAAGCAGCAGAGCCCCATGCTGGGCCTCGGGAATTGCTCCTCATCCTCCCGGAGTCTGACACGGCGGGAGAGATTGCTCCGTGTGCTCCTTTCAGTAAAATGGTCGTTCTCTGTCCGTCAGAAATGGAAGCAGCTGTCGAGGTTACAGCGGATGATGGTCCTCTTCCTGCTGGTGGTCCTGATGCTCTTTGGCCTCCGGTCCTATGTCCACGTGGCCGACGAGTGGACAGGTACCAGCTTGCATGATCCTCAGGTGTCCTGAGAGCTGACTAAGGGGTGCCACAGCGATCTGGCAGCGGCAGGAGGCCCAGACTTCAACGCATTGGCGGGAAGTGAGATAAGGAGAAGCCTAGAATGTTCCCAGCACCCCGCTATAAGGTGGCTGTTAATCTGCCGTGTGTGACTGTTTCCCAGACATCTGCTGTGAGAAGCGGCCTGTCGCCCGGCCGTCTCACACTGAGATCCAGGTCCGAGGGTACAGGCGGAGTCTGCACGCGCTGCGCTGCAGGCGCTTCCTAACACGCACCGCAGTGCTGGGAAGGAAACGCAGGTGCCGGCAGGAGGGGCAGCTCCCTCCTGGGTTCTGCTCGCGGCTCCTTGGAGGAGGAAAGCTGCAGAGCCCGCGGCTGGCTCCCGTGAATGGCCCGTGTGCCACCGTGGGCCTCCTCGAAGTGGAAAGATAAAGGCCAAGTGTGTGGGTTGTGGTGGGGTAAAGACAGAAGCTGCGGGGGCTATGGGCAGGCTTTGCTTCCCTGAGGCCACTCTGGAATTCCTTGGCCTGCCCTCTGCAGAGGCCCCAGCCTGTCCTTTTCCAGGAGGGCTGGCTGTGTAGGTGCTGTTTCCAGCGCCCTTTGACTCTCCTCTGGGCCTCGAGGCGTATTGGAGATAAAATAGATTCTCCTGTTTAGCTGTGGACAGCAGGTCGGCGGCAGCAGGGCAGATGAGACCAGCAAATCCCCCCGTCTTGCCAGCTCCTCAGAAAGCAGCTGAGAACCCGGAGGCCGTGGCGGGGCTGTCGCCTCAGGTACTTGGAGTAAACTGAAGGTGGAGTCGCAACTGGGGTCCAGGCCAGAGGCGCTTCAGCACAGCGTGGGCTGTTTGAGAGGGACTGGGAAGAATCCTGCTTCCTGCTGTGTGTCTGAGGTTTTCACCTGAGGCTCCTTGCTCTGGGCTGGGGGGATGGAGGAGACGCGGAGAGAGGAGGAGGGCCATTCTGTCCTCTGTCCTCTTGGCCCATCTGCTGCTCCGGGTCCTTGGGAGGTGAGAGAGACCGGCCCTTTTCTCTGGGAGCTACTGGCCGGGGGCGGTCAGGCGGGGGCTCCACTCTGGACCTGCCCAGACAGAGGTTCTGGGGCCTCCGCATCACAGTGGGGTCAGCAGGGAGGACTGGGAGTTGGCAGGTGCGTGGTGCCTGCCATCCAGAAGGGGTGGGGGCAGGGGTGAGGTCGCATCCTGGGGAACCCCGAGCCGTCCAGGGGGGCGAGCGGGGGCGGGGTAGCACGTGGAGACTAGAGGGCGAGGCGTCAGCCAGAGCCAGGGCAGGTCCCACCCCAGGAGGGCGGCCGGCCTCTGAGCGCCCAGGGTGCTCTGTGCCAGGTGCACGCTCCTGCGGGTTGGGGTGTCCAGGTGTGCCCAGGCGCCCCCAGGGAGAGGCTCTGGGACTGATGCCGGCCTCAAGCCCCACAGGCTGCCTGCTCTCACCCCGTCTCTCTGGAAGGTCTGTGTGTGAGAGAGCCGGTTTCTCCCTTTAGAGCCAAGAGCATTCCTTCTGTCACTTCTGTGCCCACTCTTGTGTGTTGACTTCACGGTCATGTGACAGCAGAACGTGGCTGTTTCTCCTCCGAGAGACACGTTTCCACACCTCAGCATCCATGACCTGGACTCTGGGGTCCAGGAGGGGCCTGGGATGAAGGCGTGGACATCCACGTCTCCTGTGGAGCGAGTCTCGGGGCCCCTGCGCATCCTGAGTCCGCTGGCACCTCCTCTCTGGGTCCGATGCCGGCACTCGTCCCCGAGACCTGCTTCATCCATGGAGCTTTGTTTCAGCCGCACCTACTCTCGTGACCTGGGGGCCCGGCTCGGTGGGGTTTGGATCTTGGAAGGGGGTGTCTTCACGGATCCTCCCCCAAGGTGTCCGTGGGTGCTGCCGCCAGAGGCTTTTCCATTCACGGGTCTGTGTCCTTGGGAGCTGGAGGAGTTGCTGTCACAGCCACTGTTGGGGGGCTGGAGCCAGGATGAGTGCGGCCTCCCACGGCGCTTTGTCACTGACCGGCCGCCTCTGCCGCAGCCTTCCGAGGCTGAGGTGGGAGTCCCGGGTGCAGGCCTGGGCAGTGTTCTCTGTGGCTCCATCGACGGAGATGGGGTGGTTTATCCCTGCCCTGCTACCCTTAGGGTCTGACTCCCAGACACGCTCTGGCCAGGGGCTTAACTGACTCTCCAGGGCTACATTCACCCATCGGCAGAGCCTCCATCAGGGAGTCAGAGCCAGGATCTGACAAGAAAGGGGCTCCTCCCAAAGCTGCGCATCGTATGAAAAGTGGAAAGCATTTCCTCTAGGAAACGGCAGCTGCTCAGCCAGTCCACAGCGCTCCCTATGTGGCTCCAGGTCTGACGGGACGGGCTGCGTCCTAGAAGCGGGATGGAATCATTGTACAAGTGACTCTTGTCTCTGTCCAGAAGCCCCAAAGGCATTTCCGACGAGGACCCCCCAACCTGCAGATTAGAGCGCCCGATGGAGACCCCCAGGAGAGGAGGCAGGACCGGGCCCAGAGGAGGGCAGAGGTGGTGGGCGAGGCTGGCTGGGGAGCAGAGGCGCAGAGAGACGGCCTCAGGTACCGGGAGCGTCAGAGATGGTCTGATCTTGGGAAACCCAGAGGCCTCTTTTGCTGTTTTTTTCCCTGAAAAACAAAGAGAACCGCCTGACACATAAGGACAGCTTTCCTGTGTCACAGACTGCGCCCGTGGGAAGCAGTTTCGGGGACTGCTCACTCGAGGTCCCCGTGTAGAGTGGGAGGCTGAGCAATCCCACCTCTGCTCTGAGTCTGATTCTCTCCCTCCAGGTGGAGGGGAGCAGGGACCAAGCTGGAGCAGGGCCCCAGACACCCTCCCAAGAAGGCAGAGTTCTTCGGCTGGCCTTTTCAGCAGCAGGCCCTAAGGATTCGGGCCAGTCGAAGTAAGGGCCGCCTGCGCCCTCTGGGCCTCAGCTGGCATTCATTCTGAGGGCGCAGCGCTGTGCACGCTGGAGAGTGGGGTGGCTGTGCAGCTCCTGCCTTCCCGTGGAGCACGGGCACCGGGGGTCCTTGGGGTCAGGCACTCTCCAGAGCCTTGGTGACGACGTCCGCCCCCTCTGCGGCTGTTCCCCGCGTCCAGTGCTGCAGCTGCAGGAGTTACACATGCAGGAGGCTGGCCTCTCCGCCTGTGTCCCGGTGACAGGCCTGGGTGCTGCTGTGCACCTCTGTCCTTTGGGGATGGCCCCAGGCCGATGGCTCTGGGCAGATGTGCAGAGTCCTCAGGCTCCAGCGCGAGAGGTGAAGGGCCTGTGGGTGGCTGGGCTCAGTGAGCCCCATGCAGCCTGCACACTGTGGTCCTCACGTCCCCGTTGAGATGGCGGTCTGTCCTCTGCCCATTTGACCGGAGAACTGAGTCTGCAGCCTGGCTGGGACCCTCTGCTTCCAGCGCTGGAGTCCCCCAGGAGAACCAGGGAGCCAGGAGGGGGACTTGTGGCCACGGCCCTGAGGGACACAGGGCGGGGTTAGCAATGGATGACTGCGTGTGGGTATGGACAGCGGTCGGCCTCGCCCACGCCGGGCTGCACGTGGGGCAGCGTGCACGCCTGGTGTCCCCTTGTGCAGTAGCCCTGTGTATGCACGCAGTTCCCTCACACGGGGCGAGAAGCCACCGCTGACGTGCTCCAAGCCCCGGGAGGCATCTGATCAGCCTTGAGGTGTCAGCTCCGTTTTCTCCTCCTCGGAAGCACCCTCAGCTGACTGGGTTGAACACAGGCACCACCAGATGCCTTCTTGTCCGGGTCACCAGCACCCGTCACGTTTGATGTCCACAAACCAGACTGCACACCAGGCACACTGGGTCCTCTGCTTTCGCTCCTTCGCTGTTTCCTGGAGGGGGGTCCCTGCTGGGACCTGGTGCAGGCTGACCAGCCTGGGCTGGTGGCATCTTCAGCTGGGCCTTCACTGCAGCCTAAGGTGCCCCCACGGCAGGCTCACTCGCTGTGGGGCCACAGGGCAGGTCTGCCTGGGTGCCCACACCCTGCTTTCCTCCTCCCAGCCCCCCAGAACGAGCGCCAGAAGGCTGTGGTAGACGCCTTCCTCCACGCGTGGGCTGGATACCGCAAGTTCGCCTGGGGCCACGACGAGCTGAAGCCCCTGACCAGGTCCTTCAGCGAGTGGTTTGGCCTCGGCCTCACGCTGATCGACGCGCTGGACACCATGTGGATTCTGGGGCTAAAGAAAGGTACCTGCCCGTCCCTGTGGTGGGCTCGAGCTCGCCGCGCGTGACCCTCGGGCCCGAGCGCGCCTGGTCTGGGAGGCGACCACACGCTGTGTCCTGCTGGGCTGTGCTTCCCCTTGTCCTGGCTGCCAGCGTGGCTGTGCTGGCCGCGGGCAGCTCTCTGTCCTCACACATCCGTGCGCCCTGCGCCTCCTGCAGAGCGCCGAGCGTGGTGGAGGGTGGAGTCCAGGGGCGTCTGCAGCCCGTGTTTCTGGCGGTCAGGAGGGCCCTGTGGGGGGAGGCGGCATGTGATCCGACGCGGTGGCCGGCCGCGCCCCGAGTCTCCCTCAGGCCTTGTCGGTGGAGACAGGGTGAGACGGGTGGCGTGTCCTGGGTATTTCTGAACTGGCGCGCACGGCCCTGTTCCGTCTAACACTTGCACTGCAGGCCTCCAGCCACTCACTCTCTCATGCTTCTCTGTAGCGTGGCTTTGACGTTGAGCACTTGTGCTCACGCTGCACAGCCTTCCCCCAGCTGCACGCTGGCCCCATGTTTTCTGTGCGGTTGGAGGACTCCTGGGCCCCCCTCCTGCGTGAGGAGGTGATGTCGGAACCCTGCCGGGGTGTGCAGAGCCCCGAGGGCGCGGCCAGGAAAGGCTGGCCTGTTCATTTGTTCCTGTGTCTCTGCTGTTCCACGTGGTAGAATTTCAAGAAGCCAGGAAGTGGGTGTCAAAGAAGTTACGGTTTCGGAAAAATGTGGACGTCAACCTGTTTGAGAGCACAATCCGGATCCTGGGGGGGCTTCTGAGTGCCTTCCACCTATCTGGGGACATCCTCTTCCTGAAGAAGGCTGTGAGTGTCCCGGCGTTGGGTCTGCTCGCGTCCTGGGGGGACTGGGGTCTCAAGTGCTCAGCAGTCACGGGATTAGGCTGTGGCGGGCGTTTGTTTCCGGTTCTGTCTCCTCCCGCTCTGGCGTCTGTTTCCGAGCACGTGGGTGGCTGAAGCAGCATTGTGCCAGCCTGCTGCCTGCCCGTGAGGTCATTCTGAACGAATTGAGTCCAGCTCGGTTTTTGTAGCTGGCCAGGGTTGGGTCAGGTGAAGCCAGCATACTCGGGTCTGTCCACGGAATTAGATGAAAAGGGGTGTTGGGTTCACCATCGTGTCGTGGAGACAAGGCCGCCGAGCAGCAGGAATCGTTGACTCATCGCTGTGTTGTGTGTCAGGAGGATTTTGGAAATCGGTTAATGCCTGCCTTCCGAACACCCTCTAAGATTCCATACTCCATGGTAAACATTGGCACTGGAGTTGCTCACCCACCCCGATGGACCTCTGATAGCACGGTGGCTGAGGTGACAAGCATTCAGCTGGAGTTCCGAGAGCTCTCTCGTCTCACGGGGGATAAGAAATTTCAGGTATGGGGGGGCTCTGCCCCCGGCTGCTGCGGGTTTTCTGCGGGGCCGTCTCCGGCTCGTGGAGGCGAGTGCAGGTCTGCGTGGTTGTGGGTGCTGGGCCACGAGACTCGCGTCGGTGTTGGTTCTTGTCCCACGTTCTCCTGCAGAATCGCATTTTCTGGTGACGCCAGAGGCGCAGATGGGAGAGGCCTTGACTGGAGGCCGAGTCCTCTGCCTGGCCTGCGGGGCCCCGACAGCTGACGGCGTGTCCTGCCGCTCGGCATGGCCTGCTGTCCACTTGCTGTTGTCCTGTGCCCTCCTGCAGTGGCGAGGGCCGCCTGCTGTGTTGTGGCTGAGTGCCACGGGGTGTGTTGGAGCTCTGGGTTTCGTAGCCAGGTCAGCGTAGGTGACGTCGTCGTCATCCCGTTTTGGCATCCAGACTGGGCCCTGCACACAAGTGTCCCGGGTGGGCAGCTGGAGTGGGGTGCTGGCCTGGCTCCTGGTATGGGGGGCGGGGCAGTGCTGACCCCCGAGTCTTCCTCCCAGGGAAAAAGTCCCAATTTGAAGACTTGGACTGGAAAAAGGCCTCAATGGTGTCAGGGATTGCTGTAGTCACAGCAGTCTGCAAGTGAGCTTCTATCCACTACAGGCTTCCTTGGTGCCCAAATGCCTCCCTCAAATGTTCCGGGGACCCTGCCATCTGAGCCCAGAGAACAGACAGCACCTGAGTGGGTTGGACCCACACTAGTCCTGTGGACCCTCATTTCCCACCCCGCTCTGCCTTTCTGAGCAGCTTGGGCAGTGAGAGGCTTCCGCTTATGTAGTTCCTGCTGCAGTCACCGTAGCCCTTCCCAGTTGAAACTGGAGAAACTGAGGCAGGAAGGGTGCTGGTTACTTATACAAGATCAGAGGTAGTGGGAGATGGGGAATTCAGACCCACAGCATCTACACTTGAGTCTTTTTTCTTCTATTTTGTAGCCATGTCAATATGCATTATTAAATGAATGTAAAGTGAATACCAAATCTGAAAGTCCTCTACCTGTCATCGCTTTCTTAAAAAACACAGAGCACAGAACACAGCACAAGGACTCCTCTCTGTGCACAGTCCTGTGGCGTCAAGCACAGCCAGACCAGCGTGTAGCCGTCATGACCGTCACCTCCCCAAACTGACCCCCTGTCCTCAGCTAGACAGTAACTCTCCACTCTCCCAGGCCCTGGACATGAGCATCTACTTTCTGTCTCCATGAAAAATACTTTCATTTTTTAAAATGTTGCCTCTTTCTTTTCTTATTGTGGTAAGAAAATCATGTAACATAAAACTTGCCATCATAAAACCATCTTGAAGCATCCAGTTCATAAGTGTTCAATCTGTTCACACAGCTGTGAAACAGATCTCCAGAACTTTGTCATCTGATGAGCCGAAGCTCTGCATGCATGACATACTGACTCATTTCATTAGATCTTCTGTCTCTATGAAGCGTGCCGTTCAGGGTCTGTCATATAGGTGGAGCCATACGGCGTCTCTCCTTGTGAGTCTGGCTCATTTCATGCAGCGTAGTGTCCGCAGGGCTCACCCACAGAGTAACAGCAGAATTTCCTTCCTTTTGAAGACTGAATAATATTCCATTACACAGATGGACCACACTGCTTTTCCATTCATCCGTCAACGGACACTGGTTTGCTTCCGCACTGTGGTTATAGTGAATGATGCGCTCTGAACACAGCTGTAATGACGCACTGTTAGACAGAATGCCCAGAACTGAAACCGTGAGAGCGTGAGGTCACTCAGTGTCCGGTGTTCTTGAGGAAGCGCCACCCCACTGTCCCAGGCGGTTACCATTTGGTCTCCACGGCCGTGCACAGGTGCTTCACTTGCTACACGTCCTTGCAGCTCTTGTTTTCTGGGTTCTTCTTTGTGTGGTTGGTTGGTAGTGGCCATTGGAGTCAGCGTGACGTGATATCTGATTCCTGTGGTACCTGCTTCCATTTCATTAGTGATCAATGATGTTACACATTTTTCACATGCTTATTTGTATGTCTTCTTTGGCAAAACGTCTATGAAAATCTTTTGCCCTCATGTGAATCAGGTTGTTTGGGTTTTTTGTTGTTGAGTTGGAGGAATTCTCTATACATTCTGAACAGTAATCCTGAATCACATATGCAGCAAATACTTTTCTCCCGTCTGTACTTTGCATGTTTCCAGCGTGGATGGTGTCCTTAGATGCACGAGAGAGTTTCATCTTCACAGAGGCGGTCTCTCTGCTGTGCTGCCTGTGGATTAGGCGTTGTGTTCTGATCCTGGGATGAAGTGTGGCCTGCCAGGTGCCACCTTAGGTCAGCGAGCCCCTGCTAGTGATGGAGGGGAACACGCACCGTTCACGTGAGGTTCCCACACACCCGAGGGCAGTTGCGTGTGCAATGAGCCACGTGCTCATAAGGGTCGCTTGCAGACACACGTTGCCATGTCTCGGTGGTTGCGAGATCGCAGAGGAGTAAGCAGCTCCCTCCAGGGACGTGTGCACACTGACGACTGAGAGGAAATGTGCACAGAGCCTTGGGGACACACACACGTGCTGCCCTGGCTGGATAGGAGCCCAGGCGGGATGGGTCTTGAGAGGGAATAGATGGTCCCCGGTGGCGGAGGACTTTGGGGCAGTTGTCATCATGAGTAGCAACCTTGGGCTGGGAAACAGATGTGCCTGCCAGCCCTGCAGGAAGTGGGAGCACTCAGCAATCCTCAAGAGGGGTCCCAGGCCCACAGCTGTGGCCTCAGACACTGTCCCGGGTGGAGGCTGGGAAGGGTCTCGGGGACGAGTTCAGCCCCACGGTCGGCCGTCCGGGCACTGTCTCAGAAGACAGCCTCTCCGTGTGGCCCACCCACTCACCGCCCCCACCGTCTGCCCAGGAGGCTGCAGAGGAGGTGACGAGACGTGTGCATGCCCTGCACGGGAAGCTGGACGGGCTGGTGCCCATGTTCATCAACACCAACAGCGGCAGCTTCACCCACCTGGGCATGTTCACCCTGGGCGCCAGGGCCGACAGCTACTACGAGTACCTGCTGAAGCAGTGGATCCAGGGCGGGAAGAAGGAGCGGCAGTGAGGCCTGTTTCTCTGCCTTCGGGGTGGCCCCCTGGGCTCGGGGTGGCGGGGCCCTCTGTGGGGAAGGGTGTTTCTGTTCATCCTATATGCAGAGCAAGGACCGGCCACCGGGGTGAGCAGACAGGGGTCTTCCTTGGGGTTGTGGCTGCTCAGTCGTCGGCTCCGGCGGGAGGCAGCCAGGACCATGTGGGCCTCCTCACGCTTAGCACTTTGACACTGAAAACTCACACATTCCCAGGGAGCAGCCTGGTCACTCCTTGTTCAGTTATAAAAGAGATAAACCCCAGTGGGGTGCTGGGATCCTCTCAAGCCTCAAGCCTGGGGGTGACTGTGGCCCAGGAAGTGTCACTGACTGGGAGCCCGCAGGCTGGTTCAGGCTGACCCCATGGGGCTGGCAGGGCCGGGCCTCATAGATCCCAGAACGGGGACAGGAGCTCGGGGTCAGCCCTGTTTGTGGACCTGAGGGCTGTGCGCCCACCTGGCCAGAGCACACAGGCCCCGCTGGTCTGCATAGGCTGCTGGAAGACTACCTGGAAGCCGTGGACGGGATCAGGAAGCACCTGCTCGCCAGGTCTGAGCCCAGGAAGCTGACCTTCGTGGGGGAGCTCAACCACGGCCGCTTCAGCGCCAAGATGGTGAGTGGGAGGGTGTTTCCCTGATGCGGCCTCAAGGCAGCGTGGGGACCCGGCCTCTGTGCTTGACATCTGATGGCTCTGAGTGGGGACGACCGGGGGGACCTCGTGATCCTGGCCGTGGAGCGGGGCGGTCCCGGGTGGATGTGGGTGTCCCGTGAGAGCAGCAGGAGGAGCTGAGGTCTGTGGGGTGCCAGGGCCCCCACCCTGGAGCCCCCACCTCCTCCAGGTCCCCTGCCCTGCCCCGAGTCTCTCCTTCCACGCTCTCGGGGAACCCCCACTCCCAGTTGCACCCCGTCCTGCTCTCCTGCAGCCAGGGCTCTGTCAGCCTTTGAGGTGGTCCTTCCAGAAGCTGCTCCCCTGCCCGTGTGGGGCCCCAGGTGCTTGGCCCGCAGCCCAGTCCCCTGTCTGAGGCCTGACGGCGCTGGACCTGCTGCTGAGGTGACGCTGTGGTTTCAGGACCACCTGGTGTGCTTCCTGCCTGGGACACTGGCTCTGGGTGCCCACCATGGCCTGCCTGCTGAGCACATGGAGCTGGCCCAGGCACTCATGGACACCTGCTACCAGATGTACCGTCAGATGGAGACGGGGCTGAGCCCCGAGACCGCACACTTCAACCTCCACCACACAAAGATCCTTAAGGACGTTCAGGTGAAGGTGAGCCATGCTGGGCCCAGGGCTGGGCCAGATGGGAGTGCCGGGAGGCACCTCCTGAGCCCATGTGCCTCCCCAGGCGGCCGACAGACATAACCTGCTGCGGCCCGAGACCGTGGAGAGCCTGTTCTACCTGTACCGCCTCACGGGCGACCGAAAGTACCAGGACTGGGGCTGGGAGATCCTGCACAGCTTCAACACCTACACGCGGGTGAGCCCCCACCATGTCCCCAGGGCCTCACTGTCACCTTCCGGGGGCTGCACTGGGAGGCCTTGCCCTGCTGTGAGGGCCCAGGGGTCGGGGCATCTGTCTGTCTTGTCTGGGGGACAGCTGTGTCGGGAGGGTCCCTGCAGTGGCCCGAGGCGCACAGACCGTGTCTCTGCTGGGTCCTCCATGTGGCTTGGGCAGCGTGTTTCCATCCAGCAGTCGGTGACCTCTGAGCCACTACTCCCCAGGCCGGGGGCCCCAACCCGCACCACCCCCTGCTATGCCGAGGGCCCACTGCCCACCCTGGCAGGGCTGCGACTTGACCTTCGCCCTGTGGCCCCTGAGGTGGACTCTACACCCCTTGGGTGGCCTTGGGGCCTTTTTGAGGCCTGCACAGGTTTTTGAGGTGGCACTTGGCGTCTGGTCACTGGAGGGAACCATGGCTGACATCCAGGGGGCCATTCCCTCTGGGCTTTGGAGTCCTCTCCGCCCCACACCCTGCCCTGGGGGGCAGTGTGTTCTGGGGTGGGCAAGTGCCCCGGGAGTGGGGGGTGCCTCTGGCTGGCAGCCCTCCAGAGGGCTGAGCCAGCATCGTGACTTGCGGCCTCGGCTCTCGAGCAGGTCCCCTCGGGCGGCTATTCTTCCATCAGCAACGTCCAGGACCCCCGCCACCCCCAGCCCAGGGACAAGATGGAGAGCTTCTTTCTGGGAGAGACGCTCAAATACCTGTATCTGCTCTTCTCCGACGACCCCGACCTGCTGAGCCTGGACACCTACGTGTTCAACACAGAGGCTCACCCCCTGCCCATCTGGGCCCCCTCCTAGGGCGGGATGGCTCACAAGTAGGCGCTGCCCAGGAGGCTGATATGTGCTGTCCGTGAGGATGCCTGTCGGCAAGACCCGGGCCCTGACCTTGGCTGTGAGGTGTCCCCTCAGCTGGCGGCACGTGCTCCGGGCCGGGCTGGTGACAGAGGCCGGTGGGCCACAGGGCCAGGATGTTTCGGGGCCTCATAGCTGCTCGGGGTGGCCACTGGGCGTCCGGTGCTCTGCCGTTGATTCTGTGCTCCTCGCCTGGTTCCTGTTGGATCACCGTTTGGAACATGTAGGAATAAATGGGCGGTGTGATTCTGGGGATCCTGTCCACTCGGCGAGTTTCTTCCTTCTTCCTAGAAAATCAAATCAAATGACTACATTCCTGAAGCCTGAACACTCTCCTGCTGCCCTGCAAGGGCTTCCTTGGGGTCCTGGGCATCTGGTCACCCCAGGCCACTTTGGCATAGAGCCCATGATGTGATCAGAGACGGTCTTGGGCACAGCCCAGTACAGCCCAGCCTCAGGGTCACAGCCTGTGAACACGCCCGACGCAGGGGCTCGGGGCGTCCTGACCTCATGGGGATTCGGGCTCCTGGCTGGCTGTGGTGTTTACACATTGGACTCAGGGATCCGCCCCCGCCTTTACAGGGCTGGGCAAGGCTAGGGGGCATGTTCACCGGCTCCCAGCCCAATAGATGGACTTCATTTGGGATAGAAGCACGTATGCTCTGTGAGGTTTCCCATGTGGATGAACTGGTCTCTGAAATGCTGGGGGTAGATTGAGACACTCCAGGCTTTTGGGTCCCAACTCTATGTTCTGTGCACTGAAAGTCATATTGCCCCCTTCAGAAATCCTAATCCTGTTAGATATAATGAAAAACGTCAGCAAAAAGTTCAGCAAAGCCTAAGACAAGGGAAGGTTGCAGCCACAAGGCAGAGGTGGCAACTCCCAGCTCTTGTTCCTCCACACAGACACACCAATCACAGCCAGCTTTCAACGACAGCAGCAGCAAAATCACAAGGAGAAATTTAAAAGCAGGAAAGTGCTCTACCCAAAACAACAAAATTAGTTGATAGAAACCATCCCTGAAGAATTTCAGACATCAGAATTATTAGAAAGCAACTTTAAGAGAATTGTTTAAAAATGCTAAAAGAGGCCTTCTCTGGGGGTTCAGTAGTTAAGAGTCCATGTGCCAATGCAGGGGACACGAGTTCGATCCCTGGTCTGGGGAGATGCCACCTTCTGAGGGTCAGCTCAGCCCACGTGCCACAACTGCTAAAGCCCGTGTGCCCTAGAGCCAATGCTTTGCAACAAAAGAAGCCACCGTAACGAGAAGCCTGTGAACTGCAGTGAAGAGTAGCCCCTGCTCACCGCAACCAGAGAAAGCCTTCACGTAGCAACAAGGACCTAGTGCAGTCAAAAAAGAAAATAACCTTTTTTAAATGCTAGAAGAGCTCAAGGAAAACATGCGCATGGCAGTAAAGGAAATCCAAAATGATAAGGAAAATGAGAATAAAGGAAAATTATGAGCAGAAAGCAAAGTCTCAGACTGAAAAGCACAGTAACTAAGACTCATTAGGGGGTTCAAGAGCAGATTCAAGCCGGCAGGAGGAAGAACGAGTTGGACTTGGTGTGTGACTAGAGGAACTCGTGTTAAGAGCAGAGAAAACAACAAAGACCAGGGAGCAGAGGCCAGAGAGCTCTGGAGTCCCATCCTAGCGGGTCCCACATGTGCCTTATGGTAGTTTCAAAGCAAAGAGAACAGGGAAAAACGAATAGTTGAAAAAATAGTTAAAAACTTAGCAAATGTGATGAAAGATATGAATCTACAAATCCAAGAAGTCCAGTCACTTCCAAGAATCAAGTCAAAGAGACTCACTCCAAGAAACTTTAATAATCAAATTGTTGACAGAATCTTGAAAATAGCACAAGAGAAATGACTGCTATATAAAAGCCATCTTCATATTAACAGATAATTTTTCATCAGAAAATGATAGAGATGGACTTCCCTGGTGGCCCAGTGGTTACGAATTTGACTTCCAATGCAGGGGACATGGGTTTGTTCCCTGGTCCAGGAGCTGAGATTCTGTAGCTGTAGGGGATCTGTGTGGAGAAGGCAATGGCACCCCACTCCAGTACTCTTGCCTGGAAAATCCCACGGACGGAGGAGCCTGGTAGGCTGCAGTCCATGAGGCTGCGAAGAGTCGGACACGACTGAGCAACTTCACTTTCACTTTTCACTTTCATGCACTGGAGAAGGAAATGGCAACCCACTCCAGTGTCCTTGCCTGGAGAATCCCAGGGACGGGGGAGCCTGGTGGGCTGCCGTCTGTGGGGTCGCACAGAGTCGGACACGACTGAGCGACTTAGCAGCAGCAGCAGCAGGGGATCTGTGCACAATTAAACCTGCACACCACAACTAAGACCTGCCAGACCCAAAAACAATTAATTTAAAACAGAAAAGCATAGAAACCAGAAGGCCATGGCATGACTCAAGTGACGGGTGAATACAGTTATCAACCAGAATCCCATATCCGGCAAAACTGACCTTCAAAAATGAAGAATTTAGGGCGTCACTGATTCAATGGGCATGGGTTTGAGCAAGCTCTGGGAGATGAGGAGGAACAGGGTTAGGGGTACTTCAGCGTATGGGTCACAGAGTCAGACGTGACTGAGCAACTCAACAACAAAAGCATTCCCAGATCAACAATAGTTGAAGGAGTTTGTTGCCACCAGACCTGCCCTACAAGAAATACTCACGGTGTCCCTTCAGATTTAAGTGAAGGGACATTAGATAGTACCTCCAAGCCACAGGGAGAAATAAAGGTCTCAGATAAAGGCAAAACTATGGGCGAGCATAAAACCCAGCATTATATTTTTGGTTATGACTCCACTTTGTGTTTAGTATAGGATTTGAAAGACAAATGCAGGAACAACAATTACAGATGTATGGTATTGTGCACAGGTGTGTGAATATTAATTGGCAATGACAACATAGTGCAGAAAGGATGGAGTTTTGAAGCATAGTGTATGCATGTGATCAGAGTGAAGCTGTCGTCTACTTAAGTACATTGCTATAAACTTAGGATGTTAAGTGTACTCGCCCTGGTAACCAAAGAAAATATCTGTGAGATCCATACACAAGAGTCTCTAAGAAAGCTACTAGAGGTAATAAATTCAGCAAAGTTGCAGGGTATTAGATTAACAGACAAAAAATCAGCTACGTGTCTATGCACCTGCAATGAACAATTCAAAAGGAAATTAAAGAAGCAATTCCACTTTACATAGCATCTAAAAGAATGACTAAAAATAAATTTAACCAAGGGGGTGACTTAACTGTACACTGAAAACTATAAAACATTGCTGATGGATATTAAGACCCAAATAGGTGGAAAGATACCCTTTATTCATGGGTAGAAAGCCTTTTTTTTTTTTTGGCTGCACCACTCAGCTGACAGGATCTTAGCTCCCTGACCAGGGATCAAACGTGGCCCCAGCAGTGAAAGTGGAGAGTCCTAACCTCTGCACCACCAAGGAAGTCCCAGGAAGACTTAGTTTTAAGATGTCAATACTACCCAAAGTGACCTGCAGGTTCAATGCAATCCTTATCAAAATTCCAACTTCTTCTTCTTCTTTTTTTTTTTTTTTGCAGAAGTTGAAATGTCAATCCTCAAATTAATATGGGGTTGCAAGGGGCCCTGAATAGCCAAAATAATCTTGAAAAAGAAAAAAGACATACATTTCCCAAGTTCAAGACTCCCTACCTACAAAGGCACAGCATTCAAAACAGTGTGCTGTTTTCCTAAGGCTAGGACAGACACCTAGGGCATGGAGAACAAGAGAGAATCAGAAATAAACTCGTAGCTATGTTGGTGTTCAGTCGCTAAGTCATGTCCAATCTTTGTGACTCTATGAAGCAACCAGGCTTCCCTGTCCGACCCTGTCTCCTAGAGTTTGCTTAAACTCATGTCCATTGAGTTGATGATACCGTCCAACCATCTCATCCTCTGTTGTCCCCTTCTCCTGCTCCTTCAGTCTCTGCCAGCATCAGGGTCTTTTCCAGTGAGTCAACTCTTCGCATCAGGTGGCCAAAGTACTGGAGCTTTAGCTTTAGCATCAGTTCTTCCAATGAATAATCAGGGTTGCTTTCCTTTAGCATTGACTGGTTATATCTCCTTGCTGTCCAAGGGACTTTCAAGAATCTTCTCCAGCACCACAGTTTGAACGCATTGATTCTTTGGCGCTCAGCCTTTTTTATGCTCCAACTGTCCCATCCATACATGACTACTGGAAAAACCATAGCTTTGATTAGACAGACCTTTGTCGGCAAAGTGATGTCTCTGCTTTTTAATACACTCTCTAGTTTGTCATAGCTTTCCTTCCAAGGAGCAAGCATCTTTTAGTTTCATGGCTGCAGTCACCATCTGCGGTGATTTTTTTCGTTGTTGTTCAGTCGCTCAGTTGTGTCCGACTGTTCGCAACCCCGTGGAGTGCAGCACACCAAGTTTCCCTCTCTTTCTTTCACTGTCTCCTGAAGCTTGCTCAAACTCATGTCCATTAAGTCAGTGATGCCATCCAACCATCTCATCCTATTTCATCCCTTTCTCCTCCTGCCTTCAATCTTTCCCAGCATCAGGGTCTTTTGTAGTGAGTCGGCTCTTTGCAGCAGGTGGCCAAGAATTGGTGTTTCGGCTTTAGCATCAGTCCTTCCAATGAATATTCAAGATTGATTTCCTTTAGGACTGACCTCTCCTTGCAGTCCAAGGGACTCTCAAGTCTCCTCCAACATCACAGTTGCAAAGCATCGATTCTTTGGGGCTCAGCCTTCTTTATGGTCCAACTCTCACACCCATACATGACCACTGGAAAAACCACAGCTTTGATCAGACCTTTGTTGGCAAAGTAACGTGTCTGCTTTTTAATACGTCTTCTAGGTTTGTCATAGCAGTGATTTTGGAGTCCAAGAAAGAAAGTCTGTCACTGTTTCCATTTTCCCCCGTCTGTTTGCTCGGACGTCATCAGAATAATCTCGAATAATCTCTGTGCACGGGAGGACACTGTCCCGAGTGCGCAGGCCCCACAGGACAGGGGAAGACAGTCTCCAACTACAAATCCAATAAAGGTTTAATAACCAGGATATACTTTCTAAAACCTCTAAAACGCAAGAACAAAAACTCTTGAAACTCCTCAACGAACGAAAAAACTAAAAAAAAAAAAAAAAAAACCAAATTAAACAAAAAAACACAACAATGAATAAACGGTGGAAACGCTTTTTATGTTAAACGTGCACATTATATGTATAATCTAATACACGTACACACATATCCACGCCACACGACTGCGGGCGGCGCCTGGGTCACAGCTGAGAGCGCTGAGGCCTGCCTGGGGAGTCCCCGGTCCCCCCGCCCCTCAAGACATTCCTCCAAGGAAGACTTAAGCACACTCACGAAGTGCCCGAAAAGGTAGCGTCACTGTCGGGAAGACGCCAATCAAACCACAGTGAGAGGCCACTCCACTGTGGCAACGCTACCTCCGAACAAAACAAGTGTTGGAGAGGACGTGGAGAAATTGAAACTTTTGTGCACTGCTGGTTGGAATGTAAACGATGCAAATGCCATGGAAAACAGAGTGGAGCGTCCTCAGAACTGAAACACAGAGCTACCATGCGGCCCTGCAAGCCCACTTGCAGATGTGCCCGCCCCCAGACGGAAGCAAGGTCTTGAGATCATCGAGCACCCGAATTCACAGCAGCGTTTTAAACATAAGCAAGAGGTGGAGACAATCTGGTGTCCGCTGCTGGGTGAGTGGGTTTCACAGTGGGGTCTGTCCATGAATGGAATATGACTCATATTTACCTGGAAAAAAGGAAGGAAATCCTGACACAGGCTACACCATGCGTGAGCGCTAAAGACTTGGTGCTCAGTGAAACCAGACACAAAGATAAGTTGTGTATGATTCTACTTATATGAGGTCTCTAGAATAAGCAGACTCATAGAGACAGGACAACAGAGGTCATCCCAGGATTGGGGAGGGCTTCCCTGGTGGCTCAGCGGTAAAGAATCCACCTGCGGTGCAGGAGACACGGATCCGACCCCTGGGTCACAAAGATCGCCTGGAGATGAGAATGGCAACCCACTCCAGTGTTCTTGCCTGGAGACTCCCATGGACAGAGGAGCCTGGCGGGCTGCTGTCCACGGGGTCTCAGAGTCAGACATGACTGATGACTGAACCATCAGCAGCCTGGAGGAGGAGAGTGAGGAGTTTCCGTTTGGGAAGATGAAAGTTTGAGAGAGAATGATGGTAGTTGCACAACAGTATGGATGAACTTACAGCTGATATTTAAATGTGGTTGAAAGCGTATAATTTCACACAGATGAACGTGGCCTTAACTGCAGGTGCTGAGTGGGTCAGAGCTGAGAGCCCTGGGGCCTACACTTTGGGACTCTCTGTGCATCCCAAGTGCCCGCCTCTGGGTCCTGGCGGCTCTTAGGTCTGAAAGGGGCAGGGTAGGCTCTGCTAAGGGGCTGGGCCTGGCTCCAAGATCCAGAGGCTGTGGAGGGGGAATCAGGTCCCAGCTTTGTCCCCAGAGTCAGTGGCCCCGGGCAGCTGGGGAAAGGGATCTGGTCCCCCAGACGTACCTGTGTGCTCAGGGCCACAAGTCGTGGCCGGAGTCTCAGAGGAATCAGATGCTTCTCTCTGGGACTTCCTGCTGCTACCCAGGCGTGGAGGAGCCGCCTGGAGCGTCTGCAGGGGGAATGCAGTGGGCCTGCGGTGGGTTGGGGTCCGGCCTCTTATTTGACAAGAGGAGAGGCTGCCGTCCATGGGAAGGGACTCCTCCTTGAAGAGGGGGGCCTCTCAACACAGGACAGGCGCCCCTAGATGCAGGGCCGGGAGCACAGGAACAGGCCCAAGGGGACACGGGAACAGGGCCACTTTGGCACACAGAGACAGGAGGATGGGGACACGGGGAAGCAGGGACGGGGACACAGGGGCAGGGGCACGCAGGGGCTGGGGCACAGGGGCGTGGGCACACAGGGACGGGAACACAGGGGCGTGGGCACACAGGGGTAGGAGCACAGGGGCATGGGGACGCAGGGACGGGAACACAGGGGCGTGGGCACGCAGGGGTAGGAGCACAGGGGCATGGGGACAGGGGGGTAGGAGCACAGGGGCGTGGGCACGCAGGGACGGGAGCACAGGGGCATGGGGACAGGGGGTGGGGGCACGGGGGCACGAGGGAGCCAAGGGTGTGTAGGGATGGGGCTGCGGGGAAGGGACTGGGGGTGATTGTGCTGTGGCCCTGGGTGACCTCAGGGAGGCCACACCCACAGGGCGGTGTCACATGGTGGGCAGTCATTGTCACCACACTGAGAGCCACAGCATGGGGCCTGGGGCTGTGAGGGGGCGGGGCACGCGGCTCCCTCCCTGCCCAGCCCAAGGCCCTCTGCTTTCCGCGGCCCATCACCCAACAGGGGAGGCCTGGGCAGAGGCCTGGGCAGAGACCGCAGGCCGGGACCGTCCTGGGAGTGGGTTCAGGCAGCCCCCTCCCCTCTGCCGCCGTGCGGGGCAACCCCCCTCAACCCGCTCTGGGCCCGGCTCACGGGCCACATCCCCAGCAGGACTGCAGTCAGCACAGCCTGGCCTGAGACTGAGCAGGCCACCCGCTCGGCCTGGCTGGCCCCTCCAGGCCCTGGACTGGCACCAGGGCAGTGGGGGCCCTTCTGTCCTCTGGGTACCAGGGCACCAGAGAGGGGCTGGCCTGAGGGGGCGAGAGAGGGTCCTGGATCCCAGCTCGGCGTCCGAAAGAGCGGCCCCAGCTCCTGTGTGGGCGGCGCGGCCCTCGAGGTTTCTCAGGTGCTGGGCTCCTTTCTAGGGCTGCTGACCCCACCCCTTGCCCCAGGGCTCAAGAGCTGTCCTCCCGCCGAGCTCTATCTTCCTAATTCTCCCTTCCTCCCCCTCAAGGGCAGGCCTTCCCCAGCCTCACTCAGGAGACGGCAGGGCCAGGAGGGGGTCGGGCGGTGGCTGGGCAGCAGCCGGGCGACGGGGAGGTCACCTCCTACCCACACGCGTGGCATGGCACCCAAGCCGGCGGTGGCCATGGAGGATGGGAGGCTGGGCGGGCACACCCCCGCCCCAGCACGGACCCTCGAGCCCTCAGCCCACTTCCGTGCCCCCACGGTGACCGTCTCCACGGTGACGCAGACGGAAGGGCCGGGAAGCTGGCACTGGGTGGGTAGGGAAGTGCTGCTCACAGCGCCGCCCCAGCCGTCACGTGAGGGGTTCCTCTGGTCATGTGACCCCAACCGCCTGACCCGAAGCTGCCGGGCAAAGTGAACATGAGCCCCCATCCCTGGCCGACCCTGCTCTGGGCCCTGGTTCTGCTGCTGGGGCTGCAGCCACGAGGCCTGGAGGCCAGGGGTAAGTGTGGCCCAAGGCCCCCATCCCTGCCCTGGGCCCCACTCCCCATCCCCCGCGACCCTTGCAGGGCCCGCCCCCACACCCCCCTCAACCCGCGCCAGGCCCCCTGCACTCAGCCCTGGGCTCCAACCCCCATCCCCCGCGACCCTTGCCAGGCCCCAATCCCCGTGCCCCACACCCGGCTCCCTCCCATCCCCCCCCACAACCCCTGCCAGGCCCTAATCCCTGCACCCCCACCCAGCTCCCTGCCACCCCCCACTTCGACCCCTGCAGGGCCCCCAATCCCCATGCCCCCTGCCTGGCTCCCTCCCATCCCCCCCCATACCCCTGCCTGGCTCCCTCCCATCCCCCCATACCCCCGCCTGGCTCCCTCCCATCACCCGATACCCCCACCCGGCTCCCTCCCATCCCCCCCGCGACCCCTGCCGGACCCCCAATCCCCGTGCCCCCTGCCTGGCTCCCTCCCATCCACCTCGATCGACACCCCCCAGCCCGTCCCCCATGGCCCCGATGGCTCCCCCGACCCCGCTGAGCGTGGTGCCCTCTAGCCCACAGACCCAAGGACCCTGAGTTTCAGGAGGCCTACTTCGAGCAGCTTCTGGACCATTTCAACTTTGAGAGGTTTGGGAACAAGACCTTTCTCCAGCGGTTCCTGATGACAGGTGAGCCGCCCCGGGAACAGCGCCCGCTGCTGGCGAGGGGGGCACCCTCCCCCACCCCTCACTCGCCTCCACCCGACAGAGAAGTTCTGGAACAGGGGCGAGGGGCCCATATTCTTCTACACCGGCAACGAGGGGGATGTGTGGTCCTTCGCCAACAACTCAGGATTCATCCTGGAGCTGGCAGAGCAGCAGGGGGCCCTGGTCGTCTTTGCCGAGCACGTGGGTACCGGCTGGGGCTGGGCGGTGTGGGGGTGTCGCTCTGGGGGCTCAGAGTCAGCGCCCCCCACCCCTGCCGCCCACCTGCTTGCAGCGTTACTACGGAAAGTCGCTGCCTTTCGGTGAGCGGTCCACGTGGCGTGGGTACACGGAGCTGCTGACGGTGGAGCAGGCCCTGGCTGACTTCGCAGGGCTGCTCCGGGCGCTCCGGCAGGAGCTCGAGGCCCCCGATGCCCCGGCCATCGCCTTTGGCGGCAGGTGCGTCAGCGTCTCCTTTCTCTCCCCAGCAAGTGTACTTGGCCCCGCCCAAAACTTCTGTGGGTCTTGGACGTGTCGGGTCCTGGGGGGCACAGGGCGGGAGGCCCTGGGAAGGCAGAGGACGTGGGTGTTGGCCACACAGCATGCACGCTGAGAGGCTGCCGAGTCTCCCTTGCAGGCGACGGGGCGCTGGGGGTGCCCCAGGCTAACTCTGCAACCGCACCAGCTACGGGGGGATGCTCAGCGCCTACCTGAGGATCAAGTACCCACATCTCGTGGCGGGGGCCCTGGCGGCCAGCGCCCCTGTGGTCTCGGCGGCAGGCCTCGGCGACCCCTACCAGTTCTTCCAGGACGTCTCTGCGGTAAGCCGAGGCCCTAGCCCCTCTCTATCCTGGGCAGCCCCGCTGGTGGGTGCAGCCACAGCCTTCCTCCCTGCAGGACTTCCAAGGCCAGAGCCCTGAATGTGCCCGGGCCGTGCAGGACGCGTTCCGGCAGATCAGGGACTTGTTCCAGCAGGGAGGTGAGGCGGCTGCCCCCTCCAACCAACACCATCCCGCCTCCCCACGTGGGCCTGCGCCACCCCGCCCCCACCGCAGCCCCCTCAGGCCCGCGCCGCCCCGCCCCCCTGCAGCTCCCTCAGGCCTGTGTCAGCCCCCACAGCCCCCTCAGCCCCCTCAGGCCCGCGTCCCCCCTGCAGCCCCTACAGGGCCGTGTCCCCCCCAGCAGCCCCCACAGGCCCGCGTGCCCCCCGCAGCCCCCACAGGGCCATGTCCCCGCCAGCAGCCCCCTCAGGCCCGCGTCCCCCCCGCAGCCCCGCACGTCGTCAGCCAGGAGTTCGGTACCTGCCAGCCCCTCTCCGGACCAAAGGACCTCACCCAGCTCTTCGGCTTCGCCCGGAACGCCTTCACCGTGCTGGCCATGATGGACTACCCGTACGCCACTGACTTTGTGGGCCACCTTCCTGCCCACCCCGTCCAGGCACGTCACCCGCCCCTGCCGCCCAGAACCTGGGGAGGGGCCCAGCCACCCTGGGGTGCTCAAAGGCACCCGGGCCTGCCCCGGGGCCTTGTGCCCGCTCAGCCCTGGGACCAGGGAGGGGTGGGGCGGCGCGGCTGCTGAGGTGTTCCGTGCTCCCCCAGGTTGGCTGCAGCCGGCTGCTGAGCGAGAGCTCAAGGATCGCGGGGCTTCGTGCACTGGCCGGTGCGTCTGCCCCCCTGCCCGGACTGGTGCTGAGCGCGGGGGCCCCGAGTTGGTGGGCGGCAGCCAGGCCCCAGGAGGGCGGTGTGGGGTAGGGAGGCCCTGGGAGGAAGTGGCCACCCCCGTGGGCCACCCCCTGCGGAGCATGGCTCCGGGGCCTTCTGGAAGGCCCCCAGTCAAAGGGCAACACACCCCGTCCCAGCCCACCCTGCTGGGAGGGGGCACGTCAGTTGGGCTGACCCGCCACCCTGAGCGACCCGGACGGAGCAGACAGCACAGCCCGTCCCCTGGGACCAACACCCGGTCCTCGCTGGATCCACTGGGCCTGAGAGCCCCGACCCCTGCAGGACCCCTCTAAGTGGACAGGGTGGGTGTCCAGGCCCCTGGCCCCAGCAGCCCTCTCCCTCAGGGCTGGTGTACAACTCCTCGGGCATAGAGCCCTGCTACGACATCTACCTGCAGTATCAGGCCTGTGCTGACCCCACGGGCTGCGGCTTGGGCAGTGATGCCAAGGCCTGGGACTACCAGGTACGGGGGCCTGAGGGCTCGGGGCGGCCGGGTACAGGGGGCTGGGGGCCCGGGGCTGCGTGGGCTGGCCTGATCACAGTGTGGTGGCCCGCAGGCCTGCACTGAGATCAGCCTGACGTTCTCCAGCAACAACGTGTCCGACCTCTTCCCCGAGCTGCCCTTCACTGAAGCCCAGCGCCAGCAGTACTGCCTGGACACGTGGGGCGTGTGGCCACGGCAGGACTGGCTGCAGACCAGCTTTGGGGGGGGCGGTGAGGCCCACGGCGGGGGTCGGGGCGCGGTTCCTCCCACCGCACTGAGCAGGCTCCTTCCCAGGCTCCAGGACCCAGCCCCTGGGTCAGGGTGAGGGGGCCCCCAGTCCCACCACGCTCCCTCCATCTGTTTCAGACCTCACAGCTGCCAGCAACATCATCTTCTCCAACGGAGACCTGGACCCCTGGGCGCGGGGCGGGGTGAGTCTCACGGGAGCCTGGGCCCGCGGGCACCGCTGCCTCCGCCCCCTCCGTTGGTTCCCGGTCTCCTTCCCGTGGCCTGGCATCTGCTCGTTCACGGTCATCTTTCCTTTCTAATGAGGCTACTCTCAAGCCCCTGCGGGGGCTGCATCCTACCTGCTGGGACGAGCAGGTGGTGAGCACTCGCCCCTGACACAGGCTCCTCCCACGACAGATCCAGAGCAACCTGAGCGCGTCCGTGCTCGCCATCACCATCCACGGGGGGGCGCACCACCTGGACCTCAGGTGCCCGCCTGGGGAGGGCGTGGTGCCTGGTCGGGGCGGGCGAGGGTGGCAGGGCTCAAGGCCGGCCAGCTGAGCGCCTCTCTGCCCGCCCCCAGAGGCTCCCACCCAGACGACCCCGCATCCGTGGTGGAGGCCCGCAGGCTGGAGGCTGCCCTCATTGGCAAGTGGGTGGAGGCAGCGAGGTCCACGGGGCTCCAGGGCTGAAGGCTGCCCGCCGCAGGGCCAGAGACGACCGGCTGGGGCAGGCACCAGGCCCCAGCTCCTGCAGCTGGAGCCGTGCCAGGGTGGGCAGGGCCTTGCCCAAGGAGGCACTGGACAAACACTGCTGGCCTGTCGGGCATGTCCAGTCGTATCCGTCCCGTCGGAGGCCCTGGACACTGTGGCATGCTCACACCACCTCGTCAACGTGGCTGTTGAATAAAGCAGAGTCCTCAGCTCCGCGTGCTGTCCTGCGTAGGGCGCGTGGGCCTTTACCACGGCAGGAAAACCCGAGATTCCACAACCAACGGCTGCCCCAGTGACCCTCCACCCTTCTCAGCCGTGCTCTCCATCCCCAGCTACTGCAATGGCCCCTGCGGCCCCCAAGTCCACCTGCTTGGGGCCAGGCTGGCCCAGGGTGGGGGGCAATCTGCTTCACTGGGCCGACTGTGCCCCGCCGGGCTGCGGAACATCAAGGACGAAGCCTGTGGTCCAGAGTCTGGACAAACCATTGCTGAAGCGGCTCCTGGGCTGCAGGGTGGTGGTGGGGCACACTGTGGACTCTCCGGCTGGTTTCTGCACACAGGCAGCCTCAAGAGGCAGGCCCTGCTCACATGTGGGTAGAAGCCCCGCTGGGCCCGTGGGCAAGAGGGGGATGGCAGCCTCACAGGATGGACACAGGAGGGCCGTCAGGACCAAGTGCCACCTGCGGCTGAGCCAGGGCGGTGGGGAGGCCCCTGCAGAGTCTGCCAGCAATAGCAACGTGTCTCCTCACACAGCCGGGGAAAGGGTCAGCCCGGCCCATGAGGGCGCTGGCCTGGGACTGGGCCCAGCCCGTGGATCTGGCTTCTTGCTGGAAAGCCACACCGTGGTCACTTCACTTCACTCGCTCTTGTGCCTTTGCAACCTCATGGACTGCAGCACACCAGGCCTCCCTGTCCATCGCCAACTCCCGGAGTTTATTCAAACTCATGTCCATTGAGTCGGTGATGCCATCCAACCATCTCATTCTCTGTCGTCCCCTTCTTCCACCTTCAATCTTTCCTAGCATCAGGGTCTTTTCAAATGAGTCAGCTCTTCACATTAAGTGGCCTAAGTATAGGGGTTTCAGCTTCAGCATTGGTCCTTCCAACAAATATTCAGGGCTGATTTCCTTTAGGATTGACTGGTTTCATCTCCTTGCAGAACCAAGGGACTCTCAAGAGTCTTCTCCAAGATCAGTTTGAAAGCATCAATTCTTTAGCTTTTAGCCTTCTTTATGGTCCAACTCTCACATCCATACATGACCACTGGAAAAACCTTAGCTTTGACTAGACAGACCTTGCTGACAAAGTAACATCTGTGCTTTTTAATAAGCTATCTAGATTGGTCATAGCATTTCTTCCAAGGAACACGCATCTTTTCATTTCACTTTCACACCCTGGTCAGCCCTAAGGAATGGGTGCTGCTGGCTGAGCAAAAGGGACTTGACAGGCCAGCCAGGCGCCTTGAGAGAAGCAGCAGGCGCTGGCAGCCCACACCCAGGGCAGCGGGCGGAGCACAGGGCCCACTGAGGCCCACAGCCAGCATCTCACACCCTCACCCTGGGGCCGCCTGCCCAGCACAAGTGCTGTGTGCGGACGTTTCCACACTTCCCGGGGCAGAGCCAAAGCCGACGTCTGGACATGGGACACCAGATCTGCCGCAGCCCCTTGTGCCGACCTCACGCTGGAAATCAGAAAATAAAGACGAAGCACATGCCATTCAGAACAAGTGTACTTTTATCGTGGATTAGAAGTCCCGTCTGTTGGGCTGTTAGAAGTCCCGTCTGTTGGGCTGGGAGCCGGTGAACATGGCCCCCAGCCTTGCCCAGCCCTGTAAAGGCAGGGGCGGATCCCTGAGTCCAACGTGTAAACACCACAGCCAGCCAGGAGCCCGAATCCCCATGAGGTCAGGACGCCCCGAGCCCCTGCGTCGGGCGTGTTCACAGGCTGTGATCCCGAGGCTGGGCTGTACTGGGCTGTGCCCAAGACTGTCTCTGATCATATCGCAGGCTCTGGGCCAAAGTGGCCTGGGGTGACCAGATGCCCAGGACCCCGAGGAAGCCCTTGCAGGGCAGCAGGAGAGTGTTCAGGCTTCAGGAATGTAGTCATTTGATTTGATTTTCTAGGAAGAAGGAAGAAACTCGCTGAGTGGACAGGATCCCCAGAATCACACCGCCCATTTATTCCTACGTGTTCCAAACGGTGATCCAACAGGAACCAGGCGAGGAGCACAGAATCAACGGCAGAGCACCGGACGCCCAGTGGCCACCCCGAGCAGCTATGAGGCCCCGAAACATCCTGGCCCTGTGGCCCACCGGCCTCTGTCACCAGCCCGGCCCGGAGCACGTGCCGCCAGCTGAGGGGACACCTCACAGCCAAGGTCAGGGCCCGGGTCTGCCGACAGGCATCCTCACAGACAGCACATATCAGCCTCCTGGGCAGCGCCTACTCGTGAGCCATCCCGCCCTAGGAGGGGGCCCAGATGGGCAGGGGGTGAGCCTCTGTGTTGAACACGTAGGTGTCCAGGCTCAGCAGGTCAGGGTCGTCGGAGAAGAGCAGATACAGGTATTTGAGCGTCTCTCCCAGAAAGAAGCTCTCCATCTTGTCCCTGGGCTGGGGGTGGCGGGGGTCCTGGACGTTGCTGATGGAAGAATAGCCGCCCGAGGGGACCTGCTCGAGAGCCGAGGCCACAAATCACGATGCTGGCTCATCCCTCTGGAGGGCTGCCAGCCAGAGGCACCCCCCACTCCCGGGGCACTTGCCCACCCCAGAACACACTGCCCCCCAGGGCAGGGTATGGGGCGGGGAGGACTCCAAAGCCCAGAGGGAATGGCCACCTGGAGGTCAGCCATGGTTCCCTCCAGTGACCAGACGCCAAGTGCCACCTCCAAAACCTGTGCAGGCCTCACAAAGGCCCCAAAGCCACCCGAGGGGTGTAGAGTCCACCTCAGGGGCCACAGGGCGAAGGTCAAGTCGCAGCCCTGCCAGGGTGGGCAGTGGGCCCTGGGCATAGCAGGGGGTGGTGCGGGTTGGGGCCCCCGGCCTGGGGAGTAGCGGCTCAGAGGTCTCCCACCTGCTGGGTTGAAACACGCTGCCCAAGCCACATGGAGGACCCAACAGACACGGTCTGTGCGCCTCGGGCCACTGCAGGGACCCTCCCGACACAGCTGTCCCCCAGACAAGACAGACAGATGCCCCGACCCCCAGGCCCTCACAGCAGGGCAGGGCCTCCCAGTGCAGCCCCTGGGAGGTGACAGTGAGGCCCTGGGGACACGGCGGGGGCTCACCCGCGTGTAGGTGTTGAAGCTGTGCAGGATCTCCCAGCCCCAGTCCTGGTACTTTCGGTCGCCCGTGAGGCGGTACAGGTAGAACAGGCTCTCCACGGTCTCGGGCCGCAGCAGGTTATGTCTGTCGGCCGCCTGGGGAGGCACATGGGCTCAGGAAGTGCCTCCCGGCACTCCCATCTGGCCCAGCCCTGGGCCCAGCATGGCTCACCTTCACCTGAACGTCCTTAAGGATCTTTGTGTGGTGGAGGTTGAAGTGTGCGATCTCGGGGCTCAGCCCCGTCTCCATCTGACGGTACATCTGGTAGCAGGTGTCCATGAGTGCCTGGGCCAGCTCCATGTGCTCAGCAGGCAGGCCGTGGTGGGCACCCAGAGCCAGTGTCCCCGGCAGGAAGCACACCAGGTGGTCCTGAAACCACAGCGTCACCTCAGCAGCAGGTCCAGCGCCGTCAGGCCTCAGACAGGGGACTGGGCTGCGGGCCAAGCACCTGGGGCCCCACACGGGCAGGGGAGCAGCTTCTGGAAGGACCACCTCAAAGGCTGACAGAGCCCTGGCTGCAGGAGAGCAGGACGGGGTGCAACTGGGAGTGGGGGTTCCCCGAGAGCGTGGAAGGAGAGACTCGGGGCAGGGCAGGGGACCTGGAGGAGGTGGGGGCTCCGGGGTGGGGGCCCTGGCACCCCACAGACCTCAGCTCCTCCTGCTGCTCTCACGGGACACCCACATCCACCCGGGACCGCCCCGCTCCACGGCCAGGATCACGAGGTCCCCCCGGTCGTCCCCACTCAGAGCCATCAGATGTCAAGCACAGAGGCCGGGTCCCCACGCTGCCTTGAGGCCGCATCAGGGAAACACCCTCCCACTCACCATCTTGGCGCTGAAGCGGCCGTGGTTGAGCTCCCCCACGAAGGTCAGCTTCCTGGGCTCAGACCTGGCGAGCAGGTGCTTCCTGATCCCGTCCACGGCTTCCAGGTAGTCTTCCAGCAGCCTATGCAGACCAGCGGGGCCTGTGTGCTCTGGCCAGGTGGGCGCACAGCCCTCAGGTCCACAAACAGGGCTGACCCCGAGCTCCTGTCCCCGTTCTGGGATCTATGAGGCCCGGCCCTGCCAGCCCCATGGGGTCAGCCTGAACCAGCCTGCGGGCTCCCAGTCAGTGACACTTCCTGGGCCACAGTCACCCCCAGGCTTGAGGCTTGAGAAGATCCCAGCACCCCACTGGGGTTTATCTCTTTTATAACTGAACAAGGAGCGACCAGGCTGCTCCCTGGGAATGTGTGAGTTTTCAGTGTCAAAGTGCTAAGCGTGAGGAGGCCCACATGGCCCTGGCTGCCTCCCGCCGGAGCCGACGACCGAGCAGCCACAACCCCAAGGAAGACCCCTGTCTGCCCACCCCGGTGGCCGGTCCTTGCTCTGCATATAGGATGAACAGAAACACCCTTCCCCACAGAGGGCCCCGCCACCCTGAGCCCAGGGGGCCACCCCGAAGGCAGAGAAACAGGCCTCACTGCCGCTCCTTCTTCCCGCCCTGGATCCACTGCTTCAGCAGGTACTCGTAGTAGCTGTCGGCCCTGGCGCCCAGGGTGAACACGCCCAGGTGGGTGAAGCTGCCGCTGTTGGTGTTGATGAACATGGGCACCAGCCCGTCCAGCTTCCCGTGCAGGGCATGCACACGTCTCGTCACCTCCTCTGCGGCCTCCTGGGCAGACGGTGGGGGCGGTGAGCAGGTGAGCTAGGTAGAGGGGCTGCCGGCAGCCGACCGCGGGGCTGAAGCTGTCCTCGAGACCCTTCCCAGCCCTGAGCCAGGAGGACAGGTCAGAAGCAAGTGGCCTGTGTGGTGTGACCACGTCCCAACCTCAGGACGGCACAGGCCCCTCACGGCAGTGCCCGGCCGGGGACCTGCTAGGCCTCCTACACAAAAGACACGCGGCACGTGGACACACACACGGCAACACACCACTGGTTAAAAATCAAACCCAACTGGAGGCACCATCTCACCCCCGTGAGGAGGGACAAGTGACAGCTGGATGGCGGACAAAGGCACGTCTGGACAGGTGGACCCAGCCCGGGCCCCCCCTGCCAACGACCCAGCGGCACACCAGCTGAAGCTTGGCAGTCATCAGCCCAGCAACAAGTCCACTGTGTCAGGGATTCTCTAAGCTGAGAAAGGAAGGATCCTGACCGGTCCTGCCACCTTGAGACAGCAGGCTCACTGGCCACCCAGACTGCAGCCACGGCAGGAGAAGACGCCACTGAGCACGGGGAAAGCTCCGCACAGCCTACCTGGCTGCCCAGGCTGGTGGAGTGACAAACGGGAAGTCGGGGAACAGTGCTGGGGTCGCTTGGGTGGGGGGGACAGTTCTAGAGGGGGACGACGGCCAGACGCGTGAGCACAGACAGCCACGGTTACAGGAGACGGCGGGACCTCTCGACACAAACATCTCAACAAAAACAAGATAGGGTGAGCAGAGGAAACAAGGAAAGCTCAACGGATGCCGACACGCAGACAGACCCGCCACAGGAGAGGCCCTGTGGAGGCAGGTGGCAGACGCTCCTGAAGACAGAGACAACCAGAGCCAGCCACAGAGACAGGTCCGCCATCCCTCCACACGCACAGTCAGCGCCGCGAGCCGGAGCCAGGCCGGCACCCCACTCCAGCTGCCCACCCGGGACACTTGTGTGCAGGGCCCAGTCTGGATGCCAAAACGGGACGACGACGACGTCACCTACGCTGACCTGGCTACGAAACCCAGAGCTCCAACACACCCCGTGGCACTCAGCCACAACACAGCAGGCGGTCCTCGCCACTGCAGGAGGGCACAGGACAACAGCAAGTGGACAGCAGGCATGCCGAGCGGCAGGACACGCCGTCAGCTGTCGGGGCCCCGCAGGCCAGGCAGAGGACTCGGCCTCCAGTCAAGGCCTCTCCCATCTGCGCCTCTGGCGTCACCAGAAAATGCGATTCTGCAGGAGAACGTGGGACAAGAACCAACACCGACGCGAGTCTCGTGGCCCAGCACCCACAACCACGCAGACCTGCACTCGCCTCCACGAGCCGGAGACGGCCCCGCAGAAAACCCGCAGCAGCCGGGGGCAGAGCCCCCCCATACCTGAAATTTCTTATCCCCCGTGAGACGAGAGAGCTCTCGGAACTCCAGCTGAATGCTTGTCACCTCAGCCACCGTGCTATCAGAGGTCCATCGGGGTGGGTGAGCAACTCCAGTGCCAATGTTTACATCGGAGTATGGAATCTTAGAGGGTGTTCGGAAGGCAGGCATTAACCGATTTCCAAAATCCTCCTGACACACAACACAGCGATGAGTCAACGATTCCTGCTGCTCGGCGGCCTTGTCTCCACGACACGATGGTGAACCCAACACCCCTTTTCATCTAATTCCGTGGACAGACCCGAGTATGCTGGCTTCACCTGACCCAACCCTGGCCAGCTACAAAAACCGAGCTGGACTCAATTCATTCAGAATGACCTCACGGGCAGGCAGCAGGCTGGCACAATGCTGCTTCAGCCACCCACGTGCTCGGAAACAGACGCCAGAGCGGGAGGAGACAGAACCGGAAACAAACGCCCGCCACAGCCTAATCCCGTGAGAAAAGCATTGACTGCTGAGCACTTGAGACCCCAGTCCCCCCAGGAAGCGAGCAGACCCGACGCCGGGACACTCACAGCCTTCTTCAGGAAGAGGATGTCCCCAGACAGGTGGAAGGCACTCAGAAGCCCCCCCAGGATCCGGATTGTGCTCTCAAACAGGTTGACGTCCACATCTTTCTGAAACAATAACCTCTTCGACACCCAATTCCTGGCTTCTTGAAATTCTGCCACGTGGAACAGCAGAGACACAGGAACAAATGAACAGGCCAGCCTTTCCTGGCCGGGCCCTCAGGGCTCTGCACACCCCGGCAGGGTTCCGACATCACCTCCTCACGCAGGAGGGGGGCCCAGGAGTCCTCCAACCGCACAGAAAACATGGGGCCAGCGTGCAGCTGGGGGAAGGCTGTGCAGCGTGAGCACAAGTGCTCAACGTCAAAGCCACGCTACAGAGAAGCACGAGAGAGTGAGTGGCTGGAGGCCTGCAGTGCAAGTGTTAGACGGAACAGGGCCGTGCGCGCCAGTTCAGAAATACCCAGGACACGCCACCCGTCTCACCCTGTCTCCACCGACAAGGCCTGAGGGAGACTCGGGGCGCGGCCGGCCACCGCGTCGGATCACGTGCCGCCTCCCCCCACAGGGCCCTCCTGACCGCCAGAAACACGGGCTGCAGACGCCCCTGGACTCCACCCTCCACCACGCTCGGCGCTCTGCAGGAGGCGCAGGGCGCACAAATGTGCGAGGACAGAGAGCTGCCCGCGGCCAGCACAGCCACGCTGGCAGCCAGGACAAGGGGAAGCACAGCCCAGCAGGACACAGCGTGTGGTCGCCTCCCAGACCAGGCGCGCTCGGGCCCGAGGGTCACGCGCGGCGAGCTCGAGCCCACCACAGGGACGGGCAGGTACCTTTCTTTAGCCCCAGAATCCACATGGTGTCCAGCGCGTCGATCAGCGTGAGGCCGAGGCCAAACCACTCGCTGAAGGACCTGGTCAGGGGCTTCAGCTCGTCGTGGCCCCAGGCGAACTTGCGGTATCCAGCCCACGCGTGGAGGAAGGCGTCTACCACAGCCTTCTGGCGCTCGTTCTGGGGGGCTGGGAGGAGGAAAGCAGGGTGTGGGCACCCAGGCAGACCTGCCCTGTGGCCCCACAGCGAGTGAGCCTGCCGTGGGGGCACCTTAGGCTGCAGTGAAGGCCCAGCTGAAGATGCCACCAGCCCAGGCTGGTCAGCCTGCACCAGGTCCCAGCAGGGACCCCCCTCCAGGAAACAGCGAAGGAGCGAAAGCGGAGGACCCAGTGTGCCTGGTGTGCAGTCTGGCTTGTGGACATCAAACGTGACGGGCGCTGGTGACCCGGACAAGAAAACCTTGTCTGACCAATATAGAAGGTCCTTAATAAGCTAGTAATAGAGCTACCATGTGACCCCGCGACCTACTCCTGGCTATAGATCCGGAGAGAAACACGACTGAACGGATCCATGCCCCACAACGTCACCGCAACACTGTTTACAAAAGCAAGACACGGAGGCGACCTAAACGTCCACCAACAGAGAAACAAAGAAAGAAAACGAGTTACATGCAGACAGCAGAAGCTCACTCAGCCACGCAAAAGAGTGAAGTGATGGCATTTGCAGCCACATGGGCGGAGCTCGCAACCGTCACAGTGAAGGAAGTAGCTCAGACAAAAGACAAGTATTCTGTGACACCCCTTATACATGGAATCTAAGGAAAAATGATACAGGTAAACTTAGTTGCAAAACAGAAAGGGACCCACGGACGCAGAGAATGAACTTACGGTGCCGGGGGAGTGAAAGCGGGGAGGACGTAGTTAGCAAGTCTGGGCAGCCTCGTCTACACTGCTCTAAACGGGCAAACACAGCATCTACCTCACAGCACACAGACCCCTGCTCAGTGTTACACGGCACTCCACACACAGAAAAGCGTGCAGTAGGATGCGGACGTGTGTGTACGGTTGAGCCCTTCCCCTGCTCATTTGAGACTGTCACAACACTGTCGGTCACCTCTACTAGAATACAAAATAAAAGTTAAAATGGCTGCAGCACCGGATACTGAAAGACATCTGTCCGGGAGACAGACGTCGTCACCAAAGCTATAGAGTGCCTGACCCACAGGAGCCTGGTCCACCTGGGTGTCCAAGGCTGAGCCGAGCTTTCGAGGGACAGCAGGAGCTGCACAGCCACCCCAACTCTCAAGCGTGTCCTTTGCTGCGACACTCAGAACGAACAGCAGCTGAGGCCGGAGGCGGCAGGCGGACCTTACCTGGGTTGGCCTGAATCCTTGCTGCCTTTGGGGAAGGCCTGGCAGGGAGCTCTGCCTTCTTTCCAGGAGGTTCAGTGCCCTGCTGTGGCTTGGTCCCTGCTCCCCTCCAACTACAGGGAGAGAAACGTGAATGCTCAGAGCAGGGACAGAGGTGTGGATGCCCCAAGGCTGCCACCGAGCTCAGGCTCAAACTCGCACGCTCCCCAGGGGACCGCGAATGGACAAGCCACAGACACCCTATTCCGCGAGGGCGCACGGTGTGAAACACAGGAAAACACTTGTTAGCACTTTGTCAAAAAAACCAGAAAACACTGGTTCCCAAGATCAGACCATCTCTGACGCTCCCGGTACCTGAGGCCGTCTCTCTGCGCCTCTGCTCCCCAGCCAGCCTCGCCCACCACCTCTGCCCTCCTCTGGGCCCGGTCCTGCCTCCTCTCCTGGGGGTCTCCATCGGGCGCTCTAATCTGCAGGTTGGGGGGTCCTCGTCGGAAATGCCTTTGGGGCTTCTGGACAGAGACAAGAGTCACTCGTACAATGATTCCATCCCGCTTCTAGGACGCAGCCCGTCCCGTCAGACCTGGAGCCACATAGGGAGCGCTGTGGACTGGCTGAGCAGCTGCCGTTTCCTAGAGGAAATGCTTTCCACTTTTCATACGATGCGCAGCTTTGGGAGGAGCCCCTTTCTTGTCAGATCCTGGCTCTGACTCCCTGATGGAGGCTCTGCCGATGGGTGAATGTAGCCCTGGAGACTCAGTTAAGCCCCTGGCCAGAGCGTGTCTGGGAGTCAGACCCTAAGGGTAGCAGGGCAGGGATAAACCACCCCATCTCCGTCGATGGAGCCACAGAGAACACTGCCCAGGCCTGCACCCGGGACTCCCACCTCAGCCTCGGAAGGCTGCGGCAGAGGCGGCCGGTCAGTGACAAAGCGCCGTGGGAGGCCGCACTCATCCTGGCTCCAGCCCCCCAACAGTGGCTGTGACAGCAACTCCTCCAGCTCCCAAGGACACAGACCCGTGAATGGAAAAGCCTCTGGCGGCAGCACCCACGGACACCTTGGGGGAGGATCCGTGAAGACACCCCCTTCCAAGATCCAAACCCCACCGAGCCGGGCCCCCAGGTCACGAGAGTAGGTGCGGCTGAAACAAAGCTCCATGGATGAAGCAGGTCTCGGGGACGAGTGCCGGCATCGGACCCAGAGAGGAGGTGCCAGCGGACTCAGGATGCGCAGGGGCCCCGAGACTCGCTCCACAGGAGACGTGGATGTCCACGCCTTCATCCCAGGCCCCTCCTGGACCCCAGAGTCCAGGTCATGGATGCTGAGGTGTGGAAACGTGTCTCTCGGAGGAGAAACAGCCACGTTCTGCTGTCACATGACCGTGAAGTCAACACACAAGAGTGGGCACAGAAGTGACAGAAGGAATGCTCTTGGCTCTAAAGGGAGAAACCGGCTCTCTCACACACAGACCTTCCAGAGAGACGGGGTGAGAGCAGGCAGCCTGTGGGGCTTGAGGCCGGCATCAGTCCCAGAGCCTCTCCCTGGGGGCGCCTGGGCACACCTGGACACCCCAACCCGCAGGAGCGTGCACCTGGCACAGAGCACCCTGGGCGCTCAGAGGCCGGCCGCCCTCCTGGGGTGGGACCTGCCCTGGCTCTGGCTGACGCCTCGCCCTCTAGTCTCCACGTGCTCCCCCGCCCTCGCTCGCCCCCCTGGACGGCTCGGGGTTCCCCAGGATGCGGCCTCACCCCTGCCCCCACCCCTTCTGGATGGCAGGCACCACGCACCTGCCAACTCCCAGTCCTCCCTGCTGACCCCACTGTGATGCGGAGGCCCCAGAACCTCTGTCTGGGCAGGTCCAGAGTGGAGCCCCCGCCTGACCGCCCCCGGCCAGTAGCTCCCAGAGAAAAGGGCCGGTCTCTCTCACCTCCCAAGGACCCGGAGCAGCAGATGGGCCAAGAGGACAGAGGACAGAATGGCCCTCCTCCTCTCTCCGCGTCTCCTCCATCCCCCCAGCCCAGAGCAAGGAGCCTCAGGTGAAAACCTCAGACACACGGCAGGAAGCAGGATTCTTCCCAGTCCCTCTCAAACAGCCCACGCTGTGCTGAAGCGCCTCTGGCCTGGACCCCAGTTGCGACTCCACCTTCAGTTTACTCCAAGTACCTGAGGCGACAGCCCCGCCACGGCCTCCGGGTTCTCAGCTGCTTTCTGAGGAGCTGGCAAGACGGGAGGATTTGCTGGTCTCATCTGCCCTGCTGCCGCCGACCTGCTGTCCACAGCTAAACAGGAGAATCTATTTTATCTCCAATACGCCTCGAGGCCCAGAGGAGAGTCAAAGGGCGCTGGAAACAGCACCTACACAGCCAGCCCTCCTGGAAAAGGACAGGCTGGGGCCTCCGCAGAGGGCAGGTCAGGGAATTCCAGAGTGGCCTCAGGGAAGCAAAGCCTGCCCATAGCCCCCGGCAGCTTCTGTCTTTACCCCACCACAACCCACACACTTGGCCTTTATCTTTCCACTTCGAGGAGGCCCACGGTGGCACACGGGCCATTCACGGGAGCCAGCCGCGGGCTCTGCAGCTTTCCTCCTCCAAGGAGCCGTGAGCAGAACCCAGGAGGGAGCTGCCCCTCCTGCCGGCACCTGCGCTTCCTCCCCAGCACTGCGGTGCGTGTTAGGAAGCGCCTGCAGCGCAGCGCGTGCAGACTCCGCCTGTACCGTCGGACCTGGATCTCGGTGTGAGACTGCCGGGCCGACAGGCCGCTTCTCACAGCAGACGTCTGGGAAACAGTCACACACGGCAGATTAACAGCCACCTTATAGCGGGGTGCTGGGAACATTCTAGGCTTCTCCTTATCTCACTTCCCGCCAATGCGTTGAAGTCTGGGCCTCCTGCCGCTGCCAGATCGCTGTGCCACCCCTTAGTCAGCCCTCAGGACACCCGAGGATCATGCAAGCTGGTACCTGTCCACTCGTCGGCCACGTGGACATAGGACAAGAGGCCGAAGAGCATCACGACCACCAGCAGGAAGAGGACCACCGTCCGCTGTAACCTCGACAGCTGCTTCCATTTCTGACGGACAGAGAACGACCATTTTACTGAAAGGAGCACACGGAGCAATCTCTCCCGCCGTGTCAGACTCCGGGAGGATGAGGAGCAATTCCCGAGGCCCAGCGTGGGGCTCTGCTGCTTCTGAACCGGGGACGTTTCCTCCAAGCGGGGGCCGCAGGCTGGAGCGGTACTGCAGCCGACACCCGCACCGGCTTCGTGGGTGCTAGTGACTCGCAGCGTCCCACTCCGTTCGAACCCCATGGACTGTAGCCCGCCAGGCGCCTGTGTCCATGCGATTTCCCGGCCAGCACACTGGAGTGGGGAGACACCTCCTCCTCCAGGGGGTCACCCCGACCCAGGAATCGAACCCGCGTCTCCCCTCGACAGGCGGGTTCTTTACCGCCGAGCCACCTGTGAAGCCCCAGCGGTCGGAGCTGGAGAAAGGAAACTCCACGCAGACACCGTCTGTGCCCACAGTGGACGGCCGAGAGGGACCCGCAGCCCTCCTCGCCTGGGCCCCGCGAGGCCGGCCGCAGTCGCGCCCGCTCCCCAGACCCCAGCCCGGGGAAGCGCCGACCCGGCCGCCCGGCCCGCCCCTCACCCGCCAGCAGGAGCGACGCCTCAGGCCCTGGCCGCCATCGTAGCTCCGGCCGGGGCTCAGCGTCACCGAGATGAAGTCCCGACGCGCCGGCGCCGGCGGCGGGTACATGACGGCCGCGGGGGCCCGAAGGGCCTCGCCTTCCGGCGGCGTCAGGAAGCCCTGCTTCGAGCCGGGCTGAGAGACCAGTTGGTCTGAGTCGGGTGTCCGGCCATAGCGGCGCCGTCAACTCCCCGCCCATCGCGCCGCGCCGCCAATGCGCCTCTGCCGCGCCTTCGCAGCCCCACTGCGCCTGCGTCCGTCGTCGCGACTCGGCTGAAGGCAGGCTTGGGTCCTACGCCCTCTGCGTCTGCTCGTGCGCGGTGACGTCACGCCCACACGGCCGCGCCTGCGCGCAGCTCACCGCCGTGGCTGCCCCGCGCTGGGACAGGCTTCCTGAGGGATTCCGAGCCGCTGAGCCGTCCTGTGCCCTCGCGCGGCTCCCCCGGGGCCTGTGGGCATCGAGGATCAGCCAGGGCTTCTCACGGCAGGGCTGACCGCGGGCAGGTGTCCCCTGCTCCACCACGTCAGCCGGGAGCCCCTGAGCTGCGGACCCCAGGGCTGGACCCTGCCCCACCCCACCACCGGTTGGATTTGACCTAGTTGGTGCCCGGCCCGGCTGGGTGGGCGGAATGACGCGGGGCCCGCTACGGAGTTAGAAGCCCGGGGGTTTTCATCCATCGGACCTGTCAACCGTAAAAGTAGCCAGCTGTTTGGTCAGCAAACTGAGTTTATTCGGGCATGGCAAAGGGTTTGCAGTTAAGAAGGTGCACCTGTAGCAAATAATAGCCATTTCGAGACCAAGGAGAGGAATATTTTGTTGGTGTTTTCCAAGATATGGCGGCCTAAGTATCGATGCTGTTTGATCAAATGCAGTTTTTTCACGGAGACTTTATGTCCCTGTAAAACAGAACAGTTTTAACAGATTGCTGATGGCTTCCTGTGAAGAGGTTTGAGGAGAGCAGAATAGTAAGTCGTCCCAATGCTGTAATGGCGTGGAGCCTGCAGGAAACCTTATATCGTCCAAATCAGCTTTTAAGTCTTGTGAAAGGAAGGAATTTCAGTGAAACCTCGGGGCATTCATGTCCAGGTGCGTTGTTGTCCTTCCCAAGTGGAATCTGAGAGGTCTTGGCTAGCCTTAGCTGGAATGCAGGCACACCTCGTGTTAGCATACTTTCCCTTATCACACTTTGTGCATACTATGTCTTTTAAATTGAAGGTTTGTGGCAACCCTGCATTGAGTAAGTTTATGGGCACCATTTCTCCAACAGCATTTGCTCACTTCCTGTCTCTGTCACATTTGGTAATTCTTGCAACTTTTCAGACATTTTTGTCACTATTATATGTGTTATGGTGATCTGTGGCCAGTGATTTTTGATGTTACTTTTAAAATAACTTAATGGTGAGCAGTTTTTTGCAATAAGTATTTTTTAATGAAGTACATCCGTTTTTTTAGACACAATGCTTTTGCGTGTTTAGTAAACTACAGAAGAGTATAAAGAACTTCTTTGTGCACTGGGACCAAAAGGTCGGCGTGACTTGCTTTGCTGTGAGGTTCCTTGTTTTGCAATGGTCCTGAACGAGACCCACAGTGTTCCTGAAGGTGCACCTGTGCTAAGGAACACACAACGTAACTACAGTGAAAATTGCTGCTTTCAGCAGGAGTGCTTGTAGAGGGTGGGGATTAAGAGCCAGAGGGTGCTGAGGGGCAGCAGCGTTGATAATGGCCTGCAGGCCCTGGACAGACCTCCATCCTCAGCCACTGGGCTTTCTCACAGGTTCCGTTTAGCAGTGTGCACGGGGTGGGGAGGCCCTGAGCCCTGGAACCCTGTCACAGGCTTTAAACCTGGAGGGGCTTCTCTACTTAAGGCTATTGGTTCGTTCTGGGGAGAGGATTCGAGTGACTTAAGTTTGAGTCTTGACGGGAAGAGCTGTGGGTTTTGTTACTATCAGCTGGAGATGTTGCCCATAAGGAGGGTGGTAGCTGATTCAATAGCAACAAATAGGTCAGTGTCTCCAGAAACAGCTCCAGGACTGTGAGGCAAAGCAAAGCAAAGGCGGTGAACAGTCAATCCACTTTGTTGGCTGTTTTGTTACTGTGAATTCCTAGAATTCTTTCCCCTTTCGGGAGAAAGAAATTCCAGCGTGGTATTTTCTACGATGTCTTGGCCTAATCAATGGAGGTGGAAGAATTGAGGAGAGGGAGTGGTGGGTATCTCGGGGGGCTTAAGCAAAAAGAAACAGGTTCAGAGACACGTTGAGGTTCATCAGGGACCACCACCATTTGGACCACTTTAGTTTTCCAAGACAGGGGCTACTTTACTGCAGTTGAGCTGAGTGTGGTAAGACATTCATTCCCAGACTGGAAACTTGCTTCTCTGAGCTGATGATGAACAGGGTTTGGAAAGAGCCTCGTCACTGGGGGCTAGGAGGGCGCTGGAAAGGCTGATTAGAGCCTGAAGGCAGTTGAAGTACTTAAGCTTGCCACAATCTCTTTCCAGTGTCCCGGCTTTTTGCAACGCTAGCAGAAACTAAAAGGGTTTGTGTAGGGACCATTATTCACTGGAGTTGAAGGTTAAGGATTTGAGAGGCCGCTCTTGGTTGAAGGACTTCCCTGGTGGCTCAGAGGTTAAATCGTCTGCCTCTAACCCAGGTCTCCTGCAAAGAGTCGGACAGGACTGAGCGACTTAACTTTCACTTTAACTTTCTTGGTTGAAGGCTGCTGCTGCTAAGTCGCTTCAGTCGTGTCTGACTCTCTATGACCCCATAGACGGCAGCCCACCAGGCTTCCCCGTCCCTGGGATTCTCCAGGCAAGAACACTGGAGTGGGCTGCCATTTCCTTCTCCAATGCATGAAAGTGAAAAGTGAAAGTGAAGTCGTTCAACCGTGTCCGACTCTTAGTGACCTCATGGACTGCAGCCTACCAGGCTCCTCCGTCCATGGGGTTTTCCAGGCAATAGTATTGGAGTGGGGTGCCACTGCCTTCTCCATTTAGCTAAATCTGGAGTAGACACGGTTTCCTGTTTGATCCCAATCCTTTGAACTAAAAGGGAAGGATCTCCTTTCAGCCAATTAGTGAACACAGAGCTAAAGGCTACCTCAAAGAATCTGTCATGAAACCAAACTCAGGTCCACTTCCCCACACACTATAAAGTCAGTCTCCTGATACCAGCTCAGCCTGCGGGCTCTCGTTTCCGCAGGGTCACCAGGCTGCAGCCCCTGGACGGACGCAGACCCGGGACACCCAGTGCCGCTCCGCCACTCGCTGGTCAGACAGTGCGCTCGCCAGGCCGGGCTGGATCCCAGCACCTGGTGTTGACTGGAAATCCCTGCATCCTGGGAAAACTGAGTTTGTCCATCTTTCAAAACTCAGTTGCTTCAATTAGCAGCTGTCTGGGTGAGAGATGATGGGGCACGTGGCTCCTAAGGAAGCAGGAGGGAGATGCTTGTGGCCATGGGACCCCCAACCCACAGGGAGCCTCACCCGGGAGAGAGGACTCAGCACGACCAGGGTCTCCTGGTCACGGCGTCCTCGCATCGCAGAAGGACAGACATTGCAGGAGACGGCGAGGTGTACCCGGGACCTCTCTGCGCTGAGCGAAACCTCACGTGAAGGTATAATTATTTGAAAATAAAAAGGCTTTGTGAAAGCAAGCTGTTTTAATAGTTTACCCAACGAACTCGACTTGGGAAAGAGGCTGCCCCGTCGTGGCAGTGAGGAGCCCCTGGGCCGGGCGGGACCCTCAACCTCGGCCTCCTCCTTGGTGACCCTCATCTGCCCCAGGCCCTCTGCTGGCCTGTGGAGCAGCTGGGAGAAGGCAAGTAAGGCACAGGTTAGAGCCTGGGTGGAGGCACAGCCCTGGGCCTGGCCCTGACCCTGCTGGCACACCCGAGGCGGGAGGCTCACTGCCACTGAAGCCCCCGGGACAGCACCCTTCCTGGGGGAGACGGCCGCACGTGGGCTGGAGGAGCGGGGAGGGGCGGGGCGGGCGGCACTTAGGAGGCTGTTCACAGGAGGAGGGGGCAGGCGCCCTGTGCTGTTCTCCAGGCGGGAAGCGGCCCCAAGCAGCCAAGCCCGTGGAGAGAGACCAGAGGCAGCCGGCTTCTCCCCACCTTGACCAGGCTGAGGGTGTGCAGTGAGGGTCTGTGCCCACCCCTCCCTGGGTGGGGCGGTAAGGAGTGCGGGCACCGTGTTGTCAGAAGCTCCCTGTAGGCTGGGGGCGGGGGCGGGAGGGCGGCGCCCTCCACGGGTCCCACTGTTTTCTGGGGGCTGAAGCTTTGGATGGAACTCGAGACAACTGTGCCAGGCGTGCAGGCCAAGCTTCCCGGAGAGCCAGCTCCGGACCTGCTGTGGGCCGCAGCCGGGCAGGGAAGGGGCGCCTGGCTGTGACCCCCAGGCTCAGCTGTCCCTCCCAACACAGAGCCCTGCAGGCTCTGACGTCGCTGCGGAAAAGCGCAGCATGGCTGCTCCTGCTCCCGCCAGGTGGGTCTGCAGGCGCACAGGAGCCCTTTCAGCTCAGACAGGCCCGTGCGCCTGTCAGCACCTGCCGCACCGGCCTGGGCCCCACCCCAGTCCTCCGAGTCCCTCTGCCTCCAGCCTGGACGCCACTGCAGGAGTGAAGCCAGAGCGCCCCCAGGGACCCTGCAGGCCCGGGGTCACCCGGCTCCCAGGGCCCTGGTGGCGGGAGGCCTCCCACCCTTGTGGAGGAAGCCTGCTCCGTTCTGTGGTCTCCGGTCTGCAGCCAGAATCGCAGAGCAGCTCCCCTGCCTGGAGCCCAGGTGGGGCTGCGTCCTGAGTCTTGGGCCCCAGGGTTGGCAGGGGTCAGGGCCGCAGCTCCCTGGCCATGGCCTCGTCCAGGATGAGTGGGGGCCGGAACTCGCGGCCTCGCAGGTACTTCTCCAGCCCCTGGAGACGAGCAGGTCGTGATGACCGGATCCCACCTCCTGGTCCACTGGGTGAGGCCCCAAGTCAGCCCGGAGCCAGTGAGAGGCAGGGCCAGAGAGGTTGCTAGGAGCGAGGGCTGGATGCCACCTCGAGCTCCCGGGCCTGTGCAGCCCTCCCATAGGGCTGGCCAGAACTGCCCACGGGAGGCACAGCGGGCTGTCCTCCCACTGAGAGGCTCCCACTAGCCCAAACCCCAGGCTCAGATGGACCTGCTTTGCCTTCCCCAGCCCCTCCAGGCTTCTGACAGCTCACTGCACCCCAGGTCTTGGACAGTCCTCTGCCACTGAGGGACCGCTGACCCTGCCAGTTGACCGTGGCAGAGCTGTGACTTCCCAGCCAAGCGTCCAGCTCAGCCTGCCCCGTCCAACCCCGCCACCCCAACCCCAGCAGAGCCCCCGCCGCCGGTCGGCTCTCACCTCTCCAGCGTATGACACCAAGGGGGAGATCTCACAGATGGCTGGAGGCTCTGCGCTGCCAGGCAGGCTGGGGGGTGCACTCTTCAGGATCAGTTCAGGGTCCTGTCCCAGCGCCCTCCCTGGCCCCACCCACCAGGAAGCCGGCCAGCCCCTGCCCACCCAGCGGACCATCCCCCACACCCGCAGCCCTCCTCCAGGCAATCTCCTCTTCCTCTGAACACGCAGCCCCGGACACCACCCCAGAACGACAGGCCCTGACTTGGTCTGGAAAATGCTCCTTGCCCTCTGCAGGCATCTCACAGCCTGGATAGCCAGATTCAGGAGGTGGCTGTGGGCAGTGGGGTGGAACCTAAGTTCCTATTCTTTCCCCACCCTAGAAAGTGACCTGCCTGCTGCTTTCTGGGTGCCCCGCCTGGGAAGATGCGGCCCTCACGTGCCCGGGGCCCTGAGCAACCTCGAGGACCGGGCACACGGCCACCTGCATTCAGTGTGGTGCCAGGGCAGAAGCCCCCACCCCAGCTCAGCAGCCATGACAGCAGGGCCCTGCAGTGCGGCTTGGGCTGTGACACCCTGACATCACTGTCCTTCGGGCCACACCCCGCTGCCCACACTCACCTGAGCTGCTCGGGGAGCTGGGCCCCGTGCACGTCCAGGAAGCGGGCGCCTGCCCGCAGGGCCCACCGGCAGTGCTGGGCAAGCAGGGCCCGCCGGGACGTGGAGGGGTTGTCCCTGTCGGCTGAGTCAGCGTTCTTGAGTGGGGAGAACTCCTCCTCCCGCAGCACTTGGAAGGCCATGAAGTTCCTGGGGGAGCAGGGGAGACAGCTGCAGACCCGACGTGCTGGCCCAGACGCCCTGGGCCCCGGCAGCTGAAAGCCAGGCCGGAGCGACACAGACTGCGTGGGCGTCTGTTCTCTGGGCCCCCGAGCACGCGGGAGTCTTTGTTCCAAGACTCCGGAGCTATCTTTGGTCCTCTCTTCCCTCCCCTTCTCACCAGCCTGACCCCCAGGACCTGGGACCCCAGGTGGGGGCCACCTACCCTGGCAGCTCCAGCTACTTCCCCTGGAAACAGCTTCAGGGCCCCGGGCCAGGGCAGAGGGGGACTCAAGAGGAAGCACAGGTGTCCCCGCAAGTCCACAACCCCAAGGGCTCCGACCGCTCTAGATGCGCCCTCTGCTCCCACCCCAGGGACTGCTTCCTCTGGGCTTCTTGCACCAAAACCCTCCTGCAGCCCCCCAGCCCCCCTGCAAAGGGGCATGGCCTCCACTTCCCTGCCTGTTGGGCCTCAGAACTACCACAAGATGGGGGTGGGGGCAGGAACAAAGACAGCTTCTGCACTGACTTGGCAAACGGGAGCACGTCAAACACGAACTTCTCCATCTTGATCCCGTTCGGCTGCAGCGGCTTTACTGGGTTCCCGTGCTCATCCACACAGGGGACCTTCTTCACAGCCACGTGTGGCTGCAGCAGGGGCTCGAGCTCCCTGGGGATGCGAGGCCAACAGGAGGTAAGACGCAGTTCAGATGGGACACCTCGGGGCCCCAGCCTGCCTCCCGCACGCCTGGCCAGGTGAGGCAACTGGACAGACGGACACAATGGACACAGGGCAGTGAGAGCCCAGCTGAGCCCTGTCTCTGCTGGCCACCATCAGCCTCACCCCTGACCAAGCACAGTGGCAGCGGCAAGCCCCGGGGTGGGTGGTACCCGCCGGCACAGCCTCTCTACAGGAGGGCCAGGCCCACTCGGCCGCACCAGCTGCCGAGCTCTCTGGTGCCTCCAGCTTGTTTAAACTCAACAGCCATTCTGCACTGCAACCCACAGAAGGTCAGGTCTGCCCTCAGGCCCTGCAGCCAGGCTGGCCGGGAAGCCGCCTGCCACGCACACCTGGTGACCGTCCGGAGGAAGTCTCGGGTGAAGAAGTGGTTGCAGATGTTGCCTGCGTTGTACAGCAGGCCCCCACCTGGCGCGCGCAGCTGCGCCACCTCGGGGCTGATCTCGCTGTACTCCACCACCTGGGGGACGCCGTCCACCTGGCACACCACGCCCACTGGCTCCTCAGGGTACGCCTTCTCCACCACCTGCAGCCTCGACAGGATGGATAGATGGCTGGCTGGGCAGATAAACTGACTGGGGCCGGACCGGGCAGGCGGGGACGCGGGGCGGGGAGGGCGGGGCTGAGAGGAGGAGGCGGGGCCAGGGGCAGGAGGAGGGCGGGGCTTGGAGGGCGGAGCTGGAGGAGGAGGCGGGGTCGGGGCGGGATGAGGGCGGAGCTGGAGGAGGAGGCGGGGTCCGGGCGGGGCGAGGCGCGCGCCGGCTCACCTTGGCTCCACAGTCGGCGCCCCGCAGCACGCAGAAGCCTATGAAGAGCGGGTCGGCCAGCCGCACCAGGATGTTGTCCACACAGTACACGTGCACGAACTCCACTCCTCGCCGCTCCATGTCCTCTAGGATCTGGTGGTCCTCCAGCGCGCTGTACAGGCCCCCATTGCCATCTGCCGACGGAGGAGAAAGGGCCTTGCAAAGGCTCTGGCCGGCCTCTAGTTGATGGTGTGCTAGAGACAGGGGAGGCCCCTCGGGGCTGGACCTTGCGCCTAAGGGCGCGCTCTATCGCCATCCAAGTAGCCCTGTGGCTGTTCCACGTGACAGATGGGAATCAAGGCCCAGAGAAGGGAGGCCCCTTGCTCAGGACTACGCAGCCTCTGGGCAGCATATTCTGGCCTCTGTCCCAGGCCTCTTGACCCCGACCTAGCTCCACATTCTCGGCCCTCTTCCACATTCAGACCCTTCCTGCCTCAGAGACAGGCGTACCTGGTGCCATGGCGACCTTGTCTTTCCTCTCCAGGATGGCCCTGCCATCGAAGGACACAGCAGGCAGCATGCGCTGTTCAAACATGATCACGTTGTTGGGATCCAAGTGGAAAAAGTCATGCTCCTTGAAGAACTTGGCTGTGGGCTCCAGCGTGAACTCACTGGTCATGATGTACCTGCAAGGGAGGCAAGGCTGAGCCAGCCTTGCAGAGGGCCTAGTCCCCCTGGCAGATGGGACTGGCAGGCCTCCCTCTGGGTGGGGGCTGGGCTCTGACTGGGACTGTGCTGGGGTTCAAGTCCTGGTGCGGAGCAGGACTGGGGCTACACAAGGTAGGGGAGGGGAATCACTCCGGGGCCAAAGGAATGCAGGTGGGCACACCAGGGCACAGTGCAGCGGGTCCCGTAGCGCTCGCCGGCCAACTGCTCCACCCGCCGAATCCGTTCTGCCTGCAGTTGGTACAGGGTCTTCTGGCTGGGCAGCCCCACTTGATACATGCCCTTGGGGTAGGTCACGCCCAGGCGGGTGCCCTGCCCGCCAGCCAGCAGGAGCACGGCCACCTTGTTCAGGGCGATCTGATGGAAACCTGGAGGCAGGGGGCACCATGAGGGGGTTCCCGAAACCCACCACACAACCACCCCTTCATTTTAGCGCAAACCAAACTTGAGCCTGGGGCTGCGAGCCACAGCGCAAAACTTTCCAAATGACACTCTGACCTGGGCCGGGGCCTCACCGACCCTGCCGAGGTTCTGACCACGCCCTCCTGGGTCCTTCAGAGGAAACACCCGGCGGGCCTGTTCCGAGCCGCCGGCGGGGACCCGGGGGAGACTCCACTCCAAGAGCAACAGCCTCAGCTACGGGCCAAGAGGCAAGGAGCACAACTCGCCAACACTGCTGTGAAACGGAGCCTGTGCAGGTGTCCAGGGGTCCCCTCCTGTCAGTAAGTGGCAGCTGGCCATCCAGGGGCGCCCAGCACAAAGCACGCCCCCAGGGAATTCGGCCCCAGAACCAACCCGAGCCGGTACGTGTGAGAAGGCAGGCGATTTCACGAAGAAGGCAAACTGAGCTCCAAGCTCCGCTTCCCCGCGCGCCCCGCTCGGCCCGCTCCGTGGGCGTGGCCCCTTCCGGCCGCCCGCGGCGCCCGCCGCCGGGACCCCCGCCGCCTACCTTCCTCCTCCCAGAGCCGCCGGGTCTGGGGGTCACCCTCGCTCGCGCTGCCCACGCGCTCAAGAGGCAGGGGCTGCAGGCGCGCAGCCAGGTCGGGCGGCGGGCCCGGGCGGCGCGCGCAGGCAGCAGCCGCGCGCTGGCAGTGCTGGCGCAGCGCCTCGGGCTCCAGGGCCTCGAGTTGGGCCAGCAGCGCGGCGCGGGGCTCCGGCGCCAGCTCGGCGCAGAAGCGCAGGAGGTGCTCCTGGCTGGCGCGCTGCAGCCGGGCGCGCAGGTCCGCCTCCGAGGCCATGTTGCCGCCGCCGGCCGCGCTGGCGCTTGTGACCCGCGCTCTCCGGCCGGTGTCACGGGACCCGCAGGCGGTCCAGACTCCAGCCGGGCGGGCCCGGGGCGCCCCGCCTTGACCCCGCCCCGCCCCGGCCCGGCTGGGTCGCAGACCCCTGCCCACTCCGCCTCTCTTCCGCCCCCGCCCCGCCCCTCCACTATTCAGCCCCGCCCCTGCCCGCGCTGGCGCTGGAGGGCGGGCTTCACTTTTAGTTCACCTCCTAGCCCACAGTCCCCTGGGGAGGCCAGGGTCAGTCCCTGCCAGTGGCCATGTTTGCATCCAACAGGACCCCTGGCGCCAGGGACCACAGTCCGGGGGCTCAGGGCTCAGGGCCAGCAGACTGAGGGCTGGGCGGGGGCGGACTGAGCCAGATCTCCAGCAGGGCCCCCCAGAAGGCCAACCTTCCTGCCTGTGGGCCCCCTCCTTCTCATTCCTCCTCCTTCCCATTGCCGTGTGACCGGAAGCACGCAGGGGCTGCCCCTGGCCCTGGCTTTTTACTTGAACCATCAGGTTTTAAACCTCTTGCTGTTTACAGCCTCCTTGATGGAAAATATGAAAGAGTAGCTTCAGGCACTAGAGGACAAAATTTTCTTTTAGAAACTAGTTTCATTAAGTCTAAAAGTCATACGTACCCATGGTTAAAACAAGTTAAAATGGTGCTTTAGGACCCGAAATGAAAAGATCTCTGGGACTTCCCTGGTGGTCCAGAGACTAAGACTCTTATCTCCTGATGCAGGGAGGTTGAGTTCAATCCCTGGGCAGGGAACTAAGATCCCACAGGCTCCAATTAAAGATCCCAGATTGTTGTTATTGTTCAGTCATCAGTCGTGTCTGTCAGTGACCCCACGGACTGCAGCATGCTAGGCTCCTCTGTCCGCCACTGTCTCCTGGAGTTTGCTCAAATTCACGTCCATTGAGTCCATGATACTATCCAACCATCTCATCCTCTGCCACCATATTCTCCTCCTGCCTTCCATCTTTCCTAGCATCAGGGTCTTTTCCAATGAGTTGGCCAAAGTATTGGAGATTCAGCTTCAGCGTCAGTCCTTTCCATGAATATTCAGGGTTGATTTCCTTTAGGATGGACTGGTTTGATCTCCTTGCAGTCGAAGGGACTCTCAACAGTCTTCTCCAACACCACAGTTCGAAAGCATCATTTTTTTCTGCTCTCAACCTTCTTTATGGTCCAACTCTCGCATCCATACATAACTATTATCGCTTTGACTGTATGGACCTTTGTCAGCAAAGTGATGTCTCTGCTTTTTAATATGCTGTCTAGGTTTGTCATAGCTTTCCTTCCAAGGAGCAAACGTCTTTTAATTTCATGGCTGCAGTCACCATCCCCAGTGATTTTGGAGTCCAAGAAAAGACAATCTGTCACTGCTTCCACTCTTCCCCTTCTATTTGCCATGAAGTGATGGGACTGGATGCCATGGCCTTGGTTGTTGTTGCTGCTTTTTAATGTTGAGTTTCATGCCAGCTTTTTCACTCTCCTCTTTCACCTTCATCAAGAGGCTCTTTAGTTTCTCTTCACTTTCTGCCATTAGCATGGTATCATCCACATATCTGAGGTTGTTGATTTCTCCTGGCAACCTTGATTCCAGCTTGTGATTCATCCAGTGCAGCACTTCCCATGATGTACTCTGCATTTAAGTTAAATAAGCAGGGTGACGATATATATATAGCCTTGCTGTATTCCTTTCCCAATTTTGAATCAGTCAGTTGTTCCATGTCTGGTTCTAACTGTTGCTTCTTCTTCCTTTTCTTTTATTTTAAATAATTTTATTTATTTACTTTTGGGTGTGCTGGGTCTTTATTGCTGCACAGGCTTTTCTCTAGGTTCAGAGAGCAGGGTCCACTTTCCAGTTGCCACGCATGAGCTTCTCGTTGTGGTGGCTTTTCTTGCAGAGCACGGGCTTTAGGGCGCTTGGGCTTCAACAGTTGCAGCTTCCAGGCTCTGGGGCTCAGGCTCAGTCGTGGTGCACGAGTTTAGTGGCCCTGCAGCATGTGGGATCTTCATAGAGCAGGGATGGAACCAGAGTCTCCTGTATCGGCAGCCTGATTCTTTACCACTGAGCCATCAAGGAAGCCCTAACTGTTGCTTCTTGACCTGCATACAGGTTTCTGAGGATACAAGTAAGGTGTTCTGCTATGCCCATCTCTTTAAGAATGTTCCACAATTTGTTGTGATCCACACAAAGGCTTTAGCACAGTCAATGAAACACAAGTAGATGTTTTTCTGGAATTTCCTTGCTTTCTCCATGATCAAATGAATGCTGGTAATTTGATCTCTGGTTCCTTTGCCTCTTCGAAATCCAGCTTATACATCTGGAAGTTTTCGGTTCACATACTGCTGACATCTAGTTTGAAGGATTTTACCTGGCTAGCATGTGAGATGAGTGCAATTGTGTGGTAGTTTGAACATTCTTTGGCATTGCCCTTCTTTGAGACTGGAATAAACACTTACCTTTTCCAGTCCTGTGGCCACTGCTGATTTTCCAAATTTGCTGACATATTGAGTGCAGCACGCTAACAGCATCATCTTTTAGGACTTCAAATATCTCAGCTGGAATTCCGTCACCTCCACTAGCTTTATTCATGGTAATGCTTCTGAAGTCTCATTTGACTTCACACTCCAGGGTGTCTGGCTCTAGGGAAGTGAGCATGCCATCATGGTTTTCCAGCTTACAGTTCTTCAGTGTATTCTTGCCACTTCTTAATCTTTCCTGCTTCTCTTAGGTACTTACTATTTTTTCCTTTACTGTGGCCATCCTTGTATGAAATGTTTTCCTGCCATCTCCAGTTTTATTGAAGAGATCTTTAGTCTTTCCCAATTTGTTGTTTTCCTCTATTTCTTTGCATTGTTCATTTAAGAAGGCCTTCTTATCTCTCCTTGCTATTCTCTGGAACTCTGCATTCAGTTGGGTATATTTTTCCCTTTCTCCCTTGCCTTTCACTTCTCTTCTTTCCTCAGCTATTTGTAAAGCCTCCTCAAACAACCACTCTGCCTTCTTGCATTTCTTTTTCTTTGGGGATGGTTTTGGTCACTGCCTCTTGTACCATCCCACATGCCACAACGAAAGATCCTGCGTGCCGCAACTAAGACCCGGTGGGAGGGAGACAAAGAAAGAAAGAAAGAAAAGAAAAACCTCCTCCAGCCTGTCCCGCGAAGGCCTGTTAAGGCGCAAGCCCCACCCCTTCCAAGTGCCCTTCCTGGGTTGGGAGGCAGAGCTTAACAGCCTCTCGGGGGTCCCCTGCGCTTGCTCGGGACCTGAAAGACGTGTGCCTGCCTCAGGGCCTTTGCACCTGAATGGCTTGTTTTCAGAAAGTTGGAGGACTTCCTGCTCCACTTTGCCAGATCTCTGCTCACAAGTCACACTTGGGGAGACCCTTCTATCCTTTTCTGTCCCTCCTTGCCTTTCTGCACCCTCCCCTGCCTGGCTTCCCCGTGGGAACTGAACCCCCTGAGAGCTGGATGTTGTCTGGTTCACTGCTGTGGGCCATCACGTGACCCATGACCAGCACGCAGTGGACACTCAGCCAACGCGTGTTAACGGAACGATCGTGTTGGGCCCCAGGTCCAGCACAGGGACTGGGCCTGACGGCTGTGTGGGCGCGCACGCTGCATGAGGGGCTGGTCCACTCTATCAGTCTGTGGCCCTGAAGGGAGGTCTGTGACAGGCACTCCAAGTGGACAGTGTGCGTGGGAGGTTGGGACTCAGTTGAGGTCAGAAGGATTTGGACAATTGAGACCATGTAGCCGGAGGCACCTGAAGGGCCAAGAGTAGGGGGGCCGGCCCACCTGGGCAGAGGGGGCACTGACAAACGGGGATACCTAGGAGGCACAGGTGGGTGACAGCTTCTTGGGCCACCTGCCAGGGGCGGCAGAGGACAGCGTGGCCAGTGCCCCTGCCTGCTCCAAAGAGCTCCTGGCTGTCGCAGAGAAAATTACAACTAGGGTGGGTACCTCAAAAGTTTAAAGGCCGCAGAGGATCTGCCTGGCCTGGGCCTCTGGGAAGCCTCCCCCATCCCCCACCAGGGTGACAGCCAACCTGACAGTTACAGGTGGGAAGGTGTTGGGCAGGTTGGAAAGCGGAAGGAGGAAGCGATCAGAGTTCAGGATCAGAAAGACATGGGGACCACGCCTTAGTCCCACGACCAGAGCTGGCACTGACTCCAGCTTCTCCATAACTTTCTCCAGTGCCTAGTGAGGGGCCATCGGAACACCCATGGACCAGGGGCCGGCAGGGCCCACCTTCCCCATGGCTCTAGAAGCCCTGAGGGGCCTTTGCTTCCTTGGCACAGTGGGCTCAGGCTCACAAGGGCCGTGGCCTAGCCTGGGTCCCGCTGGGCATGACGTCTGAGAGGCAGCAGCTTTGCTTGCTGCCAGACGCCGGCCTCCACACCCACCCTAACCCCACAGAGCTGCCCCCAGGCCGCCCCCTCCCACAGACCTCGCCGTGGTTCAGCGTCCCACCCAAAGATGCTCTTTCCGCTGCAACCTCCAGGAAGGTTTCCACTGAGCACCACTGTGGACCAGAAGAGCACAGGGCTCAGCCAGGAGCACAGAGGAAGGGTGTTCCTGGTAGGAGAGCCCCCAAGTGCAAAGACTCAGAGGTGAAGGAACACCAGTACCCTAAGCATAGGGGACTGGGGTAGGGGATGGTTGCTGGAAGCAGAGAAGGAAGGGGAGATGAACTGCAGGACAAAAGACCTGAATGCCTCTGGGGACGTTGGCTGGTCCTGCCACTAAAGGGGAAGGCAGGGACAGACCAGTCTCCATGGGGTGACTCTAGGCTCACAGCTTTCTAGGTACCCCCCAAGTTCCTCACCATAAAAGAGTCCTCACTTTGAGGGATAACCCCAGGAGAGAAGTGGACCCAGGACACTCCCTGGCCAGGGCAGCTGCCCTTACAACAGCTTGAGACTCAAACCAGTGCCTGTGGCCCAAGGACACAGAGGCACAGGTAGGCAGGCCAGCCAGAGTGTGGAGCCCATCGCCACATCAAGAGCCTGTCTGGAGGAGGTGGTCGTCAACTCTTTGTTCTTTTACCCCCCAAGGTGAACAGTCTTCTTCTAAAGCAGCGGATAACTCATCTGCTCTGCTCAGTGGCAAAGTGGGGTATCAGTTACATGGAGAAGACCATCAGTGGAGGAAAGGGATCAGGGCAAGACCTCAGGGCAGGCTATGGGGAAGGCAGGATCCCAGGCAGACAGTATCTCGGGTCCTTCCCTGATTTGGGGAAGGTCCCATCAGTGGGCCTGAGATGAGCCCCTCCCAGACTGACCAGACAGAGTGACCAGGGAATGAAGCAGGGGCAGTGGGCAGGGGTGGGAGGGGGTGCACAGGCCTGCCTAGCTGGCTTCAGGAGGCCATGAGTGCCCTGGTTGCAGCTGGAGGAGGTGTCCAGCCAGAGGAAGGGGCCGGAGCAGAAGGACCTTGTGAGCACACGGCAATCTGGGGACACAGGAAAAGTGGCTTTGTCCTGCGGCCGGCAGGAAAGGCCAGGCTTTCCCGAGGGACCGGCGGAGGAGCGAGCAGCGGTGGGGACAGAGAGATTTCTGTGAGCGGAAGCGCCCAGCTGGCTGGAGCCCACAATCCCCTTGGGGCCCGCCTGGCGCAAGAGAAAGAAGCCCCAGGGCTGCGCCGAGGGACACTCAGCGAAGAGCGCGCGGGGCAGCTCGAGGGGTAAGGGGGGTCCCTGGAGGGCTGCTCTTCTCCTTATCCCGGGAGGCGACCTGGGAACAGGTTACCGCCGGCCCCGGGCCCCGCCCTCCGGAAGGTGGGCTGGGCGGCCAGAGCCAGCGAGGTCAGGACCGCGGAGGGAGCAGCCGGAGTAGTTGGGCAGGGGAAATCTACGGGGGCGCTCGGGGGTCCCGCCCCCATCCGCAAGCTCGAGAGGGAGGCGGACTTGGGGGACCCCGCCCCCTACCCGCCGGGCCCCTCCGCTCGCCCCCAGACCCTCTGGGCACGGCGGGAGCGCGCGAGCCACCGGCCTCTGCATCCGAAAATCAAACCGGGCTGCCGGCCTCTCAGCCAATCAGAGAGGAGACGAGCTAGCCTCGGCCAATGGCCACCGCGAATGCTAATGAGCGTTGACGCCACGGGGAGGCCCATTCAAAGAGTCGCCGCTATTGTCGGGGTGGGTCGCGCGCCGCCGGGCCCGCTGTCGGACTGCGCAGGGACCGAACCGGGGCGGCTTGAGGCCGAGTGCTGCGGACGGGCGCCCATGGCCGGAGCCGCCATGGCCGAGCCGGGCGGCGGGCCGCCTCCCGCGCCCGGCACGGAGGGGCTGCCGCGCGCCTTTCTGCAGAGCTTGCGCACGCTCTTCGACATCTTGGACGACCGGCGGCGCGGCCTCGTGCACTTGCGGGAGATCGAGTCCCGCTGGCGGGGCGCCGACGCGCGCGAGCTGCCCCGCGGCGTGCTCGAGGGCCTGCGCCAGGTGGCCCCAGCCAGCGGCTACTTAACCTTCGAGCGCTTCGTGGCCGGCCTGCGCACCGCGCTGCCGAGCTCCGACGGCGGCACGCGGGGCCCCGCACGCGACCCGGCCAGGGAAGGCTGCTCGGCGCGGCCCGGGGGCCAGCCGCCGCCCTCGCGCCTGGTGTTCGCGCCGGCCGACGAGCCGCGGACCGTCCTGGAGAGGAAGCCCCTGCCCCTGGGCGCGCGCCCCGCGCCGGCTGCCCCCGGCGTCGCGAGTCGGAACCTGGAGAAGCCGTGCGGCCCGGCGGAGGCGGCGGCCGGTCCGGCGGAGCCCGAGCGGCCCCGGGGCGCGGCGCTGGAGCGGAGCCCGAGCAAGGACACGGGTGAGTGCGGGGCGGCCCCTGGGCCCGCCCGGAGCTCCCCGCTGGCGTCACCCCGCTGCCTGCAGGGAAAAGAAGTTCCTCCGCGCTTCGGGTGCTCGGGGACCCTGCCAAGGAGCTGCTTGGAGCCCCCGCAGACCCCATCAGGAGCCCACTCCGAGCTAAACCCGAGCGGGGAGCCGTTTTGGTCTGAGGGCTCTCCACCTCAGTACTTGCCCACACCTGGGGACACCCGGGCCCTTGGGTTCATCTGGTGACTCAGGCAGAGGCAATTCTCACTGGTGCCAAGGGAGGGTCCCCAGACTGTGAAGGGCCTTTGCTGCCTCCTTGGGTCCTTCTCGGTCTAGCAGCTCGGCGGAGAGACCTGGGCGGACCGCCCCCTTGAGGGCAGGGTGGAGCTGCCAGGCGTGGTGCAGGAGAACCTGGCCCCAGAAAGGGCAGAGAGTGGAGGGTCTCCAGCCGAATCTTCCAGGCCTGGAGCCTTGGCGCCTCTGACACCTGGGCGGGATCAACCACAGCCCCTGGGGATGGCCCAGCTTCCGGTCCAGTTGGCAGGGACAGGGCATGACTGAATGGTCTCCTGTTTATCCCCCAGAGAGCCTGCCCTGGGAACAAGACTGGCATTATCCGGGGAGGGGGCGGGGCCCCCTCGGGCCATTCAGCCTGTGCAGGTGCAGGCCCTCCGCTGGGCAGCTGTGGCCGTTTCTATGCTGCCCACCGCTCTGCCAGCCTTGCTGGACCCCCTGCCCAGGCTCAGACATATTCCCCAACTCCATGACTGCCAGCTGGAGCTGCGGTGGCCCCCGCCTCCCTGTCGAGCTCATCAGACCCTCAGCTGGGGGCTCCTGCATCCAGGCTCCTCGCTGCCCGGCCTCCACGTCCCCCCCGGGTGTGAAGGGGAAGCGGGCTTCTGGGCGTGCAGCCCTAGTGCGGGCCCGGTGCTGTCCGCCTGATTGCATGCGGTTGGGAATTGGCCGTGGGACTGGGGTTTGCAGCCTCAGGCCCGTCATCGCACCAGGTCCGTCACTGCGGTCCTCTGAGGTCCAGTTCCGGCGTCCACTGTCACCTTTTACCAGCGGAGGCCCAGACGGGGCTCATTACATACTGTTTGGGTGCAAAACTTGGAGGTCTGAGAACCCTTAGCACCCCAGGAAGAGGAAGGTGCCCCACGTTCACAGCCCCCCAAGCCCTCCCCGCCGTCCAGGCCCTCCTTCCTGTTTCCTGTTGGGGTTCAGCATGCACCCCAGGCTGGCCTGAGCCCCGTAGGTACAGGCTGCTAGATCCCACTCGGATGGGGTGGCGTGGGGTCAGGGATGCCTCTGCCTGCTGGGCCTCCAGCCTGCTGTCATCTGGGGGCCCTGAGCCACCCTGCAAAGCTCTGGTGCAGACCAGCCCAGGTGTTCCAGGGTGCCCCAGCACCCCTCTGCTGTGCCTTCTCTGCCTGGAGCGCGGCTCGGCAGGTTGGAACGTGAACTCAGCCTGCCTGGAGCCGGTCTGCCAGGCTGGCTGGTTGGAGCTGGTCTACTACAGCTAGCCGGTGGCCCACATGGCCACCTGGTCCCAGCCCTCTGGAAGTGTCCTTGTCAGACATACCTGTGCCTGCTTCTTGCATCACCTGCCCACTGCCATGCCAGGCAGGGCATAGGGCTTGGGAGCCCAGGGAGGGCGCCCTCTTCACCTGCACCCACTCCCCCCTCATGGGCAGCCCTGCTTGCCTTCCCTGTCCTCCAGGGAAGCTGGTGGCCCTCCAGGAGGCCCGCCCAGGGAAGCACCTGGCTTTCTGGCCCCACGCCAACTCTGCGGGTGGCCATGTATGCGTAGGAGTTACTGCTGGGGCTCCACTGGTGCAGGTATGCAGGGATCGTGCTGCAGTCTCCTTCCTGGGAGAACGCTGGGCTCTGCTACCTAAGCCCTACATTCCTCCTGCTTGAACTCCGTGTGTGCTAAGTCGGTTCAGGCATGTCTGACTCTTTGCAGCCCCATGGACTGTAGCCCGCAGGGCTCCTCTGTCCCTGGAGTTCTCCAGGCAAGAATACTGGAATGGGTTGCCATGGCCTCCTCCAGGGGATCTTCCCGACCCAGGAATTGAACTGAGTCTTTTTGTGTCTCCTGCATTGGCTGGCGAGTTCTTTACCACCAGCACCACCTGGGAAGCCCCAGTCACCCTTAAAGGGCCAGGCGGACAAGGAGAGAGGAGTGGAGGCCAGAGGTCACCTCGCTGGCTCCGAGTCCAGCAGCCTTTGAGCCCTTGAGGTATGGGCCCTGGGTGTGCAGAGCTGAATGAGATGGAGCCCCCTGCCCTCCAGGAGCTTGCACAGGCGGTGCGAGTGCAGACCTGTGCGTCAGTGGCCGCACGGCTGTCTGCAAGGCAGGTGTGAGGGCAGCTTGTGAGGGGTGAGAGAGGACCAGGCTCCAGCCAGGCCCCAGCAGGGTGTGGCCCAGGGAGGCTCTGGATTGCTGAGGATCCCAGAGGCATGCAGGCCTGGGCACCTGGCTTTGTGCAGCCGGGATTGGTTGGGGGGTGGGTCTGGGATGGATCTTTGGGGGTTTGGGGGAGTCAAGCTTGCCTCACGGGAAGTGAGCCAGGCTCTCACTTCTCTGCTACAGGAGCAGTGACCTGCAGGGCCCAGGAACTCGGCACGGGGGCCGCCCACTGGGGGCCCCGTGCCCGAGGGGAACGGCGGAGGCACACCATCACCAACGGCGTGGACTGCGCCCTGGTGAGTAGGGGCCCGGGGGCGCTACCATCTTGCCTGGGTTTGGACTTGGCCCCCACACATGTGGTTTCCTGGACCATTCCTCTGCCTGGGAGGGGACCCTGTGGCAGGAACATCGGCGGTTCTAAACCTCAGTTCCTATCCTGGTTTGAACCCACTTGGGAGCTGGCCCACGGTCAGGTCAAGAAGTCCTTTGGTCAGCCCCTCCCCGGCACTGCACTGGCCCCTACCTGCTTCCCTGGCATGTCAGGCTGGCCCACCCGCTGAGAATGACCACATGCCATAAAGGGGGGAAGATTCCCTTGGGAACCCTGTGTGGAGAGGCTAAGGAAGGCCAAGACTGCCCCCAGTCCCGGGAGGAGGAGCGGGGCTGTGTTCCCAGTGCGGAGGCGCACAAGGGCTCCTGTTGGTACCGGGGTGTGTGAGTGCAGGTGTGCAAGGAGGTGTGTTGAGCAGGGGGTTGTACTCGGGTGTGTGCGTGTGGGCCAGTATGAGTTCCAGGCACAGGCAGGTGCAGGCCATCCTGTCCTGCTGCGTGCCTGTGTGCAGCATGGCACGTGCCCGTGGGTGACGCAGCGTGTGCCCGTGTGCGGCAGCTGAAGCAGATGAGGGAGCTGCAGCAGGAGCAGGAAGTGCTGCTGCAGGGTCTGGAGATGATGGCACGGGGCCGGGAGTGGTACCAGCAGCAGCTGCAGCGCCTGCAGGAGCGCCAGCACCGCCTGGGCCAGAGCAGGGCCAGCTCGGTGAGTGACGCTGCTCCCTGGGCCCGTCTTCACCCCCACCCCCGGGCACAGCGACCCTCCCCCCACAGTGATCCCCTGCCCAGGTGGGCAGAGGACAGTGGGTGCCCCTCTACCCAGAGTGCTGGGTCACCCTTCCCTGCCATGATACTCTCCACCTGTGACACTCCTGGGCTCCCTGCCCATAGGGCCCCCCTGCACCCCTGGGCTGGCCCTGCTCCCTGACCGCCCCTCCGTGCTCTCCTCCAGGACCTCGGGGCTGAGGGCAGCCCCCGCCTGCTGGGGCAGCTGCTGCCCAAGGTGCAGGAGGTGGCCCGGTGCCTGGGGGAGCTTCTGGCTGCGGCCTGTGCTACCAGGGTGAGTGCCTCCCAGACCAGCTCGTGCTACCCTCACCCTCATCCTAGAGGCTGTGCCAGGCCTGCCTAACTGTGCCCCCCTGTAGGCTCTGCCCTCGTCCTCCTCGGGGCCCCCTGGCCCTGTGTCACCCTCGGCCCCCAACTGGCAGCAGCAGACCATCCTCATGCTGAAGGAGCAGAACCGGCTCCTGACCCAGGTGGGCGGGGGCTGCGGGCGGGGTGCAGGCAGGGGTTGGAGGCGGGATGCGGTCCGGGGTGCTAGCAGGGGCTGGGGGGCCCTGGCCAGGCCCTGACCGCCCTCCCACCTCCCCAGGAGGTGACCGACAAGAGTGAGCGGATCACACAGCTGGAGCAGGAGAAGTCTGCCCTCATCAAGCAGCTGTTTGAGGCCCGAGCCCTCAGCCAGCAGGACGCCGGGCCCCTGGACTCCACCTTCATGTAGCCAGCCCCGGGCACAGACATGGGACCTTGCCGCCTGGCCAGTCTCTCAGCTCTGGGCAAGGGGGCACTCCCTTGGCCCCCCTCTGAGGCAGAGGTGCCTGGACACCTGCCTGGACATCGCCTCCCTCCTCCCTTCTGGTCTGGTCTTTGGGGCTGGCTGAGTGGGAGACGCCGTCTTGCCGGCGCCCAGCCTGGAGCCGCTGTCAGGGAGGGGATGCCGCCCTCAGCAGCTGTGGGCCTACTCCCGTGTTCTGCTGGCCTGTGTACCCTCCGCCTCTCCAGTCCGCAGTCCTGCTCACCCTGCGCTGCTAACTGGCCTTGGAGCCTGCATTTGGGTGTCTCGGATGGGGCCCGGAGTAGGTGGCCCTGGGGTGGGACACCTCAGACCCAGTGGTGATTGGCCCCGAGGGTCCACGGACACATTTCCTTCCTCAGGACTAGGGGTCCGACCTCAGCCAGGAGTCCAGGGGCTTCTCCTGAGTCCAGTTCCAGGGGAGCCCAGGGCACAGTGTTCAGGGTTCACTGGATTCCTGCCTGAGCCAGAGCTGGTCTGCTTTCTCTTCCTCACAGACCTTAGACGCTAGGTGAACAGGCTGGCGGTCACCCCGCTGGCCCGGACTCCACTGAGCAAACAGTACCCCTTCTTGGGCCTGCCGAGTAGCCAGGCCAGGGCCATGGGCACCAGCGTGGCGTAGGGTGCCCTCCGTGGGCAGTGCCCTGTCCTCAGGGTGGTGGTACCCTCTGGCGTGCCCCAGGAAGTCCTGGAGACCCAGCAGCCTTAGCAGCACCCCCACCAGATGCGTGCTTCCCAGGGAATGACGGGCCTGGGTCTGGGTCCGAGGAATGTGGGCCTGAAGGACTCAGGAACAGCCTGGCAGCGGGTCCGGCCGGGGCCGTTTGTTGCCTGTGCCCCCACGCCCGGCCCGCTCTCAGGGAGACCACCTGCTCAGCTGGCCTGTAGCCACCCTGGCAGGGGCTCCGAGCACCCCCAGGGCCCTCCCCTGGAGCTGAGGGCATCCAGGCTTGGCAGGCAGGCCGTGTGGTCGGGCACTTACAGAGCCAGGATCTGAGGGCTGACTGTGCACAGCCTCACTTGCCTGGGGGTGGCAGCCTGCCCAGAGAGCAGGGTCCGGGGTGCTGCGCCCACGGGGCCCAGCTCTGCCTGTGCCAGCTGGAGCCCTCCCCACACCGGCAGCCAGTGGAGAAAGGTGGTTGTCTCAGGTCCGGCATGCAGGCTACTTGACGTTGACCTGGGCAGGTTCCCTGGGATGTGAGGCAGAAGGGGAGCTGGACCCAAAGGGCGGCACCAGGTCTCCAGCATCTGAGCCATGCGGTGACTGGACCAGGGCCCACCAGGACCACCCAGAGGCTGCCCCTCTCCTGGTTTCCCCTGGTCGTCCCCCTCTGCCAGCCCTTGACCAGAGCCCCCGCACCAGCTCAGGCCCTGAGCCCCTCAGTAGGAGTCTGCTTAATTCCAGAACTGAAAACAGCCCTCCCCAGCTCCGAATCCTTCCTCCACTCGCGTGACTCCACCAGGCCGGGGGCCATCCCAGCTCTGGGTTCTGGGGAGCTCCCTCCCCCGCTTCACCTGATCTGCTCCTGCCCAGCCCTGCCTGAGCCTGCGAGGGCTGGAACAGCAGAGGTGGCAGCCTTTGCCCTGAGGAGCTCTGCGTCCCTGCTGAGAGCTCGGTGTTCACCCCAGGGGTACCACCAACTGCAGGCGGTCCCTTCAGTTGCAGGGTGAGTGGGAGAAACCTGTGACTTGCAGAGAGGCCTTTAGTGATGATGCTGGCCTTCCACGCAGGACGTGACTTGCAGAGAGGCCCCTAGTGATGACGCTGGCCATCCACGAAGGACGGAAGACATGCCCTCCTTATTTGCAGCCTGCACTGAGGCAGCCTGTGCCGCCCTGGAGACCCCAAGGGGAGAGCTGTGAGTGCCCGCAAGCTGGCGAGCCCAGGTGGCTGGCAGAAGCAAAACAGCCTTTCCAGAGCAGCGAGTGTGAGCCACACAGGGGCAGCGCCGGGGGCGGGGTGGTCTTGGGGCCTGCCCGTGCCCTGGAGGAGGTGTAGCAGCGTCTGTCCACTAGATGCCAGCAACACTCAGTGTGACACCAGCGCTGGGAGTGGGCGGGCGAGGCCACCCTTGGCTGAGCATCTGTGCCAGAGCGGTGCGGCTCCACCAGGCCTCGCGATTCCCTGTGGACCAAGTGCCAAGGACAGGCAGTGTCTCCAGTTTAAAACCTGCTCACAGGGGAAGGAGCCACTGAGCCAGGAGAAAACAGATTCTGTGGCCATTTCAGATACCGGGACGGTCAGAGAAGATGCCGATGTTTCGTGTAGCTGGAAAAATAAAAGATGCTTGAAAACACAAACACGGAATCATCTATAGTTTCTTATTCCATTAAAAGTGTCAACCTTGACTCTATAAAAGTGGCCAATAAAATGGATCTAATAGAACTAGAAATTTGAAAATAAAATTTAAAACTTGACTGGGCTTGATGTGGAAAATTTCAGCACAGCTGAAAGACTTTATGAATTGAAACAGAGCTTAGGGGACGATTTGAGGACCATTCACTTAGAGAGTCAGGAACTATGAGAGAAGCGTCTTAAGAGGTGGAGGGCTGTTTGATTATATTTCCTGAAAGGATGGGGAGGAGGAACAATATACTAAGTTAAAATGGCTTAAATTTTTCCAGAATCATCTTAAGAAACCAGTCTACGTCCAGGAATCCCAGTGGATCCCAGGCAAGATGAATTAGAAAAATGACATTTTCTCTTGCAAGATGGTTAAAGCATCCAGAGACAAAGCCAGTTACCCTCAAAGGAGATACCACAGTGACATCAAAGTCCAGAGACTGAAAAGCCATCAGTAGCTGAGATGATGTCATTATTAATCTAGATGCTTACACCTGCAGACACTCTTTCAAGAGTGAGGATAGGGGCTCCCCTGGTGATCCAGTGGCCAAGACTCCATGCTCCCAGTTCGAGGGGCCGGCTTCAATCCCTGGTCAGGGGACTAGATCTCACATGCCACAACGGAAAGATCCCACGTGCAGCAAAGTTGCTATTTTTAAAACCCACAACTTAGTGGCTTATGTACACAGCTCAGTCGCTTAGTCGTGTCCAAGTCTTTGCGACCCCACAGACTGTATGTAATAGCCTGCTAGGCTCCTCTGTCCATGGGATTCTCCAGGCAAGAGTACTGGAGTGCCATTTCCCCCTCCAAGGGAACTTCAAACCCAGGGATTGAACCCACGGCTCCTGCATTAGCAGGTGGGTTCTTTACCACGGAGCAAGCAACACATTTTCTTGCCATTTCTGTGGGTTAGGAGCTGTGGCGTTGGCCTGGAATTGCATGAGGCTGCGGCAGAGGCGGTCCTCGGGACTGCAGCCTTCTGCCATGCTGAGTGACCAGGGAGGACTCACTCCAGAGATGGCGCGTCCACACACTGTCAGCGGGCCTCCTCCCTTTCTGTCTGCTGTGACAGTGATCCTAATGAGGATGAGGGTGCTGAGCTCTGGGGAAGTGGAGTAGAACCCAAATGTCACGATGGCAGAAATGGGGGAGCTGAGGCATTCTCAAGTATAATTGTTCACAAGGTGGGAAGAGACACCAACTGGGTTTATTTTACTAAGTTTGCAAGTTACAATAACTGGGAGAACCAGGTAAGATAATAGCTAAGAGTAAAACTTTCAAAAAAAGGGAGGGACAGGGAAATGGAGGAGAAAAGGGGAAAGAAATTCAAATCTAGAAGAAAAAATGTAAAAATCAGAAAACACATAAGGTCAAAGAAGTATATCACTATTCACAGTATATGTGAAAGATTAACTCTGGTGAGTTATCAGATTGGGTTTTTAGAAATTCAGATATAAGCTGTTTTAAGAGACACACCTGAAATATAATGATACCAAAAAAACAAAAACAAAAAACTCAAGCAGTTGTATTAATCTAAAACAAAATAGATTTTAAGGCAAGAGATGTTAATAACATTGAAGAGAGTAACAATCTCAAAAAGTTTAATTTACCAGGAAGATACAGCAACCCTAAAGTTGTACTCACCCAACTGTAAAATATAACTCACAAAGATAGGCAGACATTTCACTGAGGAAGACACACAGATAGCGGATAAGCATGCGAAAAAATGTTCAACATTATTAGCCGTTAGAAAAATGCAAATTAAAAGTACAGTGAGAATGGACACGCCCCAATCAGAGAGGCTAAAGTGAGGAGCTGGAGACACCACCTGCGGGCGAGCACGTGGGGAGACGGCCACTCACACATTACTGGCCGGCGTGTCCAGTGACGCAGCCGCTCCGGAGAATAACTTGGTCGTTCCTTTCAAAGCTAAAATCACATGTGATGGCTAATTTCACGTGTCAGCTTGACTTGGGTATGATTCCCCATCCTTTGGTTACAACACAGAGGCTGCTGTGAAGGTATGTTTCAGACATGACTCACTTTTACATCAGTGACCTCTGAGCTAACCAGATTGTCCTCCATAACGTGGGTGGGCCTCGTCCAATCAGTCGAAGATCTTAAGAGAAAAGACTGCAATCTCCTGAAAGGAAGGAGGTCTGCCTGCGGGCTGCCTCTGCACCCAAGGCTGCTACATCGGGCCTTCCTGGGTTCCAGCCTGCTGACGAGCTTTGCAGACTTCAGACTTGCTGGCTCCCACAACTGCGTGAGCTAGTTCCTTAAAATAAAAATCTGTTTCTCTCCCTCTCCCTCTTTCCCTCCCCAAACATGTATTCCTATTGGCTCCCTTCCTTTCTCGGGTGCACCCTGACTAATACACCGTATGCACAGCGATGGCATTCCTGGGCGTTTTTCCCAGAGGAACAAAGACTTGTTTTCAGACAGGAACATGTACAAGATGATTCACAGCAGCTTCACTGGCCGTCACTCCCAGCTAGACACTGCTCAGATGTCCTTCCTTCTGCGGGTGTCTGTTCGGACACTGTTCCAACCACGCCACAGGATTCAAGTCAGCAACGAGAAGGAAGGGACTGCTGCTAACGCAGCAACATGGGCGAACCTCGAGGAAGGGATGCCAGGTCGGGAGAACCAAACTCAAAAGGACACGTGACGTGTGACCCATCCCTATGCCGACCGGGAAACGACACGGACAGGGCTGGGCGGCGTGGGGCGGCTGGAGCTGGTGCCGCGATCGCTCAGGGACAGTTCAGTCGGGTTTCCTAATTGTCACGGTGGTTACACAGGGCTCCACGTGGGATAAAACTGCAGAGAGCTACACACACATGCACGCGTGCAAGGAAAACCAGTGAAATAAAGTAAGCTCCTTGGACGGTACCACTGTCGGTTTCCTGGTTTGGCTACTGGTGTTCAGCTGCTAGGTCGTGTCTGGCTCTGTGACCCCATGGACGGTAGCATGCCAGGCCTCCCCATCCCTCACTTTCTCCTGGAGTTTGCCCATGTTCATGTCCACTGAGTCTGTGATGCCATCCAGCCATCTCATCCTCTGCTGCCCTCTTCTCTCTCCTTTTGCTATTGTACCGTATGTTTATATATAAAATACATGTATATATTATACATATGTATACAGCAAGACTTGTCAGAACTGTAAAGAAAAACCAGCAAACTCATCATCACAGCGAGAAGTCTTAACATATCTCTTGATAACTGACAGCAGATTTGGATGTTATTGGTAATGGTGATGTAGCGGACAAATCCAGACCAATGCGTTCACTAACTGGAGAACACACATTCTTCTCCAGCACACGAGGAACATTCGTATCTCTTTATGACCACACACCGGGCCCCAAACCCAATCCGACAGATACCAGAAGACTGCTTGCAAGCAGACTACGTGATGTGACCACGATGCAGGTACCTTAGATAAAAGCCCAGGAACTTCCCTGGTGGTCCAGTGGCTAAGACTCCAAGCTCCCAATCCACGAGGCCGGGGTTCAATCCCTGGTCAGGGAACTGGGTCCCACATGCCGCAGTGTAGACCCAGTGCAGCCAAATAAATATATATATATTTTTAAAAGCCCAGACTTCTGGGTTTTAAGACACACACACTTCCTCAGAAAAACAAATCCAAAACAAAGCAAAAGAAAAGGAAACAACCAGAAAAAAAAAGAAAAAAACATGAAAAAAGAGATTTAAAAACCACCCATATCTAAGCAATTCATGTGTCAAATAAGAAATTGCAATGAAACTGGAAAAAAAATAGATGAAAACAGCATGCAACGAGAGCAGAGACCAGAGGGAAACATACACAGACATCTAGACATTTACATTAGGAAAGAAGAGAGGCTTGTAAAGCATGAATTAAGCATTGAACTTCAGATTCTGGAAGAAGAAAGATCCAATACAAAGAATATAGAAGACAGGAATTATAACACGTCAGTTTAAAATATTTTTGTTGAGTGTATATGTACCTGGCAGGGCTTCCCAGGCAGCTGCTGCTGCTGCTAAGTCACTTCAGTCGTGTCCGACTCTGTGTGACCCCATAGACGGGAGCCCACCAGGCTCCCCTGTCCCTGGGATTCTCCAGGCAAGAACACTGGAGTGGGTTGACATTTCCTTCTCCAATGCATGAAAGTGAAAGATGAAAGTGAAGTCACTTAGTCATGTCCGACCCTCAGTGACCCCATGGACTCCAGCCTTCCCGGCTCCTCCATCCATGGGATTTTCCAGGCAAGAGTACTGGAGTGGGGTGCCATTGCCTTCAGCACTAGTGGTAAAAACCCGCCGGCCACTGCAGAGGCATAACAGACATGGGTTCGATCCCTGGGTTGGGAAGATGCCCTGGAGGAGAGCATGGCAATCCACCACAGCATTCTTGCCTGGAGAATCCCATGGACGGAGGAGCCTGGCGGGCTAATGGGGTCACAGAGTTGGACCCAACTGAAGCGACTTAGCACGCATGTACACGGACCCGACCCTTCTCTTGATGCTGGGCAACAGCTGAGAGAGACGCAAAAACTCCTGCTCACACAATGGCATATCCGAGTATAAATAATAACGATTGAGCAGGAATTAGTGAAACAGAAAACAAACATCCAAGGACCTCCCTGGCGGTCTCAGGGTTAAGACTTGGTGCGTCCAGTGTGGGTTTGATCCCTGGCTGGGGAACCATGCTTTCACACGCATTATATGAAACATCGACAAAGGGGCAAAAACTTGACTGAGAAAACTCACAAAGTGCAGAAACGTCTGCCTGGATTAGTGAAGCATAAAAGACATAAAACAAATAAAATGATGTTAGGAATTAAAAAAAAAACAGAAATAACAACAAATGCCGCAGAAATAAAGCAGACCCTACAGGGAATTTTAAACAGGATTACACCAATCCACCAGCAGTGGGTAAACGCCTCATGGCAGATTACACGTGCAAGCCCCAAAGGTGCAAAGGACAGAGCAGAAAACGGATACGTCGGACCAGTCAAGAGCTTCCATGATTTCACTGCAAGGAACTCATGGCCAGAGTGTACATACAAGCTGTGCAAATCAGCAAGGAAAAGACAACCATCCCCGGAAACCGAACTCAAGATTCAAACGGGTGCTTCACGGAACGCAGGAAAGACTCAACTTCTCTACTAACTGACGAAACAGCATGAAAAGCTCAAAGAGATTTCTTTCTCACCAGCGTCTCAAAAATCCAAGAGTTGCAGGGGGACCTCCCTGGAGAGACCTGGTGGCTGAATGCTTAAGAATCTGCCCTGCGATGCTGGGTACACAGGCTTGATCCCTGGTTTGGGAACAAAGACCCCTCATGCCTTGGGGCAACTAAGCCCATGGACCGCAGCTCCTGAAGCCCGCTTGCTTCAACCGGAGTCCATGAGCCACAGTGGAAGACCCCTCAAGACAGTGACGGTCTCACATGCTGCAACTGAGATCCGACGCAGCCAAATAAATAGTGTTTTTTAAAAAAAATCCAAGAGTTGCAGAATAGCAACCAAAACAGTGGCGTGCCCTTGAGGTCACCAGGTGGCGCCACCTTGCTGTAAACCGGGCGTGTTGGCGGGTGACGCTGAACGCACACGTGCTCTGGTCCCCGGCCCCTAAGCTCTTCCCCAGGGAAAGGCTCGTGTGCAAGTGTGTGTAGCAGCAATCTTAGTGAAAGCAGCCTGACGCCAGAACCACGAACACACTCACTATGAGATGTGAGGTTTGCGACACTCGTACCAGAAGACAGAGCTTCACGTGTTAGCATCACGAATCTCAAACATCCAAAGGCAGGGAGAAGCTAATTCCAGAAGAGCATTCCAGCACGTCCAAAAAAAACAAAAAAACAGGAAAACAGCACAATAGATTATTTAGAGATGCATCGAGGGGTGGAAAGCTATAAGCAAAAGAAGGGCATCGCCAGTAAAAGGTCCGGTTGGGTCAGGCGGTCAGGGCTCGTGATACCCCAGCCCCCTGAACAGGACTCCTCCGGAGGCCCGGGGCCTGCACCTGCTGTGTGTCTGCAGTGCCTTGCGAGGCACCCCTCCCTGGACCTGCGGCGGGTCCTCCCCACACACTGCCTTCGCTCACTGTGCATGCAGTCTGGGGCGCCTGGTCCTCAGAAGGATCCCGGCAAACATCTGCTGAGTGACTTCTCGAGCACAGTGAGTGGCGAGGAGTTTCAGCCACAGGATGTGGTGGCTTCCCACTAGGAGATGGAGGCAGGGGCAGTGGAGGCCTTGACCTCTGGGACCCCCTCCCTGGGAGGTCTGGGTCCTTCGAGGGGGGTGGGTTGCAGGCCCTCCCCCAGGGCCTCTCCTGGCACCTCTCTGCAGCCACATTCCTCTGCCTGGAGCCAGGGCCAAGCATGTGCAGAACATCTGGAGCCCCACCTCCGCCGAGGTTCCCGGAGGAGGCCGGCTCGCCTTCAGCCCAGTGGGCCCCTGCCAGGGCCTCCCTGTTGCATGCCCCCCAGCCCGCCTTCCAGAGTCCGGTGGTGGTCGTGGTCGAAGGATGTCTCTGGGCCAAGAGGCAGTTCCAACCGGCCCCTGGTGGGGGGAATTCACTCCCGTTCCTGTCTTGCCCTGGCTGTTCCATGCCCCCACTTCCTCCCATTGGCTCTCCCCAGGCTGGTCTGGGCCCTTGGCATGAGCACGGGGGCCAGGCCTGCGTCCCTGCGCCCCCTTCACTTGGGCCTCAAGGGCTGGGGGGGGCTGGGGCAGGCTGGCACACCAGTGTCTGCCAGGCTCCCTCTGGGCCGCCTTTGTCTCTTCCTTTTCAGCCTAGACTGCCGGCCTCTCCCTCCTCTGAACCTTCCGGGGTGGAAGAAAGGGCCTGGGCTGGGAGGGGTGGGGGGAGCTGGCGGGAAACCGGGGCCTGGAGCCCTGAGTTGGCCGCACCCAGTGACTCTCTGCTGGGCCCCAGCCAGGAAGGTTTGGGGAGGCCAAGCGAGGTCCCGGGGCTCCCACCCCTCCCGCCGGGTCCTGAGCTGGAAACAAGGCTGCATTGCTGGGCCTGAGACACCAGCCCCTCAGCCTGGGCAGCCGGCCCGGCGATCCTGACTGTCCCGTCCCGTTCCAGCCGGCCGTGGCACTGCCCAGACCCTGTGCCCATCAAAGGCTGTCCTTCTGGGCCCCTCCCCACCCAGCCCTGTTGCTGGCACTCCAGGGTGGTCTTGCCACATAGTTCGCTGCTGTGGGAATTCCCATTTTGCGCAAAGTGGGGGTGGCCCTTGGCCCGGGTAAGGGGTGATTCTTGGCCAGGGTGGCATGCAGGGTGGCATAGGGATTCAAAGCATAGCAACCGGACATGTCGTGGGGCGCAGGGGCAGAGCTGGGGCTTCGGCCAGTGGAGCACCTGTCCACCCCAGTGTGCCCACCAGCCGGCCTGCAGCCCCTCTCCCCCTCCCCTCAGCGGGATGAGGCCTCCTGTGCAGAGGCCCCTCCTCCCCAGTCCAGGCTTCTGGGCCCCTGGGCGAGGGCCCTGTGCTGGGCGGGAGCGGTGGCAGGGCCCCGGGCCCCTGAGCAGGGCTCCCTGTCTCCAGGCTCCGTGGGACTGTGGGCTCCCTGCTCTGCTCTCTGCCTGCACCCTCACCAGTCTCCTTGGAACCCTGTGAAGTAGGTCTGGCTTCCCCCTGCTTGGCCCTCAACTCTCAGCTCTCAGCACCCCCAGGGTAGGCAGGCCCAGCCTGGGTCAGCACAGCGTGCTGGGGCTTGACTGGCACGGTGCCCTGCCATGAGCCCAGGATTGGGTGGGCACCGCAGGCAGGTCGGCCCTTCCCTGCAGGGACCCAGCTGGGAGCCCACCTCCTTCCTTCAGGATCAGGCCAGGGGATAGCCGGCTCTCCAGAAGAACGACCCTCCAAACAAGCGTGCCCAGGAGGACCCCAGGCCAAGGCCAGAGAGGGCAGGGCGTTCTCTGGGTCCTGCTGGAGTGCCCAGCGGCCCAGCGTGGCAGGCTCTTAGAGGTTGGGGTGGTGGTCCGGTCAGGAGGGATGACTCTAGGGCAGAGCAGACAGGAAGAGGAAAGGGGGCAGTGAGCAGGGTGCCTGGGCTGCGGCCGGGGCGCCGAGAGGGGCGGCGCGGGTGACTCAGCAACCGAGACTCTCACCTGCGCTCGGGGCGGGCTGGAGGTGGGCGGGCCGTCCCGCCGTGGGCGTGGCCTCCGCGGACCGGTCCCCGCCCCGGGTGCCAACCCCGCGGTCCCCCGACCTCGTTCGGCCTCCCGGCTCCCCGCCGCCGCTCCGTGCACGCCGGGCCCGCCTGCGCACCCATGGCCGGGAAGGCGCTGTCGCTGCTGCCACCGCTGCTGCTGGCCGCCGCCGGCCTCGCCGGCCTCCTGCTGCTGTGCGTCCCCACCCGCGACATCCGGGAGCCGCCCGCCCTCAAGGTGCACGCTCGAGCTCCCGGGCAGCCCGGCGCAGTCCGCGGGGGGCTTGGATCGAGCCGGGCTCGGCTGCGCCCGCGTGCCAGCCGGGACCCCGGGCGCTCCGCAGCCGGCCCAGCAGGGTGGGGTCCGGGCCCCTCAGCCGCGCTCCGGCCCCGGCCCAGGGCGCTGCAGCGGCGCTTCCGGGGGACGCGGTGCCGGAGGCCGACACGCCAGGATCTCTGGTCGCTGCGCCCGCCGCGGAGCTGTCTCAGAGCGGCCAACGGGGAGTCTCTCCGCACCCCCAGGGTGCCCGGGACGTGGCCGGGCCCGCGCCCCCAGCACACTCGGCCTCCCTTGGGGTTTGGCCCGGATGGGGTGCGACAGGCGCTGGGCCCAGGGACCCCTCCCCAACCTCGCCGCTGGCTCTCACGGTGCGGGGGCAGCCCTGACCGGTCCTAAAAAAAAGTTCGAGCGGACTGGGCCTGATTCCCCCACCCGCCCTCGCCAGAATCGACCTCCGGGAGCCTGGGCTCCCTTAACCCTCTACTGCACTGAGGGCCAGTCTGGTGCCCGGGGTAGACAGCGGGTGCTTGGAGCCCCAGGCACCGGGAATGCAGGTTCAGGGTGAACGAGCTGTTGCCAGGGGAGACCCCCGGCTGGGGTGGGGCCCGGCGGGCTGTTGGCTGGCTCTGGTACAGGGACTCCAGCAGGCTCCCCAGCAGGCTCCCCTTGCTGAAATGCAGGCCCCTGGGGCAGGTGCGGGGAAAGTGGCTCTGGCAAGCTGGGTGCTATCATCTTCCGACGTGCAGGAAAGGCCCCTGCGGTGTTCCAGCAGCTCTGCACAACAGCGCCCCCTGGCCCTGCCCTTGAGGCCCAGGGACGGGGCCTCTGCTCATTGGCCAGTGATCAGCCTTGGTCCTGGCTTCCCTGGGGCCTCTATTTCACATCCTCAGATGGGACAGAGATCAGAGAGACAGGACAGAGGGTGGGAAGGAAGGGCCGGTCTGAGGGGCTCTTGCTGCAGCCTGAGGACCTCAGGCCCCCCGCCAGGGCTCCCAGGGTGGCCCCCGACCCCTGACTCTGCTCGAGCCCCTCAGGAGGCTCCTGCAGTCAGCGGTGGCATGGCCGATGGCCCTCCACCTCCACCCCCATCTCTGCCCACCAAGCCATGTCCCAGCGGTTGTCCCTGGCCTTCTTGGAGCCTCAGAACTTCATTCTGAAGCTTCCAGTCTGGACACAGGGTCGGGCAGGGTGGGCCAGATAGCTGAGAGAGCCACAGGGCATGGCTTCACGCCCTGCCCCACTCCTAAGGCTGACCCCCACCCCACCCGCAGTATGGCATCGTCCTGGATGCGGGCTCTTCCCACACGTCCATGTTCATCTACAAGTGGCCGGCGGACAAAGAGAATGACACAGGCATCGTGGGCCAGCACAGCTCCTGCGACGCGCAAGGTAAGAGCCCTCTGAGCGCTGGGCGCCCCCAACCTGCATGCCCGCTCACTGTGGGGCCTCGGGAGCCCTCCCTGGTCTCAGCTGCTGCAGACTCGAGCCAGCAGACCTCTCTGCTTGGTGCCAGGGGGCCACTCCAGGCAGGAACTGCAGGAGCCCCCCACCTCCCAGAGGGAGGCTGCATCCCTAGGCCTTGGAAGGGCTGTGGACAGTTCCTAGAAAAGAAGCCCCAGGGAACATCTGGAAGGTTTGGGCCTTGCCTGGCCCAAGATTGGCTCTACGTCCCAGTAGAGCAGGAGGGGTCCCAAGGAGCTGGTGGGCACACCCAGGCAGGCCCGTGGGGAGGCCGGGCTGGGTGGACAACACCCAGTGCTTTGTCCAAGCACCTGTGTGCATGCCCACTGGGCAGGTGGCAGCTCGCAGACCGTGGGTGGCCCACAGGCGGCCCTTTCATCTCTGAGCGGGCGTCTCTGAGCATTTAAGCTGGGAAATTTGGTCTCAGCTGCCACCTGGCTTGGGAGCACAAACGCCCCCAGTCCTGCTGGCCTGTGGACCACCTAGAGGCTGCCCACCAGGCCCCTCCTGCTGCTCCCTCCAGGTGGAGGCATCTCTAGCTATGCTGACAACCCTTCTGGAGCCGGGCAGAGCCTTGTGGAATGCCTGAACCAGGCGCTTCGGGACGTGCCCAAGGAGAGACACGCGGGCACGCCACTCTACCTGGGAGCCACGGCAGGCATGCGCCTGCTCAAGTGAGTGTCCTGCCCTGTCCGCTGACCTCCTGGCCCTAGGGACCACGGCAGCCTGAGCCCAGGGTGGGCCCTGCACACCCCCAGCAGCAGCCCTGGGGCCCCTCAGCTGGCTGGGCAGACGCTGAGCACCCCAGCAGCAGGATCACAGCCACCTGGGGAAGACTCTGAAGTCCTCCCTGTATCACAGCCTGACCAGTCCAGAGGCTTCAGCCAATGTGCTAGCTGCCGTGACGCAGACGCTGACCCAGTACCCCTTTGACTTCCGCGGTGCCCGCATCCTCTCAGGCCAGGATGAGGGTGTGTTTGGCTGGGTGACCGCCAACTACTTGCTGGAAAACTTCATCAAGGTGGGCCCGGTGGCCAGCCCGATGAGCCAGGGGTGTGGGCACCCACCCACTGGCTGACCCCAACGTCTACTTCCCACAGTACGGCTGGGTGGGCCGGTGGTTCCGGCCAAGGAAGGGGACGCTGGGGGCCATGGACCTGGGGGGAGCCTCCACACAGATCACCTTCGAGACGACCAGCCCCACGGAGGATCCGGCCAATGAGGTTCAGCTCCGGCTCTACGGCCAGCGCTACCGAGTGTATACTCACAGCTTCCTCTGCTACGGCCGTGACCAGGTTCTGCGGAGGCTGCTAGCCCGTGCGCTCCAGGTACCTTCTACTGAGTCCTCCTGGAAGTAGGGCTCGGGGAAAGTGGGGGCCAAGGGCCCAGAGCAGAGCCTGAAGAGTGGCCAGAGCGGGGCTTCTCCAGGAACCCAAGTCGTGCTTGGATTAGCTGGAAGGACAGGTGGGCAAGAATCCAGCACAAGCAAAGACCCAGAGGCTGGGGGTGGACCTGGTGAGTAAGGAGGGCTGGGGCCAGCTCTCAGAGGATCTGAACTGCCTGGCCAAGCACTTTGGGTTTTGTCCAGCAAGTGAGGGGGAGCCATGGATAGCTCATGCGTTCAGAAGAAATGCTGTCCTCTGGGGAGGCCCTCCAAGGGTCCTAGGGTGGGGGTGGCTGGTAACGCTCAGAGCGGGACTGACGCACACCCTCATCATTCCCCAGACCCACGGGTCCCACCCCTGCTGGCCACGGGGCTATTCCACTCACGTGATGCTCTGGGATGTCTACGAGTCGCCCTGTACTGCTGCCCAGCGGCCCCAGGCCTTCAACAGGAGCACCAGGGTCAGCCTGGCGGGCAGCAGTGACCCTGCCCTATGCCGCAGCCTCGTCTCCCAGCTCTTTAACTCCTCCTCCTGCCACTTCTCCAGATGCTCCTTCAACGGAGTCTTCCAGCCCCCTGTGGCTGGGAAGTTTATCGTGAGTCCAGAGGACAGGAAGGTGGGGGGCCCGTGCCCTGAGGTGCCTGGGGTCTGGTCACAGTGTGACTGTACCCGCGTTCCAGGCCTTCTCTGCTTTCTTCTACACGATGGACTTCCTGAGAACGGTGATGGGGCTGCCCGTGGCAACTCTGCAGCAACTAGAGGGGGCTGTAGTCACCCTCTGCAACCAGACATGGAGTGAGGTGAGGCCTGCCCCCACTCCACCAGGACTGTGCAGGGTGGGGCTGGGGTTTCTGCCAGCCAGCGCCAGGCTTCCCGATCTTTCTTTTGCTCTGTGAGTAGAGGGGTGTGGGGATACACTGCCAATCAGACTTGAAAAGTGGCCAGGCTACAGCCAGGAGCCCAGCAGTCAGATGAGATGGGATTGCAGAAGCCTCTCTGAGGCCTGACCCTAGATCCAGGATCTGGAGGGTGGAGAAGACAGCCAGTGCAATGGCCCTGGGGCAGCAGGGAGCTTGGAGTGGACAGGGCAGGGGAGAGTGTGGCTGGGAGAGCGTGGGGGAGAACAGACAACCCGGGGAGAAGTGGAAGGACCCGGACTCAGCAGGTAGAACAGGCAGGGCTTGGGGAGTCAGGAGTGGAAAGCAGCGGTGCTGATCCCCTGTGAAGTAAGATGGAGGGGTCTGGGCCCGCGGAGGAGGAGGGAATTCCGGAGAAACACTTGCGTGTCTGTGAGGCTCCTCCTGCTCTCTCTGTGTCTAGTCCCAGGCAGACTTGGGGAGCTGGGGAAGTGGGCTCAGGAGGCAAGCCCAGGACTCGGGGGCAAGCCGGGAGCTTCTGCTCCCCTGATCTCTGCAGGCCCGCTGCAGCCCTGCTCCCCGGGGGCCATGCCGCTGTTCCCTGGCCCTCAACCTCACAGGCACCGCGCCGCTGCCATCCAGAGGTCACGCTGCTCCTCCCCAGGAGAGAGCCCCGCCTGCTTCTTTCTGGGACCTGCAGTGCCGTCTCCAGCCCCGCACTACCTTTCTGTGTCTGGTGGGGCAGAGACCTCCGGGTGGTCGCTGGCCCTAGAGTCTCCCACTTGCATCCCAGCTGCAGGCTCGGGCGCCGGACGACCGAGCCCGCCTGCCCGACTACTGTGCCGGGGCGATGTTCGTGCAGCAGCTGCTGAGCCGCGGATACGGCTTCGACGAGCGCTCCTTCGGAGGCGTGACCTTCCAGAAGAAGGTGGGAACTCGGGAGTGGAGGGGCGGGGCCGCCCGGGCCGGGGTGCGAAGGGGCGGGGCCGCCCTGGCTGCGCCGAAGCTCAGGCCGTACCTTTGGCCCGCAGGCCGGGGACACTGCGGTCGGCTGGGCGCTTGGCTACATGCTGAACCTGACCAACCTGATCCCCGCTGACCCGCCTGGGCTGCGCAAAGGCACAGACTTCAGCTCCTGGGTCGTCCTCCTCCTGCTCTTCGCCGCCATGCTCCTGGCCGCGTTTGCCCTCCTGCTGCACCAGGCACGCTCCACCAAGTCGGCGAGCACCATCTAGGGGCCCCCAGCGCCAAGCCTCCCCATCTCCATATCCCCTCATCCCTCACCCCACCCCGCCACCAACATCTCTGTCCCTAATGCAGCCCAGGATCAAGACTCAGTGCCCACGCCGACATCTGGCCGGGATGGGCAAAGGGAACAGAAACCAGCCCCACCCCCCCCAACTCCAGCCTTGGTCTCACCTCCAGGCCTCCTGCTCTCCTTCTTACTGAGGTTGGGGGTCCTCAGCCTGTGAGAGCAGAGTCGGGTCTCCGGGAGTGGAGTTCTGAGGGCCCCCCAACCCAGGATTGGGTATTAGGGGGCAGGTCGTGGTCACAGCCCAGGCCTACTTGTACCCATTTTTTACTATTGAATAAAAGGATTTTCGTAGAGCAGTGGAGAGAATGTCCACGGGGCGGGGCCTCTCTGTCGCCTCCCTCCCCACCCCAGCTGCGCTGGCTGCACAGGCCCCACTCTGGTCCTAGGGGAGGACCCTGGCTCTTCCTACTTCCTTCCTCTCTGGGCTCAGGCCGGGGGAGTGCCGACCCTGCACCACCGTGGCCTGGAGTAGCTGTCAGCTGGCTGCTCTAAAACAGAGTCCCTGAGACTCCTGCCAGACTGGAGCCTGGGCCCTGGTCTCAGGTTGGCTGGGGTGGGGTGGGGATAGCGGACGAGGGAGTGAGTGGGCCCAGTGATGGCCTAAGTTGTGGGCAGTGTTCAAGGGGGCTTCCCCGGCGGCTCAGCGGTAAAGAATCCGCCTGCAATGCAGGAGGCCAGGAGACGTGGGTTCAATCCCTTAGCTGGGAGGATTCCCTGGAGGAGGAAATGGCAACCCACTCCAGTATTCGTGCCCAGGAAAATCCCATGGACATGATTGAGCACGCAGGCCTCGCAGTCGCTGCTCAAGACACTGAGGGAGGTCTCGGGAAGGAGGGGGCAAACCCTCCGCAGGAGGCGGGAGGTGTGGGGAGAGCCCAGGAGGGATGCAGGGCCCATTGCTCAGGAGGATGAGCCTCGCAGAGAGCCTGGCTCTGGCGAAGCCGAAGCCGCACAGTCGCACAGACTCCACCTGCCGCTCGGGCAGCCCCTCCCCAGGCCCTGTCTCCCCCGAGTGGGCAGGCGTGGTCTTGCCTGAATCTCCCCGCCCCCCTACCCCACATTTTGGGAAGTGAGCTCTGACACTATTTCTGTCTGATCAGTGCCTCGTAGGGGACGGGGGCGGTCCTTCTTCTGCATACACACACACAGCACCCCCCCCGCACACCCCCGCACACCCCCGCACACCCCACATACACGTCTGCCAGATTCTGAGCATTTCACAAACCTGCGGGCCGCCAGCCCCGTCTTCGGAGTTCTGAGACTCAGAGGGCCGAGAGGAGCATCGCGGGCGGAGGGGGCGGGGGAGAGCCGCCCTAATCTCTCAGGGACGGGAGCCTGGGAGGTTTCCAGGTGGGATGCGGAGGCTGCGCTCCCAGGAGGCAGTAGGTGGGGTTAGGGGGTGCACCCCAGTGCTTGCCGTCGTGGGGCATCCCGGAGCTAAAAGGCTGTCACCTGGGCACCGTGGACAGCTCCCAGCTGGCTGTCAGCAGCAGTTCCAGGTCACTCTTGCCCCCTGGTGGCCTCACCGGGAGCGGCCATCCCACTCCAGTCATTATGCCGGGCTAGTCCTGTGCGCCTGTGTGTGCCTTTGCCGTGTGTCTGAATGCCCAGTCGGCCTCCGGGCACACCTGCGCGTCCCCGTGCGCCTGCCCAGCTGTGTGCGCCTAACGTCCCTCCAGACCCAGGCGGATCCTCCGCTCCAGGAGGGTGGCTGGGTGTGGGTGGGAGTTATCAGCCCGAGAAGGACCGGCTGGGGAAGCGCATCCCAGGGGACCCAGCCCTAACCAGTGCCCCGCCTGGAGAAGGTCCAGGTTGCAGAAGTCGCAGAGGCTGAGGCGCCCGGAGAGCTGGCTGGGGGGCCCAGGAGGGGCTCGGAATCGGAGCGGGGGGCGCAGCCTGACGGCGGTCCCGCCTCCGCAGGTGGGGCGCGCAGGCGCACTCCGACTCGGCGCCCTCGCCGCCCCCTCCCGGATCCTCTGCCGCAGCGTCAGTGCCGCCGCCGCCGCCTGTTTTCCTCGGCGTCCGCCTTCGGCCTCCGCCCCCTCCTCGCCGCGCCTCCCCCGGCGCCCCGACCCCGCGCCCAGCCCCGGGCCGCGCGGTGCCATGCTGCCCCGGCCGCGGCGCTGAAGGATGGCGACACCTGTGCCCCCGCCCTCCCCGCGGCACCTGCGGCTGCTGCGGCTGCTGCTGTCCGGCCTCGTCCTCGGCGCGGCCTTGCGCGGTGCGGCCGCCGGCCGCTCCGGTGAGCGACGCGCTGGGCAGCCGGCTGCGGGGCGCCCCGGGGTCGGGGGTCGCCGGGTGGGGCTTCGGCCGCGCGGCGCCGCGCTCACCCTCCCCGCCGCCGCCGCCGCCGCCGCCGCCGCCGCCGCCCTGGTCTGGGCCCGCAGGCCTCGCAGGCCCCGCCGGCCCAGCCCGCGAGCCGCCGCGCCGGCCTCGCCTGGCCCTGCTCGGGTAAACAGTCCCCGGTGGGAAGGGCGCGGCGCCGCACCGCCGAGGGACTCCTCTGGACTGGGCTTCTCCGGGCTCCTTGGCGGCGAACCTTAAGTCCATCCGCTTCTTGTCTTTGTCTGGGTTCGTGAGCCGGTGGGTCGGTGTCGCAAGCGGGCTGTCTCGGAGCGGGCCGCGGCCTGGAGCCGGTCCCAAGGGCGTTTCTCTGTGCGCGCGGCTCCGGTGCCTGCTGGCCTTCCTGCCGGTGGCCGTCCTGGAGTCGGAGCCGCAGTTCTGGTCTGTCCCTGCCGCTTGGGTGGTGGACACGCACCTTGCTTTGCTGCCGTGGTGGCGTCTGAAGTTTCCTGGGCGTCTGACAGCTCGTCTCAGGCTTCGGGGCATGCTGTGGCCTCGCTGGGGGCAGGAGGAGCTCACAGTCTCTGCTTCCTCACTCACCCTCTGCCCTGCGGGGCCCTTCCGTTCCATCTTCTGTGCCTGGCAGTGGGGGCACACCCCCAGGGCAGATTCAGGCAGAGAGGGATGAGCCCAGGGTCCTGGGAGACCCTGCCAGCTTCCCAGATGGCAGTGAGGCTCCAGACTTCTGCAGGAACCCAGAATCCTGCTCGCACCCTCCCAGGTGGCAGGACCGGGGGACTTTGTACCCAGGCCCCATTTCTCCTGGCAACTCCATAGGAGAGGTGCTGCCTTTAGCCCATTTCACAGATGAGAAAGCTGAGGCACAAAGAAGTGAAGTGACTAGGATGTGCTGCAGCTGGGACGATAACCTGGGCAGCGTGGTCTGCATGTGTAACAAGAGGCCAGAGCAGGGCAGGCTTCTTCCTGGGGACAGCACCTCTGGACAGGGGCCTGGCCTGACCAGAGGAGGCTCCCAAGGAGGCCTGAGGGCCAGGGCATGGCTGGCCAGGGATGGTGGAGGCTGCTTGCTGGCGGCCTGGCTCCAGGGCGTACAGCGTGGGGCTCCCGAGGAGACAGGGAGGCTGGGTGCTGCCCCAGCAGCTCATCAGCTCTGTGCTCGCCCAGATGCAGGGCAGCGTGCCAGCCGCTCTCCAGGTGCTGTTGTTCCTGGGGCCTCATTTGCACTCTGAGGCTAGAGCGGGGACCTTCCCAGGATCAACGGGCAGTACCCGCGTCTTCCTGGGGCAGGGGGCAGGGAGCAAAGGGAGAGCCCTGGAGCCCAGAACCGAGAGCCAGCTCTGGACCACAGGCCCCTAGCCGTGGTCAGTGCACTCCGGGTTCTCAGCACAGGGGCTGGGACTGCCTGGCTCCCTGGAGCCCAGCTGGTGGGTGGGGTCTAGACAGACCTGCTGGCGCAGGCTTGATGTTTAACCAGCCCCAGCCCTGGGTCCAGCGCGCTGATACTGGCGCCTGCTGACCCAGGCTGTGCAGGAGGCGGGAGCCCTGGGAGGGGAGCCCCAGCCTGCTTGCCCACCTGCTGTTGAAGCTGCTGGAACTTCCTCCAAGGGATACCTACAGCCAGAGGCTGCAAGTATTGTTACCAAGGAAACCAACTCAGGCCAGCTGAAGTCTGGAGGACAGGCTGGGATGACACGCTCCCGCGGGGTAGGGGGAGGGTGCTGGGCCAAGGGGACCAGTCCTGGTTGTCCAAGATACCCCCACGCCCACCTCCCCAGGCATGATTGACAGTCCTTTGGGTCTCTCCGTGGCTCCCCAGGCTCTGCTGTCGAGTGACTGGGGCCAGTGTCCCAGGCCTTGAGACTCCCCAGCGTGGAGGTGCCTCACCTTCTGCATCCAGAGAGGAGGCTGAGGCTCGAGGGCCACCGCCCTCCAGTCCCCAGCATCAGGGTGGGAGCCACGGTTGTGTGTGCAGGACACTGAGGTCTGGGCCCCAAATTAGAAGCGGCCTCCCTGCTGGAGTCCCAGGGCCCCCGTCCCCGGCAGCGGCGGCTGCAAGAGTGCCCCGCCTGGTTTCTGTTTGCAAAGCCAGTGAAGCCAGCAGACCCCATCCCAGGTTTCCCCACCCCAGCAACCCCTCTCTGTGCCGGGACGGACTAGAAGGTAGACATGGGGGGAGCGACTGGATCTGGGCCGTCTCCCAGCCGGGCTTTCTAGGGCTGTAGGATGTCGTGATGGGCTTTGAGTGGCAGCCCTGAGGGGATGAGAGATTCCAGGGCCCCACCCTCTGGGGCTCGAAGGCTGGATGAGGGGCTTGCTCTGGGTCAGCTTGAGGCCAGAAGCAGGGCTTGGAGGGCTGCCCGGTCCTGCCCGGGAGAGTTCTGTGCTCTCAGGAGGACAGGGCAGTTTTCGTGCAGACAGCTGGCCTGGGCCTGGGCAGTGGACTCTGGGGAGTGGGTGGGGCGAGGGAGTTCCCATAAGTGTCAGGACTGTTTGTCTTCCTGGTTCTGATCCCTGATGCGGGGGAGGCAGGGCCTGCCCAGAACAATGGCCGGAGCCGGCTTGGCCAGCTCTGGGGTGGGGGCGGGGTGGCCAAGACAGCACCACTTCTGGGCAGGGGCTGAGTCAGGCCCCCTGAGATGCTTTTCTTCCTCTGCTTCCTTCCCAGATACAGCCGCCTGTCCTGGGAGCCTGGACTGTGCCCTGAAGAGGCGGGCACGGTGCCCCCCAGGTGCACATGTCTGTGGGCCCTGCCTCCAGCCCTTTCAGGAGGATCGGCAGGGGCTCTGTGTGCCCAGGATGCGCCAGCCTCTGGGTACGGCCTCTCCCCTCCCCCCAACCTGGTACATCCGCTCTCTTCCTTAGCACTCGGCTCGGGTGTCCTGTACTTTGTGGGATGCCAGGACTCGCCAGTCTCCCTCCAAGTGGCCTGGTGACCCTTTCCGGATGGCACCATGAGGAGTTGGGTAGTGGGCTGGGGCCTGGGGCAGTCACCCTTCCCAGGGCCACCGGTACCCAGCATGAAGTGCCAGGGTGACCCCAGGAGAGACAAGGTCAGTTCCCCAGGCCTGAGTCTCCGCAGAGTCAGGCTCCCACCTCTCCACCCCGCGAGCTGCCTCTGCTCTTTGCCCAGCACCTCTTCTCTCTCCATCACTCACTCGTCCTGTCTGCTTGAATGCCCTGGTGCTGCCCTGACCCAGCGTCTGTTGGGATGGTGCCAGCCAGAGTGACTTCAGGTGTGATGGGGCATTACAGAGGGTATTGGGGCTGAAGTGTTGGATAGGGTGGGAGGGGCTTCCAGGAGGAACATGTCCCTGGCAACGAGTTGGGGGGTGGGCCCTGAAGGCATGTGGTCTGGGATGGGGAGGCCCATCCACAGCCCCTCCCTTCCTCCTGGTGACCAGGCAGGGGTGGGGGTTAGGACGGGGCTTCTCTGCGTCCCTTGGGAAGTCCTGCCCCCCTCGGCCGAGGAGGCCCACGCAGCCCGGGTGACGCACTGTCCCTGTGTTCCTCCCACCACTTTGTGGGAGGCGGGTAGGGAGAGGGCCGGCACCCCTGTCCTGTGCTGGCTTCTGCGTGTTCCCCCTGCACTTGCTCCTTGCCTACTCGCCTGGGAATTGCCGCTCACACAGTTGCTTCAGCTGTCACCATGGCGACTAGGATGGCCAGGGCCTCGGGCTGGCACCTGGTCCTCTGGCTCCTGGGGCCTAAGAGGAGCCTGTAGGGAGGAGACCCAGGCCTGGGGACTGGCTGGCGGATGGGCCTTCCGGCTCTCTCTGGGAAGGCCACCTGTAGCTGGTGTTGCCAGGGAGGGCCCAGGGCCTCTCCAGCTGATGGCCCCTCGACCTCGCCAGGGGAGGGCTTGCACCAGCCCAGACTGGAAGAGGAGATCGACTTCCTGGCCCAGGAGCTAGCCCGGCAGGAGGCAGGGCGCCCCAGGCTCAAGGCCCCACCCCAGCTTGAGGCACAACAGCGGCCCCCAGAGGCGGGTGAGACCCTGACCCGTGCATCTGTCCTGCTCCCTACACCCTTGACCCCAGCCCGGTCTTGCTGTGCTAACTTGCCATCTCCCTGCAGCGGCCACCCTGGGGCTTTCAGAGCGAGGCCAGGGACTCGATCTGGGCCTCCCCTCCACGCGGGGAGCCCCGGCGCCCACACCCCGCCCCTCCCTGGGCCCCGCTGTGTCGTCTGGGCCTGTGCACATGTCCCCCCTGGAGCCGCGGGGCGGGCACGGTGACGGCCTCACCCTCGGTAGGTCCGGCCGGGCGGGGAGGCGGGGTCCTGCCCCGAAGGCTGCCCTCACCGCACCCCCTCCCTGCAGCGCTGATCCTGGCGTGCTCCGTGGCCGGCGCGGCCGCGCTGGCGGTGGCGGCTCTCTTCTGGTGGCGGTGAGCGCGGGGCGGGGTGGGGCCGGGCGGGTGGGAGGGGATAAAGGGGCGGGGCTGGGGAGGGTGGTGACCCCGAAGGTCTCTTCGTTCCCCTCAGGCTGCAGCAAGACATCCGCCTGACACAGAAGGCCGACTACGCGGTCCCGCAGGGGCCCAGCTCCCCAGCTCCGCCGGGGATCTCGGTGCGTGGCCCCGCCCCGCTCCTCCCCGTCCCACCCCTCCGTCCCGGGCCTGACCCTCCCGCCCCACCCCTCCCGCAGCCCGGGGACCAGCGGCTGGCGCACAGTGCGGAGATGTACCACTACCAGCACCAGAGGCAGCAGATGCGATGCCTGGAGCGGTAAGACGCCCCGCCCAGTGCTGCCCACCCACCCACTCCAGGGGCTGCTGCCTCCTCCTCAGCCCTCCCCACCTCCACCCCGGCCTGCCGCCACCCCTGCCCTCTGCCCTGGGTCGCTGGCACCTGCACGGTGAGGGAGCACCCAGCGATCCTGCCCCCCACCCAGGCATAAAGAGCCTCCCAAGGAGTTGGACTCTGCCTCCTCCGACGAGGAGAACGAAGACGGCGACTTCACGGTGTACGAGTGCCCGGGCCTGGCCCCAGTGAGTGCGGGGCTAGGGGGTGGGGGGTATGGGCCGAGGGAGGGGTGCAGGGGGAGGCGGAGGGGGGTCCCTGCCCTGCTCTGGGCCCACCTAACGCCAGCGTTCGCAGACGGGAGAGATGGAGGTTCGGAACCCATTGTTCGACCATGCCTCGCTGTCCGCGCCCCCGCTGCAGTGACCTGAAGGCTGACACCCACCCTTTCGCCCACCCTCTCGAGGACGTGATGCACACTGGTGGGGAGGAGCAGGGGGCCCGGCCTTTCCCATTAGAGAGGGTGTCCTGATGCGCGCCTGCTTGTGGCTGGGGCCTCAGCGGCTAGGAACCCCTCACAGGGCAGACTCCTGCCTGACTGTGCCCCCTTGTTGCACCTGTCCCAAGTGTGGAACCCCCCCAGTCGAGGGGAGGAGGAGAACCCTAGAGACCAGGCATGGATTGGTAATACCGGAAACAAGCCAATTAAAGTACATTTCAAAACTTTGGCTGAGTGTGTTAGAGACTGACCTCCCCGTCAACAGGCGGCCATGGTGGATGGACCCTGGAGTGGGTCTTTGGGCCTTCTGCTGCACCCCCAGCCTGGGAAGACCCTGTCACTGCCTGCTGGGGAAGAGGGCTGGGGAGGGGACAGTATGGGTGCATGGCCAGGCCAGTTTGGAGTTAGTGCTCTTTCCTCAAACACCCCATCCTGTGTATGATGACAAGGGCTGGGAGTGGGCATTGAAGATGCCAGGCAGTGGGCACTGAGGCCTCCAATCCTGCCTGCCTCCATCTGGGCCAGGAGGGATGGGCTGCACACCTTGTCTCTGGGCTTCCTGTGGGACCACGTGGACTCCCGGGCCCCTGCAGCACATAGGGGGTATGCCAGGCAGAGGAATGGGCTTCCTGTGGGACCACGTGGACTCCTGGGCCCCTGAAGCATGTAGGGGGTATGCCAGGCAGAGGAAGCTAGGCTACACACAGGTGGGTAGACCAGGGTGGGCAGCTGAGGTGACAGAGGTGGTGGGGTCTCTGAATGTCAGGAGGTACCTCTGAGTCCACCTCAACCCCCCGCCAAGGAGCAGGAAAGCCAGTGGAGGGGGAGGTGACCTTCACCTGAAGTCCCAGAGTAGGGTCCAAGTTTTGTGCTCAGAAGTGATGAGGAGACTGGGCTGGGAGGAGGGGCTTCTGGGGTCCAGGGAGCAGTGGGAGCCTGGTGCAGACAGGGTGGGAGTCAGGCCTGTCTGCCCCACCAAGGGTGGGGAGGAAGGGTGGTGGGGTTCAGAAGCCCCTTAGTGAGTCCTCGGGGCGGGGTCCCGAGGTTGCTGGACCTCTGGCTCCTAGCGCGGCAGCCCTGCAGAGGGTGGACACGGCCCGCTTGGGGCAGTCTGGTCCCTCAGGTGGGGCTGGGCAGTGGAAGCCGGGTTGGTCCTCCTTAGAGTTAGTGGCTCTCCTGAAGCAGTGTGTCGCTAGGGCTATGGCCTTGGGTGGGCCCCCAGCGGGAAGCCACGGTGTCCCTCTGGTGTGCTGGTGTGGGAGATGGAAGGGGGTGGGGACAGGGAGCTGGGAATGAGCGCAGGGTGGCATGTGGGCAAGGCATTGAGGACCCTTGTCCCCTGTTACTTAGTCCATGTCATGAGGGGGAACGGCCACAAAGAAAACTGGGGGACAGAGAGGTTAAGGCCTCCCTTAAGGGCAAAGGCCAGTCACCAGCTGAACCCTGGAGACCCAGGACTGAAGGTTGCCCTGGAGCCCTGGAGTCCGTGGATTCCTGCAGCCCCTGCAGCCTCATGCTGCTCTGACCTGGGCAGAGGATGGCCACCCACGTGCCCTGGTGGACCACCGACTCCCTCCAGACAGCAGTGCCTAGGCGGGGTGGAGGGAACACCCAGCTGCAGCCAAAGGGGCGTCTTGGGGCCAGAGGGCCAGAACACACCTGTCTGCCCCCAGGGCTGGGTCAGCCCAGCCAAGTGGGGCCACGGGCTCGGAGCGCCCCCTGGTGGCGGAGCTTGGCTGTGGGCTCCTGCAGAAGGGGGCGAGGGCAGCAGGGGGAGCCCGCGCTGCTTTTCTCCAGGGAGAGTGTGAGGCCAGGGCTTTGGGGAGCCCCTTGGGGAAGAGGGGTGCACAGAGGCTGGCAGTTGGCCAAGGGAGCCCCAGGTCAGGTGCAGCTGCGGGGGCAGCAGTCACAGCAGGCAGCTGCCTTCAGCCTCACTGCGGACCACCTGAGGCCACCAGCCCCTTCAGCCCTCCTGCCCTTCCCACCTGGCCGGGGGTCCTGGCCACATCCCATCCAGGGGGAGCTCCAGGGCCTGCTGGGCCCCCTCCAGGGCCCTGCACACCACAGCCTGCCCCGGCTCAGCGCCTGGTGCCGCTGGAGCGGCAGAGGTGTGCGTGCAGGACGGGGTCTCCAGACCCGCCCACCTCCGGGCTGTCGGGGGCTTGGTTCAAGCAGTGATTGCAGTTTGGCTGCTCTGCTTGAGCTCACCGGGGCCAGTGGCGGGAGTGGGCACTGGGCTCCGTGGGGCCGAGAGCCCAGTGCGTGGGCTGAGGGGCCTGGTCCCAGCCCCTGGCCCCTCTTCCCTGACTAGCGGCCGGCCCTCGTTTCACTGAAGAGGCCTCTAGGAGGAGCCTCTTCCCTTGGGCCCTGGGGACCAGTTAGGGGCCCTCCAGGCAGGTCCCCCTGGAGCAGCGCCACACGTGGCTGGGCTGCGGGGGTGACTGTGTGTTCCAGGTCCAAGGTGCTCATGGACAACTGAGCCAGCCGTGAGTGCCTGCCTGCACCCTGTTGACTCTGGGGCCTGGCACCGAGTTGGCAGGAGGCCCCGCTTTCTCTCTGACTCAGGCTCGCCAGTCTCTTTCTTTTTCGCTCAGAATCTCTCATTCTGACCCATTTTTGGGCCAAATCCTGAGCCCCATTTCCCAGAAAGCAGGTTCTCACGAATGGGGCCCTGGCTGCCCCCCGAGCAGGTAGGCGTGCAACGGGCCCCGGGGAGCATCCCAGGCGAGGGTGGGGCGGCTCCTGTGAGTCCACCCAGGAAGGGAGCGGGCTGCGGGTGTGGCTGGGGCCTCTGGCAGAGCCCCCGCCACCTGGCAGTGCAAACAGGAAGGGCAGAGGCCCTGGCAGCCAGGAGCCAGGTCGCCAGCGGTCTGTGGGGGGGTCGGCTCCTTCCTGCCCTCCCCCACTGCCCTCGGGGTGCCTGCCACAGGCAGAGGGGGTGGGGTCCTCGGGGGTGCCGGCCACCCTCTGTTCTGGCCAGCCCGATGCCACATCCACCCCGCGGGCCTCCAGACGGTTTCCGACGGTTCCCACGGCCCTCCCCCAACACCCCCCGCCCCCCAGTGTTGCGCAAGAGCCTCGCCACCACCGCTCAGAGCCTCTGCTGGGGGTGAGGAGCCTCAGAGGGGCCAGAGGGCCCCCTTCTCCCAGACCGGCCTCTGTATCCCCCATGGGTGTGCTGACGGCTCCTCAGTTCCCGTCCTGGACACAGTCTGGTCCTCACCAGGGGACGAGAGTGGGGACAGGCTGGTAGTCCCGGGAGCCCAAGAGTGGACAGGGTGATGGGCGGCCCCCAGGACATCACAGGTGGCAGGCCTGGTGAAGGTTCCAGGCTGGTGTTCCTTCCACGACACCCAACCTGCAGCCTCCAAGAACCGGACTGGCCTGAGGCCCTCAGGACGCTAGCGCCAGGGCTGGGCCTTGCTGGCCACATCCGGCGGAGGTGAAGGAAGCTAGTGACTGAGAGCAGAGTGGGCTGGAACCAGGGCAAAAGGGGAAGGAACTGGACCTCCATGCCTGGGCCCCAGGACTGGCGGACGGCAGGGTGGGGAGAGGGCCTCTGGACTGCTGTCTTCCTTTTCCTGGAGCAGGTGCTCACGTCAGGGACACAGCGACTCCTTCCCTTTCCAGCCTGGAAAACCCCCTCCATACTCCCCCGCCCTGGGCTGTGGGGCCTGGAGGAAGAGACCCGGAGCCCCCAAGGGCGGCGTCCCAGCCCAGGTTCCCGCATCTCTTCCTGGCCTGGCCAGACCCAAGGCCACCCAGGCTGGGGCTCCTGCAGACCAATGCCCTTGGTGGGGAAGGAAGGTGTGGCAGCCCCACAGCCCACTGGAGCCAGGCCCAGCCCGGCGCTGTCCACCAAGGGTGTGTGCTTGGGCCCTGTGTGGACCCTGCGACGGAGCCCCTCCCAGGGAATCCGGGTTCTGGGACAAAGGTGTCCTCGAGGCCGCAGGGATGGGCGGCATGGAGAGGCCTGGCGAGAAGCAACGCGCGGGAGGAACCTCAGCCTCCCGGGTGGAGCTGAGCGCAGTGAGTCTGCAGCCAGAGGGTCTGGGGGCCCACCGCAGAGCCGAGAGGGGGAGCGGGGGAAGTGGGTGATGACACAGCGCCAGGGGAGGCGGCGGCCCGCGCCCGGCGGCCGCAGGGAAGCACGCCTGCTCTCCGTGGCACCCCTGGCAGGGCAGTGGGCGGCAACTGAGTCCTCGATGTCAGGGTCGCCCTTTCCGGGTGGGGGCCACCTCCACTTGCAACGGCCTCCCCATCCCTGAGGCCAGGCAGGCCCTCTCCTCCCGGGCCAGCCGGCGGGTCATCTCCAGGCCTTTCCAGAGGCCAGCAGGGGTGGGAGTCACGGTCCTGGACCTTGTCTGGGTACCCTTCCGGGAGCCGCCACCCACCAGCAGCCAGGGGCCTCTTGGGGGAGGCGAGGCGGCATTTGGATGCTGGTGGTGTCAAAGGTCACTGGGGGCGGGACGGGAGCGGGAAGATACTCTGGTGGCCTTCCTCCGGAGCAGACGAAAGGAGAGTGTTTGCAGGCGTTTGCAGGCAGCGACCCAGCGCGGGGGAGCAGCTGTGGTTTCAGGGCGTTCCCGCAGAGTGGAGGCCGTGATTTGAGGAGCCGTGAATGCAGAATGCTGGTGAGTCTCTGGCCTTGAGGGAGGCCTGGGCTGGGAGCCTGGGGCCAGTGGAGAGCTGGAGGACACAGCCTCTCTTCCTGTGTCCCCTGCAGGGCTCAGCCCCACTCCGAGCCTCCGGGCTCTGGGGGGCCTGGCCATGGCGGCCCTTCTCTCCACTGTCTGGCTCTGGTGGCGGCTTGGGGCGGCCCCCGGGGGAGCCCCAGCCCCACAGCCCACGACCACCATCCTCGTCTGGCACTGGCCATTTGCCAGCCAGCCCCCAGAGCTGCCCGGGGACACCTGCACCAGGTACGGGGTGGCCCGCTGCCGCCTGACCGTCAACCGCAGCCTGCTGGCCGGCGCCGACGCCGTGGTCTTCCACCACCGAGAGCTGCAGACCCAGCAGGCCCGCCTGCCCCTGGCTGAGCGGCCGCGGGGCCAGCCCTGGGTGTGGGCCTCCATGGAGTCGCCCAGCCACACCCGCGGCCTCGGCCGCCTCCGAGGGGTCTTCAACTGGGTGCTGAGCTACCGGCGTGACTCGGACATCTTTGTGCCCTACGGCCGCCTGGAGCCCCGTGAGGGGCCGGCGCCTCCGCTGCCGGCCAAGCGCGGGCTGGCCGCCTGGGTGGTCAGCAACTTCCAGAAGCGGCAGCGGCGCGTGCAGCTGTACCGGCAGCTGGCGCTGCACCTGCGGGTGGACGTGTTCGGCCGCGCGGCCGGGCAGCCCCTGTGCGCCAGCTGCCTTCTGCGCGCCGTGGCTGGCTACCGCTTCTATCTGTCCTTCGAGAACTCCGAGCACCGGGACTACATCACCGAGAAGTTCTGGCGCAACGCGCTGTTGGCCGGCGCCGTGCCCGTGGTGTTGGGCCCGCCGAGGGCCGCCTACGAGGCCGTCGCCCCGCCCGATGCCTTCGTGCACGTGGACGACTTTGGCTCGGCCCGCGAGCTGGCCGCCTTCCTCACCAGCATGAACGAGAGCTGCTATCGGCGCTACTTCGCGTGGCGAGACCGGTTCCGCGTGCGGTTGTTCAGCGACTGGCGAGAGCGCTTCTGTGCCATCTGTGCCCGGTTCCCCCAGCTGCCCCGTGGCCAGGTCTACCAGGACCTTGAGGGCTGGTTCCAGGCCTGAGCTCTGCCCATGGAGGGGGGAAGGGGCGGGTGGCTGGGGAGCTGGACATGTGGGTAGAGGGGTGGGTGTTGAAATCAAACCACCGGCATCCGACCGGACCCCCATAGGCAACGGCAGGGCGGACATGGAGGCTGGGGTGGGGGGCTGGGAAGCAGGGCTCGTCTGGGCAGCCTGCCTGGAGGAGGAGGCTGCTGGGCATTGGAGCCACTCTTCTGAGGCAGAGGCGAGAGCAGGGAGGGAGGGATGGAGTACGGGGTGCTGAGGTCCGTCAGGCCCTCCGTCCCTACCTCGATCATATCTCAGACGGGCGGGGGCTGAGAGAGGCTGTAGGCAGGGCCCTCGGGGCTGCGGACACGACCCCTGAGGTCTGTGGGGTACAAGCCGGCCCCCAGCCCATAGCTGGGGTCCCTTTGTCCCGGATGTGCAGTCTGGAGCCTGCAGACCCTGTGGCCTGCTGCCCCCTGGGGAGGGGAGAGCAACGAATAAAGACACAAGCAGAGTGTGCGTGGACTCTGCCTCCCCTGCGCCCCCGCCACAGGGGCCTCCTGTCCTGGCCAGATCCGCCCCCGCCCCCAGGCTCGTCCTCCCGGCCTCCATCTGCCTCACTGAAAGGCTCTGCAGCAGAGAGCCCGCCCTGACGCCCTCCACCCCGAAAGGCCCAGGGGCGGGGAGCAGAGGCCCAGCTTAGAAACGTGGCTGGGGGACGTGTGCAAGGCGCCCTGGGACTTCATTCTCAGGCTGTGGGCATCCAGGGTGTGATGAGGCCCGGTTAGATGTGGGCTCTCTGTCACTGGTGGCAGCGTGGGCATGGGGGAGCACCAGGTTCCTGCTGCACCAGGGGTCCTGGTGTGCAGGGGAGGGGGATGGGGGCTGGCGCTGAGCCTCTGGGTGGCACTGCCAGGGCCCCAGGTGGGTGGGCAGCAGGTGGTAGCAGGAAGCTGCTGCCCTCCCCCTTGGCAGTGGCTTCCTGTCCTGACCTAGCCCCACGTCCTGATAGAGGAGAAGGAAGTGTCCTCAGGCTTCAGGGGGAGGGGGGAGGAGGAGGAGGGGAGGAGGGGGAGGGGGAGAGGAGGAGGGGGGAGGGGAGAGGAGGAGGGGGAAGAGGAGGGGAGGAGGGGGGAGGGGGAGGAGGGGGGAGGGGGATGAGGGGGGATGGGTCCCCACCCCCTCCTGCCTGGCGCTCAGTTTAGAGCCTTCTCTGTGTAGCGCGACACCACTCGGTTTGCCCCTCCCATTCACAAATTGGGAAACTGAGGTTGGGAGGAGCCCAGAGAAGCGCAAGGCAGGACGCTTCTTGCAGCAGGGGCGGGCCTGCCCTCTGCTGGCCTCCCCGGGAATGGGCCTCCCCACGCGGCTCAGACCTGGCCAGGCACTGCCCCAAGCCTGCAGGTGCACTGGCCCCAGACACCCCTGCAGAGGCCACAATCACCCACACCCACAGGAAGAGAAAGCGGCCCCTCACAGAGGGCGCAGCCTTAGCCTCCCCAAACACCAGCCTGCCTCGCCTGCACAGGGTGGTTCTCTGGGTCCCTTCTCCCCCTGGCTGAGCCCAGGGAGCTGCAGCCCCCACCGAGCCCAGCCAGGGCCGCCCTAAGTGGCTCATTCACAAGGAGCACAGGAAAGTCTTACAGGGGAAGGGCAGCCCACCTGCTGCCCTTCTAGTCAGTACGTCCCCCCACCAAGGTGCAGGTGGGGTTGCCCCCAGTCCGGCAGGAAAGCCAACTCTTTGAGCCTTTAGAGACATGCCCGCTCTGCACAGGTAGGACCTGCATCCGAGGCTGCGCGCCCCCTCCCCAAGTGTGGGCAGCTGTCCCCCACCAGCCCCCAAGTGCCCCAGGCACTGGGATCTGGCTCTCAGGTTCAGATGAAATTCCTGCCATCGTCAGCTCTTCTGCGCGGAGGGCAGACAGAGGTGGGGACCTGGTGGGGAGCGAGCATCCCCCAGCATCCCCCCAGGGGCCACGGGCCGGGGCCAGGGTCGACCTCGGAGCGCCTCTAAGAGAGGACTATTTCAGGGGTTGGGGTGCTGCGCCTCGGCTCGGCGCCCGTGGGAGAAGAGCGCCCTGGGACTGAGTCGGGGATCTCGGTTTACGTCTGGGTTCTTGGGCGCATCACCTCAACGCCTAGAGGGAGGGGGGCAACCAGAAAGCCTCTCGTGGCGGGTCAGAGCTCCGGGAACCGCCCAAACGCCGGTGGGCAGGCGACCCGGGTCGGGCGACGTGCGGAGGGCACCCGGCGGCCCCTTTAAGCGGGGGCGGCGCAGGCAGGGCGCGGGCGGGGGGCGGTGCGAGTCGCTGCCGCCGCGGCCGCCGAGGCGGAGCCAGCGCCGAGCCGGTCCCGGAGGCTCGAGACCCCGCCCCGCGCGGGCGATGCCGAGCAGCGCGGCGGGCGGCGGGCGGCGGGGCGCGCAGAGGAGCGGGCCGCAGCGCGGAGGCGGCCGGAGCGCGGCCCCGCCATGGGCTTCCTGCACCAGCTGCAGCTGCTGCTCTGGAAGAACGTGACGCTGAAGCGCCGGAGCCCGGTGAGCGACCCCCGGCGCCGCGGGCCGGCCGGAGCCGGAGGCTGCGGGCACCGGGGCCGGCGGCGCGCTCCCCGCGCGCACGTGCGGCGGCCCGGCCGGGCGCGCGTGGACCCCAGGCGGGCGGGGCGGCGGGTGGTCGCCCCTTCCTGCCCTCGCCCCTGCCCGCGCTCTGGCCTCCAGAGAGGGGGCTTGGCTGTACCCGGCCCGCCGCCCGCGTCCGCTGACATTCGTGGAGCTCGGCTGAGTCACGGGGCGGGCGCCCTCCGCAACGCGCTCTCCCGGGCCAGCCTCAGGGCTGGAAGGTGGCCCCCGGCTCCTGGGGGAGCGGGAGGCCCTGCTTCCCCCGGCAGAGGACCGGCTGGGAGTCTGGGTCCGACTCAGAGGCGCTGAGGTCTCTGGGCCCAGCCCTGGTGCCCCTGCAGGGACCCTGCCCCTCCTCCAGGCGCAGCCCTCTGTCCTTGGACAGGAGCCTCTCCTCGCACACATCCACCGACCCTCGCTCACGGGCTCGCGCCGCGTCCTCGCTGTGCCTGCCTTGGCCCGCCCAGGCCCTGCCGCACCCTTTTGTCCTTCGGGGCCCTCCTCCCTGAAGCGGTCCACTCTCCACTCCCCCAACCCGGCCTCCCCCCGGGACTGGGTCCTCTGACCACCATGCTCCCCAGCCCTCTGCCCTACCCTTGGGGGTGCAGGGCACAGCACCTGTCAGGGGCTGAAGCACCGGTGAGGAGTGGGGCTGGGGCGGTATGGGTGTCATCACACTGACCGCCACTGCTCCGGCCTTGGGAAGGGCAGGGGCATCTGCTGGCCTGCCCAGATGGCACCAGCCACATCGCAGCAAGGCCTGGGCAGCTCGGGTTCCTGACAGGACACTGGGGATTTTCCAGCATGGGGCTCAGGGCAGGTTGGGGTCTGGAGATGGAACCTGAGGTGGAGGCATCCTCCTGCTCCTCTGGAGTTTGGGGGCTCCTGTCCCACCTGGCCCCGGGGCCCCTTGAGCCGACCTGCTCCTGCCTGGGCCCCTCCCTGAGAGGGGTTTCAAAGTGCACAGCGGGAAACCCAGACCTGCAGATGGGCAGGGTAGCCGTCATCACCCTGGCCTGGCAGGATTCCCCTGGGCACCTGGCCCTGGCAGGGAGCCAGGCTTGTGTTCGCTCCCTGCCCGCGGCGCCCGGGGCTGGCTGGCACTGGGCTTGTGGATCAGACCCGCAGCCTCTGGTGCTGCCTCCTCTGCTGCAGGTTTTGGGTAACTGGGGCCAGCAGGGCGGGGCCCTGGGGAGGGATTGAGACTGGACGTGGGCATGCGTCAGTGTCAGCCCTCAAATTCCTGGCAGGGAGGATGGGAGCTAGGAGCAGAGGCTCCCATGAGGGCCCCAGCATCTCCTGGGGACCCCAAGGCTCAGGGAAGTGGGCACCTGGCAAGCAGGGGGGAGGTGCCCACTGACTTACACCCAGGAGTAGCCCCCGAATGTCAGGTTGGGCCTCCCCAGAGCCTTCCTTGCCCCGCCCCATGGTGCCCCCAAGGATGGCTGGGCTTGTGGAGGTCCTTGGCCTGTGGCCACAACACAGCAGGAATTCTTCCTCCAGGTGGCTGAGGCCTCGCTGGGCTCACGCAGGGAGCTGGGGCAGGCTAGGTGGCCGGCGCACTCGTCCACTTTTCTGGGAGGGTCTTGGGCGTCACAGTTGGCTCCCTGGACTTGGCTGGCAGAGGGTCTGCCTGCGTGCTGCGTGCCTCGCTGAGGGTGCATATGTGCCCTGGGAGAAGCCTGGTCTGGGGCAGGAACCGAGGCTCTCTGTGCCTGGCTCGCTCCACCTCCCCAAGCTCTGCGCCTCGGTTTCTCCATTTGCCGGTGTGGACCTCGGTCTGGATCCCAGTCTGTTCTGGGGCTTCTGGCTGCTCCTGGTGGGGGGACCAGGTCCCTGCAGTCGGGGGCAGCGCCTCCGTCCTCAGGCCTCACCTGTTCTCTTCTGGACGCAGCGGGAAGGGCCCGGAGGGGACACACGGGGCGCTGGCCCGTCTCCAGGGCCAGGGGTCTGACCACCTTGCAGACCGCTGGGTGGGGCGCCCAGGTGGGGCTGAACCTGCACTGCCTGCGGTAACTAGATGCCCCTCTGGCCACCCGCCCGCCAAGCAGGCCTCCCTCCTCCCAGCAGCTCATGTGCGGCCGTTGCTATAGCAATGAGGAGGCAGCAGGCCGGTTGCTGCAGTTACTCGTGGAGGTGTGGTGCCCGGAGGCAGGGTGGGGGTGGGTGGGGCCGGCTCAGCGGCCGTGACCCCAGCCACGCTCGGTGTGCAGGCGGCAGGCGCCTGTCCTGGTCCACGATGCCTCCTGGGCTGGCCTCAGGCTGGCTGCTGGCTCAGGGCGGGGGTGGAGGCTGGCACGGGCTGGGGCGGGCGTGGGGCGCAGACACACAGCAGGGTGTTCCACACCACAGAGCCCTATTGTCAACCCAGTAAACACAGCAGCATCTGGCCCCGCCCTGGGGGACCAGGGCTTGGGCCCTGGGCCAGAGAGAGCACCGCTGGGTCAGCGCTCTGAAGTCAGTTTGGTGTGGGGGTGAGGCTAAAGGAACCTTGGTGCCTCCGCAGAAGCTCAGTAGGGGTAGGGGTCAGGATGTGCCCTCGGGTGGGCCAGGGACCCCCAAAGAGCAGCCAGCCCAAGGTCCGCCTCCCCCTTCCACCGTGCCCTCCCTGAGCCAGGAGGGGTGCAGGCAGGAATGGAGGGAAGTCTGGACCCCAGGCACTTCTTTCCCGCTCCAGGCAGGCCCCAGCAGGGCTCACCTCGGTGCTCAGCCTGCAGCCAAGTCTCCCAGGGAACCCTGATGAGAGGCCCCAGGCAGGCAGGGCCGCGCCCACTCGAGCCACCTGGGGTCGTGGTGGGCCGGGGCAGGAGGCACCTGCGTCTCAGGGTCAGGGGGCGGGGGGGTGCTGTCAGACCCCTGACCAGGTCTTCCCCGAGGCTTAGGGCCCAGGGCTACAGCCAGGCCCTCCCCTCACCCAGGCCTCACCTTCTTAGGCCTTTGCCAGCAGGGGAGATTGATGGCGCTACAGCTGCAGGGAGGAGGGCTGACCCTGGGGGCGGGGGTGGGAGTCACAGGCAGTCCAGACACTCCTGGATCCTCTGAGATCTTGCCCAGGCGGCCCTGCAGGCAGGCAAGGAGCTGGGCGACGCGTGGGTCAGCGTGGACCACAAGCTGCCTGATTTGTCCCTGCCGGCCTTCAGCGAGGCACATCTGGACTGGGTGTGGAGACCTGGTTCGCTTGAGCCAGAGAACACTGACCCTCTCGCTCCTCAAAGAGGTTCTGGAAGGAAGGGGCTGTGATCTCTGTGGGCTTGGGGGACCTGGGTGGACCTGTGGCCCCTGGCGGGGCACGCAGGGTTCAGTGGGGCTGGGCTGGCCCTGGGAGGGGTGGGTGTCTCTCTGAGGGAGAGTAGGGTTTGGGTGTGTCCTGTCCGGCCCTGGGCAGGTGGCCTCACTCCGCCCGCCCTTTCCAGTGGGTCTTGGCCTTCGAGATCTTCATCCCGCTCGTCCTGTTTTTCATCCTGCTGGGGCTTCGGCAGAAGAAGCCCACCATCTCTGTGAAGGAAGGTGAGGGGCTTCTGGGGCCCGGCCGGGAGGGGCGGGCAGGCGGCCCTCATGGCGTCTCGCACACCCGTCGGTGTGCACACGGCTCCTCCGGGCACAGGGGTGCCCGTCCCCGCCGCGGTCCCACGCCCCACGCCTGGCTGGGCTGGGGTGACCGTGGCGCTGGGTCTCACTGTCTCCTCTGTTCTGTTCTGCCCCCTCCCCGCCCTGCATGGTCTCTGTCCTCCTCCTGGGCCTGCATGCAGTCTGTAAGTGCGTGGTCGCCTCCCGGCTGGCCCGGGCAACCTCAGGAGCCCTGAGGGGCTTCCTGGTGAAGCTTGCGCCCTCCCCCGCCCCTCGCTTGCACTAACGGAGTCTCCTGGCCAGCTGGGTCCTGCAGGGCCCCTGCCTGCTGTCAGGAACAGCTGGCTCAGTGGGGTGGGGGTGGGGTGGTGGGAGGTCAAGGCTGGAGTCCCCTGGACGTCGGTGGCTCCCTGGTCAGGCTCCCCGGTGTCACTCAGGGTGGGGTTGCCTGGCCCTGCTGTGCAGGGCTGCAGAACCTGGCCGCTGTCCACTCAGACCTAGTGGGCTCTTGCGTTCACTCTACTAACCAGCTGGCCAGAGAGGTCAGAGGTCACTGCCCAGTAGGGGCCCCCTGTGCTCCTGAGCCCTGGGGGCAGTGCCGCCTTGTGTTCTTGGTGAAGCAGTCAGAGCGCTGGCTTTGGCTGGTGGAGGGAAGAGGGATGCTCTAGCAGTTGTGGGGAAGGGATGGTGAGATGCCCTTTGACCTCTGACCTGCTGGGGTCATCTGCACTAGAACACTCAGCCTTCTGTTTCCTGTCTGCTGCCTGCAGCTGCTTTTCTTCCTGACTTTCTCTAAATCTCTCTTCTCGGCCTCTGTCTCTTCCCACCCCCCAACCCCGCCCCTCCCCGGCCCTGGGCCCTCTCGCCTGCCCCCCAGCCTTCTACACGGCGGCGCCCCTCACCTCCGCCGGCATCCTGCCGGTCATGCAGTCGCTGTGCCCCGACGGCCAGCGGGACGAGTTTGGCTTCCTTCAGTATGCCAACTCCACGTGAGTGCCCCGCCCCCGGCTGCCCCGCCCCGGGCCTGGGCCCCGCCCCCGGCTGCCCCACCCTGGGCCTGGCGGCCTGCAGGTGACGGCCAGTGGTGCTGCAGGGTCACACAGCTGCTGGAGCGCCTCAACCGCGTGGTGGAGGAGGGCAACCTGTTTGACCCGGCGAGACCCAGCCTGGGCTCGGAGCTAGAGGCGCTGCGCCAGCACCTGGAAGCCCTCAGCGCCAGCCCAGACCCCCTGGACGGCCGCGCAGCCCGACCTGCAGGTGCGCCTGGGGGCGGGGCGGTGCCGGAGCCCTCGGTCAGCGGTCAGCGGGGTTTGAAGCCGGGCTCGGGTGCCTCCTGCCGCGGGTCCCACGCCCACACCCCTGCCCGGTGCTCACCTGGTGGCTGCTGCCCGTCACCGTGGCTCAGCCACAGTGGGAGCTGCTAGGAGCTCAGTTCTGAGGCCCTTTAGGGCTCTCTGGCCCCGGGCAGGGCCGGCCTTCAGCCCTGTCCTTCTGCCTGTCCAGGGTCCTCCTTCTCTCTGGACTCGGTGGCCAGGGACCCGCGGGAGCTGTGGCGCTTCCTGACGCAGAACCTGTCGCTGCCCGACAGCGCGGCCCGGGCTCTGCTGGCCGCCCAGGTGGACCTGCCTGAGGTGAGGGCCAGGAGCCTCAGTGGAGCGCCTGTGTCTGCTCCTGGGAGCCCCCTGCCCTGGTCCTCCCCCTGGCTTCCGTGGGGGTGCAGGGCTCCTGTGTCTGCTCCTGGGGGAGCCCTGGCCCTGGCCCCCCGCCGGCTCCCGTGGGGGTGCAGGGCTGGAGCCCCAGCAGCTGAGCCACGACCCCCTCACGCTCAGGTCTATCGCCTGCTTTTTGGCCCTTCGCCTGGCCTGGATGGGGGTTCAGGGCCCCCCAGGAATCAGCAGCCCCTGTTCCGGATGGAGGTGAGGGACACACGCTGCCTGCTTCTGGGTGGGTGAAGAGAGGGCTCCCCTTGAGGGTGAGGGGGTCCCCAGGAGTAGGTGGTTGTCCCCAGGAGGCAGGGTGGGAATGCGTCTCTCTCCCTCCCCCTGCCCCCACCTGCTGTTGCAGGACCTGGGTGGTCTCAGACCCGCCCGCTGGGTGGGGCAGGGTAAAGCCCTGGGCCCTGTGGGCCAGGCCTTTGGTATTCTCTTGGCTGGGGCTCCTTTCAGCCATTCCTCTGCACCCTGCCCCCAGGAGCTGCTGCTGGCCCCTGCTCTCCTGGAGCAGCTCACGTGCATGCCAGGCTCCAGGGAGCTGGGCCGGGTCCTCACTGTGCCCCGGGGTCAACAGACAGCACTGCAGGGATACCGGGACGCAGTCTGCAGAGGGCAGGCTGCAGCCCGTGCTCACCGCTTCTCGGGGCTGGCTGCCGAGCTCCGGAACCAACTGGATGCAGCCAAGATCGCCCAGCAGGTGAGGCCTGCCCGCCAGCCGGCCTGCAGATCTGGCACCTGGGCGAGGGGGTGTGCTGGGGCTCCTCGGGAGTGCCTGGGCCCGGGCTCTGCCTAGCTGCCCTTGGGTCCCCTGCCCTGGGCCTTCGATCCAGCCTGTCTTCCCGTCCCTGGTTGGTGCTCCTTGACCCCCGGGCTGCTCCCCTGCTCGCCTCTTGTGTCTCCTGCGGGTGTCCTCCCCATTCCACGCTGACCTCAGCCTGCCCTGCAGAGCAGCCCCCAGACCCTGCGCCTGCCCCTGGGCCTGCGTCTGCCCACTCGCCCCATTTCCCCTCAGCTGGGCCTGGATGCCCCCAGTGGCTCTGCCGCCCCACAGCAACCGCCACCCCCACCGCGGCTGCAGGCACTCCTGGAGGACCTGCTGGATGCCCAGAAGGTCCTGCGGGACGTGGACGTCCTCTCAGCCCTTGCCCTGCTGCTGCCTCAGGGCGCCTGCGCAGGCCGGGCTCCTGGGCCCGCAGCCAGTGGCCCTGGCGGGGCCGCCAACAGCACTGGGGCTGGGGCAGGCCCCGGCTCCAACAGCACAGCTGAGGAGGGGGCCCCGCCCGCTGCAGCCCCGGCCCCCTCGGACGCGCTGCAGGGCCAGTGCTCCGCGTTCGTGCAGCTCTGGGCCGGCCTGCAGCCCATCCTGTGTGGCAACAACCGGTAGGTGGGTGGCAGGGGGCGGGGTGAGGAAGCCGGGGGTTGCTGGGCCTGCCCCCAGGCCTGGCTCTGATGCCCCCTCCCTGGTCCTGGTCCATGGTCCCCTACTCCATGCCAATTGTTTGACACCTGCACCCACTCGGAAGCCCCGCGCCCACCCTTCCCTGCCGATGCCCCGTCCTACCTCGAGTCTCGCCTGCTTGCCCCAGCACCATCGAGCCTGAGGCGTTGCGAAGGGGCAACATGAGCTCCCTAGGCTTCACGAGCAAGGAGCAGCGGAACCTGGGCCTCCTCGTGCACCTCATGACCAGCAACCCCAAGATCCTGTACGCACCCGCGGGCTCCGAGGCAGACCGTGTCATTCTCAAGGTGTGCGCCGCGGGCGGCCTGTGTCCTCTGGGGCAGGAACTGAGGAAGCTGGGCAGAGGGCTCTGCAGGCTGGGGACGCAGTGTGGGGGGGCGGCGGTTGGTAGAATTGGCACGAGAGGGGTGCAGCCCTGGCTCTTGAGAACTCCGGGGCTTGGCTCTCTGGGTGAGGGGACCTGTGAGCAAGTCTGAGGTGCAGGGGCACTTTGAAGGCTGCCTTGAGGATGCCCTGCCTGGCTGGTGTGGCGCAGGGTCCTGGCTGTTTGAGCATGACCAGGGCTGGGCAGCACTGGTGAGGGTAGAGGAGGGGCCGCAGGCAGAGACCGTCCAGAGCGTCGTCCGCTGGGTGAGATTTGGGCAGGGCATCTGCGTGGTTTGGGACCAGCTGAGAGCAGTGTCTGTGGCCCTCCCGGGTTGCAGTCTGGAAGAAGTAGAAACCAGGGCTGGAGATGGTCCAGGAAGGGGAGGGGCTGTGGAGGGGTTCCCTAGGATGAGCATGGGGGGAGATGAGGGCCAAGTGTCAGGGCCACTCGAGACGTACGTGGAGGGGTCCCACAAAGGGCCGGGGAAGACACCGCTGGTGGCAGGGGCTGGGGAGGCTGTGCTTTCCTGGGAGCCGGGCAGAGGGGGTTTCAGGGGAGGCGCTGAGCAGAGGCCTGGGAGGGAAGGCCTTGGAGCTTCCAGGGGCCATCTGGCCAGACCTAGATTGGTGGTTGGTGGGGACTGGCCAGTGGGTGGCCTCCAGCCACGGAGGGAGGTAAGGAGTGAGAAGCCCGCTGCTGGCTGGGGTCCTTCCGTGAGCCCCATGCTCTGCCCTCACCCTCTGCAGGCCAATGAGACCTTCGCCCTTGTAGGCAACGTGACTCACTACGCCCAGGTGTGGCTCAACATCTCGGCGGAGATCCGCAGCTACCTGGAGCAGGGAAGGCTGCAGCAACACCTGCGCTGGCTGCAGCAGGTGCTGGGGGCCGGGCTGGGCGGGTGTGGCAGGTCCCCCTTGGCCAGCCCAGGCCACCCTCTGAACCGGTCTCCCCCTCCCCCAGTATGTGGCCGAGCTGCAGCAGCACCCGGAGGCACTGAGCCTGTCACCCGAGGAGCTGCCGCCCGCCCTGCGCCAGGACAATTTCTCACTGCCCAACGGCTCAGTCCTCCTGCAGCAGCTGGACACCATTGACAATGCGGCCTGCGGCTGGATCCAGTTCATGTCCAAGGTGGGTGGGTGGGCCCCATGGGCCCTGCGGGTGCCCAGGTCGCCTCTCATGACTGTCCTCTCTTAGGTGAGCGTGGACATCTTCAAGGGTTTTCCAGATGAGGAGAGCATTGTCAACTACACCCTTAACCAGGCCTACCAGGATAATGTCACCGTGTTCGCTAGTGAGCCAGCCCCCTGGGCAGGTCCCCAGCCCGGGTCCCCCGCCTCTCCCCTGCCCGAGACCTTCCCATCCCGGTCCCCCTTTACGGTCAGTCACCCGCCCCGCCCCCACCCCCGGCCCCACCCCGCCCCCACCCCCGGCCCCACCCCGCCCCGCCCCACCCCTCGGCCCCGCCCCCACCCCTCGGCCCCGCCCATCTCCCCTCCCTCCGCCCCGCCCCTTCTCCTGTCCCAGGTGTGATCTTCCAGACCCGCAAGGACGGTTCCTTGCCGCCCCACGTGCACTACAAGATCCGCCAGAATTCAAGCTTCACGGAGAAAACCAACGAGATCCGCCGGGCCTACTGGCGGCCGGGGCCCAACACCGGCGGCCGCTTCTACTTTCTATATGGCTTCGTTTGGATCCAGGGTGAGGGCCGACCCTGGGGCCGCGGGGGGCGGGGCGCAGCCTCCGCTGACCACCATCCTCTTGCTCCTCCCACCCGCAGACATGATGGAGCGCGCCATCATCGACACCTTCGTGGGCCACGACGTGGTGGAGCCCGGCAACTACGTGCAGATGTTCCCCTACCCGTGCTACACGCGGGACGAGTGAGTGCCCACCGAGCGCTGGGCGCGCGCTGGGCGCCGCGTCCGCCCGCCTCCGCCTTACGCCCCTCCCTCCCCCCAGCTTTCTGTTTGTCATCGAGCACATGATGCCGCTCTGCATGGTGATCTCCTGGGTCTATTCTGTGGCCATGACCATCCAGCACATTGTGGCTGAGAAGGAGCACCGGCTGAAGGAGGTGGGGGAGATGGAGGAGGGGAGAAGAGGGAAGGGGTGGGGCTGAGGAGGGGGGCGATGGAGACAGGTGAGAGGTGGAGAGGAGTACAGGTGGGGAGCAGCCGTGGGCAGCCCCTTGCCCTGCTGCCCCACAGGTGATGAAGACCATGGGCCTGAACAACGCGGTGCACTGGGTGGCCTGGTTCATCACGGGCTGCGTGCAGCTCTCCATCTCGGTGACGGCGCTGACCGCCATACTCAAGTACGGCCAGGTCCTTGCGCACAGCCACGTGCTCATCATCTGGCTCTTCCTGGCTGTCTACGCCGTGGCCACCATCATGTTCTGGTGAGTGCTGTGTGGCAGCAGCGGGCTGGAGGGTGGACTTGCTTCGAGTAATGACCCAGGACTCGGGTGTGGTTGACGGCCCATGGCCCTGCCTGCCCCCAGCTTCTTGGTGTCCGTGCTGTACTCCAAGGCCAAGCTGGCCTCGGCCTGCGGCGGAATCATCTACTTCCTGAGCTATGTGCCCTACATGTACGTGGCTATCCGTGAGGAAGTGGCCCACGACAAGATCACCGCCTTCGAGAAGTGCATCGCGGTGAGGGTCATGGGGGTGGCCCAGGCTTGGGGGTGTCCGGCCTCCTTTCCTGCACTGACACTGCTGTCTCCTCAGTCCCTGATGTCCACGACAGCTTTTGGCCTGGGTTCCAAGTACTTTGCTCTGTACGAGGTGGCAGGCGTGGGCATCCAGTGGCACACATTCAGCCAGTCTCCTGTGGAAGGGGATGACTTCAACCTGCTCTTGGCTGTCACCATGCTGATGGTAGATGCGGTCGTCTATGGGGTGCTCACGTGGTACATTGAGGCTGTGCACCCAGGTACCGAGCCCTTTGGAGGGGAGGGGAACAGGAGAAGGGGGCTATCTCTAGGGGGACACATGGCATGGGGGGGGACACTGACCCCAGGCCCTGGGTCAGCCTCCCCTCTCCCCATAGGCATGTACGGGCTGCCCCGGCCCTGGTACTTCCCACTGCAGAAATCCTACTGGCTGGGCAGCGGGCGGACGGAGGCATGGGAGTGGAACTGGCCATGGGCTCGCACCCCCCGCCTCAGCGTCATGGAGGAGGATCAAGCCTGTGCCATGGAGAGCCGGCGCTTGGGTGAGTGGACACCAGGTGGGGACTGGGGCAGTTGCTGACTTTGGGGGGCTGAGGACATCCTTGGTGCTCACTCTGGCCCCCGTGCAGAGGAGACACGGGGCATGGAAGAGGAACCCACCCACCTGCCGCTGGTAGTCTGCGTGGACAAGCTCACCAAGGTCTATAAGAACGACAAGAAGCTGGCTTTGAACAAGCTGAGCCTCAACCTCTATGAGAACCAGGTCGTGTCCTTCCTGGGCCACAACGGGGCTGGCAAGACCACCACCATGTGTGTGCCGGGGGGTGGGTGGCAGGGAGGGCTCCCTGCAGGAGGTGGGGCCGTGACCTCACCTGTCCGCCCAGGTCTATCCTCACCGGCCTGTTCCCACCTACATCGGGCTCGGCCACCATCTACGGGCATGACATCCGCACGGAGATGGACGAGATCCGCAAGAACCTGGGCATGTGTCCCCAGCACAATGTGCTCTTCGACCGGCTCACGGTGGAGGAGCACCTCTGGTTCTACTCGAGGCTCAAGAGCATGGCCCAGGAGGAGATCCGCAAGGAGATGGACAAGTGGGTGGGGCTTGGGTGGATGCGAGGCTGCAAGCAGCAGCACCCCAGCCCTGCGGCTTACCTCCCGTCTGCCCCCAGGATGATCGAGGACCTGGAGCTCTCCAACAAACGGCACTCGCTGGTGCAGACGCTGTCCGGCGGCATGAAGCGCAAGCTCTCGGTGGCCATTGCCTTCGTGGGCGGCTCCCGGGCCATCATCCTGGATGAGCCCACGGCCGGCGTGGACCCCTACGCGCGCCGCGCCATCTGGGACCTGATCCTGAAGTACAAGCCGGGTGAGCGGGTGCGGAGGGTGCAGAGAGCGGCCCCCTGCCCGGCCCCACCTGGCCGCCCCTCTGACCCCCGTCTCCCCCAGGCCGCACGATCCTCCTGTCCACCCACCACATGGATGAGGCTGACCTGCTCGGGGATCGCATTGCCATCATCTCCCACGGGAAGCTCAAGTGCTGTGGCTCACCGCTCTTCCTCAAGGGCGCCTACGGGGACGGCTACCGCCTCACGCTGGTTAAGCGGCCTGCAGAGCCCGGGGGTCCCCAAGGTCTGTGCGGAAGCCACCTGCCCCAGACTCTTCCTCAAGACCAGTGAGGTTGAGGGGCTTGGCTCTCACTGTGTTGCCCAGTGGGCCCAGGATGCTAGTTGGGCCTGGCCCACCCTCTCCCCCAGCCCCTGAGTGAAGCTCTTCCTACCCTCCCAGAGCCAGGGCTGACAGCCAGCCCCCCAGGTCCAGCCCAGCTGAGCAGCTGCTCCGAGTCCCAGGTTTCCCAGTTCATCCGCAAACATGTGGCCTCCTGCCTGCTGGTCTCCGACACCAGCACCGAGCTCTCCTACATCCTGCCCAGTGAGGCCGCCAAGAAGGGGGCCTTTGAGCGCCTCTTTCAGGTGTGTGAGTCCGGGCTGGGGTGATGGAGGAGGTGGGGCAGAGGTCTGTAGAAAGTGGGGGAGGTGGAGGAGGTGTGTTCAGCAGAAGAGGCGGGCCTGGGCTCAGGGGCGGGGCCAGCAGGGGGCGGGCCTGGTGGAGGAAGCAGGACTGGGGTCGGGGGCGGGGCCAGTGGAGGGGGCGGGCCTGGTAGAGGAAGCAGGACTGGGGTCGGGGGCGGGGCCAGTGGAGGGGGCGGGCCTGGTGGAGGAGGCAGGACTGGTCTCTGGGACTGGGGCAGAACTGGGGCGGGGCCAGTAGAGGAGGCGGGGCTGCCCAAGAGGTGGGCACAACCTGCCCCGCGGCCACCCTCTTTGAGGTGGGCCTCACGCAGGTCTTTCACAGCACCTGGAGCACAGTCTGGATGCACTGCACCTGAGCAGCTTTGGGCTGATGGACACGACACTGGAGGAAGTGTTCCTTAAGGTGTCGGAGGAGGACCAGTCGCTGGAGAACAGTGAGGCAGGTGAGACTCCAGAGCTGCTGATCAGCTCTGCCCCCATACCCTGGCTCCGCCAGCTCTGAGCGCGAGCCTAGGGTTGTCACTCTTACACTGTCTCTGGGGGCCAAGGGTTTTAGGTGGGAACAGGGAGCCAGGAGACCCCAGGGTCAGGCTGGGGCTGGTGCCTGGGGTGGGTGGGTGCGGGAGTGTGGAGGCCTGCAGCTGAAGACCGCCCTGAGCCCCCACGCGTCTCCCCTGGCACCTCTGCAGATGTGAAAGAGTCTAGGAAAGACGTGTTACCGGGGGCTGCGGACCCGGTATCGGCGGAAGGTCCTGCGGGCAACCTGGCGCGGTGCGCGGAGCTGGCCCAGTCGCAGGTGTCGCTGCAGTCTGCATCCTCGGTGGGCTCTGCCCGTGGTGACGAGGGGGCCGGCTACACCGATGTCTACAGCGACTACCGCCCTCTCTGTGACAACTTGCAGGACCCTGACAATGTCAGCTTGCAAGGTGGGGGCTGTTGGGTACTGCCGGGAGGGTCCCTGGAGGGTGGAGCGGGGCCCGTGCTCAGCTCCTGCCTCCTGTGCAGAGGCAGAGGCGGAGACCCTCGCGCGGGTTGGCCAGGGCAGCCGCAAGCTGGAGGGCTGGTGGCTGAAGGTGCGCCAGTTCCACGGGCTCCTGGTGAAGCGCTTCCACTGCGCCCGGCGCAACTCCAAGGCACTGTCCTCTCAGATCCTGCTCCCTGCCTTCTTCGTCTGCGTGGCTATGACCGTGGCGCTCTCCGTCCCAGAGATCGGTAAGGCTGCCTAGCCAGATATCCGGACATCCGCCTGCTTGGGAGCCACATGGGGGGGCCCTGGGCACAGTAGCTGAGGCTGGTGGGCACACTCTGGGGTTCCTTTGGGGTGCAGACTCCAAGCTTGGGTCCCCTGTGGGTACTAGGAAGAGGGGCCTGGGCCCGTGAGGTGCTGGCAGGCTGTAGGAGCTTGCTCAGGCTTCCCCGCGTTTCCCACCAGGCGACCTGCCCCCGCTGGTCCTGTCCCCCTCCCAGTACCACAACTACACACAGCCCCGTGGCAACTTCATCCCCTACGCCAACGAGGAGCGCCGGGAATACCGGTGAGCCAGCACCAGGGCTGCCGTGGGGGGCAGGGGCTGGTGCGGGGGCTGGGGGGCTGGCCTGACCCCCGTCTGGGCTCGCTCTGTGCTTTCCCAGCTTGCGACTGTCCCCCGACGCCGGGCCCCAGCAGCTGGTGGGCACCTTCAGGCTGCCGTCGGGTGTGGGAGCCACCTGTGTGCTCAAGTCTCCGGCCAACGGCTCACTGGGGCCCACGCTGAACCTGAGCAGCGGTGAGTCGCGCCTGCTGGCCGCACGATTCTTCGACAGCATGTGCCTGGAGTCCTTCACGCAGGGGCTGCCGCTGTCCAACTTCGTGCCGCCCCCACCCTCGCCCGCCCCATCCGACTCCCCCATGACCCTGGACGAGGACCTGCTGCCTACCTCCGGGTCAGGTACTGGCTAGTGGGGCCGCCTGGGGCTCGGGAAAGCGGGGGCCGGGCTGACTGTGCGCTCTGCCTGCAGAGAACTGGACATCGGCGCCCTCCCTTCCACACCTGGTGCGGGAGCCCGTCCGCTGTACCTGCTCTGGGCAGGGCACCGGCTTCTCTTGCCCAGGCGGTGTAGGCGGGCACCCGCCCCAGATGCGGGTGGTCACGGGTGACATTCTGACTGACATCACGGGCCACAATGTCTCCGAGTACCTGCTCTTCACCTCTGACCGCTTCCGGCTGCACCGGTGAGCAGAGGGGAGGGGCGTTCCGGCCGTGGATGGGCAGCAGACCCCCACTGCCCGCCTGGCCTCACAGGCGGTTGGCTTCGCCCAGGTACGGGGCCATCACCTTTGGCAACGTCCAGAAGTCCATCCCAGCCTCGTTTGGGGCCCGGGCCCCGGCTATGGTGCGGAGGATTGCAGTACGCAGGGCTGCCCAGGTGAGCCCCGCTCGGCCCCGGGCCCTGCCGCATCCCGCCCTCCCCCAAGGTCTGCAGCGATGACAGGCTCTGGGGGGTCTCTCTATGTGCCCCCGCAGGTTTTCTACAACAACAAGGGCTACCACAGCATGCCCACCTACCTCAACAGCCTCAACAATGCCATCTTGCGTGCCAACCTGCCCAAGAGCAAGGGCAACCCTGCGGCCTACGGTGGGTGAGCGGGGCAGGGTGGGGCGGGTGTGCAGGCGCAGAGCAGGTCCTGAGGCCACCCCTGTGCTGCAGGCATCACCGTCACCAACCACCCGATGAACAAGACGAGTGCCAGCCTCTCTCTGGATTACCTGTAGGTGTGGGTGGGGGTGGGGGTGGGCGCCGCCACGGGACCGCGTGCCGGGCAGGGCTGAGGGCCTCCTCGCCCCCAGGCTGCAGGGCACCGACGTGGTCATCGCCATCTTCATCATCGTGGCCATGTCCTTCGTGCCGGCCAGCTTCGTGGTCTTTCTGGTGGCCGAGAAGTCCACCAAGGCCAAGCACCTACAGTTTGTCAGCGGCTGCAACCCTGTCATCTACTGGCTGGCCAACTACGTGTGGGACATGGTGTGCTCCCAGACCCCCGGCCGTCCCCCGCCCCCCTGCCCCTCGCTGGGCCCCCCGTCCTGCTCTGGGGACCCTCGCCCCTGTCCCCAGGCCTCTCCGGCTCTGGCCCCTCACCTGCCACCCCTGCTTCGGTAGCTCAACTACCTGGTCCCGGCCACCTGCTGCGTCCTCATCCTGTTCGTGTTTGACCTGCCGGCCTACACGTCCCCCACCAACTTCCCGGCCGTGCTCTCCCTGTTCCTGCTCTACGGGTAAGGGGCGATGGTGGGGGTGGGGCGGGGCGCAGGAGGCCGACGGCCCAGTGACGCCGCCTGGCTGCCACCTGCAGGTGGTCCATCACACCCATCATGTACCCGGCCTCCTTCTGGTTCGAGGTCCCCAGCTCGGCCTACGTGTTTCTCATCGTCATCAACCTCTTCATCGGCATCACCGCCACCGTGGCCACCTTCCTTCTACAGCTCTTTGAACATGACAAGGTGGGCCGGGGTGGTGAGGTGGGGGGTGGCAGGGCTGAGGCTGTGCCCTGACACCCTCCGCTCCGCCGTGACCCTCCAGGACCTGAAGGTTGTCAACAGTTACCTGAAGAGCTGCTTCCTCATCTTCCCCAACTACAACCTGGGCCACGGGCTGATGGAGATGGCGTACAACGAGTATATCAACGAGTACTACGCCAAGATCGGTGAGGCCGCGGGGCTGACGGCGCGGCCCCTGGCTGGGGGGCCTAGGCGGGCTCCAGACCTGGGGGCAAGCGGGTGCTCCTGAGGCCCCGGCCCTGAGCCAGCTGCCCCGCAGGCCAGGTTGACAAGATGAAGTCTCCCTTCGAGTGGGACATCGTCACCAGGGGCCTGGTGGCCATGACCGTTGAGGGCTTCGTGGGCTTCCTCCTGACCATCATGTGTCAGTACAACTTCCTGCGGCAGCCGCAGTGAGTGCGCGGGCCCTGCGGGTGGGGGCGGGGCTGGGCGCTGCCCTCCTGCGTAGCCCAGGTGCGCGGGCACCAGGTGGCATCAGCCACGCGCTGCCCCGCCCCCGCCCCCCAGGCGCATGCCCGTGTCCACGAAGCCCGTGGAGGACGACGTGGATGTGGCCAGCGAGCGGCAGCGAGTGCTCAGGGGAGATGCAGACAACGACATGGTCAAAATCGAGAACCTGACCAAGGTGGGCCCTGGGCGGCTGGGGGCGGGGCCCGGGGTAGGCTGGGGGCAGGCCAGGGGGCGGGGCCCGGGGTAGGCGGGGGGCGGGGCCTGGGGCAGGCCGGGGGGCGGGGCCCAGGGCAGCCGGGGAGTGGGGGCGGGGCGGAGCTCGGGGTAGGTTGGGGGCGGGGCCCGGGGCAGGCTGGGACCCAGTGGGAACTCGCGGGGCCTGCTGAGCAGCTGCCCTCTCACCTCCGCCAGGTGTACAAGTCGCGGAAGATCGGCCGCATCCTGGCCGTGGACCGCCTATGCCTGGGCGTGCGTCCTGGCGAGTGCTTCGGCCTCCTGGGCGTCAACGGCGCGGGCAAGACCAGCACCTTCAAGATGCTGACGGGGGACGAGAGCACGACGGGGGGCGAGGCCTTCGTCAACGGGCACAGGTGCGGGCAGGCGGGTGGGCACCTGGGCGGGCGGGCCGGCGGCAGCCCTGGTGCTGACGGCGCTGTGTCCCCAGCGTGCTCAAGGAGCTACTCCAGGTGCAGCAGAGCCTGGGCTACTGCCCGCAGTTCGACGCCCTGTTCGACGAGCTCACGGCCCGGGAGCATCTGCAGCTGTACACAAGGCTCCGGGGCATCCCCTGGAAGGACGAGGCGCGGGTGAGGGTTGCCCGGCGGGGGAGGCGGCCGGCGTGGGGGTGTGGAGGGGGGGTCCCTGACGTTCCCGTCACTCCCAGGTGGTGAAGTGGGCCTTGGAGAAGCTGGAGCTGACCAAGTATGCCGACAAGCCCGCCGGCACCTACAGCGGAGGGAACAAGCGGAAGCTGTCAACAGCCATTGCCCTCATCGGGTACCCAGCCTTCATCTTTCTGGTGAGCCCAGGGGTGGCACTGGGTACAGGATGGGGGATGGGGTGTGTTGGGGGGATGGGGGAGGATAGGGGATGGGGTGGGTTGGAGATCAGGTACCTCAACCTTCACCTTCCTGGTGACTGACCCCAAGGGTGGGATGAGGATCGGTACCCCATCTTTGTGTTCTTGGTGAGCCGGGTGGGAAGCAGCTGGTGGGGCCAGCCGGGGTAGACAGGGTACAGCGGCTGAGCCTGGCACTACCCCCAGGATGAGCCTACCACAGGCATGGACCCCAAGGCCCGGCGCTTCCTCTGGAACCTCATCTTGGACCTCATCAAGACAGGGCGCTCGGTGGTGCTGACTTCACACAGGTCCGCCCGTGCCCCGCCCCGCCCGCCCCCCCCACAGGGCCCTCCACTCCGTGCCAGCCTGTGGGTCTTGCCTGCAGCATGGAGGAGTGTGAGGCGCTGTGCACGCGGCTGGCCATCATGGTGAACGGGCGCCTGCGCTGTCTGGGTAGCATCCAGCATCTGAAGAACCGGTGAGCCCCGGCAGCGGGGGGCCTGGGGGGGAGGGGCACGGGGGGCGAGGGAGGGGGCGGGTGGCCTGGGGGGGGAGGGGCACAGGGGGGCGAGGGAGGGGGCGGGGGCCTGGGGGGGGAGGGGCACAGGGGGCGAGGGAGGGGGCGGGGGGCCTGGGGGGGAAGGGGCACAGGGGGGCGAGGGAGGGGGTGGGGGCCTGGGGGGAGGGGCACAGGGGGGCGTGGTCCCGGGCGGGGGCGGCCGAGGTCACAGGGGGCGGGGGGTCCACGGGGACAGGCCGAGACTGGGCCCCTCTGCTGGCTGGGGTGTGGCCACGAGCCTGTCCCACAGGTTCGGGGATGGTTACATGATCACGGTGAGGACCAAGAGCAGCCAGAACGTGAAAGACGTGGTGCGGTTCTTCAACAGGAACTTCCCGGAGGCCATCCTCAAGGTGGGCAAGGCCTGAGGGGCGGGGGGAAGGGGGCACCGCCCGAGCGGCCTCTGACCTCTGTGCCCCCCAGGAGCGGCACCACACGAAGGTGCAGTACCAGCTCAAGTCCGAGCACATCTCGCTGGCGCAGGTGTTCAGCAAAATGGAACAGGTGGTGGGCGTGTTGGGCGTCGAGGACTACTCGGTCAGCCAGACCACCCTGGACAACGTGAGTGCCCTGGGCTGGGGTCGCCCTCCCCGCTGGGCCGGCCCCCCGCCCACCCCCTGCCCCCGCCCCCGCCCACCAGGTGTTCGTGAACTTCGCCAAGAAGCAGAGCGACAACCTGGAGCAGCAGGAGACGGAGCCGCCCTCTGGCCTACAGTCCCCGCTGTGCCGCCTGCTCAGCCTGTTCCGGCCGCGGCCTCCCCCCACTGAGCTGCGGGCGCTGGTGGCCGACGAGCCTGAGGACCTGGACACGGAGGATGAGGGCCTTATAAGCTTCGAGGAGGAGCGGGTGAGCCAGGGGCTCGGGTCAGGGCTGCGGGCTGGCCGGGGGCCGGGCTCGGTTGGGAGTGGGGGTCGGGCTCCGCAGGGGGAGGGGCTGGGCTCAGGTTGGGACGGGGGCCGGGCTCGGGAGGGGCAGGGCCGGGCTACGGCGGGGCGAGGCGGGGCCTTGGACCCCGGCTGTTCTGAGCTGGGGCGAGGGCACAGGGACCCACGATACTCGGGAGTAGAGTGGATCTGGGAGGCCTGGGCGCAGTCAGGGGAGACAGACCACGCCGACCTCCTAGCACCTTGGAAACGGAGGGCGTTTTGGAGCCAGGCAGAACCGAGGTGGGCGGAGCAGAGCCTGGGACCAGCAGCCACCGGCCTGGCAGGGGCAGACCACCAGGAAGTCCGGCACTGAGAGGGAGCTCGGGGCGGACAGAGGCGGGAGGGCCGGCGAAAGGGCCGGCCTGGGCTGGGAGCGGGCTCACACACTCCAGCCAGCCTGTCGCTGTCCACCAGGCCCAGCTCTCCTTCAACACGGACACGCTCTGCTGACCGCCGGAGTTGCGTCAAGGTTACGCGGTGGGAACAGAAGTCAGGCGGTGGCCGAGGTCCCACGTGTGCCCTCCCCCCTCGCCCACCTGCCAGGCCCTGGAGTGAGCGGTCCAGGACCAAGGGCTTCAGCCCCCTCCAGCCCTGCCCCCTCGGCCGCCGCGCCGCCCTCCCCTCGTTGTGCCAAAGGCTGGCCCGCCCCGGGCTGCGCACACCCTCACCCTGCTCTGCCTTAAAGCCTTGGGGTCTGGCCGGCCCCTGGCCTCTGCCCTTGCCCAGCTCTGCCCACTACTCCCAGGGCCGCGGGGTGCCCCGGGCTGCCAGGACCGCCCGACCTCTCCTGGCAGGACCTGGCCTCCCCACGGGCTGAGCTCTTACACCCAGTTTGGATGGTGGCTGCTGCCGGCCTTGGGCTGAGGGGAGGGGTGGGTTCGGCCCCACCCGAGGCGCCTATTTATTTTGCTTTAGGATAAGGCTCCCTCACCCTGGCTTCCCGCAGGGAGGCTGCCAGGGGCGGCGGGCCGGGGGTCAGGAATGGAGACACTGGCCCCGCCGGCCAGGCGAGGGGCCTGACCCCCCTCCCCACCCCTCCTGCTGCCGTTGCCCTCACCCCAGCTCGGTCCCCTGCCCTCCCACCTGGGAGCCAGACCTGTACATAGCGCACAGATGTTTGTTTTAATAAATAAAGTCCATGCAAGCCTGTGTGTGGCGGGTGGTGTGTGGGGTGAAGGGGACCCACTGGATGCCAGGACACAGCGCCTGCCCGCAGGCACCGGGCTCTAGTTGGGGGACGCAGACAGGGTCAACCTGGAGGAGGGGCTGGGCTCCTCTCCCCTCACTGGCCCTTCTAACAGAGCTGTTAAGGTGCTGCTGGAAAGGGCCCGCAGGCAGGAGCTCAGGAGAGAAGAGTTTTCACCAGAGATGAGGCCCCTCGCGGGCCCTGAAGGGGCAGGGCGGGCAGCTCCACGGCCCCTCCGGCGGCTGCTCTGCGGATGTGGCAGGGGCGGCGGGGAGGCTGTGGTCCTGTTAAGGCTGGCACACAACGTGGTAGGCGGTTCAGACGACGCAGGCGGAGAAAGCACGGGCGGCGCGTCTATGCTTCCCATGTCCCAGGCCACTGCAGGCGCACGCGCATGCTCAGAGCCGTAGGCGCGAGCGCGCGGTGCTTTCCGTTTGCTGGGTTTCTCTCTCCCACTTGGCCTGCTTTGCTAGGGCCACCCTAACAGAGAACCACGACCAGGCAGCTTACACACCAGACACCTACTCTCTCACCCTCGGGGGCCAGAAGTTCAAGGTCGAGGTGCTGGCAGGTGGGATCCTCCAGAGCTCCCTGCTCTCCCAGCTGCTGGGGGTCTTCTGGCCGTCTCCGGTGTCCTTGGCTTGTAGGAGCATCGCCTGGCTCTCTGCCTCCAGCTCCACACAGGGTCTTCCGTCTGAGTGTGTGAAGGTGTCCATATCTGCCTTTTTTATGGGGACACAGTCATGGGGCTAGCGCCCATTGCCATGACCTCAACTTTGATCACCCCCATTTCCAAATACAGTCACATTCTGAGGGTGGGGGCTGTGAATTCAGAGGGGGCAGCCATAACACCAGGAAACCTCAGGCTAGTGGGACCTGCCCTCCATCCTGCACCAGGCTCCCACCCCCGGGGGACTGCAGACCATTGATTCATCCTTCGTGTACTTACGGGGACGTCCCAGAGGCACTGCCGTTTACCAGGGGCATCCCCAGGAGTGCGTTTCCCCACATCCTTGCCAAGAACATGGTTGCCACATTTCTGTCCGTTGAACCACAAACCATTATCTATCTTGTTCTGATTTGTTCTTGAAATAAGTGTGCGATGAAACCTCGTGTGTGCTGTTGGGTGTTTTATTTCCTTTATTCTGAGCCACCTGTTCATTGCACCATTTTCCTAATGGACGTGTGAGGGTGTTTTTACACACAGGCCATCCGGTGAGCAGGTCCAGGTGTGGAGGGTCCGGGCCCTCCTCCAGGATGGGCTGTGTGACAGGAAGCAGGAAACCAGCTGGTGACCCCCTACCAGCGGTTGCAGAGCCGCCCATGGTGGTGTCAGACGGTCGGAGGCCCAGGCCCCGAGGCCACAGTACGTCCAGGTCAGCCCGGCTCGTAGCGGGGCCTGTGCCCAGGGCCCTGACCAGTGCTGGGTCTGGGGAGGGGTTGTCAGGCTGGGCCCGGGCAGGGTAGGGGCGGGGCCCTGGGCCTGGAGGAAGGCGCGTGCAGACCCCACGGTGGCCACCAGGCGGCGCGGCGCCTCCACAGCCCGGCCCCGAGGCCCCGCCCCGGGCGGGAGACGCTGCGAGCGGCCTGTACGGGGCAGGTGCGCGCGCACCTGGGAGGCTGCCAACCCCCAGCCTCTTCTGGCCCTTCCTTCCAGTCCGAGGGGAGGGCGGTTCCCATGGGTCAGAAACTTGTGGCTTCTAACACCAAGAGCTCTTCTTTTCAAAGGTTAAGAACCGGGAGCAACACACCTCGACCGCACAGGGGAGGGGCAGGGGCGTGGGGTGGGCGCGCCCCGGGGACAGCTCACAGGTGGGAAGGGGGCGTCCCTTCCAAGTGGCTTCCCACTCTTGTGGCGCCCTGGTCGGCAGGTGGGGAGACTGAGGCTGTGGCCAGGCTATTCCCACCTCCCCCGCTCCCTGGCCTTCGGGGCGTCCCCTGGAGGGCGGGGCCGACCCTGACCCAGAGCTGCCCCGCCCAGTCCATTGCCTCCTCCCCCACCACTCTGGCCCCTTCCCTCCCCGGGGAGCCCTGGGGGCTTCGGTCCGCTCTGAGCTCCCTCGTGCCCGCCCCGCAAGAGCCTGGCAGGCTTCCCGGCCGAGGTGACTCCACAGGGCGGGCCGGGGCTGGGGAGGGCGGGGCGCTCGGAGAACCTTAAAGAACGCTCCCGGCCCGCCCAGGCCCTGCTGCCGCGGCTCCCACCATGGCTGAGGCCGGCAAGCTCCAGCTCTTCGTCAAGGTGCCAGGCTGCCTGGGCTGGGGGAGGTCCCGGGGACGGGTGCTCCGTGGGGCTCTACTTTCTGGGGCAGGCTGAGGGGGGTCTGCGGCAGTGTCTCCTGAGGTGGTGGGCTCAGGCTGTCTCGTGGAGGCTGTGTAACTGGGGGCGGGGGTGCATTAGAAGGGAGAGAGCGCCATCCCCGAAAGGGCTGCGGTGGCCCCATTCTCCTGGGAAAAAAGCCCCTTCGGGGCTGTGCCAGGCAGGTAGCCCAAGACCGGGGCTCAGGGGCTGTGCCAGGTAGCCCCCTCAGTGCCCAGATCTGTGATTCCTGTGAAGGGACTGCCAGGTCCTGGCCTCCTCCCACCCTTGGAGCCCGGGGCAGCAAGGTGCCCAGTTGGACAGGATGAATCAGAAAACAGCTCCATTGGCCCGACCCACCCTTATGACCAGCCTGCAGGGCCTGGTGCCCAGGGGCCTGGCCTCTGCCCAGGCTCTGAAGATAAGGGTCAAGGGGCCAGGCCCCAGAGCCAGGGTCGCACCCCTGCACCCTTCATCCTGGCACCTTGCCCAGCCTCCAGGCCCTTGGCAGCTCCGCAGACCCCTCCTCCCAGGGACCAAGTCAAGGGCTTTCACCGGCCACTTGTCGAGGTTGTGCCTGAGAGAGCGGGAGCCCTGGGCTTGCTCTGGCCTCTGGGCAGCAAGAGCCCACAGGGGTCCTGGGTGTGCCCCCTGCCCTGGCAGCCCCGTGTCCCCCACTCCAGGCCAGTGAGGACGGCGAGAGTGTGGGCCACTGCCCCTCCTGCCAGAGGCTCTTCATGATTCTGCTTCTCAAGGGCGTGCCCTTCACACTCACCACCGTGGACACCCGCAGGTGAGCCCTGCCCCGGGACCCTGACCTCGCACTCCTCTGCCAGCCACCTCCCGCCCTGCCTCATGCCCACAGGTCCCCGGAGGTGCTGAAGGACTTCGCCCCAGGCTCCCAGCTGCCCATCCTGCTCTGCGACGGCGACGCCAAAACCGACACGCTGCAGATCGAGGAGTTTCTGGAGGAGACGCTGGGGCCCCCAGAGTGAGGGCCGGGCGCAGAGGGGCCCACAGACAGGCCAACCCCGGGGCAGAGCCCAGTAAGGGCAGAGCGGGCCGGGAAGGGGCAGCGGGCTCTGACTCGAACCCCCTCCCACTCCAGATTCCCCAGCTTGGCGCCCAGATACAGGGAGTCTACCGCAGCGGGCAACGACGTCTTTCACAAGTTCTCCGCCTTCATCAAGAACCCAGTGCCCGCACAGGACGACGGTGAGGGTCTGGAGGCGCGGCGAGGGTGGGGGGAGAGGTGCCCTGGCCGGTCCTCACCGGGCCCCTCGCTCTCAGCTCTGTACCAGCAGCTGCTGCGCGCCCTCGCCAAGCTGGACAGCTACCTGCGCGCGCCCCTGGAGCACGAGCTGGGCCGCGAGCCGCAGCTGCGCGAGTCCCGCCGCCGCTTTCTGGACGGCGATCAGCTCACGCTGGCCGACTGCGGCCTGCTGCCCAAGCTGCACGTCGTGAACGTGAGCGCCGGGGCGGGGCGGGGCGGGGCGGCGCGGGGCGGGCAGACCCGCCAGGAGACCCTGACGGCGCCCCTCGCCCGCAGACGGTGTGCGCGCACTTCCGCCAAGCTCCCATCCCCGCTGAGCTGCGCGGCCTCCGCCGCTACTTGGACTGCGCCCTGCAGGAGAAGGAGTTCAAGTACACGTGTCCCCACAGCGCCGAGATCCTGGCGGCGTACCGGCCCGTCGTGCGCCCCCGCTAGCGCCCCCCGCCACCTGCCCACTCGTCTGCAGCCCCATAAAGGCACCTCTGCCCCAGTGAGCGCGAAGGGGCATCGGAGGGACCAGAGGCCCTCAGTTTCTGCCACTACCGAACGCCCACCCTGGGCCGCTCAACTCCAGACAACAGCCCACGAGGACAGACAAGAGAAGCCGGTGGGCGGGGTGCGGTCCATCTCCCTACTCCTCGGGGATGGCAGGACTGGATTGGGCTCCCAAACCAGTCAGGCCAGGGTGGGGCGGCAGGATGGCTGGGGAGGGTGGAGAGCGAAGCCCCGTCTGGGCAACTCCGGGCCAGAGGGCGGGCCCCACATTCTTCAGCTCTGCCCAGGCGCAGACAGACCACCCCCCACCTCCCTGGCCATCGTGTGGGGTCTGCATCACTGAGGCATGTGCCCGCTGGGGCGGGAACAAGGTTTCTAGCCTCTCAGAGCCCCACCCTTGCACAGCCGGCTGGGCTCCTGGGCGTGCCGAGCAGGGACAGGTGGGCAGGGCTAGAGAGGTGGGCAGTCTCACCAGGAAACGCAGAGCCTGACACGGCCCCATGCCCAGCCCGCGGGCCCGGGAGCCAGCGTCTGGCCATGACCTCATGACTTTCGCCAGATGAAGCTGTTTATTTGACGGGGAAGGGGCTAGAGGAGTGGCCTTGTTCGGCCTGGCAGCAGGCTGGGCAGGTGCCGGCAGGAGGTCCTGGGGGCCGCCCCTGCCCTCTCCTCGCAGGCACAGTCCTGACGTCACACTTTCCGTGGTGCCTTCAGGGGTCATCAAAGTCTACACCACTTGCCGGCTTCTTACTGGGAGAGAAGAGGGGATGACGCTGTGGGGTGTGGAGGGGTGGGCAGGGTCCATGCTGGACCCTGGGCACAGGAGGGATGGGGGGCGGGGAGGCACCTCTTGAAGCCGGGGTTGATGAGAGACTCCCCTGGACACCGCCTCTTGACCCCAGGTCCGGGGCCACCTCTCTGAGGATCTGGGTCTGGGGAAACAGGAGGGGGGGGCTGAGTCCAGCAAGACCCCAGGCCCACGACCCCCCTACCACAAGGACAGAGCCTCTCTCTGGACTTTAAGGCTTGTTCTTGAGTTCCAGCACAGTCAGTGCGGCCCCAACCCGAGTCACAAGTGACAGGCCTTACCTGGTAAGAAGAGACGAGGCCCCGCCTGCCGGGCGCTCTTCCTGGGGCTGGTGGCCGTCTCCTCCGCTGCAGCAGCTGGGGGGTGGAAAGCAGGAATGCAGGCCCGGCCTGGGGGACCTTAGTGAGCCCAGGTGGGGGGTTCCCACCCCCACCTACCTGCCAGCCGCCGCTCCAAGCTGCACACACGCTCCGCCAAGCCCAGTGTCAGTGTCTGCAACCTGGAGGCTGCCTCTGGGCCCGGCACCTTGGACAGGTCAAGTTCCAGCGCCGAGGGGCCCCCTGAAAGGGTCAGGGACGCTCTGTCTTCCTGCAGGGTGAGAGTCACAGCTTGCTGCTCGCAGGCTGCCCTGGGGAAGGAGGGGGGCTGAGTACCGTGGCCACATCCACTGCTCCCCACCCACCCTGCCTCTCTGCTCAGAGGCTCACCTGAATCGGAGGGCGATGTCTTCAGCCGCACTGAGGCCAAAACGGGCTTTCTACAGGGCACAAGGGCTGGTCATCAGGGGCCTGAGACCCTACAGTCTCTGGGGACACCCTCAATCCGCAAGACCAGGCCTCCTGGGGCAGCTGCAGGGCCGTGGGAAGGGTGCCCAGGTACTTCCGGGAAATTCCAGGCCGCCCCCTGCGAGCCCACAGGCGGTCCGCGCTGCAGGTGTGTGGTGCGGGGGGCCTCCCGGCCACCCAGGAGCCCCGTTACCCACCAGGGCCGCCAGGCGGTCCGGCGTGAAGCAGGTGCTCCAGAGCTCCGCGGCGTCCGTCACACTGCGGGGCAGGGGCAGTCAGGCCGAGCCGCCCGCGCCCCCTCGCAGCCCCGCGGGACCCGCTACTCACCAGAGGTTGAAGCCGCCGCGTTCCCCGGGCCCGCCGCCCTCCCCCTCGCAGTAGCACACGAAGCGCGGGGGTCCGGGGCCCGGCGGCAGCGTGCAGAGAGGCGGCGGCACCATGGCGCCTCGGCGGGCGGAGGGATCCGGCGGGCAGGGCTCCGCGGCTGGGGCGCCTGCGGGCCCGGGGCGCCCGCCGATCTGCGGCGCCTCGGGACCTGGGGCGCCTGCGCGGGCAAAAGGCTTCCGGATCGGGGCGGGTGGGGCGGGGCTTAGCCCGGGGCGGAGCCTGCACCGTAGGGCGGGGCTTAGTCCGGGGCGGAGCCTGCGCCGTGGGGCAGGGCCGCAAGCACGGCTCGGGCTACCAGGCTCCTCTCACCGAATCTAGTCACCGTCTGGGGCTTGGCCCCCGGCGCACACTTGGGGGCCTCTTTGGACCTTCCCTTCTGCGCGCCCCCTGTCCCCGCTGAGTCCGGGGTTCCCCCCTTGGCGCAAGCCCTGAGGGGGCGCAGGCCTCTCCAGCCACCACTTTGGGCTCAGATCTCTTTGACCCCCCTTCTCTGGTCCCTGCGGCCTCCCCCTAGCCTCCGCACCCCTCTTCCTGTGTCAACTGGAACAAGTCAAATACAAAACAGAATAAAGTATGGTAACCCGCGCCAGCCTTCCGCCCCTCGTTCATTCGCTCCGCCATGTTTAGCCAGCCCCCCTTCCTTGCCGGCGTTGTCCCGGCCCGTAGCTCACCTTGATCAGTAGCCGGGTCTCTGATCTCCTAGAGCTGGGGAGCGCTCACGGGATGGACAATGAAGCATGAAGTCCTCAGGTCGTGCCCAGTGCCCTTTGAGCTGTGACCTGGAAGAAGAGAGGAATGGAGCACTCCAGGAAAGGGGGCACCAGGCAGAGGGGGCGGCCTCTGCAGAAACCCTGCTGTGGACAGAGAACAGCTCTGCTCCGGGCTTTGCGAGGCCAGGGTGACAGGACCGAGGCAAAAGGAGGGTGGCTGGCAGGTGGGTTTATAAGCTGTCCTGATGGATTTCAAACATGCCTGCACCTGAGCCTGCCCTGCTGGCTGCATCCTGTTTCACAACCTCCCCACCCCCCGCCTACTCCCCGCCAGGCTCCTGTCTTGGGTCTCTGCTCTGCCTGGCACCCCCTCCCCAGACCCTCCTTCAGGTCTTTACACAAAGGTCCCTTACCGGTGAGGCCTTCTCTTGTTTTATACCTGATTTCAGTACCCTGCCCAACATCCCATGTCCTCTCTCCTCTGTTTTTACTTGTTTTTCAGCTTGTCACTATACAAAGCGTCTTCTGATTTACGTGTGGTGACAGCAGCCTCTAAGATGGCCCCCAACCAAGTGCCTCCTAGTTTTGCACCTTTGGGTACCCCTCCCCTGAGCCTGCGCTGGATGGAGTCCCTCGCAGACAGCCAATAGAATGTGCCAGAAGTGATGGACTGTCACTTCTGTCTTCCTCTGGAATTGCTAACACGGCACAAGGAGCCGGGTGGCAAAGGACCAAGGCCCAGCGTGGAGAAGCCCGGACACCGACTATCTCCCGGCGGAGCCTTCTGCTGGGAACACAGCCCCCACCAGAGGGCACACAGCCAGCTTCTGGCCCCTCAGAAATAGGCAGACAATGCACGCTGTTTTCAGCCGCTGAATGCTGGGGGTAGTCTTTCAGCAGTGGTTACTAATACGGTTATTTATTCTCTTTCTTGCCCATTTTCACCATGAGGTTTACAAAGGGAGGACTTTCTGTCTGTGTCATTCGCCATTGTATTCTCGAGTGTAAAGATGGGCTTGATAAAAGACAGAAATGGTATGGACCTAACAGAAGCAGAAGATATTAAAAAGAGATGGCAAGAATACACAGAAGAACTGTACAGAAAAGATCTTCACGACCCAGATAATCACGACAGTGTGATCACTGACCTAGAGCCAGACATCCTGGAATGTGAAGTCCAGTGGGCCTTAGAAAGCATCACTACGAACAAAGCTAGTGGAGGTGATGGAATTCCAGTTGAGCTATTTCAAATCCTGAAAGATGATGCTGTGAAAGTGCTGCACTCAATATGCCAGCAAATTTGGAAAACTCAGCAGTGGCCACAGGACTGGAAAAGGTCAGTTTTCATTCCAATTCCAAAGAAAGGCAATGCCAAAGAATGCTCAAACTACTGCACAATTGCACTCATCTCACACACTAGCAAAGTAATGCTCAAAATTCTCCAAGCCAGGCTTCAGCAATACGTGAACCATGAACTTCCTGATGTTCAAGCTGGTTTTAGAAAAGGCAGAGGAACCAGAGATCAAATTGCCAACATCCGCTGGATCATGGAAAAAGCAAGAGAGTTCCAGAAAAACATCTATTTCTGCTTTATTGACTATGCCAAAGCCTTTGACTGTGTGGATCACAATAAACTGTGGAAAATTCTGAAAGAGATGGGAATACCAGACCATCTGACCTGCCTCTTGAGAAATCTGTATGCAGGTCAGGAAGCAACAGTTAGAACTGGACATGGAACAACAGACTGCTTCCAAATAGGAAAAGGAATACGTCAAGGCTGTATATTGTCACCCTGCTTATTTAACTTCTATGTAGAGTACATCATGAGAAACGCTGGGCTGGAAGAAACACAAGCTGGAATCAAGATTGCCAGGAGAAATATCAATAACTTCAGATATGCAGATGATACCACCCTTATGGCAGAAAGTGAAAAGGAACTAAAAAGCCTCTTGATGAAAGTGAAAGTGGAGAGTGAAAAAGTTGGCTTAAAGCTCAACATTCAGAAAACGCAGATCATGGCATCCAGTCCCATCACTTCATGGGAAATAGATGGGGAAACAGTGGAAACAGTGTCAGACTTTATTTTTTCGGGCTCCAAAATCACTGCAGATGGTGACTGCAGCCATGAAATTAAAAGACGCTTACTCCTTGGAAGGAAAGTTATGACCAACCTAGATAGCATATTCAAAAGCAGAGACATTCCTTTGCCAACAAAGGTCCGTCTAGTCAAGGCTATGGTTTTTCCTGTGGTCATGTATGGATGTGAGAGTTGGACTGTAAAGAAGGCTGACCACCAAAGAATTGATGCTTTTGAACTGTGGTGTTGGAGAAGACTCTTGAGAGTTCCTTGGACTGCAAGGAGATCCAACCAGTCCATTCTGAAGGAGATCAGCCCTGGGATTTCTTTGGAAGGAATGATGCTAAAGCTGAAACTCCAGTACTTTGGCCACCTCATGCTAAGAGTTGACTCATTGGAAAAGACTCTGATGCTGGGAGGGATTGGGGGCAGGAGGAGAAGGGGACGACAGAGGATGAGATGGCTGGATGGCATCACTGACTCGATGGACGTGAGTCTGAGTGAACTCCGGGAGTTGGTGATGGACAGGGAGGCCTGGCGTGCTGCGATTCATAGGGTCGCAAAGAGGTGGACACGACTGAGCGACTGAACTGAACTGAAGTGGCACGTTTTTGTTGTTCTGTTGCTAAGTCACGTCGGACTCTTTGCAACCCCATGGACCGCAGCACGCCAGGCCTCCCTGTCCATCACCAGCTCCCGGAGTTTACTCAAATTCATGTTCTACGAGTTAGTGATGCCATCCAACCATCTCATCCTGTCGTCCCCTTCTCTGCCTGCCCTGAGTCTTTCCCAGCATCAGGGTCTTTTCTAATGGCTGGAACATAGAGATATTTAATAAATATACAAATGAATGAATGCAGAGTGGGGAGCTGTTGGCAGGTTTAAGCTGGAATGGGATGGAAGTGGCCATTCTGATTTTTGTGTATAAAGCCCATGTTGAATATCATGAGGCGGGGGGATCAAGGGTTTCAGGGGTGAAGGCAAGGGGGGCAGGGAGAATAGTAGAGGGCTGCTGAGTTCCTAGGGCAGAGCTGATGCAGGTGGGGCCGGGGCTCAGAGTGGAGTTGGAGAGAGGTAGCAGGGAGGAGGGGATGGATCGTGGGTCACCCCTGCATTTCAGGAGGGTAGAAAAGCCCTTCCCAAGATGATTGGGGCAGGGCAGGATTGGAGGAGACCTGGGGCCTCTCCTTTTTCACGGAATTCCTGACATGACTGTATGTCTGATGGAGGTGAGTGAAAGCTGCTGTGCTTGCAAGAGTCTAGTCTAGATGATCAGGCCGGGAGGTGTGAGTGTGGCATCACCAACGCCTTGTCGTCCAGTCGCTAAGTCGTGTCCACCTCTTTGCAACCCCACTGCGGCACATCAGGCTCCTCTGTCCTCTGCTATCTCCTGGAGTTTGTTCAGACTCGTGTCCATTGAATTGAGTCAGTGATGTTATCTAAGCATTGACTCCTCTGCTGCCCCTTTCTCCTTTTGCCTTCAATTTTTCCTAGCATCAGGCTCTTTTCCAATGAGTTGGCTCTTCACACCAGGTGACTAACATACTGAAGCTTCAGCTTCAGTAGAACTTCCAATGAATATTCAGGGTTAATTTCCCTCAGGACTGACTGGTTTGGTCTCCTTGCAGTCCAAGGGACCCTCAACAGTCTTCTCCAACACCGCAGTTCAGAAGCGTCAATTCTTTGGCACTCAGCCTTCTTTATTGCTCAGCTTTCACATCCATACGTGACCCCTGGAAAAACCCCAGCTGTGACCACACGGACCTTTGTTGGCGAAGTCGCATCTCTGCTTTTTAACGCGCGGTCTAGGTTTGTCCTACTGTTTCTTCCAAGGAGCAAGCTGTTGTGATTTCATGGCTGCGGTCACCGTCCGCAGTGATTTTGGAGACCAAGTAAAGAAAAGCTGGCACTATTTTCTATTTTTTCCCCAACTATTTGCCATGAAATGATGGGACCGTGATCAATGCAAAGAAATAGAGGGAAAAAAATAGAACCGAAAGACTAAAGATCTGTTCAAGAAAATTAGAGATACCAAGGGAACATTTCATGCCAAGATGGATGGGCACAATAAAGGACAGAAATGGTATGGACCTAACAGAAGCAGAAGATATTACAAAGAGGTGGGAAGAATATACAGAAGAACTATACAAAAAGGATCTTCATGACCCAGATAACCACGATGGTGTGATCACTCACCGAGAGCCAGACATCCTGGAGTGCAAAGTCAACTGGGCCTTAGGAAGCACCACTGCAAACAAGGCTAGTGGAGGTGATGGAATTCCAGTTGAGCTATTTCAATTCCTAAAAGATGATGCTGTGAAAGTGCAACAATCAATGTGGCAGCAAATTTTAAAGCTGAGCAGTAGCCACAGGACTGGAAAAGGTCAGTTTTAATTCCAATCCTAAAGAAAGGCAATGCCAAAGAATCTTCAAAGTGAAAATGAAGTGAAGTTGCTCAGTCGTGTCCGACTGTTTGTGACCCCATGGACTGTAGCCTACCAGTCTCCTCCGTCCATGGGATTTTCCAGGCAAGAATACTAGAGTGGGTTGCTATTTCCTTCTCCAGGAGATCTGACCAACCCAGGGATTGAACCCAGGTCTCTCACATTGTAGGCAGACGCTTTACCGTCTGAGCCACCAGGGAAGTCCAAAGAATGTTCAAAGTACCACACAGTTGCACTCATCTCACATGCTAGCAAAGTCATGCTCAAAGTTCTCCAAGCCAGGCTTCAGCAGTATGTGAACTGAGAATTTCCAGATGTTCAAGCTGGATTTAGAAAGGCAGAGGAACCAGAGATCAAATTGCCAACATCCACCGGATCATAGAAAAATCAAGATAATTCCAGAAAACCATCTACTTCTGTTTTATTGACCACATCAAAAGCTTTGACTGTGTAGACTGCAACAGACTGTGACAATTTTTAAAGAGATAGGAATATCACACCACCTGACATGCCTCCTGAGAAATCTGTATGCAGGTCAGGAAGCAACAGTTACAACCAGACATGGAACAAGAGACTGGTTCCAAATTGGGAAAGGAGTACATCAAGGCTGTATATTGTTACCCTGCTTATTTAACTTATATGCAGAGTACTTCATGTGAAATACCAGGCTGGATGAAGCACAAGCTGGAGTCAAGATTGCCGGGAGAAATATCAATAACCTCTGATATGCAGATGACACTACCCTTATGGCAGAAAGAGAAGAACTAAAGAGCCTCTTGATGAAAGTGAAAGAGGAGAGTGAAAAAGTTGGCTTAAAGCTCAACATTCAAAAAATGAAGATCATGGCATCTGGTCCCATCACTCCATAGCAAATAGATGGGGAAACAGTGGAAACAGTGACAGTCTTTATTTTCTTGGGCTTCAAAATCACTGTAGATGGTGACTGCAGCCATGAAATTAAAAGACGCTTGCTCCTTGGAAGAAAAACTATGACTAACCTAGACAGCATATTAAAAAGCAGAGACATGACTTTGCCGACAAAGTTCCATCTTGTCAAAGCTATGGTTTTTCCAGTGGTCATGTATGGATGTGAGAGTTGAGCAATAAAGAAGGCTGAGTGCCAAAGAATTGATGCTTTTGAACTGTGGTATTGGAGAAGACTCTTGAGAGTCCCTTGGACTGCAAGGAGATCCAACCAGTCCATCCTAAAGTAAATCAGTCCTGAATATTCATTGGAAGGACGGATGCTAAAGCTGAAGCTCCAATACTTTGGCTACCTGATGCAAAGAACTGACTCATTGGAAAAGACCCTGATGCTGGGCAAGATTGAAGGCAAGAGGAGAAGGGGGTGACAGAGGATGAGATGGTTGGATGGCATCACCAACTCAATGGACATAAGTTTGAGCAAGCTGCAGGAGTTGGTGATGGACAGGGAAGCCTGGTGTGCTGCAGTCCATTGGGTCACAAAGAGTCAAACATGACTGAGCGACTAAACTGAACTGATGGGACCAGATGCCATGATTACAGTTTTTTGAATGTTGAGTTTTAAGCCAGCTTTTCCACTCTCCTCTTTCACCTTCATCAAGACAGTCTCTAATTCCTCTTTGCTTTCTACCACTAAGATGGTGTCATCTGCATATCTGATGTTATTGATGTTTCTCCTAGCAATCTTGATTCCAGCTTGAGTTTCATCTAGCTTGGCATTTCTCATGATGTACTCTCAATATAAGTTAAATAAGACAATATACACCTTTGATGTACTCCTTTCCTAATTTTGAATCAGCCCATTTTAACTGTTGCTTTTTGACCTGCATACTGGTTTCTCAGGAGGCAGGGAAGGTGGTTTGGTGTTCCCATCTCTTTAAGAATTTTCCAGTTTGTTGTGATCCACACAGTCAAGGGCTTTAGCATAGTCAATGAAGCAATAGTAGATGTTTTTTTGGAATTCTCTTGCCTTTTCTATGATCCAAAGGATATTGGCAATCTGATCTCTGGTTCCTCTGCCTTTTCTAAATCCAGCTTGTACATCTGGAAGTTCTTGGTTCACATACGTTTGAAGTCTAGCTTGAAGGATTTTGAGCATTACCCTGCTAGCGTGTGAAATGAGTGCAATTGTGAGGTAGCTTGAACATTTTTTGGCATTGCGTTTCTTTGGGATTGGAATGAAAACTGACCTTTTCCAGTCCTGTGGCCACTGCTGAGTTTTCCAAATTTGCTGGCATATTGAGTGCAGCACTTTCACAGCATCATCTTTCAGGACTTGAAATAGCTCAGCTGGAATTCCATCACCTCCACTAGCTTTGTTCCTAGTGATGCCCACTTGACTTCACACTCCAAATGTCTGACTCTAGGTGAGTGATCACACTTTGTGGTTATCTGGGTCATTCAGACCTTTTTTTGTACAGTTCTTCTGTGTATTCTTGCCACTTCTTAATATGGAACCTCCTGACTCCATTTTAAATATGGTTTCTATTTATTAATCTTTACATTTCCGCCTTTGGAGATGTCTCTCTGAAAGCATTGCTGATCAAGCCGCAGTTTTTTTTTTTTTTTTTTCCAGATTCAGCAACTTTTCCTCTTGATGCCAGGGAGGACCCTTCCTGGATATCGTGTCCCTCGGGACAGGGAGCGTGCACATATGGAGATCTCTTCAGGTCAGAGTCAAGTAACAGAACGGGTCGGAGGAGGCGCTCAGAAATCTGCCGTCTGAAGTCTGTGTCTTAGAACAGTGGATGCAGAAGAGCACACTCGAGCCGGAGAGAATTAAACACGCACTCTGGGGAGACATGGTTGATGCAAGAATTAAGGCATGGGGGAGTGATTCTGGATTATACGGAATTTGACTTAAACTTTATGCTAATTAGAGCAGCCTGTCTTATGGCCTGTTGAACATTAACTGTGTATCTGCTTTAACACACTGAGGAGGGAGGGGGAAATGCATTACCTGATTGTTTAGAATGTCCACTCTGAATACAGGGATAAATGCCACCTCCTGCCCCTTCCTCCCCAGCGACAGTGCTATATTCCTTCGAAGATGAGATTTCCCTCCCCAGACACCAAGGTCACGCTGACTGGCTGTGCACCTGCTAATCTGTCTTCGGACCTTGAGAAAATGTAACCCCGTCATGTTTGGTGTTTGCTGTTCTGACAAGATATAAAACTGGTGCAGGCATCCACGCTGGACCCGGGTGGCCATTGTGGGTGTGGTTTCAGACAGCTCCTGCCTCACTGGGAACTTGAATTTTTAAACTGTATCAGACTCAAGGTCATCCCCAACTGCGCTTTGCTAGTCCTCCCACCTGCGACCTTATGGTCTCAAGGCCTCTCCTTGCAACTTTGTATCTTGGGCCCCACTGATTCCTGCTCTACAAACAGCCTTCCTCCTTGTCAGCTTCAACCCTGATTCCTGACAGTTTCTGTATCTTTGCAGTTTTTGCCTGTATAAACGTCCCTCCGCATTTTGCAGCCTGGGGAGCACAATTCAAGTGCTTCTTAAATCTGGGCCTTCTGCCCTACAGTCCTCGGTTTAGCTCAGATAAAACTTTTCTATTCCTATGGTCAATGTAAATCACCAATAACCCATCTAAGCTGATTAACAAGGAGAGCTTGAAAGAAAGAAAAGACACAGTTTAAGAAAAAAATAGAGAGAGAGAGGGTTGGGGGACTCCCCTGGCAGTCCAGTGGTTAGAACTCCGTGCTTCCAATGCAGGGGGCATGGGTTTGGTCCCTGGTGGGGGAACATGCCATGTGGCGTGGCCAAAAACACAGAGGAGGTTTAGGAGGAGGCTTGGGAGGAGCCCCTGTGATTCCTCCGGGCCCGTGCTGTGGGTTGGGAGGATGTTGGAAAGGCTGGTTAGAGGCTGAAACTGAAGGCTCCTGAGTGCTTAGGCGTGGAACAACCTTTTTCCCAATGACCTGGCTCTTTGCAATAACACCGGTGGGGTCAGCGGAGGGGGCCCTTGTTGGCCACCTAAGGTCTTTGGCCTTTACTCTCTTGAGGGGACCCACGGGCCGGTTGTGGGCTGAGGAGTGGCGCGCTGACCATGACACCTGCAGCCTTGGCACGGGTGGGCAGATGGCTGAGGGCTGCCCCCTTGTGGCCAGAGCGGGACGTGCAGGACTGGGCGCATCGGCAGGCGCCAGGGGCGTGGCCCTTCCTGGGTCCAGAAGGCCGTGAGCGCAGGCTGCATCTCCTCACGCCAGACCCTTCCCGGGGACCCTGGAGGGGACAGTGAGCGGGGAAGGCAGGGGTCGAGAGCCTGCTGGAGAGGCGGCCCCCCAGCCCGCCCCACAGTGAGTCCCCGCTCGTAGGCGATTTCCAGGCCGTCTTCTCAGTCTGTGTGGAAGCCGAATGCCAACCAACGATCCAGCCGATCAACTGGGAATTCCCTGGCGGCCCAGCGGTTAGGACCTGTCGCTTTCACCGCCGGGGCCCTGGGTGTGCTCCCTGGCTGGAGAGCTAAGTTCCCACAAGCTGTGCGTCTCGACCAGGGGAGCTGGCGGAGGGCACGCTAAATAGAAACTGGTTCATCGTCAGTCCCTCCGTAGATGCCTGTCTCGTGGGCAGCTGGCATCTCTGGTGGGAGGGGCTGGCTCTCTGCGCCTTCCCACCTACTGCCCGTCTCTGCGGGACAGGTGTCAGGCTGGGGGCAGGGGCAGACGGGACAGGTCCCGCCCCTGTGGTGCCCACAGCGGGCCAGAGCCTGGCAGGCCGGCCAGGCAGCAGTGGCACTGGTGGGGTCCAGGTGTGCAGGGGTGAGGGGCTGTCTGGGACCCCTGGACGTGGGGGCTCGTCCTCCCAGTGACCGTGCTGGCGGGAAGGGCCCAGGTGGAGAACACTAGTCTGGTAGGACAGGGCTGTGTTTCTACTGAAAAACATCTAGTCAGCTGAAGAGCAGAAAGAGTAGCATAGCAAGCTATTACCCGGGGACCACGCTCAACCTCTGACACGTTTACATCTTGCGCGATTGTTTTCTGAACGAGTTACATTACAGATGTCATGCCGTTTTACCCTGAAATGATTCAGGGCCAGCCGTGAAAGGACAGCATTATTTCCCTCATAAACATAACGGCAGGACAGAGATCTGTGGGCAGGCGTCAGGGAGGTGGGGTGCTGGAGGGCAGGCTAGGATGGATGCGGTGCAGGCACTCCCCGGGCTGTGGTGTGGGGGACCCCCGGCTGTGGTGTGGGGGACCTCGGACTGTAGTGTGGGGGATCCCCCGGCTGTGGTGTGGGGAGACCCCCGGGCTGTGGTGTAGGGGACCCCCCGGGCTGTGGTGTGGGGGACCTTGGACTGTAGTGTGGGGGATCCCCGGGGCTGTGGTGTGGGCGACCCTCCGGGCTGTGGTGTGAGGGACCCCCCAGAGCCGTGGTGTGGGGGACCCCCTGGGCTGTGGTGTGGGGGACCTTGGACTGTAGTGTGGGAGGCCCCCCGGCTGTGGTGTGGGGCGCCCCCAGGCTGTGGTTTGGGGGACCCCCCGGACTGTGGTGTGGGGGACCTCGGACTGTGGTGTGGGGGACCCCCCGGCTGTGGTGTGGGGCGCCCCCAGGCTGTGGTGTGGGGGACCCCTCGGACTGTAGTGTGGGGGACCCCCGGCTGTGGTGTGGGGGGACCCCCGGGGCTGTGGTGTGGGCGACCCTCCGGGCTGTGGTGTGGGGGGACCCCCGGGGCTGTGGTGTGGGCGACCCTCCGGGCTGTGGTGTGGGGGACCCGGTGGGGGGGACCCGGGGCCCGAGGAGCCCAGGTGCCTACCGGGCGTGGGTCGGGGGTCTCGTTCTCGGGCAGCTGCAGGTCTGCACCCCTGGCCTGGCGCCTGGGGTCCGAGGGGGACTCAAGGAAGCCACTGAGACGCCTTGTCCGGCCACCAAAGGAGCCACCTCTCTCGGGCCTAACTTCTGCCCAGGCGGTGGGCTGGGCTGCCGGGCAAGTGTCCTGCCCTGTCCCTCCAGGCCCCCGGAACCAGCTGCGGAGCGCGCCCCGGTGGGGATGGAGCCCGAGCCGCACACTGTTCCTCTCAGGCGGCCCCTCTCGCGGGGCGCCCCCGCCGCGGCCCACCCGGCCCCTCTGCCGCTACGTCCAAGAAAGGCGCGGCGCCGGCTTGTGGAGACTCTTTATTGTGCTGGGGGTGGGATGGAGAGGCAGCCGCTCCTCGAGGAGGGCTGGGCCGCGGGCACCGCCAACCCCGCCCGGCTCCAGCTCCTGCGCTGGGTCCCCGCTGGGGTGGGGCTCGCGCCTCTCCCGCCCCGCCCTGCCCAGGGTGGGCAGGGCCTCCAGGGTGGGCGGGGCATCCGTGATGTGTGGGCGGGGCCTCCCGAGTCTGCCGGGCGCTGGGCGGCTGTGGTCCAGGCCGGCTCGCGCTCACCTAGGCCAGGACCTCCGCGCACTGGTCTGTGGAAGAGAGCGGATCCTGAGGAAACGCCCGGCTCCCCCTCCCCACCTCCCCGGGGCAGAGGTCCCGGACCCTCCGCCGAGGGGCCAAGCCCCTCCCCTGCCTGTGATCCCCTCCTCCCTCCCTGGCCCTCCTGTTGTGCGTCCAGCGCCCGAGGAGTGAGCCTTGGGGCCTCCCGCACCCCCTAAACCCCAGTCTAAGTCGGAGGTCCTTCTGCCCCTGCAGCGCTGGGCGGCCTAGAGATGGTGCTCACCTGACTTGGGCAGCAGGACGCCCTGGCTGGGGTTCAGGCCCACTTTGGGTGCCAGCTGCTGCATCCTCTGGGCTCCTTCAGGAAACAGCTCTGGGGCCCGGGCTGAGAGCAGGGGCGCGGTGAGCAGAGGGGCAGGGCTGGGACGGGGAGTGGGCGGTGGGGCGGGGCTGGGGAGGGGCCCAGGGAGACACGGGGAGATGCTGGTTTCACCTGCCTCCCAGTCGGGGCTGGCTGGGAAGGCACACGGGGACACCGCAGACCAGACCTCCCGTGTGACCCCAGAGGAAGGCCGCGATGGGGCCAGGGTGGTGTGAGTGCGGCTCTTCAGGTGGGTAGGTCTCCCACCACGTGTCACCCACCGTAGAGCTGCAGCCAGATGTTCTTTACACCCCCCTTCTGAGTCTCGAAGTACATGACGGCGAAGTGCTTATAGTCGGTGAAAGCCACCCTGATGTCGGTCTGGGCCATAGCTGGGGGCGCGTGGGAGCCTGCTGAGCTGGGCGCCGGCCTGGACGCCCCCTGCCCATCCCCACGGTCCCCGCGAGCTGGCCCTGCCACTGCCCCCACCCGACCAGCACTGCCCGCGACACGCAGGCCTCACCCTCGTTGCTGAACTGCCCGTCCACGGTCCCCTTGGTGAAGGTGCTGTCTGTCTCCTGGCACCCGCCATCGGGCCTGGGAAGGGGACCCCAGCGGCCTGAGTTGCAGCCCCTGCCCACCGCCCAGCCCTGCTGGGTGTCCTGAAGACGCTGCCCGACCGCGACAAAAACAGCTGCCACTTAGCTGCTGCCAACTGCCCCAGGGCCACCTGTCTCCCATCAGATCAACGCTTGATCACATGGGTGCTTTATGATTCACTTACAGGAGAGGAGACACCCTGGGGCAGAGGGACACAGCCAGGGGACGGGGGGCCTGTAGGGTCTCCCCGTCGCCCCTCGAGACACCGGCACACGTGCATACGCGCGCACACACACGGACATGGCTCCCCCACACGCTCAGGTGGGGCCCCTCTGAGGAGCAGGTGAGTGGGGCTGCTGTTTCGACAGCCCTGAAGCCTAGCATGGGCGGGCCTGGCTCTGGGGTCGGGCGTACCCCTGCTTCCTCCTGGCTCCCACCTGACCCCAAGCTGGCCAGGCCTAAGGCCAGCCAGTCCAAGGTGGGACTCCTGGGATCACTTACGTGGGGAACCCAAACTTGATGCCCAGGTTGCCGTTGGCCAAGGAGGTCACCAAGACCACGGGCATCTTCATGTTGTCCTTGGCATCCAGGAAGCTCTGGTCGTCCGACACCGCCCCAACCACGTACCAGGGGCCCTGGAACTGCAGGGGGACGGGGCGAGCTGGGGGCAGCCCTGGCTGCCACATCAAACCTGAGTCGAACTTGGGGGGCAGCTGCAACTCATCTGGCTGGCGGCCCAGCAAGTGGTGGGGACAGAAGTCAGACTAGGGGCTGAGGGGCCCACTCTCCTCTGCAGCCCCCCGCCCCAAGTCAGCTGGGCAGACAGATGCGGGCTTGGTCCCCTTGAGCTGAGCTTGAACCAGAGTGGGGGCTGGGTTGGGTTCCCCCAGCCCTCTGGCCTATCTGGTAGAATGCAGTCAGACAGAGGCTGCCAGCCCGGGCATGTCCATGCGCACCTGGCTGGCATCAAAGTCAGCCTGGATGGGGACCTGGGCCTGGCCTGGGGCTGCAGCGAGTAGGGCGAGGGTCCCGCTGATCAGCAGCGTCTGCAGCATCCTGGAAGGTGGCTGTTGTCGACGGCACAGGGCTCAGGAGCAGGACAGGAGGGTTGGGGTGGCCTCTCCCACTGTGCCTTTATGCCCCTGAGACGCCCCGGTGTGCTGGCCTGCCCGCCTGGGACATGCCCCCTCTGATGATAGGCTCCGATCAGGTTGCTCCCTGGAGCACTGGCCTGGCCGCCTGGGACAGACCCCACTGTGATAGGCTCCGATCAGGTTGCTCCCTGGAGCACTGGCCTGCCTGCCTGGAGCACCCTGGCCCAGTGGCCCCCACCAGACCCCGCCCATCCTTCCTGGGGAGGGGGCCGGATGCCCCGGAGCAAGGGGAGGCAAAGGCCTGGCAGGCCCTGTGGGATGTGGCCTCCAGCCCTGGGCTCAGGCAGAGCCTCGGGAAGCCATTCCAAAATCTCACACTCACCTCTGACCCTCACAACCTGGGGGCCTGGACAGGGCCTGGTGGGCAGGTTGCTGTGGGCACTATGCCTTTTGAGCCAGGGGGCCCAGGACAGGGGCCTGAGAATGGTTACACTGGCTGAGAAGCTGGGGGCAGCAGGAGGCGAAGGGCGGGCTGGGAGAGAGACCTCGCGCAAGGCTCGGGTTAGCTCGGGTGCCAGGGGCCAGCGAGTGGGCAGGGCTGTGCCCTTGAGGCCCAGGCCAGAGGCCGGGGGTCTGGGGGCTCTCAGGCGGCCCCAGGAGATGGGGGGTGGCCGTCTCCAGCCCCCCTCGGCCAGTCTGTCCTGTCTGGGGTGCATGGACACTCCAGCTTCCTTCCCCTCTGTGCCCTCAAACCCTTTTCTCTGCCCCGTCTGAGGGCACAAATCCCACTCCTTCAGAGCTGCCCTGGGCCTGGGCCTCTCCTGGCCGGGGTGGGGGCAGGCTGTGGGCACCTGCTCAGAACCGGCCAGCTGTAGCTGCACCTTGAGGGGGTGGCTGGAGGGGCTGCAGTGGGTGGGATCCGGCCGCGTGGAGTGGGTGGGGACATAGCTTCCCTGGGCTGTCCAGGCTTCCGGCCAGCCGCCTCTCCCACACCGTCAGGGGCCGAGCTAGTGTGCCCCTACCTGCCCCTCAGGGCGTCCCGCAGAGCCAGCCGCTGAGATTTCACAGAGGATGAAGGGACTCCCAGGCCCAAAGCAAAGGGGGGCGGTCAGCTCCCCAGAGAGCTGGCCAGAGCCAGGCCCAACTGCAAGACAGACAGTCAGGAGGCAGGTGCTGACTTGCTTCAGAGTTTATTTTCAGAGCGGGAATAAAGGCTGAGGGGGGCATGGATGGCGAGGGGCCGGGGCTGGGGTCTCAGGCTGGGGTCTCGGGTGTTGCAGAAAACGGCTGAGCAGGGCAGAAGGGCCAGGTCCTGAGAGGCAGACTCACCTGGGCAGGACAGCGGGACCTGTGGGTGGGGCTGGCCACAGGCCCCCCACCCCAGGACCCCAGCCCCCTCCAGTCTCAGGTCGCGAGGGCCTTTCCACTGAGGCCTCTCAGCAAAGGGCACCGGCCTCCTCTGCCGTCCCCTGGTCTTCCCACCCCAGTCCTGTCCCGGCCGCCCGCTCCGCCCGCTCCCAGTGACCTTGCTGAACCCCAGCGGAGGCCCCTCCGCGAAGCAGCCCTTGTCAGCCGGAGGCCAGCCCTCATGGCAGAAGGGAGGCTGTTGGTGAGCGTGTGTTGAATGAACGAGTGAGGGGGCTGCTGGGTGAAGGTGGCCCCCAGCCCCCCACTCACCTATGGGTGCTCCTCCATGCACTTGTCTGCCAAGAAAGAAGCCCAGGCCTGTGGTCAGTGCCCCAGGCCCGCCCCGCCCACCCCCTGCTGCGGGCGTGGAGAGCATCTCGTCGACCCCTAAACTGCTGACTGTCACCCCCATCACTCCCACCCCTCCCCCAGGCTCTGTCTACCCCTCCGGAAGGAAGACCTGGTGCCCCCCGGGCCCAGAGCAGGCTGCCTTGGCAAGGAGGCCATGCGCGCTTCAGGGAGCCTGTGCTGAGCCCCATGTGGCTGTCCCTGTGTCCCGATGCGGACATCCGTCCACAGGCCCCGTTTCTAGGGCCTGCCCCGCACCCCTCCCAGGCTGGGACCTTTGCATCCCCAGGGCCGACCCAGGGCCTGGCACACGGTGGGCATGTGGTGAATCCAGGGAGGCGGTGTTTCCTGAGGAGCATCTTGCTGGGCCTGGCCCAGGGGCTGCAGACCAAGGTCTCGGTGTGAGGCCAAACCGCCCCCGCTCCGGAGGCCGAGCACCGGTCAGTGGGCAGTCTGGCCGGACGGACTGCACCCCTCGGCCTCCCCCAGATCAGGAGACAGTCTGTCTGCCTCTAATCTGACCTTAATCCCCTCCCTTCAGATCAGTGCGCTCACCAGTCTTCGGCAGGAACACAATGCCTTCCTCTGTGAAGCCCAGGCTCTTGGCAAAGGTGGTGAAGTGTTCCTTGACCTCGGCTCGGGGGTTCTGGGAGCGGCCTGGGCAGTGGGGAGCAGCCTTCGGCCTCCGTTTGTCTGGAGGATCCCCGTTCTGCCCCTGCTCCCAAGCCCGGGGCGCCCCCAGACACCCCCGCGGGCGGAGCCCCAGGCCCGGTGGAGGGCGCGGCGTGGGACACGTACTGTAGAGCGTGGCCATGCGGAAGTCCTGCCCCGGGCCTCGGACACCCTCTGTGTAGAGCAGGGCGTAGGTCTCGTAGTCTGTCTCTGCCACTGACACCTCGTGGGTGCTGCTCCAGTCTGGAAACCCGGGAGACAGCCCCACAGGGCCCAGTGTCCCCAGACCAGAAGGCCTCAGAAAATCAGGGGTGCATGGGACAGCCACAGACCCCGCAGCCACAGCCCTCTGGGGAGGAGGAGAGACGGCCAGGGGAGGTCATCCCAGGCAGGGATGGGCAGGAGGGCACGAGTCCTGGGGTGCAGAGCTGCCAGAGGAGCGAGGGGAGCGTGGGGCACAGACAGCTGGAGAGAGCCCTTCATGGGGGGCTGCTGGGCAGGCCCAGGCCGACCCTGGTGGGGCAGCCACCCCCTCACCCTCCCCTGTACTGCCAGGCAGGGTTGCCGAGTCCCGGCCAGCAAGTGTCGCTCCTGGCCACACTCACGAGGGCTGGTGTAGCTGTAGCAGCCTGGGGGGCCGGCGGGGCGCAGCAGTAAGGTCCGCGTCTCACACTGGTCTTTCCTGTGGGCAGGTCATCCTGGGGTCAGGGGTCAGGTGCTGGGCGTGTCCCCAGATTGCGGCCCTGCGCCGGGAGCTCTGGGCCCCAGATGCCCGCCCCGCTGCCCACCTGAGGAAGGTAGAGGTGAGGTTGAGGCCGCCGTCCGCCGCGGGGGCCACCACAGACTTGCACATGGACAGCACCTTCTTCTTCTCCAGGAACCAGCTCGAGTTGGAGGCAAGGCCGGAGGTGAACCAGCGCCCCAGAAACTGCGGCGACAGGACCCCATGCCGGTCGGCCGGGACACTCCGACCCGCCGGGGGTGGGCGGCCCGCCCGGCTGCACCCACCCCGGCCCGCACGCCACCCGGCACCCCTGCTCCGGCGCGGCCCCGCCCGCTCACCCGGGCCCCGCCCCCACCGCGGGGTCCCCGCCCCCGCCGGCCTGGGGAGGGGGGCAGGGGGCGGCCGGCAGAGGGCGCAGGGCCGTCCCTAGCGGGGTCGGATGCGGGCGTGGGGCGCGGAGCTGGAAGACCCGCTCCGACGTGCTCCAGCAAACCCCCGCAGGCCTCTGCGCGCGTGTTCAGGGGGGAGGGGGCGCGCACCGCGGCGCACTCGGTCCGTCGCCATTCCTGGCGCCATCCCGGCTCCTCCGTCATCTGCGCCCTCGCGCACGGAGGTGCGTCCCGGCCCAGGTGTGGAAAGTGTGCCTGTTTGCCCTGGGCGTCGTGAGCTCGTTGGGCTAACCGTGTTGGGTTAGGGGTGGCGAGCGCGCGCTCCCGCTCACAGGCGCGTCCCTGCCCGTCGGGCTCCTCTCTGTAGGGCTATTCTCTGTCGGTGAATCGCCTGGGGAGGCCTCTCCCGGTCAGCCTCCTCCGGCCGGTCCAGCCCTCCTCTTCTGCTTCCCCCTTCCCGGGGAGAGCACCCCACTCCCCACGGGCACCGTCCTGTCTCTGCACCAGGCAGGGAGCCCTCCCTCACCTTGTCCTCTTCGAAGTTGGGCTGCAGGGCGGCCTGGGCGGGGGCTGGGGTCTGCAGGACCCCCAGGACCCCCAGCAGGAGCAGCGCCATCCACAGCCTATTCGGAGTGGCCATTCTCCCAGGACCGGGCTGGCGGCACAGGCAGAGAGGCGGGCGGGAGGCAGGGAGGCCGCCCGGAGACCCCTATTTATGGGCCTGGCTTGGCCTCCGCCCAGGCCCAAGGACAGCCCACTGCAGGCTCGTGACGCGGGGGGGTGACAGGACAGCGGAGTCCAGCGGCGGCCTCGCCCCCAACAGGGCTGCTTATGTAATGGCACTGACTGAGACGGCCTGGGCCTGCCCCCCGGGCCGAGCTGGGGGGGCAGAGGCCCCCGCATGGCGGGGCCCTCCTCCACCCTCGGAAGGTCCACTCCAGCAGCCTGGTTGGGGCAGGGGGCAAGTGCCTTGGTGCTGCCCTGCCTCTGGGGTCTCTGGTCACTTGACTCCCCTCACAAGCCCTGCCATTGTTCTGTGTCCAAGCCTGGCAACCCTGGGAGGCGACACAAGGCCCTGTTTGCACTGCCTGAGTTTCGTCCCGGAAGGCCCAGCAGGCCAGGGGGTGATGGGAAACTTGGGCCAAAGGAGAGAAGCCAAAGCTCCCCCCAGAGTGGAGCCCGAGGGCCTGGTTTGCAACACAGCGTTCCCGGAGCCAGCTGGCGGGGTCTGGCTGGGGGACCCCAGGGCATCCTTCCCAGCCTGGGGCCCACAGCCTTGGGCAGAGGACCATTCCTCACACTTGCACACCCGCACAGCTCCACACCTCCACATCTGCACACCTCCACACCTCCACACCTCCACACCTGCACACCTCCACACCTGCACACCCGCACACCTCCACACCTGCAGTGGCCCCACCTGGCCTGTCCTATTACCTGGGGTGCCAGGCTGGTGCCTCCCCTGGGGCCAGAGGACGTGAAGTTCCCCCACACTGCAGAGAGGGCCGCCTCCCCCAGAGGCCTCCCTGGGTTGACGGGCTGTCTCTGAGCCCGTCAGGTCCTGGGCCCTGTTCAAATCTGGCAAGTGTCCCCTGTCCCTCTGGTCCTGACCAAGGCCACCCCGACTAGCCAGGGCCTGAGCACAGGACTGAGTGGGGTCAGCAGCTCTGAGCAGCAGTGAGTGGGTGGGTGCACGCACCTGGGGTGGGGGCTGGGGCGGTGAGGCTGGGGAAGGAGGTCCCGAGCGCGGTACAGAAACAGGGGACACGGCTGTGGCTGGGGGGCACAGGAGCTGGCGCACCCCCTGGGCCCAGCCCACCACGGGACGCAGCCCCTGTCCGGTGCTTGGCACCTTCTGCCCGGAAGCTGGATACTTGGCAGCCTGGCCTCTGGCTTTGGACCAGACCCAGGGCTGTCCGGAAACCACGCGGAAGGGGAGGCGTGGGCCAGGTCAGCTCCCTGAATGGAGCCAGCGCGGGCCCTGCCACCCACCTCGCAGGGGCAGGACGGCGGGCCCCAGGCCCACAGGGGTCCTAGTGAGGGCAGGGTGCCCGGCCAGACCTCTGCTGTGGGGGCCCCACCCCGGCGGATGGTCCAGGATCCCAGAGCACAGAGTCGGGGTTTTGGGTCGACACCACAAAGAGGGCCTCCTGCCTCCTCACTGGTGCCAGGGCTGGCGGGGGCCGTCCCAGGAAGAGGCCAGTGTTGGGGGCGCCGGCATAGGAGGCTGGAGGTGGGGGCGAGGGGAGGTGGGCCCAGGCAGGTCCGAGACCCCCACTGCCTCTGCCCTGGCCTCCCATGCACCCCGCCCCTCCGTATGCTTAAGGCCGTGGGGGGACAGTCTGCCAGAAGCAGACAGGAGTTGGGGAGCAGGTCCCGGGCCCTGCACCGCCCTGGGGCTGCCCCAAGCTGCAGCCTGGCCCAGGGGCAGAGCGGGGGGCTCCTTTCAGGACGGCAGAGGGCCAGGAAGAGGCGGGTGGGAGGGAGGCCCGGGACGTCCGTGTGGGCCCCGGTCTCCTGCTGTTCATCACTGAGCCCGGCGGCTCTTTGGCCGTGGGGAGGCTCATGGGTCCGCGGGGCTGAGCTGTGTGCCTGCCGAGCCCCGGTCACGCCAAGACCAGAGCGCCTCCGCCAGCGGTAAACATGTCGCAGAGCAAGGCAGGGGATTAAGGCAGGTAGAGGGCAGAGAGCGTGCCGGAGGAGGCGGCCCAGGACGCGAGGATCACGGACCAGGGCCCGCAGGTCCCTGGTGGGCAGGCCCCGCCCCCCACAGGAGGGGCCCTCGGGCAGGGTCCCCAAGGTGCCCCTCTAGGGAGCAGGGAGGCTCCGGGGACCCTGGGCGCCCACCTCCAGGCCCAGGGTTAGGGAGTACATCCGCCTCCCTCTTCTGGCCACGGACACCACGTCCCTTCCTCCCCTGCTCCCAGACTGGCCACTGCGGCTGACTGTGGCCTGGATGAGGCCTGGGGGTCTGGAGGAGCAGGAACTGCATCGGCCCCTCGGTCTCCCTGTGGCCCAGACGGAGTTGGGTGGCTGGGCTGGTTCGTCCACACTGTGGAGTGAGGAACTGGGCCTCAGACCCCTTCTGCACGGGCCGTGTTCAGCAAGACCCCAGGCCTCCAGGGGTCTGGGCGGGGGTGGCCGCCCTTCCCCCGGGCCTCCAGGGGGTGGGCTGAGGACTCCTGAGGCCCCTAGAGGGGAGTCTCTGAGTGCTGCCAGTGGAACAGCTCGGAAAGCGGGCTGTTGGTGGCCACCGTGCCCATTGCACACCGCCCTCCAGGGCCCCGCGGGGCGGGCGGCCAGGGCTCAGCCCTTCCTGGCCAGGAGGCTGGGCTCCCCATCTGCCTGTGCTGCAGCTGGGGGGGCCCCCCGCCCAGCCCCTGCCCAGCGCACGACACAGGAGGCCCCCCTCTGCTCAGATGGGCCCGGTCTTCCCTTGGGGCCTGGCGGGTGCTGCCCTGAGTGCTGGATCCTGCTCAGACCTCCACCTTGGGCTGCTCCCCGGGGCGGTGGGGGGCTTCCCTACCTTCTCCCGGCCCCCCATCTCAACGCTTTCCTGTCGCACCTGCTCCCGAGTGGCTGATCCTCTGAGCCCTAGTCTGCTCCGCGCTACTGACCCCTCCCCAAGCCCGACCAGCCCCACCTTCCCTGTCTCCCAGTCCACACCCCACCCTCCCGCCCCCACCAGCCCTTCGGAGCCCCCCAGCGTGGCCTCCCCACTCTGGGCCACTCAGTGACTGCTGTGGGGCAGCCACTCTGATGGCTGATGGCTGGAGGAGCAGCTCTTTCTGACGAGGAGCCTCTGTCTGTCTTCCCAACACATTTCCCACCAGAGAGAGGCCAGGCTGCAGAGGTGCTGGGGTGGGCGGAGCCCCCAGTACGCCCCCAACCCTGCCCCTACCAGCACCTCTGGACAGCCTGGCTTGGGGCTGGGGAGGCGGGGACAGGGTGAGCTTGGGCTAGAGGGATGGGGTGGGCACCGCCGGGGCTGGTCTCCTGGCAGCTCCCTGGGAGGGCAGCGTGCTCTGCCTGTGGGGCCTCGTGGGGATCATAGTGTGGACCTGGGCAGCTCTGTTCCGGGAGCCTCTTTGCAGCGCTGGGGACTTCTGCGGGCAGGGCTGGGTGGAGGTCGGGGGGGCCCTTCCCCAGTCCTCCCAGAAGTCAGGCTGCCGGGACCTTGAGCAGGGTGCGGTTGGGTGGGGGCTTGGGCCTGGCTGTGCTCCGGAGGACCCAGGGCGCGATTTCAGGGCCCAGGAAGCGGGTGCCAGGGGAGCTGCTGGGCCCCGCAGCAGGAAGAGGTGGCCCCCTGAGGGAGCTGTTGATGGGGGGCACACGCACCAGCCCCCCTGGGGGCAATAACTCGATTCTGCCAGGTCCAGGTGAGGTGGGGCCCTCGCTTGTGACTCCCACAGAGATGCCTGCGTGGTCTCTCCCCTCCCTTCCTGCCCGCGGGCCATGCAAGGCTGTGGCTGGGGAGGGGCGGCTGGGGGCATCTCAGGCACCAGGGTTCCCCCGGCACGGTCATGCTCCCGTGGCTCTGCTCTGAGCTTGGCCTGCCTGTGGTCAGCCCTGCAGGCTGGACCTCCTCTGCCCTCCAGGTGGGGGGTGCGCACGGGACATAGGGAGGCAAGGCCCCTCCTGGCACCAGCTGAAAGTCCAGCCACCAGCCCTGGGAGCCCAGGCGCTCTCGCTGGCTCTCCGAGGGTCAGGCAGGTGGGGCGGATGAGAGGACACGGCCCTGACCCGGAAGGCAGGGTGGCTGCTCTGAGCCCAGGAGGCCAGAGCTGGCCTCTCAGGAGCCCACACCCAGCCCTGGCATCAGAAGGGATCCTCCAGAGGCTGACCCGGGTCTCCCCTCAGGCTCGTCCCCTCCTCCGGGCCCATCGTAGTATCCGGTAGCTCTGGATGTGACTGGACCCGGGCTGTCCGTGGGCCCCGCGGGCACGTGAGCCACAGGTCAGCAATAAGCAGAGCTGAGGCTGCGGTTTCCGTGGAGCCCGGGTTCTGGGAGTGAGGGGGGATGGGCATCTGCCTGGGGGGTGGGCGCTGGCCGCAGGCGTGCCAGGGGTTGGCTTGGACACTGGGAGGTCACAGGTGCCATGCTCCTCCTTCTGGCTGGGTGGGTTGGAGACAAGCCTAGACTTGATCTCCTGGGGGCAGTGACGGGCCCCAGTCTCCATGCAGTGCCCCCCGACATGGCTGGCCCTTCAGAGCCCAGGCTCTCCCCACACCCAGTGGCCCCTCGCTGACCCACCTCACAGGGACTCACAGGGCCCTGGTGGACCACACCTGCTTGCTGCTCGGCCATCAGCAGCCCCCCCACCCCACTAAGCCTGCGGGAAGGGGCTCAGAGGGAGCTGGAGGGCAGGGGGCATACACCCCAGACTCTACCTCACCCGTCAGGCCAGCCCCCCACCCTCCAGGTGGCTTACAGCCCTCGGGGCTGCCCACTTCTGAGATGCTCCTAGCACGAGGGGGTCCCCAGCACGGAGATTTTAAGTGGAAGAGGGGCAGAACCCTGGGTCACCCAGAAACTGCTAGAAAGATCATTCCAGAAAATGCCTGAAGGCCTCCTCCCCTTTCCCTGAGCCTTCACCGGCTCCTGGATGGGTCCCATGTCCAAGGCTGCCCTGGGATAGATCTGGGGTAGCCAGGTAGAGAGAGGCGCAGAGTGGCCACATTCAAGGAGGGAGTGGGGGCCCTAGGTCTGCAGCCGGGCACCGCCAGGGCTGGCGAGCTAAGGGGCTCAGGACTCCGCCGCGCCCACCCAGGCCCCAGAGGACAGCTGCTGTGCGACTTAAGGAGGCGAGTTCAGACTCGGGGTGCCCCCAGGCGAGGCCATCTCTGAGTTTCTGCCCAGACCACGTGGGTCCACTCGCCCCTGGGCGGGCTCCGCCTGTGTCTCTGTCCGCTCCGTGCCCTGGGCTGGCCTTCGCTGACGCCGGTGATGACCACATGTCCACTCTGCATCTTCTTTCCCAGCCCGGGAGGTAGGGCTGGTCTGGGGGCCCGAGGACGCTCCGGGCCAGCAGGGCCCAGGGCTGCTCCGCCACCCCCAGGGAGGCCGAGGCGCTGCAGCGCTCTGCCCCAGGGAGGGGTGGGCAGGGCTCCGGGAGAGTGGCCTGCCGTTCACACCACCACCTGTCCTGGCCTCCCTGAGCCATGACACTCAGTGTTGGGGCTTCCAGAAGCATCCTGCCTGGTGGAGGGTGGTCGGAGCTAAACTTGTCTCCTCCCCTTCGGAAGGCCGCGTGGGTGGTCTTTGGGAAGGCGGGGCCTGTGGTCACCACGTTCCCTGGGCATGCGCTGCACCCCTGAAAGGGCCCTGAAGCTGAGACTGCTCGTGGGGTCTTGCGCCTCCAGGGCCTCAGGGGAGTCTGTGGATTCCTCTGTAACTTGACCGTGTCAGGCTGGCGTGAGGGTGCACAGGGTCCCCTGGTGCCCGCAGAAGCCACAAGGCTGCCACTTGGGTCTGGGCCCGAGGCCCTGGGCTGGGCACGCTCCTGTGGTGGGCGCTTCTGCCACTCAGGGCCCCGGGGGTGGGAGCCCAGCGCCCAAGCAGGGCCTGCAGCAGGGGGGCCCCTGGGGGGGTGCTGGGCTCTGTCTGGGTCGCCCCCAGCTCCCCGCTCCCCAGGCTCCTTTTGGGTGCTGGCGACGGTGGCCTGTGTGTGAGGAGGGGCCCAGCTCTGCTGGTCCCAAGAGCCCAGGATGGCCGGAAGCGTGCCCAGCCATGGGGTGAGGGCCAGAGAAGGAAGCCAGGACAACAGCAGATAGGACGCTCGGGCTCCAGGTGCCCCCGCAGTTTGCCCTGTGGCCAGGGCCACCCCGGCATCGGCCGTCGGGCGGTCCTGCCCGCTCCTCCCCACACCAAGCGCTCACTCCTGGTGAGGGCGGGTGTGGGCACCGATGGCTTCAAAGGACAAGGCACGGGCAGGGCCTCGACCAGTGACCAGCGGTGACAGCAGGGCAGCCCAGGGCAGGGCCGGCTCAGAGTCGGGGTGCAGCGTCTCAGGAGAGGGGCGGGCCTGGGCCATCTGGGAGCAGATGCCCCGCAGAAACAGAGGCAGGAGAGACGGGGTGGGGAGACAGACCCTGGAGGGAAGGGGAAGCCTGGGGGGCAGGGGCCTCTGTGGAGAGGGGGACCCGGGGCAGAGGGACCTGAGTGGGGAGGGAGCTCCGGGGGTCTCGTCCGCGTCTGGGGGCAGCTCGGCAGGCGTCCTGGGGCTCCTCGGCCCGCCCCAGATCCCTGATGCGCTCAGTGAGGCCGGTCGGGCCCTCTCTCACTTGCTGTGTTTCTTCTGAGACCCTGAAGCTCATCTCGCATTTGTAGCTTTAACCTTTCATCTCGAGAATGCCCCCTGCCCAGCCCCCCAGCACATGTCCCCTGGGCCTGTGCCCTCCCTCCTCCAGTCACACAGATGGCCCCGTGAGTCAAGTCCTCTCTGCCCTCGGGGTGACCCTCCCCTGCCCTGTCCTCCTCCACCCAAGTCCCCTCCCCCAGCCCCCTGCTCCAGTCCCCTCCCCCAGCCCACTCCCCCTGTCCCCTCCCCCAGCCCCCTGCCCCAGTCCCCTCCCCTCCCTCAGTCCCCTCCCCCAGTCCCCTCCCCCAGCCCCCTGCTCCAGCCCCCTCCCCCAGCCCCCTCCCCTGTCCCCTCCCCAGTCCCCTCCCTCAGTCCCCTCCCTCAGTCCCCTCCCCCAGCCCCCTGCCCCAGGCCGCCCCCAGGTGCCCTTTCCTGGCTGCTGTTCAGGACCTTCTGTGCTCCACTCTGGGGCCTCCAGGGGCCCCAGTCCTGCCCTGGACCCTTTTCAGGAGCCGCTGCACCCAGTCTAGCTGCCTGGGTCCTGATGAACTCCTTACCAGGGGGCCTGGGCCAGGACACAGGGGCCTGGGGTCCAGCGTCGTTCCCTCCCCAAAGGACCCCACCCCACCCGAGCGCCTCGGCCCCTGGGGCTCTTGGGCCCCCACCCTGCCCACCTCGGCCTCCTGGGCCAGGGTTTGGGCAGGAAGGCAACGTGGTCACAGGTGATGCCCAGGCTCCGGACAAACCTGATGAATTTCCCCCTCAAGTTTGTTCAGCTCTTCCATCGGTCCTGTGAGCAGGAGAGGTGAGCCCTGGGAGGACCTTCCCTCCAGAGCCTGCCTTCTGCTCTCGGGGACCTGCCTTGACCTCCACACAGAGGGCCTGGCTGATGCTGACTGACCGTGCCTCCCATCTGCCTCCTCCTGCCAGTGAGGCTGCTCACCATGGCTCACCTCTGGGTGCCCCTCAGGCCTCCCCTGGCTGCCCTGTGACCTGGGGAGCAGCTCTGGGTCCTTCCTGGGTGGGGGACCCACCTTCCAGGCCCCCAGGGACAGGATATGGACTCAGTGCTTGCAGGGTGGGGCCCGGTGGGGAGAGGTAGGTGGAGGGAAGCGGGTGAGTCTCCCGGATGGAGGGGCTTTGGGGACGGCGTGAGGCTGGGTGAGCGGGGTGGGGAGTCTGGGGTGCCTCAGGAAGGATCCTGTGCCCACATGTTTCCCAAGGGGCCACAACCCTCGGGGGTGCCTGGTGGGTGCTGAAGTCGGGGTGTCCTGGATGAAGTCGGCGTGCCCTGGGTGAAGTTGGGGTGTCCTTGGTGAAGTCAGGGTGGCAAGCCTCTTGGGTACTGAAGTCGGGGTGTCCTGGATGAAATTGGGGTACCATGGATGAAGTCAGGGTGTCCTGGGTGAAGTCAGGCTGTCTTGAAGTTGGGGTATCGTGGGTGAGGTCAGGGTGCCCTGGGTGAAGTCAGGGTGTCCTGGGTGAAGTCAGGGTGTCCTTGGTGAAGTCTGGGTGTCCTGGATGAAGTCAGGGTGCCCTGGGTGAAGTTGGGGTGTCCTGGGTGAAGTCGGGGTGCCCTGGGTGAAGTCGGGGTGCCCTGGGTGAAGTTGGGGTGCCCTGAGTGAAGTCGGGGTGCCCTGGGTGAAGTCCCCGTGTCACTGGACCCACCCGTCTACCACCAGCCCCCGCCCGGGCGCCTCCTCCCCCCGCCAAGCTCCGGCTGCACCTGCCTGGCTCCTCCCCACCGGGCGCTGTCGGCCTTCCCACCTGTCTGTACGGGGGTCACCCTATGTTGCCCTGCCTCCCAGCAGGGGCCCTTGACATCCAGCCTCCCCCAAGCAGAGAGCAGTGATGGGAAAGTGAAGGTCATCCTTGAGCTTGAAGATGCTCGAGGTCGTCCTGAATCAGGCATGGTCCTCCCTAAAGGAGCTGCCCGCTGGGCCAAGGTGGGGAACACCACCTTTGAAACCGTGGGGGCTGGGGCTGGGCCGGGTCCCGGGAGCCCCGTCCACCCCGCCCGGGCATCCCAGAGCCAGGGACCCTCTCAGCCGACAGAGCCCGTGCTGGGGCTGCCCTGAGGCACCGACCAGGGCCAGAGGCTCCCCGGGGTTGACAGGACAGGCCGACCCTGGCCTCCCTGAGCCGTGGTCTCTTCCTATGTAAGGAGGCATGGAGATGTTCCCGCCTCCCCAGGGCTCCACGGGTCCCATCTGCCTGCTCTCACCCTCTTCCCTCCATCCTGGCAGCTTCAGGACCCTCAGGCCGGGTGCCCTCTCACCCCATCCGCCTCAGCTTGTGCCCAGGACAGATCTGGAGAGGCCCGCTGGGGCCCCGGGGAGATGGAAGCCCTGGAGCTGGCTGGGGCCCAGGGCCTGGCTCTGCACGCTCCCAGCAGGATGATGCCACCCACTGGGGCCCCAGACTCCTTTCCTGAGAGGCCTGGGCGGCGGCTGCCCTGGTGGGGGGCCGTGGGTCCCTCTGCCCAGCCTGCCCCGTTCTGGGTTCTGATCCCAGATGGGGTGGGGCCGGGCCCCTGCTGAGACCGCCAGTTTGTGCTAGGGTCCCTGGCCTGGCTTCTTGACACTCCGCTGCCCCCACCCCTGACCCCACAGTCTGAGCAGTCAGCACGCCATCCTAGACATCTGGGTCTCGTGGGCCAGGACAGCAGCTGGGAGCTACAGCCGGGCCTGGGGGCATCACATCCAGCACCGGAGCTAAGGACAACCTGTGCCCAGCTGGACGGCCACCCTGGAACACGTGTCCGCCCGTCCTGGTCTGGCGGGCACAGCCGTGGCCCAGCCACCCACGCTGGGAGACGGCCCAGCCGTGCTCTGGTCCTGGGGGGCAGGTGGGTGGTGGAGACGGACTGTGCCGGGCCGGCCGGGCACTGACCCACTCTGCACCGAGGTTGGGGCTCAGCCAGAGCTGCCTGCGGCCACCGCCCTGTTCTCCAGCCCCACCCCCCAGGCCCAGCGGAGTGGCAAGGGCCGCTGCCCCCATCCCACCCCCTGCCCCGTGGTGGCTGCTGGCTGGCCATGGAGGGCCTTCCCCTCCCCTAGTCCTGAAACGGGTGCCCCTGGTGAGGTAGACCCAGCCGGGGCCCCTGAGGGACCACAGGCTGCTCTCTTGGCAGAGCACTGCTGGGGGCTGGGAGGAACCTGGGAGTTTCTGTGCTCAGGGCTCGGTGCCTGGACTCCGGGGGGCACCCTCACCCAGAGAGCTTGTCCCTGCACCCCCAGGCGCAGCACCAGCTCTCAGCCGGGCTGAGCCGTCCTCACCATTCCCGAGTCCCGGCTGGCCTCTGCTCACACGCCCGAGGGCCCTGCCCTCAGCCGCCCACTCCCTGGCCTGCTCCAGAAACCTGGGGTCCCCTCAGGAGCAGGGGCCTCGGGCAGCCTGGCCTGTGAGGGGAGCTGCAGCCCCTCGGCTGGGGGCTGGGGGCTCGGCCGTGCCCCAGGCTGGCCATTTGACTGAGCTCAGGGCACCCAGAGAGCCGGAAGAACCTCGTTCCTGGTGTGTCTGGGGGGCATTTGAGAGAGAGCAGCAGCGAGGGCCCAAGTAGAGCACAAGGTTGGGGGGGGTCTCTCGGCCGGCCGAAGCCGTGTCCTCCCTCCCCCACCCACAGACACCTGTGCCCCCAGGTCCCGCGCAGCCCTGGGTTCCCAGGCCTTCGAACTCGGGCTGAGTCACACCCCCACTCCCCCGGGCCCAGCGAGCAGACTGGGGAGCTTGTCCCTAGAATAGATCTCCCTGCAGGCATCTAGACCATATCCTGTGGGTCCTGTTTCTCTGCAGAACACACCGGGGCTTGTAGACAACCCGGAGTGGAGCGGGTGGTGGCTGACTTCTGACCCTGGGGCTCTGGGCCAGCACAGAGGAGGAGCTGCTGCGTGGAGGGGTGGGCCTGGAGGTGCAGGCAGCCGGGGTGCTCTGCGGGGCCGTGAGGACCAAGGATTAGTTAGACAGTAGAATATGAGAGCCAAATGCTGAGATTCAGGAAAGACTAAGAACAAGGAGGAAGCCCGGGATGATTGCTCAAGACACGAGGAAGCGCAAATCAACAGGGCAGGAAGGGGGGAAAGCCCACAGACACTCAGAGGAGAAGGAGAGAGAGCTTCCTCGAAAAAACGGGGAATTTCCCAGCAGACCCACCAAGGGATTCAGGAAGAACAGCGAGCAGAGGCAGCCTCCGTCCACAAAGCTTCCTGCTGGCGGGCCCGGGGGCTCACTGACTCGCGCCTCCTGAGCCTGTTTGCAGTGTTTGAACAGTAAGATTTTAAAAAGTAAAAACTTTAGAATTGTTTTAGATTTACAGAAGACTGGTGAAGATGGTACAGAGGGGTCCCGTAAAGCCCCCAGTTCAGTTCAGTTCAGTTCAGTCGCTCGGTCATGTCCGACTCTGAGACACCGTGGACTGCAGCACACCAGGCCGCCCTGTCCATCCCTCCCGGAGTTCACCCACACTCCTGCCCATCGAGCCCCGAGCCCATTATTAACGTGTCACGTCAGTGCAGAGCACTGGTCACAGGTAACGAACGAACGCTAACACACTGTTAACCGAAGTCTGTGCTTTATCCCACAGCTTCCCTGACGGCTGAGCAGTGAAGAATCCACCTGCTGTGCAAGAGACACAGGAGACTCAGCTCGACCCCCAGGCAGGACGGTCCCCTGGAGGAGGGCTCAACTCCCGGGCAGGATGGTCCCCTGGAGGAGGGCACGACCCTCAGGCAGGACGGTCCCCTGGAGGAGGGCTCGACCCCCGGGCAGGACGGTCCCCTGGAGGAGGGCACGACCCCTGGGCAGGATGGTCCCCTGGAGGAGGGCACGGCAACCCGTGGGTCAGGACGGTCCCCTGGAGGGGGGCATGGCAGCCCGTGGGTCATGACGGTCCCCTGGAGGGTGAAATGGCAACCCGTGGGTCAGGATGATCCCCTGGAGGGGGAAATGGCAACCCGCTCCAGTGTTCTTGCCTGGAGAATCCCACGGACAGAAGATCCTGTGGGCTACAGTCTGTGGGGTCCCAAAGGGTTGGACGCAGCTGAGCACGGATGTGGATATCCTACTTTCTCAGTTTCCCCAATCTTCCTTTCCTGTCCCATGTGACGGCTGACAATCACAGCTCCTCGGACGCTCTGGGCTGTGACTGTTCACACACTCGCCCCTGGCCTTCCCTGAGCTTGACGGTTGCAGGCTTGGGGAGGGGTCTTGTAGGCTGCCCCTCTGCTGGGATTGGGCGGAGAACCCAGCACGACTGTGGCTTAGACGAGACCCAAGTCTGTTTCTCTCTGATGTAAAAGCCCGGAGGTGGCGGCTGGAGCCCAGGAGGCGCCTGGCGGCTCGCGGACCCTCCCGCGGCTCATCAGCTCTGTGGGTGGCCTCTGCTGTGCGCTGCGGGCTCAGTCCTCCCCACACCAGCGCCGAGGATGGGCCAGGGCGCGCCTCTCTCAGAAGGCTTCTGGGGAGGTGCGGAAGTCACCACAGGTCTCTGGTGCAGAGTGGCCACGTGGCCGCGACCCGCTGCCCAGAGCGCAGAAGCCACAGCCTCTGCATCCGTGGCTGTTGCCAGCTCCCTTGGGCCTCGCCAGGACGCGGCTGCGTCGACGGGGGCCCCAGGCCTGAGGGCCTAGCACCCCTTCTCTGGTCCGGCAGCCCCTAGTCCTGGAGCCTGTTCTCTGCGTTCTGTGGCCGATTTGCCCCGGCCTCTGAGTTCAGACGCCGCGCAGGCCTGGAACTCAGGACACCCCCCACCCCTCCACGTGCGTCAGTGTCCTCTGGGCTGTGACTCCGTGGCTCCCGGGTATCAGGCCCTCCAGGTGCACCCTGGCCCCTGGCTAGGCCACGCTGGGGGCAGTGCAGGCTTCCCCGTGCAGCGGCCAGCTGGGCTCCCACACTGGGCAGAGGTGAGGTGGGACGGGCCATCGTGGAAGGGTCAGCCAAGGCCTGTCTCAGTGGCACTTGGATGAGGTCCTTGGGGCACCCGAGGTTAGAGGGGCACAGTTGCCAGATCTTGGGGGAGGTAAAGGGGGCTGTGTGGGGGTGCTGGGGCTCCCTTGGCCTGCAGCAGGAGCAGAAAGGAGACAGCGGGGTCCCGGGGTGGACGTGAACCAGGCCTGGCGTCAGGACACAGATGGTGGCAGAGTGGGCTGGAGGCCTGTGCCCAGGGCTCACTGGGCCCCAACGCAGAGGAACAGGTTCTTTGGAGGCTGCAGACGGGGAGGCTGGGGTGGGCATGGGGCCCTGGGACCAGGAGGACCGCGGGCTGCGGGCCTCGAGGAAGAGACTGGGCCCTGAGATCCGAGATCAAGGGAGGTCAGAGGTTATGGCCCAGAGCAGGGCTGTGGGCAGCAGGACCCAGGCCCTGCCCACTCCCGGGCAGGTGGCTCTTCCTGAGTGAGGAGCCTGGCCTCCGCCCCCAGCTGCCTCGGGGCTGCCCGGACACTCACGCCGGGACCCCGCCTGGCCGTGAAGGGAGGCTGAGACACTGGCTCAGCCCTAAGGGAGGCTGGACCAGCCGGGGTTTGGGCAGCGGGGAGGCTGAGCGGCGGGCTTGGTGGGGTCTCACTGCCAGGCTTGGTCCCCGTGGCCGAGATGTGGGCTCAGAGCTCTGGCCGGCCCAGCCACAGCCAGGCCCTCAGCCCTGAGGTCCTCTGACCTCAAGCAGGGCTGAGCGCGGCGGGGCCGTGGACGGGGCCCTGCTGGAAGGATTCAGGTCTCAGTCCTGGACGCAGAGCGGCCTCCCCAGCCCACGGCTCCGGCCAAAGTCCTCGGTGCTGGCCCAGTCGTGGCCCTGCTGCGGAGGGAAGGACCCTGACCTGGGCTCCCCAGGGTGGGTTGGCGTGGGGGGCTCTGCCTACCCCCAGCTCCCTGTGGTTCGTCCTTGGCCTGGCCAGCAGCAGCCACAGGAAGGGCAAGGGAAGGCCTCGTCCCTTAGCACTGACCAGATGGATGCAAACACAGCTTCAGAACACAGGGCCCTTTGAGGGTGACGGCCAGACCTCCTGGAGCCCAGGCGGAGCAAGACCCTCGTCTCTGCCTGGGGGGCTGCGGGCTCAGGGCCGTCCTTCCTTCCCTTCTCCCGGGCTCAGAGCCAAGGTGGGTCAGCCCCACCTCCTACTAGGCATGGGCCCTCGCCCCCTTCCTGGGGAGACACACGCACGCACACACCTACAAGTGTGCACACACACACACACCTGCTCACACACACCCAGGTGCACACGGCCGCTCGTCCTTCACTCAGAGCTACCGGGTCTGCAATTCTGGGGTGCACATCCCGCAGCCCTTCCCCTGCCCCTTTGCTTCCTCCCCTCCTGGGAGCTGCGTGTGTCTGTGTGTGTGTAGGGTGCGTGTGCATGTGTGTGCACGTGCCTCCTCACCACCAGGCTGGTTACCCTAGGGGATGACGTGGTTCCTCCCCCAACCAGCCAGGGGAGGGACAGGCGTGGGGTGCCCCTACCCACTCCCAGAATCAAACAAGTCTGGGGTCTGGGCTCACAGCATCTTGGTCTGTGAAACCAGCATGGGGGTGAGAAGAGGGCAGCACCCACACCCCAAGCCAGGCACCCACGCCACACCCCCGCCCCGCCTGCGCCCACACCCGGCGCCCCACCCATGCCCCGCCCACGCCCCACCCTGCGCCCACGCCCCCACTACCCCCATGCCCCGCGCCCATGCCCCACCCACGCCGTGCCCACACCCCGCGCATGCTGTGCCCTGCGCCCCATGCCCCGTGCCCCCGTCCTGCACCCATGCCCTCCCACGCCCAGCGCCCACGCCCCGCTCTCAGGGCTCAGCTGTCTCCGGAGACCTGGTCCTGGATGGGGGCACTCCCTGCCTCGGAGTCACCCTGTCCCCTCGGCCCAAGCAGGGTGGGCATGAATGCCACTTGGTGCTGTGGGATCCAGGGGCACACAGGGACCCCCCCCCCAAGGCCTTGTGGGGGTGAGACGTGACCCAGGCCCTAGGACGCAGGGGAAGGAGGGTGTGGGGCCCCCGAGACCAGGCTAGCCGGACACGCCAGAGTGGGGTCGCTTCTGGGACCACTGCGGCCTCACACTGGTCTCCCCAGCCCACCTGCCCAGCCTTCCCCGGGGGGCAGCCAGGGAACCCCGCCATGTGCAGCCACCTCAGGGGACATCTGCTGTCCAGGGGCTCCAGTAACTGCTGGAGTGGAAAAAACCCGACTCCCGGCTAATCCGCCCAGACCTAAGAAATACAATAACTTCCTTCAAAACAAAACAGCTTCCCGCCACAGCATTCCTGCCTGAGCCACCCGAGCAGCCTGCCTGCGGGGTGATCATCCTGAAGAAACACAAGAGACAGCCTGTCTGCGGACGCAGGCACGCCGGTGCACACGTGTGCATGCGTGTCTGGGTGCGTGCACTCGGTGGAAATGATGTTTGCGCCCTCCTATCCCCAGCACCCAGGGAACTGTGGCCTCCTCACCAGGGAAGGGAGGTGGCCCTCAGACCCCCCGGGATCCTACGGGCAGTTCCCTGGGCTGGATCTGCGGTGCCCAGAGCCAAGACCCTCCCCGAGTCCACCGCCATTTCCCGTCCAAGAGAACACCAGGGGGGTCCCCAGATGGCTGCCCGGGAGGAGCCCTGCTGTGCGGGCAGCCACGGATGATGGGTGACGTTGGACACCTTGACATCCAGCCGGGGACCCTGCTGGCTGAGCTCTGGCCGCCTGGCACCCTGGCCTCGCCAGCCTTCAGCAAGCCCCCCCAGGGAGGAAAGAAGGGGTATGAATGCTCCGGGGTGCTCTGGGGCTGGGGGCAGGAGGGCTCTACCTGCTGAGCGGGGGCCTGTTCTCCCTCCCAGGGTCTGTCTGTTCTTCTGGCTCCTGGGAACTGGTCAGCTTGCATGGGGCAGGGGCGGCAGGGGGAGCCTGGCTTGTCAGCCCCGCACTTCCCTCCATGTTGGGAGTCCAGGCCGCCCCGCCTGGCTCCCAGGTCAGGTCAAGGGTCTGCAGAAGGGTCAGCATGGTGGGGGCCCCTTTCCAGGACAAGACTGGCCTGGAGGCCTCACCCAGCCCTGTTCCTGGGGACCTGCCCCATGGCCACCCAGGGGTGCACAGGCCCCTCACAGAGCTCCCCACACAGGCTGCCCCTTCTGTCTTCCCAGCAGAGGCATCTGGAGGACTCCCCACGGTCTCCCTGCCACAGCTGGACGGGGTGCCCCCACAGTAAGAGGGATCCTCAGTCACGTGGCATCACCCTCCCTGGGGGCCCTGTGTCCTCACTGTGTGTTTGGGAGCCAAGGGGTGACTCCTGGGGAGTCAGGCAACCAAGCCCAGGTTGCACTTTGTTGGGGGGTGGCTACTGGGAAAGGTGCTTCCCCGGGGCCAGCATGGGCCCAGGAGGGAAGGCGGGCGGCGGGGGCTCCTGCTCAGCTCTGCACCCACAGATCCGGTCCCCCAGGACCCGAACACCCCAGCCCACCCCGTTCCTGTCTCAGGAAACAGGCAGCGTCAGCTCTGGAGGCCCCCAGGGTCTGGTCCCTGGCCAGCAGGCCCAGATGGTGCTGGGGGCTCTGGGGCCAGGATCAGACTTGATCCTGCCGCCCACAGGGCCTGGGCCCGGGCCCACAGTGGGCCAGCTGCACAGCTCCAGCCTGCAGCCTCCCAAGTTCCCCCCAGGGCACAACATTCCAGGACGAGCCCTTCCTGTCCTGTCCTCCCCGTTCCCCCGCCTCAGGGACCAGAGGGGGGCCCCCCGGCCTCACACAGCCCCCGCCCCCGTGCCCAGGCCCGCCCTGCGCCCAGGCCCGCCCCTCCTGACGCTTCCTCACCCTGTGCCTGCTCACGGGGTGGGGGCCACACGAGGGGCGAGTGGGCCAGGCACCTGCCTCCCGCCTTGTCCCAAGGCCACTTGGGTCCAGTGGTCTGGCCACGTCGAGCGGGCCCATATCCACCGTCCAGGCCCGTGGGGCGCCTACCCGGGCCCTGGCATCCTGCCCAGAAGGAAGCAGGCAGGGCGGCCCTGCCGCGGACGCCACGTCCACAGGCCCTGTGCCTGATCTGTGGGCTGGCTTCCCAGGGGGGCCAACGGCAGTGACCACAGGGCAGCGCCCGGGGGACCCCTTCTGTCTCGAGGGACGCGGGGTTGTGTTCCACCCGGGAGCGAGCCTAAGGCACCACCTCCCCAAGAGCCAGGGGACACCAACAGGAGTGCAGGGGTCCCGGTCATCAACACTTCCTGTGGCCGCCTCCTGTCCAGGCAGCTTGCAGCCCGGCTCCTCTCCAGGGACACAGTAACTGAACTAGAGGCTGTGACAGCCCCTGGGCCAGGGATGGGTCTCTAGACCCAGTCGTGGGGGAAAGTGGGTTTCTGTACAGGAGGGCCGGGAGGGCGGTGGGGAAGCACGGAGCTCCCAAAGGGCCCCCTGGGACGCCCACGCCTGCAGGAGAGGCGGGCGGGACCACGCCCAGCACAGGCGCGGCTGCCCGGACACTGAGGGGCAGGTTCGTCCATCAGGTGCAAACCCAGGCGGATGAAGGGCAGGAGAAGTGGAGCGGCTGCCGAGAAAGCAGGGTCCCCGGGGTTGACGGCCTCCCAGCCCAAATCCGGACCTAGAACCAGGCAGCCGGCCCTGGGGCCCTGCCCTTGCTGGTGTTTCCTTCCTGTTTCTCCTTCCTCCTGTTAGCCTTCTACATCCATGTCCTTGGAGATTAACTTTACAGGTTTTTTTTTTAAAAAAAACAGAGCCTTCAGTGGGCCTGTGGCCAACAGCAGGAAGCAGGTGGTTCCGCGGGGACCCGGCAGCCCCGCAGCTGAGGAGAAAGGGGCACCTCCTCAGCTGTGCAGGGACCCCGGTTTCCTACGGGGGAGATCGCCCTTCCCCACTGCTGTCGGAAGTTCGCGTGTGCCTGGGAGACAGTGGAAAGGCCCCGCACAGGCGCCCCGTTCATCAGTGAGGTGCCTTTCATGCAAACCTGCCCTCTCTGCCGTTTATTCGGAGGAGCTTCACCCCTCGAGCAGGTCTTCTCTGATGCTGGCCTGACGATGGTTCGGGCCGGGGATTGCCCTGGGGGTGGAGGCTCTCCCTCGCCGGCCCCTCCCCCTGGCCTGCCCTCCCAGCCTGGCCCGGCGGCAGCAGGGATCCCGAGGAGCGCCCCCCACTCCCGCACCTCGAGTCCTGGCAAGTGCAGCAGCCGTGGGGTTGGGGGTCCGGTCTGCAGTTCTAGGGGACACGGTAGCCCTCCCCGCTTTCTGTGTTCTCGTGTGACAGTTTAGTAGGTATTTTGTTTTGGACTTTGCTCATTTCATCTAAACTTTCCCTTTGGGCGTGTGACGGTGCCCGTGATGCCCTCTCGTGAGCCTGGATGGTCTCGGGCAGTGCTGTGCAGCCTGGCGGTGCGTGCTGCCTATCTCCTTCCTTGGGCAGCCTTGCCCGCCGTCCGTCCACTTGACCGCTGCAGGAACCGCCGGGGACTTTGCTGTCTGCTCTGCTGTTTTTCCGTTTGGTCCTGGCCCGACTGCCTTATTTCCTCCTGAGACGCCCTCGGGGCGAGCTGCCGTTTTCTCCACTTCCTGACCGAGGCGGTTAACCCTTCCCCCTTCCCCTCCGCTAACACGTGCAGGGGCGGCTGCGGGGCGGGGCGGGGGGGGGGGGCCCTCCCCCCCCAACACCCCACACCCCTTCCCCACCCCTCCACCCCCACCCTGCCAGCCCCAGGGATGGGGCACTAGCTTTGACATAAAGTGTTTTCTAAAGTGTTTAGTGAAAAATATCTTCAGGGTCTCCCTCGTGGCTAAGTGGTAAAGAATCCGCCTGCCAATGCGGGAGACATGAGCTCGATCCCTGGTCCAGGAAGATCCCGTGGGCTGCAGAGCAACTGAGCCCGGGAGCTGGAACTGTCGACCCCACGTGCCTAGAGCCCCTGCTCCGCAACCAGAGAGTAACACCCACACTCCACAACCGAGAAAGCCCTTGCAGCAACCAAGACCCAGCACAGCCAGAAATAAAGAAATAAAGTTAGACAATTTCTGATTTCCACCTCATTTCCTCTTTAATTGCTCATCAACTATTTAGAAGAACTTTTTCCCCTCCTTTTTTCCTTTTTAAAAATTGAACTATAGGTAATTTATAATGTTCTTAGAAGAACATTTCTTAATTACCAGACCTGCAGAGATGTTTTTAAAAGAAGATTTGATTTACAATATGTTTGTTTTGTGGTCAGACAAAAATTTAAAAAAATTGTTTTGGCCATGCCGACTGTGGGATCTTAGTTTTCCCACCAGAGATTGAACCCCTTGCAGTGGAAATGTCTCAGCCACTGGAGCACCAGGGAGGTCCCCTACTCCTCCATTTAATCCTTATGTGTATGGAAACTCGCTTTGTGGTCTAGTAGTTGGTTAACTTTTGTAAATACCCACATCAACTAGATGTATCGGTCATAGTAAAACCTGTAACTGAACTGAGCTGAAGTGAAAACTGTGAACCCGAGATGACCATCAGTGGGCAGATGTATGACCGACTTTTGGTACATCTGTGAGGTTAAGCACTCAGTTCAGTCACTCAGTTGTGTCCGACTCTTTTCGACCCCAGGGACTGCAGCATGCCAGGCCTCCCTGTCCATCACCAACTTCCACGGCTTGCTCAAGCTCATGTCCATCAAGTCAGTGATGCCATCCAACCATCTCATCCTCTGTCATCCCCTTCTCCTCCTGCCCTCAATCTTTCTCAGCATCAGGGTCTTTTCCAGTGAGTCAGTTCTTCCCATCAGGTGGCCAAAGTATTGGAGCTTCAGCTTCAGCATCAGTCCTTCCAATGACTGTTCAGGACTGAGTCCCTTTACGATTGACTGGTTGATTTCCTTGCAGTCCAAGGGACTCTCAAGAGTCTTGTCCAACACCACAGTTCAAAAGCATCAATTCTTCAGCTCTCAGCTTTCCTTATAGTCCAACTCTCACATCCATACATGACCACTGGAAAAACCGTAGCCTTGACTAGACAGACCTTTGTTGACAAAGGAATGTCTCTGCTTTTGAATATGCTGTCTAGGTTGGTCATAACTTTCCTTCCAAGGAGTAAGCGTCTTTTAATTTCATGGCTGCGGTCACCACCTGTAGTGATTTTGGAGCCCAGAAAAATAAACTCAGCCACTGTTTCCACTGTTTCCCCATCTATTTGCCATGAAGTGATGGGACCAGATGCCATGATCTTAGTTTTCTGAATGTTGAGTTTTAAGCCAACTTTTTCACTCTCCTCTTTCACTTTCATGAAGAGGCTCTTCAGTTCCTCTTTGCTTTCTGCCATAAGGGTGGTGTCACCTGCGTATCTGAGGTTATTGATATTTCTTCCAGCAATATTCCAATATTCCACGAGATTCCAGCTTGTGCTTCATCCAGCCCAGCATTTCACAAGATGTACTCTGCATATAAGTTAAATAAGCAGTGTGACAATATACAGCCTTAGTGTACTCCTTTACCAATTGGGAACCAGTCTGTCCAGTTCCAACTGTTGCTTCTTGACCTGCATACAGGTTTCTCAGGAGGCAGGTCAGGTGGTCTGGTATGCCCATCTCTCAGCAACAAAAAGGGATGGACCATTGATTCAAGCAACCATGTGGATGCATCACAAGCTCATTTTTTCTCAGTGAAGGAAGGCAATAAAAGCGTTTGCTCTGTGTGTTTCCACTGAGATGAGACTAGAAAATGCAAACTCACCTGTGATAACAGCCATGCCTGTGGGGCGAGGGACTCAGGGAAACTTTTGAGGTGACAGACTCACTTACTCAGCTTCATCACCACGGTTTCCTGGACACACACACATTTACAAGCTTATCAACTTGTCCCCAGAAATGTGCTCAGCTTGCTGCATGTCCGTTTCACCTCAGAAAAGCTGTCGGGAGACCTCCTTGTGTCCTTGGGGCGAAGGTACAACCTGCGGCTGGTGAGTGCAGTGCCCTCTCCACTCCCCGTTATTCAGACCTCATGTCCTGGATGAGCCCTCGAGCCAGGACTGTCATCCGAGGAGGGAGGTCTGTAAAGTCCCACGAGGATTGTGGGTTTGTGTCTCCTGTGGTTCTGTTATTTCTTGCTTTTGTTATTTTGAGGCCATATTATTAACTTCATACAAATGGAAAGTTCTGGTATGTTCTTGATTCCACTGTCATTATGAAATCACCCTTTCGTCTCTAGTAATTCTTATGTCCTAAAGTCTTCTTTGTCTGGTATTAGTATAACTTTCACTGGACTGGTATTAACCTAGGGAATCTTTTTCCTTTACCTCCTAATATTTTTTTGTTTTTGTTTTTCTTTTTTTTCCTCCTAACATTTATTTACCATTTTGTCTTAAATGTTTCTCTCATAAAACAGCCTACGATGCATTTAAAAAAAATCCTGTCTGGGAGCTTCCCTGAAAGAATCCACCTGCCCGTGCAGGAGACATGAGTTGGATCCCTGGTTCATGGAGCAACTCAGCTCATGTGCCAAAGCCACTGAGCCCACAGACGGCAGAGCCCGTGCTCCGCAGCAAGAGAAGCCGCTGCAGCGAGCAGCCGGGCACCACAAGAGGAGGACCCTGCTCCCCGCAACCAGAGGAAAGCCTGGGCAGCAACAAAGACTCAGCACGGCCAGAAATAAATCAATTAAGAAAAAATGTTGTCTGATGAGACTTTTAAGACATAACTTTATTTAATGTAACAACTTACATTGGGATTTAAATGTACTTTCTTACTTGGTGCTTTATGTCTTTCCCACCTGTTTTTTCCACGGGGTCACAAAGAGGCAGACGCGACTGGGCGGCTGAGCAGCAATATATTTACGTGTGTGTGTGTGTGTAGTTGTGTGCGTGCATGCGCAGGTTTTGCTGCGTGTACACATGTATGTATATATGTGTGTGTGCGTACATGTACATGTTTGTGGGCAGCGTCTATGCACTCCAGACGTGGGATTCCTAGGACCCAGCAGCCTCATCCCGAGCACGCAGCTCTGAGCCGTTTTTACAGACAGCACTCTGACAGCAAATGTGGCGGTTTCCACCCCAACCAGTTCTCTGGTTCTCTGGCACCAGCTGGGTGTCCCACAGTTTGATTTTGACACTAACTCCCCAGCGTCAGTGCAGACCCCACAGACCAAGGGCTCCGTCCCACAGGGCTGTCCCCACACATCGGACGCCACCACCTCACCAGCTGTAATCAGGGGCTCCCGGGACCCCTTCCTGGGGCTCAGTACTAGCTGCTGCAGCCCACACGAGCAGGCCCACGGCTCACTTGCTATTTGCAGTGTATCCTGAAGGTACAGGTGGAATCGGCCGATGGCCGGGGTGCACTGCCTTCCCAGCACCTCTGCACGTTCACCCAACCGGACCTCTCCGGACCTCACTGGCGGGGTCTGGGGAGGCTGCATCATGCAGGCGATTAAATGACTGGCTGTTAGTGATGCGCTCAGGAGGTCCGGGTGGGGCCAGAAGCACCCCCGCCCCGAGCCAGCCTTGGTCTTCCTGGATTCCAGCCCGCACTCTGAAGCCACGTGGGGTTTCCTAGCCGCTCCGCCCCCAGCTCCTGGCAGCCACCGCTCCACTGTCTGTGGGCCCACTTGTTCTGGACGCTTCGTGTAAACGGAGCCACACGCTCTGCGTCCTTTCGTGTCTGGCCTTTTACCCAGTGTCCTCGGGGTTCACGCTGGTGCAGCGCGTGTCAGACTCTTCTTCCTTTTTGTGGCGGGGCTGCCGCAGGCCTCAGACCTCACAGCTGGTGCCCCCAAGTTACCAGGAACAAGAGCCGTGTGGGCACGTGAGCAGGGGGCATGTGTGCGCCTGCATGTGCTCTGTGTGTGTGTGTGTGTGTGTGTGGTGTGCATGTGACGTGTGTGCGGGGGGCCTGGGCAAGGCCGAGGAAGTGGAGGCCGTGTTTCAGCATGGCCCCAGCCCTCCCCCACCACAGGTGGGAACTGTGGCTTCCTCACTAGGGAAGGTGATGGGGGTCAACCGCCCATGGTCCCGCCCTGTGCCCTCTCCCCGGCCCCATGGTCATGCAGCTGTCCCTCTGGCTGCCCTGCCCTGTCCCCCCTCAAGTGGTCAGACCCCAGCAAGCCCAGTTGCAGACATGGGGCCTCAAAGGGTCCTGAGACCTCAAGGGCCCTCTGCTCTCCCTGAAACGGTCCCCCAGGGGCCAGGGTGGTCTCTCCTGAGCCAGGGTGGTCACTGCAGCCGCCCAGACCCAGACGCAGCTCTGTCCTCCCAGCCATGTCACCGCCCTCAGGGGCCCCAGAGACCTGGGAAATAGAACTGCGCTGAATCCCGGGTTCCTGGACCAACCAACGTCACGGCCACAGCTCAGCAGGGCCCGTGTGTCCACCTGGCCAGCAGGATTAGAATCCCATGGCCGGAGTCGGGGCCTGGTCTGGGCCCTCGCCCACGTATGGCCCTGCTGGCATGCGGCCGCCACACTGCCCTGCCTGCAGGGGGCTTGGTTGAGAGAACCACGGGGCTGAGCTCCCCAGGGCACTGGGGTCTTCTGACATCTTCATGCCTCTAAAGGCTCAGGTGCCAGCATGTCCCTGGCCCCAGGCCCCCGCTTTCGACTTTACAGGGTTTCTGCTTGTCAGAGGGTAGAGGTAGGGTTCCAGGTGATACTGACCCGTCCTGGGGACAGGCTGGTAACCGAGCCACCCAGAATGTAGGGAGGGACGTCCAGCCAGCCTCAGAGAGAGGCGGCAGGTGGCATGGGCCGAGGGCATGACCTGGACAGACGGCCAGCAGGACAGCTGTGGCAGCACTCGGGCCAGCGGGGCTAGCGGTGGGGCGGCTGCAGTGACCCTGCGCAGCTGCGTCTTGACTTTAGCCAAAAGCAAGCCATCTGGGCCTGCCGGGCAGGGCCATCGCCCCACACTCTCCCATGGGGACAGGTAGAGACCCAGCCTGGAGGACAGGGCCAGGCCGGAGGGCGGGGCACGGAGGGCGGGGCCAGACTGGAGGGCGGGGCCAGGCCGGGGCTGGGGGAAGGGCAGGCCGGAGGCGGGGCTGCGGGACACCCCCCCAGGCTCCCAGCGCGCTGCCAGTCACTGGTGGGCGGGGCCTGGCCGCTCAGAGTTGGAAACTGCTCTTCAGACGATTAAACAGGCCCCTCTGTCTTCCTACGGGCCAGCCGCAGGCCAGAACACATGCTTCCAGCGCCCGTCTCTGCCCAACCCCGGCTCCGTCCCCTCAGGACCGGAGCACCTATCCACCCCCACCCTCGCAGTGCTTCCAGCCCAGCTGACAGTGAACCCCAGGCCCACCCCACTGACCAGACAGGAGGGGCGTGCGTGTGGCCAGAGGTCTGGTGACTCTGCCAAGGGGTCGGCCAGCATCCTTGAACCTCAGTTTCCCCATCTGTGCAGAGGCACCAAGGAGCACCCCCCGCCCCCGCAGGGCTGTGCAGGGTTAAGAAGTCTGGGGGCCGAGTGGGGCCCCACCTCTCTGCCTGCGCCCGGGGCCTGGACCCCACCCAGCTGCTGTCCCCTGTCTGGCCCAGGCCCCAGGCCGGCGAGGGCTTAGACCTGCCTCTAAGGATGGCCCCTGTCCACGGAGAACACCACGGGTCAGCGGGGGAAGGACGGAGGAAGAAACACAGCGGGACAGAGAGGGACCACGGCGGAGGGTCCACCCTGTGAACCATCACCCAGTAGCCAGTCCACAGCGGAGAGGCCCATCCTCACGCAGGAAGGAAGGCTGCACCCCACAACCACAAGCCCTCGGTCAGAACACAGCCACCCTCACGCCCACCTCCTCCACCCGTCCTCCCACCAGCCACCCACCTGCACACCTCGAGCCCTCTGCTGACCCCCCCACCTCCGTCCGTCCATCCGCTCAGGGCCCGCCCCCTGCCCCCAGCAGGCAGGTGTTCACGGCCTCCTCTGTGGCCGCTGCCGTTCGGGGTCTGGGACACAGCGGCGGGCAGAGCAGGCTTGTGCCTGGACAACCCGAGCTGTTGGAGCGTCAGATGCACAGAGGGACGTCAAACCGTGACCACAGGAGGCCATCACACGCGGTGCCCCTGGGGTCTATTACAGGGTCAATCTGGGCCATCAAGGAAGGCTTCCGTCCCAGAACCCGCCTGGTTTCTGCGACACCCTGCTCGGTGGACGTGTCTATGAGACCAGGCTCCACCGCCCAGGGATGCTGGAAGGGCTGCCTTCAGAGGAGTTTTAGACCACGCCCTCGTGGAGTCCTCCTGAGGGTAGATGCGCCTGGAGGCCAAGGTCAGGCACAGCAGGGTCTCTCTGGATGCCTGTTACCCTCTCCTGGGGTCGGTTCCACCCCGGCCCTGGGCGCACCCTACACCTCCCGGCTGGTAGATCCGGGGGTGCACCGGGAAGAGACTCAGGAAGGGGTGGTGCCCAGCGCTCAGACTGAGGTTGGTGTCCCGGCTGGCAGCCTCTGCTCTGCAGCGTCCCTGTCCCTGCACCCTCAGTGGCAGGAGGCCCAGCTCCCCTTCCCCAGCCTGGGGCCTCTGTGTCCGGTCCTCCAGGCCTTCTGGGGGCAGAGGGAGGCCTCTGAGGTCCCCCAGCAAGGAGCTGGGAGGATGAGGGGCCTTGTCCTGGGAACCACCTAGTACTGCCCACAAGGACATGCAGACACATTCACGCCCTCGTGCGCATGCCCCTGGTGGGCAGGGGCTGGGCATGGGTGCTTTGAGGGCAGCCCCCACCCGGGTGCCTCCCCACCTGCCCCAAGGTCACGGTCACTCACACTCCTAGGTCCCAGCACAGCGAGTTTATTTCATGCTGGGAGTGGAGGCGGGGAGAGTGGGGCAGTGAGGCCGGGTTTGGCGGGGGATGAGGTGACTTCATCTTTCAGCATTTCTCAGGCAGGACTGACCACTCTGATGGAGAGACAGAGCCTCGGGATGGAGGCCGCAGGGGACGGGGCAGAGCCGGGAGGGAAACCAAGACAGACACAGACACACACACATGCACACACACACACACAGACTGGCATCGTGCACACATGTACACACACATGCACACACGCACACACGCACAGACTGGCATCGTGCACACATGTACACACACACACGTGCACACACGCACACGCACAGACTGGCATCATGCACACATGCACACACACGCGTGCACACGCACACGCACGCACACACGTGCACACAGTCGCTTTCAGGAGGGAATGGGGAGGAGGCAGGGAGGGGGCAGGGGCTGGGGTGGGGGCCGAGGCACCTCTAGGGGCTGCCCTGCTGCCAGCCTGACCTCCTGGGGGGAAGTGCCCATGGGGCCAGACTCACTGCAGACCCTGGTGGCCAAGCATGGTGGGTGTGCGGTGGGCTGCACATGCTTGTGAGCGAGTGTGTACCCGAGGGCATCCTCCCTGTGCACGTGTGTGTGCATGCGTGTGTAAGTGGTATATGTTCAAGCGTGAAGTGGTATATGTGCATGTGGCTGTCATGTGTAAGAGCAGAGGAAGGAAACTCAGGGGTGACGGGAGGGGCACTTGGCTGGGGAGGGGGTGACCCAGGGGAGGGGACCTGGGTGTGGAGGGGTGACCTGGGTAGGCAGGGGACACAGGTGGGAGGCGGTGACCTGGGGGAGGGGGACCTGGGTGGGAGGGTGACCCGGGAAGGGGTGACCTGGGTGTGGAGGGGTGACCCGGGGGAGGGGGGACCTGAGTGGGAGGGGGTGACCCAGGAAGGGGTGACCTGGGTGTGGAAGGGTGACCTGGGTGGGAGGGGGACTCAGGTGGAAGGGGGTGACCTGGGGGAGGGGACCTGGGTGGGAGGGGGTGACCCGGGTAGGAAGGGTGACCTGGGTGTGGAGGGGTGACCCGGGGGAGGGGGACCCAGGTGGGAGGGGGTGACCCGGGTGTGGTGGGGTGACCTGGGGAGGGGTCCCAAGTGGGAGGGGGTGACCCAGGACTGGGGGACCTAGGGGAAGGGAGACCGTGGGGGAGGGGCTGGCCCCGGGGAAGGGGACGCAGGTAGGGAGGAGACCAAGGAGCATTGAGACCCCCAATATGGACTCAGGCTGAACCCTGGGGTAGCTGGGACCCCACGCTTGGGCCACAGGTGTGGGCCGGGCTCCCGCAGGACCCCCGCAGGGCTCCGAGGCCCCGGGCAGACGCCAGCTGGTGCAGAAGCCCACCTGTCAGGTCTGGAAAGACGATGCTGTCATCCGAGAGGCCCTGAGCTCGGACCAGGCAGACGAACTTGTCCAGCACCTGGGTCTGAATAGCCCATATTCTGCCTGGGGGCCGAGGAGCATGGCCTGGCTTCAGCCACACGTAGACTGGCCTCCCTGTCCCCCACCCACCCTGACTGACCGCGCTGGGGCGAGGGGCTCACACAGCAGGCTGACCCTGAGGATCCTCTGCAGGTCCGACTGCTTTTTGGAGAGTAGGAGGGCGAAGGACGCGTAGTCCGTGTCATACACTTGGATCTCCTCGGGGTCCGCCCCGGGCTCTGGCGAGGCAGCCTCGTCAGGCCTCCCCGCCAGCGCCCACAGGCTGCCCCCTCCTCCCCCCGCCCCCCGCCCCCTCACCTCCACTGTGATCCACCGAGAACGTCCCAGGCTGGGACTGCGAAATAAGCTCATATGACCAGGTGACACAGCGCTGGCCCCTGGGGAGGGGGACAGGCAGGAAGAAGGTTCCAGAACCCGGCCGGGCCTTTCCCAGGGGCTGCCCCCAGGTGGACCCACCAGGAGGGCCCACTCACGAGCCCCAGCAGCCCTGGGGCTTTGCCCCGTGGAGGGGACCTCAGCCCTGGGAGCTCTGGCGCCGTGTGGCCCACCCATCTGTGGCCTCCATCAGGTCCACCCGCTGACCATTCCTCGGCCTGGAACCAGACCCGAAATGCACCCGAGGCACACGCTCGAAGGACGGTGTTTCTGGGCCGTGACGTGCCTGGGAGAGCTCTGGCTGGGCCCTGGATTTGAGCTGGGAGGCAGGACCTGGTGCCCTGACCCTGCCAGGCAAACACACTCGACTGACAGCAACAGTGGAGGCTTATGGAGGTGGTGTTTGCACTGAGTCCCTGCCCCCCGAGGGATCGGGAGCTGGTAAGGATTTGGAGACTCCCCGCTGGGGTCTGGCGTGGCTGAGCCTGCACAGAGCTGGGGCAGGGGGCTGCTCTGTGCCCCGCTGCTGGCCTCCGGGCTTCCTGTCTCATGCCGGGATCCAAGAACCCCAAGCGAAAGAGATCTCTGGGTGGGTGGGCGAGGAAGGCCTCGGGACCTGCTGGAGGAGCTGCCCCGGGAAGGAAGCCCTTGTGGTTTCAGCGTCTCCAGGGGGGCTGTGCACCCCCAGGGCACCCCCAGGGCTGTCCATCAAGCCTCCCCACTCTCCCCAACCAGTCATCCCGGCTGTTCCACCAGAGTGCCTGTCGCCTGGACCGCACAGCAACGGGTCCAGAGGAACGCAGGACTCAAGAGCCGATCAGACACCACGGCCAGGCCGGCCTGGGTATTTCTTCTGTTCTGGAATTCTGATCCTGAAGAGGACGTCAGTGTAAGCCACTGTCTTATCCCTGTGAGGGGAGAACCTGCCTGAATGGAAGTCTAGGGCAGGCAGAGCTGAGAGGAGGAGAGGGATGGGGTGAGGAGTCTCTGATCACAGTGTCCGAGATCTTGGATCCAGTGGAACCTGGCATCCACCAGCCCTGGGGTCTCCTGAGTCTGTGATCTAGTCCGTGCCTCCCCTCTTTTGAAGACGCCCCCCTAGACCCGGGTGAGGTTGTTAGCGGCTCGTGCTGGACATCAAGTTAGGAGGAAGGCCCTGGGAGAGTGCGGCCAGAGCCCCTGGTGGAGCTGCCGCGGAGGCACTGACCCCTCCACTCACCGGATCATGGCGTATGCCGCTTCCAAGTGGTTGTTTTTATTTAGCACGAACGTCGCCGTGAAAGGGCTCAGCAGGGACCTGTCTGCTACCGTGTGGGTGTTGCCCGCCAGGCCGAGGACATACCACTCCCCCTGGAACTGCAGGGGGCCGGGGGTAGGCAGGGGCCGGGCTGGCCGGGAACCCTGCTGCACTCGGCAACAGCTCCCGGTGTTCGGTCACGCTGGCAGGAGCCCGAGAGAGCCCGGGCCTCGCAGGGACTGTGACGCTGGCTGGGGGGGCCCCACAGGGACTGTATGCTGGCCGGGGGGGCTCTCTGGGCAGAGGGACTGAGATATTCCCCCCAACTCCACAGGGAGAGGTGGGGACTACAGGGGAGTCTAGGGTTCTCTGCTGCCAGAGGCCAGGGGTCTCCATGGTGGGGGTGCCCAGAGACCTGGCCTGGCTGACTCCCCACACCCAGGCCTGGCGGGCACCTCCCATCCCTCCTTGGCCCTGACCTTGCTGTCCTCGAAACTCTGCAGAACAGAGCTGGGGGCCGCCCGGGTGTGTGGGCTCTGGCCCTGGAGGGCTCTCGGCAGGTAGAGAAGCACCCACAGGGCCAACCATGGGCCCATCCTGGCAGGGACGGGGTGGGACGCGCCGCTGGTACTGCTGACCTCAGGCTCGCCCACCTCTTTATGGGCCTGCCTGGGGGTGTGACCCAGCACCGTCCTCCTCAGGACCAGGCTGGGGGTGGGCTCCAGGGGAGGGGCCCAATCAGGCCCTGCCCACCAGAGATGGGGGCATCTGGGTCACAGCCTGGACAACGTGGGAAGCCAATGGGGCAGGTGGGGTGCCCACTGGGTCCAGACCTCCCGGGGAGGCCCCCGAGCCAGCCTCCCGGGCTCGGCCGCCCCTTGCCCCCTCCGGGGGCCTCCCCATGCCGGCCCAGCTGCACCAAAGCACAGAATGCTGTGTCCCAGGCGGGAACCCAGGGGTCAGGGTCAGGGCCAGGGCGTTCTCACTCTGGAACAGGCAGGGCAGCCAGCCCGCAGGCGGCTCCACAGCCCCGAGACCGAAGTGGGGCCAGAACAGGGCCGGGGGGACCTGAGTCACCGCCCAGGAGGCGGGCAGGGGAGGAGGGGACAGGGAAGGCCAGCCGGGCGGGGGCGGCCCCACACGCTGGTCCTGGGGGCTGGAGGGCAGCTGTGGAGGGCGTGGGTGGCCTCAGACACCCCTGGGGGAGGACAGAGCCCTCCTCTCCACTCCAGCCGGGCACTGGGTGCTGGGCTCCGTCAGACGTGGGAAGGACCTGTGCTCGACCCCCGAGCTTGCCCTGGGCCACCTCCCCCCACCCTTGGCCTCCGGGCCCAAGGCTTCAGGCCTTGGCTCAGTCCCAGGCCGCCTCCTCTCCTCTGGGAAGGGCCTGGCCCTGGGGTGGGGCGGGGGCTCTGGGGGGCTCAGCCCCCTGCCTTGACCTCCCTGAGCCTGGCCGGTTAGCCAGGTCTTCTGCTCACAGACTCTGGCCTCAGCGACCTGGTGGTTAACCTCCCGAAGGACCCGTCACGCTCCGCCTAAGCTGGGGGGCAGCCCCCAGCCCCTCTGAAAGCTCCTATCCTACTCCGCTGACCCCACTTGATCCTAAACCCTGCCGAGGCGGCACCTGGCCCCTCGGGCTGTGGGCACTCTGCCGCACCAGGCCGGGCCCTCCTCCCACCACCGTCCCGCCCACTGGGCCCTCCAGGGAGACTGAGAGCGGCGGTCAGCAGCGTGTCAGATGGGACAGCCCGCCCCCAAGTGCCGCCATCCCACCAGGGCCCTGTGACCACCTGACCTGCCACGGTTAGCTCCTGCAGCGGCTGAGGCCAGGCGAGGCCTCCACCCCCACCCAGCCCTGAGCGGAGCCCCAGGCCCAGGGCTCCCACCGCCCCCCAGGCCCTGTCTCCCCCAGGCCCTGTCCCCCTCCAGGCCCTATCCCCCCCTGGGCCCTGTACCCCCGTGGGCCCTGTCCCACCCCCAGCCCTGTCCCCGCCCCCAGGCCCTGTCCCCCCCAGGACCTGTCCCCCCCATGCCCTGTCCCCCCCCGGGCCCTGTACCCCCGTGGGCCCTGTCCCCCCCAGGACCTGTCCCCCCCATGCCCTGTCCCCCCCCAGGCCCTGTCCCCCCCAGGCCCTGTTCCCCCCCAGGCCGTTCCCCCCCAGGCCCTGTCCCCCCCAGGCCCTGTTCCCCCCCAGGCAGGGCGACCCCCTCCACGTGTGCACCCAGCAGAGTAGGAACACTGCTGCAGGGGAGCGGGAAGGGTGAGTGAGCCCCCGTGAAGCCCTCTCAAGCTGGGGAACTTGGAGGCCCCTCTGTGGTGGGGGACATCTGGCCCTGTCCCCACACGCAGGGGCCTGGCCCCCTGCCCACTGGAGCTCCTGCGGGGGCAAGGACAGCAGGTGCCCACCGGGAAGCGCCGAGCACAGGGAGTGCCCTGGTGGCCCAGTCGTTAGAATTCCCGGCTTTCACGGCCACAGCCGGGTTCAGTCCCTGGTCTGGGAACTCCCGCCAGCCGCGTGGCCAGAAAACGCCCGCTGGTGTTGCAACCGCGGTGGGGAAGCGGTGCTGGAGGCTGGGACGCGGAGCCTCATCCCCTCGGGGCGGGTGGGGGGGTCCGAGTCAGTGCAGCTCAGGCATGCATGGCCCGTCCAGACTCCCTGACCAAGACTGCCAGTCAGAGTTCCCTAAGCTTTTCAAGGTTTCTCTTTTTGATAAGATTGTCTAGGCAAGAGTGCTGGGGTGTGTCACCAGGCCCTCCTCCAGGGGATCCTCCCCCACCCCAGGCCTGAGCTGCAGGTTCTTTACCACCCCTGGGAAGCCCGATAAAAAGCCAACTCTTACAATTAAAAGGCAAAGCTCAATTATAACCAATAAAATCTTTACACAAAACGACTCAGGGCTTCCCCAGTGGTGCAGTGGTGAAGAATCCACCTGCCACTGCAGATGTGGGTCTGATCCCTTGGTCGAGAAGGTCCCCTGAAGAAGGAAATAGCAACCCACTCCACCATTCTTGCCTGGGAAATCCCGGGGGCAGAGGAGCCTGGTGGGCTGCAGTCCATGGGGTCGCACGTGTCCGCAGAGTCTGACGTGACTGAGCACACACGTAAAAACGACTCATCTAGAACTGCAACTGCCTCACCTAGTTTTTGAAAACAATTAAAAAAAAATGTATTTGGCTGTGCTGGGTCTCGTGGCCGCCAGGATCTTCAATTTTCGTTGAGGCACGAGGGATCTTTAGTTTCAGCGTGTGGGATCTGGTCCTCTGACCAGGGATCAAACCGGGGCCTCCTACGTTGGGAGCACAGTTAGCCACTGGAGCACAGGGAAGTCCCTAGATTCTGAAACTTAAGAGGAGGAGGGGGCGAGAGAGGATGAAGTGGCTGGAGGACGTGACCGACTCCACGGACATGAGCTTGAGCAAGCTCCGGAGATGGTGGACAGGGAAGCCTGGTGTGCCGCGGTCTGTGCGGTTGCAGAGTTGGACACAACTGAGCGGCTGAGCATATAAAACGACTCACCCAGAACTACAATTGCTTCACCTCGTTTCCTGAAGTGTAACTAGAGCTCGTTACACATTTTAGTGAAATCAAAAAACATTGAGGCCGTAGCGCTCGCTACGGTGTCCCCGGCCTCCAGCTCTGTGTAAGAGCTGCGGCGGGGCTGGGCTGCCCTCGGCCTGGGCCCTGGGAGCCCTCGAGAGGCCTGGCACAGCCCCTGGAGCCCAGCCCCGCTGGGAGCACCCTTCCTTCCCCAGAAGCCCGAGGAGGCTCTAGGGAGCCTGGCCTCCTGCCTGCAGCTGCCCACACTCAGGGCACAGACCCTCCTTCCTGCCTGGGCACGTGCGGCCAGGCCTGCGGGGGCCTCTGGGAACTGCCAGCTCAGAGCCGCAGCCCGGGTGATGAGGTGCCCAGCTCGGCGGGGTCTTTGACTTTCCCCTTCCTGCCAGCCCCATCTGCCTGTCTGGCTGGGAGCCCAGCACCAAGGGACATGGTCCCTGCCCACTGTGGACACTGGGCCCTGGAGGGCTGTGGGCTCCTCCCAGCAACCGTACCCCCTGCCCAGGTCTGGACGGGCCCGCGGGGGGAGGAGGGAGGTGGGCACGCGGAGGTGGGCCCAGGGGTCTCCGACCCTGCTCTCCAGGGACCAGACAGAGGTCCCTCCTGTTTGTGGCCTGCAGCTCACCTGGGGTGGCCTGGCCTCCCTGCAGCCCAGGTGGGGAGGCCGGGGGGGAGGTCCGTCTTGCTGTGCCCACTCTGCCTCACCAGCATCAGGAGTGGCGAGCCCTGGACTTCAGCTCCCAGGGGCAGGGGCCTGACACGCAGTGGGCATCTCAGAGATGTCCATCGGGCAGACACTGAGTCTCCCCGGACGGGGCGGCTTTGGCCGAGCTGAGGCCCACTCCCTGACCTCCTGCCCCAGTGTGGCCCCAGCATGGGGGCCGCCATTTGCCCTCAGGTCTCCCCAAGTCCTCTTGAGGAGGGCCGACCCTCCTCCTCATGGGGGGCACAGTGGGACGGGGCGGGCTGGGTAGTGTGTGCCAGGCACAGCTGCCTGCAGTGCCCCGGGGACGACTAGCAGCCGTCGCGTAGGCCTGGCTCCCGCCCGCCACGGGCTGCTGTGCGGGGAAGAAGGTGGGAGAGAGGTGGGGGAAGAAGGCCAGCCTCCAGTGGGGGCAGGGCGCAGGTCCGGGGCCCATCAGAGCGTGGGCGGGCGGGCCTGGGGGCAGCTGGAACTGGCCCACGTCCTCTGCAGCTTCAAAGGACGGGTCAGGGGGCGGGCTTTCACCAGTGGGCCCGGAGCTGGGCACCCCCACACCAGCAGACCTGGCGGGGGGTGGAGCGGATGCTCCATCAGAGCTCCTGCCCTTTGGTCTCTGCTTCTCAGGGCTCTGCACCGCGGGTTTTTTCTTTGGCGTCCTCTCCGCTGTCAGGGACACAGGTGAGGGTCCCGGGAAGCTTGGCCGGGACCCACGTGTGGAGGGCGCACAGTCGACCGCGGGAGGCCCCATCCCCACGCTTGACCTTCTACCAACAGCCTGCGGTTGTGCGGAGAAGCCCCTCCAGGCAGAGGCTGGGGGGCGGGACACCAGCCCCCATCTGTCCCCAGACCTCAGGGCTCCCACCTTCCAGAAAGTTCTTCCCTACAGGCTAGAGATCATCTTATGGTCCCTCATGACTGGTGACCTTGGGCAGACCCTGGGTGTGGGCTCCTGGGGGCCACCCCGTCTGTCCAGGCACCCCTCCCCCGGCACTCTGGGCCCCCTGCCGGCCCACCGACGTGGTTGCCCCCAGGGGCGCCTGTTGCTCGCAGCCACACGCGGACTCGCCCCGGGGGGCAGTCCTGTTCACCAGCCAGTCCTGTGCCCTGTCTGGCCCTGTCTGCCCCTGGAGCGGCCGTGAGGGCCACGCAGGCTCCCAGCTGCCTCAGATGGGCCCCAGACCCGGGAAGTGATGGGGGATGGTTTCCCTGCCTGACCCCCTGAAGCCACATGCTCCTCCCCAGGGGCCCTTCCTGCCTTGGCTACGGGCCCCTGGGGCTCTGGGCCCTGGCTCCCAGGAGGGGTCTCAGGAGGCAAGGGAGACCTGCAGGGAAGGCTCTGGAGAAGACCAGGGCGTCTGCCCAGCAGGACGGCCCAGTGGGGCCACGGGGCAGGCCTGCTCAGAGCCAGGGAGCAGGAGAGACAGGCGCCAGTACACGGGACAGAGCAGGGGACACTGGGGTCCGAGGGCAGGGTGCCAGGTGCCCTAGGCCTTGGCCAGGAGCTGTTCCCCACCCCCAACTCCCTGGGGAGGGCTCGGCACCAGGAGGTGGGCCCCCGCCCTCCAGCCCACCAGGGAAGCAGAACAGGTGGGCAGACGCGGGGTTCCAGGGTGGAAAGGAAGAGGCAGCAACTGAGGCTGCGACGTTTAATGAGAGCCCATGGAGCACCCGGGGGAGGGGCAGCTTCGAGGGGGCGGTGGATGAGGGGTGGCAGGTCCAGCTCCGGGCCGGCTCCTTCCTTGCGCGTGGCGGCCACCCGCCTCACCTCCGCACTTCTGCAGCACAGACGCGTCTCAGCTGTGAGGGGGCCCTGGGCACCACCCCCTACATACTGCCCGCTGGAGCTGCCCGCTCACCGTCCAGGGTGTGGAACTGGTCCGCGGCCTCGCAGAAACCTGGGGGCCGGGCCAGGGGTCAGGGGCAGCCGGAGGTGGGGGGTGGGCGGCGAGCCAGGGGGAGACAGGGGCAGGGGATGACACTCACCGTACTTGGGGAAGAACAGGGTGTGGTCCTCGGTCAGGTTGGCCCCCTGGACCCGCTGCTCAAACACACTCAGGAAGGAATCGCTCACAGGGAGCGAGCGGACTGCGTGCAGGACACACGGGCTCCTGGGCACCCACGGGGCAGGGGCCTGCAGGGCGCTCTGGGGGCTGGGCTGTGTGCCTCGGGCTGCGATCTGACCCCTGCTGCCCCGCTTCCCCGTCCCGTTCTGTCCCCACATTTGGGCTGAAGAGCAGGGGCAGGCGGGAGGGAGGAGAGGGCCCACCCAGCCCACCCAACAGCCCTGCGGGCGCAGCAGACCCGGGCCCCAGGGCCCCAGGACGTACCGTACAGCTTCACCGACAGCTGCCGCGCCCTCTCCAGGTACAAGACGGCAAAGCCGCGGTAGTCCGTGTCCCCGACGACCACGTCCACCGGCCCGCGGGCGCCCCGGGCTGTGGGGAGCCGGCGGGTCAGCCCCACCGCCAGCGCCGTACCCACCCCCAGCGGCCACCGCCTCACCTTGGAGCAGGAAGCGCCCTGGGCGTCCCGTGTCTCCGTACAGCTGCCGCACTGCCCAGCAGATTCCATCCCTGGGGGCACGGCCATCATGGGAGGATGCCCAGCAGGCTGGGGCACACCGACCCGGGTGAGGCCGCAGCTGGGGTGGGCTCAGGGGTCCTCGCTGGGACTCACAGCTTTCGGAAGGTGCTGACAACCATGGCTGAGCCCTGAGGAGCCACGTGCAGAGTGGTGGCCTCAGCCCGATGGCCCTGCTCCTGCAGGTAGCGACATGGGGAGGCCACGGCCACCAGGAGCCAGGTCCCTGAGAACTGGGGAGCAGGCTGTGTGAGGGGCGGCAGAGCCGGGTGGGCCCCTGCCCCACCTCGTCCCGGCTCTACCTGCTGGGCGTCAAAGTTGGCCTTGGGCTGGATGGTGCTGATAGGGGATGGGGGCCGCGGGGGTCTCCGCACCCGCTGACCCAGGGAGCTGCTGGCCAGAAGCAGAGTCAAGAGGGCTGCAATCCTGGGGGTCAGCATGGCGATGGCGGCGACAGGGCGAGGGGACCCGCAGGGCAGGACGAGGGGACCCGCAGGGCAGGGCGAGGGGACCCGCAGGGCAGGACGGCCACGTCCCAGGTCAGAGTCCACTGCCCACTGCTGCCCAGCCGCCCCGCCCAGGAAGTCCACCCATGCTCCCGCCACCAGAAACCTCTGCCCTGGGCCAGGCAACCCCCGACTCAGCCTCCCAGTGAACTCAGCCTCACCCTGGACATCTGACCTTGGCCCTGTGCTTCCCGGCAGGGGCCGGTCGCCATGTCCGGTGTCCAAAGTCCAAGTTGACCTCTGGTCTTTGTCCACCAGGTGGCTCTGAGTCCACCTGCAACGCGGGAGAACCGGGTTTGAACCCTGGGTCGGGAAGATCCCCTGGAGGAGGAAAAGGCAACCCAGGATTCTTGCTTGGAGACTGCGACGAACTGTACACTCCATGAATGGACAGAGGAGCCTGGTGGGCTGCAGTTCATGGGGTCGCACAGCGTCGGACACGACTGAGCGACCTTCCCTTTCTTTCTCTTGTCCACAAACCCGGTGATTTCCACTGCGGCGGGTGCTCACCCCTTTGCACGTTCATCTCCCCACAGCGAAGCAAGGGCCTGTGAGGCCGCGGAACGCCGGAGCTCGGTCTCGAACCCGCGACCCTGAGCCCCGCGCGCAGCCACGCCCACGGCCGCCGCCCCTCCCCGCTGCCAGGGCCGCTGTTCCAGGGGAGGCCGGACGCGCACAGGCGCACAAGGACGCCCCGGGCCGCGGGGTCCTGACGCGCAGGCGCAGGAACGGCCGACGCGGGCGGTGGCGCTCGGCCGGCGACGGTCATCGATGCCTCGGGGCTCGTGGCATCAGCCTGGCGGCTTCCATCATAGAGACGCGGCGGCCGGAGCGTCGACGAAGGGCGGAAGAGGGTCCGTGGGCTGAGGCCGGGCGCCGGGGCGGGGGCCGCGCATCCGGGCGGAGGCGGCCGCGGTGAGTGCGCCCGCCCGGGGAACGTCGTCACGGCGGCGTCCGGACCCCGGCCCGGGCCCTCACAGCCTAGCCCGGAGAGCGTCGTTACCCCGCCCCGACCCCTGGTCCGGCCCCCCAACTCCCCGGACGCGTCCTTGGCCAATGAATGAATCGCCGAGGCCGCCGGGACTGGGGTGGCGGGGCCCGAGCCGCGGCCCCGCCCCCGGCAGCCCCTCAGGGAGGGTGGGGGGCGCTGGGCGGCCCCGCTCCCGCCCCGCCCCGCCCCGCCCGGCCGTCTCCGCGCTGGCCTGCGGTCAACCTGGCAGGGTCCCCCAGGCCAAAGGGCAGAGGTCAGGGCCGGCTGGTGTTCCTGGCGGCGTGTGGGACGGGCGGCCGGGCCGGCCCTCGTCCCGCCGGCCCCGAGTCTCTCCTGGGAAGGACCTCTATCCCATGCTGACCGCTCCGAAGCCTGGGGCAGCAAGGTCAGAGATGGTGCGCAGGGGTCACCGACCCTTCCCTTCTGGGCCTCGGAGCGGTCACCAGCTCTGGCAACCAGATGTCTCCCCGGGATCCTATGGGGGGGAAGTCAGAGGGCCCCACCCAGAAAGCCTGTCCTCCTGAGGAGGGGAACTTTTGGGGTGACAGTGGGTCCCCCGAGCCCATGGCCACTCCAGCTCCAGCTGGACCAGGCCGGGAAGCTGCGTGTTCAGGGACTCACTGGGCCTTGGGGCACCTCAGGAGTGCAGGGTCCGAGGAGCACGGCTGTGTAGGGGGGCTTGGGGAAGCTCTTGGCTCCTTGGCCGTGCAGGCAGTGCCAGCCGGCCCTCCGCACATGCTCAGTCCAATATAATGCCCAGCAGGGCAGTTGGTGGGGCAGGAGGAGCATCCACTGGGCTGGCTCGGCTCCGCTCAGCCCCGGGCTCCTGTGCCTCTCCTTGGACCTGGGGGCCAGTGTCCTCCCTGGTCCCACCGGCAGCTAAGGGGTTGTGCGTGTGTTTCAGGGCCGCCGGGGCAGAATGTCACGATGGACGAGGGGGAAACACCCCTGCTTCCAGACAGCCTGGTCTACCAGATCTTCCTGAGCCTGGGCCCGGCCGACGTGCTGGCCGCCGGGCTGGCGTGCCGCCAGTGGCAGGCTGTGTCCAGGGACGAGTGCCTGTGGAGGGAGCAGTTCTACCGCTACTACCAAGTGGCCCGAGATGTGCCCCGGCACCCAGGTCAGCACTGGCCCTCACGCTGGCTGGGGACGGCGGGCTGGGCCTGGGAGCAGGCCCGGAGGGTGGGCAGGGCGGCCCCCGGCTGCCAGGGCCTGGGCTTGAGGCCCGCAGCCCCAGCATGACCCCCCCACCCCCGACAGCGGCCACGTCCTGGTTCGAGGAGTTCCGCCGCCTCTATGACGCAGTGCCCTGCGTGGAGGTGCAGACGCTCCGGGAGCACACCGACCAAGTCCTGCACCTCAGCTTCTCCCACTCAGGCTACCAGTTTGCTTCCTGCTCCAAGGACTGCACAGTGAAGGTGAGGGCGGCGGCCCCGGGGGGAGAGGGTCAGGGCTGACAGCCCACGGCGAGGGTCGGAACCTGGACGACCGCCCGGGCTGGGAGGCCGGGGCTGGGCGGCCCTAACTGCCTGCAGATGAGCAGGGGCCCTGCGTGCAGCTAGGCCAGAGCTCGCCGGAGCACTACGTACTCACAGGCCTCGGGTGGTCTGAAGGCCAGAGACAAGGGACCCCCACCCGATGGCGGTTTCCGGGCTCACCAGGCGTGCCTGCTGGGCGCCCCACACGCAGATTTGGAACAACGACCCGACCATCTCGCTACTGCACAGCGCGGACATGCGGCCCTACAACTGGAGCTACACCCAGTTCTCCCAGTTTAACCAGGACGACTCGCTGCTGCTGGCGTCTGGGGTGTTCCTAGGGCCCCACAACTCCTCCTCAGGCGAGATCGCGGTCATCAGCCTAGGTAAGAGAGGGCTGGGGGCGGGCGGCCCGACCACCCCGCCCCTAACGCTCCACCCTCTGCCCAGACACCTGCGCCCCACCCCTCCAGCCCCGCCCGCCCCGCCCCTTCCCTCTGCTCCCCCAGACACCTTTGCCCTGCTGTCCCGGGTCCGCAACAAGCCCTACGACGTGTTTGGCTGCTGGCTCACCGACACCAGCTTGATCTCGGGGAACCTGCACCGCATCGGGGACATCACGTCCTGCTCAGTGCTCTGGCTCAACAACGCCTTCCAGGTGCGCGCGGGGGGCGCCCTGTGGCCGGCGCGGCCTCCCGCAGCCCGCGCCTACCTCCGCGCTCCCGCCCCCAGGACGTGGAGTCGGAGAACGTGAACGTGGTGAAGCGGCTCTTCAAGATCCAGAACCTCAACGCCAGCACCATCCGCACCGTCATGGTGGCCGACTGCAGCCGCTTCGACAGCCCCGACCTCCTGCTGGACGCCGGCGCCCCCGGCACAGACTCCAGCCGCGTCTTCGACCTGGGCAGCGATGGCGAGGATGAGGAGAGCGACCCGGGTCCGGCCCGCGCCAAGGGCCTGCGGCGCCTCCTGGACGGGTTCCTGGAGGGCCGGGCACAGCCCCCGCTGCCGGAGAGCACGCTGGAGACTAAGGTGGCCAAGCTGCTGGCCCAGGGCCACACCAAGCCCCCGGAGCAGGGCAGGGCCGCCGCCGGGAACAAGCTCCTCATCTTCACCACCGGCTGCCTCACCTACTCACCGCACCAGATCGGTGAGGGGCCTGGGGCGGGCCCGCCTGTGGGCAGAGCCCCTTCCTCTGTTTGTCCGGGGGCCCAGCTCTAGGCCAGCGCTGCCCCCACTCACCCCTGGGCAGACACACGTTCAGATCTGGGGATGCAGGGCAGGCAGAACCCTAGCCGTCTGGGAATTGCCAGGTACCGAGGCGCCGCCGCCACCCCCGCCCTCCTTGCAGGCATCAAGCAGATCTTACCGCACCAGATGACCACAGCCGGGCCCGTTCTGGGCGAGGGCCGGGGCTCCGACGCCTTCTTCGATGCGCTGGACCACGTCATCGACGTGCACGGACATATCATCGGCATGGGCCTGTCCCCCGACAACAGGTGGGCCTCTGTGGGCAGCCCGGGGGCGGGGGGAAGCTCCGTGGGCGCGCACTGAACTGCGTGCCGGCGCAGGTACCTGTACGTGAACAGCCGCGCCTGGCCTAGCGGCTCGGTGGTGGCTGACCCCATGCAGCCGCCACCCATCGCCGAGGAGATCGACCTGCTGGTTTTCGATCTCAAGACCATGCGGGAGGTGAAGCGGGCTCTGCGCGCGCACCGCGCCTACACGCCCAACGACGAGTGCTTCTTCATCTTCCTGGACGTCAGCAGGGACTTCGTGGCCAGGTGGTGGGGTGATGCCTGGGTGGGGCGGGGCGGGGCGGGGCGGGGTTGGGGGCGGGGCGGGGCGGGGCTCACCGCACTGTCCCCTCCCCAGTGGGGCCGAGGACCGCCACGGCTACATCTGGGACCGCCACTACAACATCTGCCTGGCCAAGCTGCGGCACGAGGATGTGGTCAACTCTGTGGTCTTCAGCCCCCAGGAGCAAGAGCTCCTGCTGACGGCCAGCGACGACGCCACCATCAAAGCCTGGCGCTCGCCCCGCACCGTGCGCGTCCTCCAGGCCCCGCGCCCGCGCCCGCGCCCTTTTTTCTCCTGGTTCGCCAGCCAGAAGCACTGAGGCGCTGGGGCCCGCCGAGCACGCCCGGGACCCTTTCCCAGGGCTGAGTGCTGCCCAGACCGCACAGGGGCAGAGCAGCTCGCCACAGGAATGCCTTAGGAAGGGGGCCGGGAGGCCGCAGGGAGCGCGGCCTGGCTTCCACCACGCTGGCGCACACACACCGCCTCCCACAGCTGTGCCGCTCAGCACCGGGCAGCCAGGGTCACGTCTGACTGGCCCGGGGCGCACAGGACACTGTGTCCCTGCCCCCCGCTCCTCACCCACCCCTTTCCCCTGGGCCTGGGCCCTGGGCCCTTCAGCACCACGTGTCCCCTGGCAGCCCTGTGGGGCCTGGCGCTGTTCACTGGGCCCAGCCTTGCCCAGGGAGCTGGGGCTCCCTCCTCTGGGAGCTGCCCAGCATCAGGGTTGCAATGCAGGTCAGGCTGTCACGAGCCCAGGGGACGTGCATGTCACTGGTCACCTGTTCAGGGTCTGAATAAACAGTTGGCAAGAGCACAGCACTGACCAGTCTCTGTGCAGGGAGGGGTGTGGCATCCACTCGGGCCCTTGGTGTGCTTGCTGGATGGGGTGGGGCGCCCCAGGCCACACGCTGGAGCTGCCCTGAGCCGGCCAGTGGGGACTCAAGTTTGTGTCCCCAGCTGTAGCCCCCACGGCGTCTAAACAAGGCCCCGGCACCCACTCCTGAACAGGCCCACTGTGTGCCCGCTCCCCGCCAGCAGGGGGCACAGGAGGACTGACGGCAGGCCGGCAGCAGGCTGGGGAACCAGAGCTCCGCCTCCCTGGGTGCCTGTGGAGCCACCGGCTCAGGGCTTGGAGTCCTCAGGGGGCCCTGGCTGGGGCAGTGGCAGAGCCCTGTGGCGCCTGGCACGTGACAGTGGACAGTAGAGGGGCAGGGGTGGCCCCGGCCCTCCCAGGGCTCACCCGGCCCGTGTGTTCGTCTGGGGACGCTGGGGGTGGGGGCCCTGGCGTGGCGGGGCTCTGGCGTGGCGGCGGCCTGCCGAGCAGCCCCACACACGGCGCCTCAACAGGATGGTCGAGAGAGTCATGGACAGGCCCTCGGGGACCTTACATCCTTCCAGCCAGGGGCAGTGGTGAGCAGAGGCTGGCCCAGTCGCCTGCGGGGTCATAGTCAAGCCGGCCGCAGGGAGACGGGCAAGGCAAGGCCAGGCGCACACAGGTGAGCTAGCCTGGGAGGACTTCAACGTGCCTGGAGGAGCCAGCTAGCAGCACAGCGGCTCCCCAAGGACAGCCCCCGCGCTGTGTCAGACGCAGGGGCGCTCACATCCCTGGATTTGTCTGCAAACCGCTGGACCCGTGAGAACAGGGAAGGGGCCCCAACAGCAGTGGAGGCGGGGTGCACTGCCCTGGACCCACTGGAGCCGCAGTCCGGAGCCTGTGCTTGGCCACGGGCAGGAACCAGCAAAAACCCCATGGACGCTACTGTCCGGAGGAGCTGCAAGATGAAACAGTTTCTGGAAAAGACCGGGGATATGTTTAATTGAAAGCCATCTGCTGCTGCTGCTAAGTCGCTTCAGTTGTGTCCGACTCTGTGTGACCCCATAGACGGCAGCCCACCAGGCTCCCCTGTTTCTGGAATTCTCCAGGCAAGAACTCTGGAGTGGGTTGCCATTTCCTTCTCCAATGCATGAAAGTGAAAAGTGAAAGTGAAGTTGTTCAGCGACCCCATGGACTGCAGCCTACCAGGCTCCTCTGTCCATGGGATTTGCCAGGCAAGAGTACTGGAGTGGGGTGCCATTGCCTTCTCCATGAAAGCCATCAAGGAAATACAAAACCTGTAAAGCAGAAGCAGCAGAATAGGAATTGAGAACAGGCAGAAACTGACATTTAAAAGGGAGCTGACAGGGAAGAGGTACAGCGACTGGGCTAAATGCTTCACGCAGGGAAAGGAGGCTGGACCCAGACCAGCTGCTGTGGAATCAGACAACAGAAAGCAGAGAAGCAGAAACCTGCCAGAAGAACAGGGGAACAGGGGGGCCTGGGAGGTGGCTCTGAAGAGGAGACTGTCCCCAGGGTGCGAACAGAGGTCTGATGGAGGGCAGGAGCCCCATTCGAGCCTCCAAGCTCGGTGGGGAGCAGCTCAAGGCCCCGCCCCTCCTGGGCAAAGCGCGGCGGGCCCACCGCCCAAGGCTCTGCAGAAGGCACCGGGGCAGCTGGGCCCCAGCACCGCACCTCTCCCCAGCGCCCGTCTTTGATTGCTGGGCCTGCAGCATGGCCACCAGCCCACCGAGGGGCAGGAAAGGGGGCTCACGAAGCGGACTGAGTGCTGAGAGGCGGGGCACCCCTGAGGGCTCTGTGGCCCCAGGTGCGGCGGCCTGAGGAGAGGACTGACAGCCAGGCCACAGGCCACAGGTTTCAGGCTGGGGACCAGACGGGGGGGCCAGACGGGGTGCCAGCAACCAGCCAGAGGGAGCGGCTTGAGAAACAGCCCGTGCAGGGCTCACAAGGCCCAGGAGCCCCTTGGCTGTGGGGCTGCTCCCGAGGATGTGACCCAATGCCTGGTGAGCTCACAGAGCAGTGCCTGCGTCCCCGCCCAGGGCTGGGGGTGCACACACAGGGGGCCCATCCAGGGCTGGGGGTGCACACGTGGCCCGTCCAGAGAGGAGGGCTTGGGGGGCGCAGCAGATGTGGGGTCCAGCCCACAGGTTGCAGTGGGGCCGTGAGCCTGAGCCTAACCAGACCCAGACCAGATGAAGTCCATGTTCAGAGTCTAATGCACAGCTAGGCGGCTCTCACAGAACTGGGGGAAAGACACGCCCACAGGTGCCGAGCGTGTCAGCGTGAGCATACAGGGACTGTGGCGGCTGCTGAGACACCTGAGCGAGCATCGCACGCGCCGTGCCACAGACGTTAGGGCAGATACGTCTCATCAAAGAAACAAACTCACTAGACAGACTCAACAGCAGGATGAAGTCAGAGGAGAGCCGGCGAACGTGACTGAGGACAGGGCAGAGAGGAGAGCAGGGGAGGGCGAGTGAGGGTCTGAGGGCTGTGGGCAGAAGGAAGCGGTTCGAAGTAGTAGTGGCTGACAACGTCCGCAGATTTGGTGGAACATACAAACCTACAGATCGAAGAAGCTGAGCAGGACTCGGGACAAGCACACACATCCGGACACAAGTAACCAGAGGTGAAAACTGAAGGCAGGACACTGACGGCAGAGAGGAGACGCAGCTCACCCCAGGGAACAGCGTGTGGGGCCGTGCGGTCCTCCCAGAGGCCCGGGGCCACAGGAAGCAGCACTCAGGGCGGGCATGCCTCGGCTTGCGGGACCTCCACTTCCGACCGGGGATTGAACTCGGGCCGTGGCAGTGACTGGAGCCCTAGCAGCTGGCCCGCCAGGGAGGCCCAGAAGCAGAGAATCTTCCGAGTGCTGGACAAACGGAAACAGCCCAGAACTAGGTCTCCAGTGAGAAGGCCCCACTCCATGGGGCGTGGTGGAGGCGCTCTCCCGACAGGAAGGACACGATGTGAGCAGGAGGCGGCAGCGGCAGCAACGGGAACCCTCTCCCGAGTTCTCCAAACACGTGTGACGACTGACTAGGAAGAGGCCAGTTAGGATGTCTGGCGAGGCAGCTGACTCATCAAGTAGAGAGAACCATCCCACACGTGTGTGTAGCTAACAGCAGAGCCTCAAAACACACATGGCAGAAAAGTGAGATGCGGCGGAAGTGACCGCCGGAGAGGCCAGTCGCTCCTCTCAGCAAAAGATGAAGCCAGTGGGCAGAGGCCGTGGAGACACAGCCGAGCCCTCCCCGGCGGCTTCCTAGGCGGCCCAGACAGTGAGCGGCACACCGGGAAGTTTAAAATGGAGAACTGATCCTCTCCGAGTCCTGGAGGCTGAGGTCGGAGCTCACGGGGCTGGCAGGGCCGCTCCTGGGGAGGTGCCCTCCCGGGCTCTTCCTGGGTTCGCCCTCGGTCTCCAGGGCTCCGGACACAGACACGCACCCCACCCCCCGACGCAGCACGCTCCCCAGGCCTGCACGTGCGCGCCGCTCTGCGTGTCCACTCCAGGCATGCTGGATTGAGCCCAGCCTAACGCCTCCCTCTAACTTATCTCTGTAAAGGCTGCCATTCCAAACGAGGTCGCATTCTAAGAAGCACCGAGAAACAGTACTTGGTAGCTTTTGGGGGACACAGTTCACCCCATGACGAGCATCAGCCACAAATCTGGTACATACAGGACGCTCCCCTCCCCGACCACAGCAGCACAGACAGGCACGGGATTCCAGGCGCTTCCTCCAGCCAGGAGGGATCCTGCCGAAGCTGCGAGCCTGTGCGCAGGGCTGGATGGGATGCAGGGCAGCAGGGACGCCCGGCCAGCCCCGGAGACGGGCGCGGGCAGGTGTGTGCCTGTGGGAGTGGAGTGGGGAGGCGACAGACTGGGGGGCTGGCGTTTACACCCCCACCGTGCTCAGCACGCCAGGCTCTCCACCCTGGGGCAGGGGACCCAGTGCACACGTCACGCGTGGGAGACCAGACACAGAGACAGAAATCACACACACAGCAGAGGACCCGATCCGCAAGGGCAGCGCCTTGGCCAGCTGAGGCGGCATGAGGGGAAGGAAGCAGGACTCCGCTTTTCTGCAACGCCTTTTTAATTAAAATACGTAATTCAAAACGTGTACATGGTTAACTCTGGGCACGGAGTTTATATCTCTCCGTGCTTTGCTGCTGATTAACAACTCAGACCAGAGACGTGAGTGGCAGTGCTGAGCGTGTCCCGGGCTCTCTGAGGACCTGGCCCTCGAGTCTCCCAGGCGCAGTCACGAGCACAGCTGGGTGTGGACAGCCAGCGGCCAGGACCTGCGCCTGGCCGGGGGCCCCAAGGCTGAGGCCCCGACAGGGCCCACCAGCTGCACCCCGTGCTCAGGCCGCCCGGGCTCTGCCGCTGTCAAGGGGACCCCCAGGGTGGGCGAGGCTGCTCCTGGGGCGACACCACATCAGACCCCCATTGAAGACAAAGCCACTGACACTTTTCAGGCCCGGGGCCCTGCTCTCCACGGCAGCTCCTGGTGAGACCTGAGGGAGGGAAGCCGCCCAACAAGCAGTCTCCCAGGAGAACAGCCGATTTCCCTGAGGTCCGCGGTGTCCAGGAGCCACGGGACACTCAGGGAGACGGCCAGGGTCACTGCCCCCAGGGCCGGAGCCAGGACAGCACTCAGCACAGAGAGCTGAGGGTTTGCTAACACCTCCCCGCACGGATGGGGAAGCTGACGTGTCTCTTGGCAGGGCTGGGCCCCCCACACACCCTGCAGGGCCGGGGACACGGGGCACCCCCCGCGTGCAGCCTGTCAGGCTGGCCCAGCAGGGCTCTCCTCCGAGCGGCAGCCAGGCCCGAGGCCGACCCTCCTCTCCCGGGCTCCTAGCCGCGGCCGCCCTGCTGTGGGCTGAGGGCTCCAGGGCCGTGGGGCGCACCCGCCAGGGACACACAGCCCCGCAGCCCGGCCCCGCTCAGGACGGGCACTTCAGGACTGAGCTCAGCAGGCGTGCAGCCAGCACAGGGCCGCGCTGCGTGAGAGGCGGCTAGAGCCCGGTCAGGTCCACGATGGCCTTGATGAAGATGGCGTCGTCACGCACGTAGGAGTTCTTGGCCTCCATCTTGGAGACAGGGCAGAAGAGCGGGCAGCCGCTGGCGATGTTCATGTCGCCGACCGGCCTCTGGAAGGAGGACGAGGTCACGTCGGGCCTGAAGGCGTCGATCACATGCTCCCGGTTGTTCTGGTCCAGCAGCATCAGGGTCACCTGGGGGGGCAGCGCCCGGGGGCCACAGGCAATCACGGCTCCGCGGGCGGCTGGGCGTGTCCCTCTGGGCCCGTCCCGGCCTGTCTGCTGACAGAGGCCCAAGGCTGGCGCCGATGCGTGGCCCTCGGGCCTTCTCTCTGAGGACACTCTTCTCACGGGCATTTTCTCAGCAGGAGCTCCCAGCTGCCCCGGCCCAGGAGCAGCGCCCCCCGGGGAGAAGCGCGACCCTGCCCTGCACTCGGGGACGCCACATCCTCCTCGAGGGCCACGGGGCTGTGCGTCCCCTCACTTCCGTCCTCACCTAGACCCACACCTGGGTGCCCGGCTCAGCCCGGCTGCCCGCCGCCCTGGCACACAAGCTCTCTGAGGCAGCCCTGCACGCACCTTCTGGTTGAAGGGCCAGCGCAGGAGGGCGTCGTGCGGGCCACGCATTAGCACGAAGAAGAGGGACAGGTGCGTGCCGCGCCCCGTGCCGTCCCCGTTGAGGTAGGCGCGCAGGCACATCTTGTAGCCGTACCTGCTGGTGTAGAAGGCTGCGGGGCGGCAGGCGTGAGCTCAGGCCGGCCGTGCGGCTCCCCCCACAGCGCCTGCCACTCAGCCCGGGCTCGAGGAGGGGTCAGCCACCGACACAGACAAACACAGAGCGTTGAGAAACGGGGCCTGAACGTGAGCCCATGTTGGCTCTGCCGCCGGCCAGGAGGCTCAGGCTGGGTCAACGCGCAGCTCGCAGGGCTCTGGGCAGAGGGCCAAGGCCAGCCACCCCCGGTCTGGACGAGCCTCCCGTCCAACGAGGAGCGGAGGGCTGAGCACTGGACGCAGCAGGGGCGGCCGTGTTAGAGTGAGGGGGGTGAGGAGCAGGGAGCAGGCCTGCGGCAGACCTCAGCCCGGGGCAGGGGCGGGAAAGCCCCCAAGAGCACCTGGGGAGAAGATGGCGGGCGTGCGGCCGGCCACGGCTTCCTGGCGCTTCCTGGAGAAGTCCGAGATCTTCCAGATGAACACGCCGTCAAAGGTGGACGCCTCCATCTCGAGGACCTTCTGCTCCAGGTCGGCCATGGCCAGGTCCTTCAGGCCGATGCTCCTCTCCAGCTGCTGCACCTGGGGTGCAGGGCTGTGAGGACGGGCCTCCACCAGGCCTTCAGAGACCAACTTGCGTCCAGCACACACGAGCTTGTGACAGACCTCCGTGCCTGTCCCCATCTCCAGGAGGATGCCCCTCGCCCAGCGCCTTAGCCTTCCTGGCTCAGCTGCTCGCAGGTGGGCTCCATGCCCCTGAGACCCCCACCCCAGGAGGAAACGCGCGTGGGTCCACACAAGCAGCAAGCACACCCCCCGTGGCCACCTCTGCCCCCGTCGGAGGAGGGGCTCAGAGGAGCTCTGCTCAGGCCCTGGTGGAGCAGGGAGCCTGCCGGACACCCAAGCGCCACCCTCCATCCCTGGCTCGGACACCCCGCGGCCCCTGGCCCCTGTCTGAGGAGGCCTGGGCACTGTGGGCACACGCCCTGCCCTCAGCACGGACCTTGTTGCTCAGGGCCTCGATCCTGTCTTGGTCCAGCCGGTGCTGCCGGCCGCAGGCCTCAGCCGTCACGGCCACCCGCTCCACCTCCCGGTTCAGCACACAGACGATGTTCTCGAAGGTGGCTGTCTTCCGCTCCAGGGCCTCGCACCTCTGCAGCAGCTCCGCCACCCTGGAGGGTGTGCCGGCCTCCAAGGCGCCCTCGCCTGGCCTGAGGAGCAGGCGGCTGTCCCCCGGGGGCCGCCCAGCCTCCAGCAGGACGCCCAGCAGCAGGGCCAGGTGCTCCTGGAGCCGCTGCGCCTCGTGCTCCGGCTGCTGCTCGCTCTCCACCTGCCGGGGCGACAGCGCTCAGCCCTGCAGGCCCCGGGTGCAGACCTTAGCAGGCGCCGGTGCCCAAGCGCGTGGTGGCAGGAGGGTGAGTCCTGACACTGAGCGGCAGCGCGGTACCACCCACCCCCACCTTGGGACACAGACCTCCCCACGGGCCGCCCCCGCGTGTGAGCCGCGGGAGGAGCCATCAAAGACACTGCCACACGGCAGGGGGTGGGGATAAAATTCACCTTCAGGTAGTCCCCCCGCACAGATCTGACTTTGCAGCCACGTCCCTTGCAAAGCTCCACAGCGAGTGTGGAGGGTCAAAAGGGCCGAGAAAGTCTAGAGCACAGATAAAGGGACGCAGCTGCAGGGGAGGCCTCGTGCCCGGGAACCTGGGGCGCTTGACGTGGGGGCTGCGCCGAGGCTGCTGCTGGAGCCACGAGGTCAACAGGACCGGACCCTCCATAGGCTGAGAAGAGGCCCTTCATGCCCTGGGCCCCTCTGCTGGCCGCTAACAGCCCTTGGGCCCATGTGGGAAATAACCAGCGCTGCAATGCCCAGAAGCAGGAGGGCACACACAGACCGAGGGATGGAGGGGGCCCCACCCCCATTCAACCTCAGAAAATCAGGGCAGGTGCTGAGACCCGGTGACGCCAAGTCACCAGGTACCAGCGGCGCCAGCAGGCCGCGCCCGCCGAGTGCAGAGGGCTGGGGTGCCCATCTCTACGGGCCAGGCCTGCACATGCCCAGCCCTCAGGGACACAGAACCAGTGAGAGAGGAGGGCCAGGGCCACACGCACAGGGAGCCGCCCAGAAGCTGGCAGGAGCGGCCACAGAGAGGAGGTGGGTTCAAGGTCCAGAGAAAGTTGGCGTGCTGGAGGACAGCTGGGCCAGTGGCTGGACTGAGATCACACAGCAGGGCCACGCAGGCCACAGAAGTGAGGTGGGGAGGGCTAGGGGCCGTCTGGGAAGAACAGAAGCTGGGCTGGAGACTGGACGTGACGAGAGACAGGAGGCAGGTCCAGGATGACCATGGGGCTTTTGGCCAGAATAGCCAGGTGAAGCGAGGTGAGCGGATGGGCAGGGGGCGTGGCCAGCCCTCGGGGGGCGCAACATGCTGGGCATCCTTTCCACTGGGTGGTCAAGGCTGGGCACTGGGGATCACTGGGAGGACAATGGACAGAGCCAGACACCCGTGGGCCGGGCTGGAGTGAGAGTGGAGACGTGTCCAGGAGGGTCTCTGCTTGAGAACGAGGACCCGGGCCACCTGCAGACCCGGACTCACCATCTCGGGGCAGCCAACAGCGTGGAATCGGCATGGGACTCGGCATCTGCCACACGCCCGGACGTGGTCCTGAAACTGACGGGCCTGGAGTCAACACGGCTCCGCCTCTGCTCTGGCCACTCACCCCTGCGGCCCCGACCAGATCAAAGTCCAAGCAAAGGTCCCTGGACCCACCCCACCGGCTTCTGCACACTCAGGCCAGACAAGGCCCAGCAAGGTGCTCCCAAAGCTGCAGTGCACACTCGTGCACAGCACGCTCACACTCACACGCATACATGCAAACTCAGCCATGTGTGTGCTTGAAGCCAGCACAGGCTGAGGACATCTCAGATCATTCGCAGAGCCTCTATTCCCCGCACAGGCCTCCGAGTCCCAGAAAGCAGCCCTGCCGTCTCCCCCCTACGGCTGGTCTATGGCCCCGGGGCTCTAAGGCCAGCGGTGAGTTAGCGGGAGTCGCTCAGTTGTGTCTGACCTTCTGTGACCCCATGGACTGTAGCCCACCAGGCTTCCCTGTCCATGAGATTCTCCAGGCAAGAATACTGGAGTGGGATGCCATGCCTTCCTCCAGGGATCAAACTACACCCCAATATAAAAAAAAGCTGGGGGGGATGCTGGTGAAACTCAAGGCAGAAAAGCTCTTGGCCATGTTCACACGCCGAGCATCGCCACCTGAAACCAGCCGGGACACAGTCCTCACCGCTTGTGCGGCCAGGCCTGAGGGCCCAAGGCTGGCAGGGCGGGGCGGGACGGGCCCCCTCCCGGCCTGGGAGGGACCCGAGCCCCAGGCGCCCAGAAAGCACCCACCGCCCAGTCCTCACCCTGGAGCACCGTGACGGCTCAACACAGCCACAAACGAGTTCTCTCTACAGAGCGACCCCAGACACTCAAAGGAAAAGAAGACAGACGGACTCTGTCAGACGCACCACTGCTGCCTCCCCAAAAACAGGCCACAGGGCTCTCATCCTCCCCCAAGAGCTGGAGGGCTGGAGAGATAGCCGGCCACACAGGTCAGATCCCCACACAGCCAGCAGGGACGTGAGAGGGGCCCGTGAGACCACGTGCTGCGGGAGCAGACGAGAGCTGCTGCCCACCCTGCCCCGCCCCACCCTCAGAGACAGAGACCCCCAGCAAACTGGGAGCCCCGACACAGCGTGGAACACCCAAGCGCCAGGTCCCCGCCCACGCGGGCCAAGGGCGCAGACACCGGGCAGTGCCTTGGGGGGTGGGGGGGCGGGAGAGACATGGAGCCCACTCTGGCCCAGAGCACCCACCTTCTCACGGGCGATCTTCTTCTTGCCGCAGCCGTCGCACGTCAAGGGGAACTTGGGGCAGATCTGGTGGTGCGCCTGCAAGGGGCACGGCGGCTGTCAGGGCCCTGGCCCGGCATGCGGGGGGCATCCACAGGCTCGGGGCCGGCCCGTCTGGATGCCAGGAGGCCAAGGGAGGGAGACGCAGGCCCGCGTGCCGCCCCGGCGCGCTCACCTTCATGTCGGCAGGGGAGCAGGGCGCCCTGCAGTGCCGGCAGCTGAGGCTCCGCTCCGGGCACTGGTGCTCCAGGTGGTGCTCCTTCTCGCCCAGGCGCACGAGGCCTTTGCACGCCGGGCACTCGGTCAGCATGAATGGGCACTGTCCTTCGTGGCAGCTCTGGCAACAGAGGGAGTGGGTGTCGGCGGGGCAGTGGCGGGATTCTGGCCGCGTCCAGGCCACAGGACCCCCACGCTCACTCCGGCGCCCCTGCTCCAGGGCAGAGATCAGGACCCGGGTCCAGCCAGCGGAGCCCCACCTTCTGGACACAGAGGGGACAGTGAGGGGGGCACGGAGGCAGAGGGACAGGCTCTCAGAGGACGAAAGACAGAGGAGAGCCACCCCGGCCCAGGCGACAGCCAGACGGAGGCCCTCCCCTCACCCTCCTGGAGCCGAGGCCATGGGTGATGTGGCCGGGGACGCGGGGTCCCAGCCTGGGGCTCCGAACGATCAGCCAGGCCCAGGCTGTCCCAGGAGAGGCGACGACGTGGGTGGCTGTGCCGCGGCCGTGAGAGCCAGGCCTGCCGGGCACTGGGGTGGCCACGGGGTGAGAGAGGAGGCGGAGGCAGCTGGAGCGGAGAGAAAGGGTGGGCCGGGAAATGGGCGGGGTGGTGGGCGCAGGGGACAGGCGGAGACCAGGAGAGCCGTCAGGAAGCCTGGCCGGAAAGGGCGCAGGAAGAGGCAGTAAGCAGAACACAGGACGTGACGCTTTGTGTGCGGTGCTTTTATAAAAACTGCAGTCAAATCCATATCATGTGAACATGACCACTCGTAGGAGCACAGCTAGGCGCCAAGCACACCACCCCACGGGGCCAGAGCCTCTGTGGAGATGCAGGCTGGGCCCCCAACCAAGCGGGGGCCGCTCAGGGCTGCAGGGCCGATCTGCAGGGCTGGATGCCCCAGAGGTCAGCCACAGTGACCCTGAAGGAGGAGGAGCCTGTCTCGGGCCGTCTCCACGCGGCCCACAGTCCAGGACGGCGGGCACACGGCCTCCACCTCGCGCGGCAGGCTTGGCTGCGGGGAAAGCAGAACCCCAGGAGCACGCTGGAGGCTCGGCACAGGGAGGCCCTCCAGGCAGCCGGGGAGCCCCCAGGACCCCAGCTCCACGCCGCCCCAGGGGTGCGCATCAGATGGGATGCAGCCCCCAGGCAGCCCCACATGGCGGGGGGGGGGGGGGGGGGGGGGGGGGGCCGGGCGTCAGGGACGCTGCTGCGGAGGCCGGGCCCCAGGACACAGACGGGCCGCGCAGCGGGTGGGCAGGACAATACCGGATGCAGGGAGCAGAGCGGAGGGACCCTGCCCCAGGGCTGCCGCTCCGTGGACAGCGCCTCAAACACTGCCCTGCAGGTATGCCCAGGGGGCACGTCCCTGAACCCCCAGGGCACCCGCAACTCCCCAGAGGGTTCTGGTCTGACCGCACTGAGCGCAGGGCAAACCACCACACGGAGGCCGAGGGGAGCCTGAGACACCACGGCTCCTGAAGCACAAACAAGGGGCACCTGGGTTTGATCAAAGCAAAGGAAATGCTGGAGGCTGGGCACGGGGCAGCTTGACCAAGCCTGGAGAGGAAGGCCCGCCTGGTCGAGCCTGGCCCCACTCCACGGCGGCCGCCCCCAGGCTCAGGGTCCCGTTCAGGGGCCGGGCTGGCTCCGTCAGCTCCCACTCCTCTCGGACAGCACGGAGAAATCAACAAACACGCCGTCAGCCAGAGTTCAAACCAAATGCTCAGGTGTTTCAACTCTGGACGCCCCGGCAGAGCCCAGCACCCCCGCTGTGCGCCCCTTTCAGCTGCGACGGCCCCATAGCCTGGCCCCCCCAGGTCCGCCCGGACCCTCCTCTGAAGCCCGAGGTCCTCTCTCCCTGCTGTTCCCTCTGCCGTTCCCTGCCTCTCCCTTCCAGAGAGCAGCCCCCAGCCGCCCCCACCTGCATTGGCAGGCGCTCTACCACCTTCTGACTGAACTGGAACATTATCTCACTGGGTTCTTAGAAAACGCTAGACATCACTGCAAGGGAAAAGCTTATTCAAAGGCTACACAGGATTTTCCCCATCTTTCCACACTCTCCGGAGCTCAGCTGCAGCCCCAGCATTTCCCAGCACGGCCCCAGTTCTGAGCAACCCAGAGGGCAGATGTCTTGGCGCGGGGCAGAGGGCGGGGCCGCCACGCAGCAAGGTGGCTGCCTGCACACCGAGGCGGGCCTTGCCGGCTGTGGCCTCTCGAGCCAGTGACAGGTTAAGCTAACTGCACCGAGGGCTGCACTCAAGAGACCAGGCGGGCCCGCCTCCCACATGACCACCCCCTTGGGGACTTTCCTGAGCTCCCAGGCCCAGCCAGGGACTTTCCAGCCCGCGTGCCTGCAGGGCTGGCGGGCCCACGGCTGGCTGTGGTCCCAGGCTCTCAGCCAGAGGTCCTCGAAGCTGCCCTCGCACTGCCAGCCGGACGCAGAAGCCCCCGAGGACTCGGGAGCTGGGGTTACTCCACCTGTCCCCAGGGACCTTTGGTCCCCTCAAAAAGCATCACAGCATCCCACCCCCCCCCCCCGCCCCTGCAGGGAGACCCTGCCCCAAGGCCTCCTCTCTGGACAGCCCCGGGCAGCAACAGCGCAGGCCCGTCCACAGACGGGACCCGTCCGTGCCCCTGCCCCATGGTGGCCCATGGAGTCCCGCTCCCGGAAGGGGCGCAGAAAGGCCTGTGCGTCCAGGCCCGGTGCCTAATCAGAGCAGAGCATACGTGCTGTCCATCTGCCCACAGGCTCCTCCACAGACGTGGACAAGCTGTTCTGGCAAAATGCAGACCCCGAGAGCCCGAAGCCCACGATGTCGAGTTGGGCAAGAAAACAGGCAGCACCGCTGGGCAGGGCCCAGGCTGGGACAGGAAGAGGGGGTCTGCGGGCACCCAGGGTCCCACTCCAGAGCCGACGGGCCCCGCCCTCAGGCAGAAACTCAGGACAGCCTGGACTTGCCCCCCGGCTGGGAGACTGCTCTGTGGTCTGGGCAGCCCTGGGCAGAGAACAGGTGCCCTGCAGACAGCCCTGCGGCCTCGCCAGGGGGCTGTGCGGGCATCGAGGCCTCCTCCGGGGCCCAGCCTGGGGCCCCGCCGCCCCGACACACGAGCCCCAGCCCCTCAGGCTGGGCCTGGCCACCCTGCCCTGTCGCGCTCCCCTCCCTCAGACCCCGCGTCAAGGACCCCATGGCTGAGAGTGGCCTTGGTGTAACAGCCCAAGGCCCCTCCCCCTGCAGCCTGGGGCGGGCCCCCCTGTTCTCAAGACTAGGCCTAGCCCGGGGTGTGACCCGCCACAGTGTGGGCACCGCGTCCTCCGCGGGGAGCACCCGACCACTGGGAAGTGCTGCGGGCACCGCTTGTGCGGGCGCCCCGCAGAGGAGAGCCTCCAGGAAGAGCACTGGCCCGGCTCCCAAGGAGGCAGCGGCGTGGTAGGCCCAGCTGCCAGGGTGTGGCTGGCACAGAGGTTCCCCAACCTGCCAGACGGGCCCACAAGAGACGCACCCGGCCACTGCCCTTGTCGCTGGCACCTTGTCAAGACGCCTTCCTGTGACCCCAGGACTGACAAGTGGGCCACTCCTGCATCCTCCAGCGTGAACATGCTCAGCGAGGAGACACCACCACCCCAGCAGCGAGAAAGCTGACTTCTCACCTGCGTGGTGCTCCGGCCGCACCCGGGCCCCGCTCATGCTGCTGCTCCCTGCCCCCCGGGCACCCCAGGAGCATGCACACATGGTGAGCTCCCCAGCCCCGGGCGCGCAGCTCCGTGCGGCCACCCAAGTGGCGGCTGCTCTCCTCCGTGGAGGCCCCTACCTCGTAGTCCTTCAGGGTCCCCTTCCAGGAGCAGCCCTCGCTGGGGCAGACGGCCGGCAGGCTCTCCACCTCCCTGCGGGCAGCATTGTCCGGAAACGCCTGGGGAGACAGCGGCCCTCGGGTGAGCCCCCCACCACCCACCCCAGGCCCGGAGCCGAGGCTCGGGAAGGGCCGCCTCTCCTATACAGCTGCTGCCCCCAGGCTCCCTTTCGTGACGCGGCCAGCGCAGCGCCTACAGCTCACTCACCGAGCTGCTCTCCAGGATTGAGACGCCCTCCTCGTAAATGCCCTCGTGCACGCAGGCGGCGCAGCTCTGGGGCCCGGAGCTGGAGGGGGGAGCGGCCCTGTGAGCCTGCTGCCGATGGCGAGCAGCCCCTGCCAGCCACCAGACCCACCCCATGGCCTTGGCGCTTTCACGGCCACCAAGTAGGGCGGCCAGCAGGCACAGGGCAGTGTGTGCCAGCGCACCCCACAGACGGACACGGGGACCGGGGACCACTGTCCTGAGGACCAGCCACCGCCCCCGCCTCCCAGCCCCTCGGGGACGCGGGCGCCCGGCGCAAAAGGGCTGTGAGCCTGCGGCTCTGTCAGACTGTGCGGTTCCCACTAAAGACACGGAGGAGCGGGAAGACTGGCCCGAGGAGACGACCGCCTCGCCCCCACCACGGGCCCACCTCAGGATGCTGCTCAGGCAGAAGGAGCAGTAGCGATGGCCACACTGAGCCTGGAAGGGTCTGCGCAGCACGTTCTTGCAGGCCGAGCACAGGTACTTGTCCTCTAGCTTGGTCCCCAGGAGAGTCTTGGAGAAGCCGGGCTGCAGTAGGTCCAGGGAGCCGGGAGGGGTCACGCTGGCTGCAGCCATGAGCGCCGCAGCCCACCAAGCCCACGCCCTAAGGGAGAGCACAGCGCATCAGGGTGGGTCCGGGGACGCGCGGCCACCAGGGGCCGAGGCCGCTGGGCTGTGGGGGTCCAGCCTGAGAGGCGGGACGCTGGTCTCGTACACGCGGGGGTCGAGGCTGAGGCAGCGGGCACCCCCCACTGCGGGGTGGCCCCTCTCCCAGGCCAGCCGGCCCAGCCCACGTCCAACGGAGACCGCAGCCCTCAACTCTTGGGGCTGGCATCTCCTCGAGGTGGCGATCGTGGAGTGCTCGGGAAACACTGGACAGCGTTCACAGTCGCCTGCAGGGGGCCCCCGGGCAGCCAGGTGCCGCCGCGCTGACCCCAGCCCCAAGACAGCCGGTCTCCCTCGGCAGCTTTCCACCCAAATGCGGCTGGCTGGCCACACCTCCTGTGGCACGCTGAGCCCATTCCATTAATCCACAGACTGTTACTCCTGTTGGACGCTGAAGAACCACACAACGGTCTCTTTTTTGAGCAATAAAGAGGGAAAAAGCCCCAATACATTGCAGGCCTCGACGTCCCCCTCAGCAGTCACAGCTCCCTGGCCCAGAGCGAGGGCGCCCTGGGAGGTCTCAGTGCTTAAAGCCTTAAATGTTTCACTCCATCACATCTATAGATGAACTTTAACTCTTAATCCTAACGGAGTGAAGAGGAAATGGCAATCCACTCCAGTATTCTTGCCTGGAAAAATCCACGGAGGAGCTTGGCGGGCTGCAGCCCATGGGTCCCCTGACTGAGCACATGTGCGTGAGGGTGGGGGGACATGGGTGGGTAGCCATAAACTGGTAGAACTAACAAAAAAAAAAGGATCATAACAGGGACACCACAGAGGCTCTAAACTCGTGCCCAAACCCCACCCGAACCGCACGCTGCTGCAGCCGCCCGCCCAGACACCTGCGGCCCCTTCGGCCCCTCCGGGCTGCACCGCACCCTCCCGCACTGCAGGCGGGTGGCCGGCCACCTTTGTACTCAGGGTGACAGATGTGAGGGGTCAAGTGTCAGGAACCTCCAACCAGGAACCAAACCCTTCCTGGGCCTTCCGAGCCTGCAGTTTATTTTCCAAGTCCTCACTTCTCGGGCAAGGTGGTGAAAAGCGAGGAGTGCTCCGCGTGCCCAGCCCTGGCCTCACACTTAACGCACACCCCAAACACGCTCCAGATGGGAACACACTGACTCTACACAACAGAGTGACATTCTGCTAGATGGCATTTCTACTAGACAAAAAAAATTACTTATAGAATAACTCCAGTTACAGGGACTTGGAGGACAGGCAAAGCTAACAGGAGACGAAGGAGCTGGGGGGCGGCTGCCCTGGGGCGATTCTGAGGCAGCAGGCGCGGGGGCTTCTCCCTGCCGGCAGCACCCAGACCCCCCAGGGCTTCCTGAGCGATGGGGCCGGATGGCCCCTCTACCACCACCCCCATCTCCTGGGGGTGAGGGGAACTAGAGGTGACTTACTGATGATTCATCAAGCGCACCTTCACAGTGGAGCCCTCTAGAAAACTCTAAACCAGGGAGTTTGGAGAGCTTCTAGTTGGACACGGGAAATGCACGGAGGGGGTCTGGCTGCCCTCCCCACCCCTGTACCTGGCCCTTGGTGTCTCTCCCAGCAGGCCGACACTTGAGATTCTCTGAGTTTTCCGAGCTCTGTTAGCAAATCATTGACCCCAAGGAGGGGTCATGAAAACCCTCAATTTACAGTCAGTGGGTCTGAAGTACAGGAGGCCTCGCCCACCCACTGCCATCGGAGGTGGGGTGGGGGCAGCCCTGTGGGGCCAAGCCCTGAATGTGAGGGGCCTGTGCTGACTCCAGGCGGCCAGGACACCGGTTGGTGTCCATCGAGAAACGGAGGGCTTCCCTGGTGGCTCAGTGGTGAAGAACCGGCCTGTCAATGCAGGAGACACGGATTCTGTACAAATATTTCATTTTAAAAATAAAGAGACGGAGCTTGTATTCCCAGAGAATCCAAAAAAGATGGTGAAAGCCCTAATTACGGCACACTCACGCACCTTCATCCAGAACAACCCTGCTTCATTGCGCTAACAATGGAGGGCAACCTTAGAAGTGGGCTTTAACACAAAAGAAGTCCCCAGGTGGGCTGCAGCCCCCAGGAGGGTGGAGGCGCCTGGCACCTACTGCTCCTTGCCATCTCCTTCACTGCAGGCCTCCTTCGCAAGCCCAGGTCCCACCTGCGTGCAGAGCGGGAGGACCCGTGGAAAGGGCCATCCCTGCGGGAGATCGCCCAGACCCCGGCTGAGCCCGAGGCCACTGGGCAGCTGGGCCCCACCGTCCTCGCCCGCTGCATGGGTGTCAGTGAGTTATCTCAGAAGGCTGAGCTGCTGCCCAAACCAGCGTCACATCAAGAGTCGAACAGGCGGCTGCTGGGGGGCCACCTGTCGCCAGCAGACACACGGGTTCAACTCAAAAGCCTCCCTCTGGGATGCCCCAATGCAGGGACTGAACTCCCCCAAACCCACGCTCCCACCGACAGCCGCCCCTGCTGCTTGCAGTGCTTGGGCTCCCACCCCCCAGGGCTGAGCTGCCTGCACAGCAGACCTCCCGCGGCCACAGTCAAGGCCTGGCATCTGCGTGTGGTGCGCAGCGCGGCCCCAGGACCAGAGCCCCAGTGAGCAGCACCGTTCACACGGCGTCCACCTCCTTCAAGCTCGACGCGATGCCACGTGATCGGGTACCAACTCAGCACCCAGCAACTGCTGACACGAGAGCGCAGGAGGACATGCTGCGCCCGCCCTTCTCGCAGCACCCGCTCGCAGCTACTCGTGCTGTCAAGCCCCCTGCCCTGCCAGACTCTGGTCAAGCAGCAGCCGTCACGGGCGCAGCTGTCCCCGGCTCCCGCTAAGCCCACCGCCAGGTCCACCGGGAGCCCGCTTGGCGTCCACTGACCAAGCTGGCACATCCTGCCCCCATGAGTCCAGCAATGTTCAGACTGAGAAAGCCCACTTGCAGAAATGAAGATCCAACAATCCCTGCCCCCCCCAAAAAAACCAGCATCCAGAACCTGACCACAACGCTACCGCTGGGCCAGGCCACCGTCCACCGCGATGTGACGTACCGCAGGGCCGCCCCAGGCCCTTAAACACGTGACGGGGACCCGGCTCCTCCCTCAGACCCCCAGGCTGCCCAAGCAGGCTCTCGGAGTCCCAGAGAGCCCTCACCTGCTCCCTTGGCACAAGGGCATCACGGGCCTAGAGGCAGGGAGGAGTGGCCCGGGCATGTGCAGGGGGTTATGACTGCCCTCCCTGCTTCCCAGGCTCCCGCTGGTCACCAACTCCCATGCCTGGGTCCGGCCCTTCCTCTGTGCTGCCCCCCCCCACACACTAGCCCAGCCATGCCCTACCCCGTTCCAAAGCAGGGCACCCCAATCCTGGAACCCGCACCACATCACCCCTGCTACTCACCTCCTACCCCCACCACTGCTGTGCATTCACCTCCTAAACCACAGCCAGTCCACAAGAACACCTGCCCCAAACCCCTCTCCACCACCTGCGGGCCTGCCCTGCTGCTCAGAGCCAGGCTTCTGTGGAGCCTGCCTCGGTCCCTCTCCCGAGACACAGCCCCTCCACGGAACAGTGACACACCTGCCCCCTGGACCCATCTCCCGGAAGGGCAGTCCTAGCACCCTTCGTGACGGGGCATCGAGCCCAAGCCTGGACTCGGGGACGGACGGGATGTGTGCACCCCGCTCCACGTGACCTGTGGGGCCTGCAGGTCACTTTTTTCTGAGTTTTCTTCTCTTGACCTTCCTCCCCTTGCCTGTGTGTGTGCCATCCTGCCATGGAAACCGACCTGCCAGGCTGTGCCGAGTCCACACTGGTGCGCTGACCATGCTGGCAGGTAGGCTGGCCTTTCCCACTGCTGAGAGGGGCCCACACCTGACTCAAGTCAAAAGGTCTATTCTTCCCCCCCAAAATACTGTCCTCAGCACCTAGTGATGGCTATAACTTCTCCGCTCCAGCCCCAGCTCACAAGCACTGTTGAAACAGCCCCTTCCTTCAGTTCCCCAGAGTGACCGAGTCAGTGATGCACACATGTGACCTTCACCTCATCCTGCCGTGCGCCACGCAGGGTGCTGGGCACGCTGAGTGGCACCACCACCACCAGTACAGCCGACAGACCGGGGTCACAGGGCACCACGCAGCCTGGGACAGCAGAGGTCTGGGACGCAGGCAGGGGGATGCCCGAAGGGCCCGTGGTGCAGCCTGGGTGTCTCAGGAGGTGCCCACGCAGCTGTCCCCCGCAACAGGACCGGAGCGCACGGGGGCTCGGCTCCCAGCGCGGCCTTCGCGGGCTGCAGCCTCAGGGGGGCGGGGCTTCGGTCCCCGGAGGGCAGGCTGAGGTGGGAGCTGGGCCAGGCTGGGGGCTGGAATCAGAGAGTCAGACGCCCAAATGTGTGAAGAGGCTCCTGCCCCCCAGAAAAGGCTTTACAAAAGCACTTCTTAGGAGTTTGAAATTCAAGCAATGAGGAGTTTTACGATATGCAAACTACACCGCAATAAAGCTGTTAAAAAATACAGAAACAACTCAAGCCACACTTCTGGGCAGGCTGGGACCTCCACCTAAAGCCAGAGACTGAGCAGCAAAGGCTGTCGCCGGCCCCACCGCCGGGGACATGTGGCCCCTGAGTCACGCAGGGCCAGGCGCGAGGCCCGGCACGCCCCCTGCCCTGCCAGACTCTGATCCGCCGAACGGCGGCCGGCGCGGGCGCAGCTGTCCCCGGCTCCCGCTGTGCCCGCCGCCGGGTCCACCGGGAGCCCGCTCGGCGTCCACCGAACCCGAGGCTCCACACACGCGGCAGAGCAGCGTCCCCGGGCTCCGCCCGCCCCGACAGCTGCCTCCGCTCTGGACCCCGCATCCGCCCCGGGGCCCGGGGTCACCGTCGGGCAAGGCCAAAGCGCAGCGGGGCCGGGGCAGGCGGAGGAGCCCGCGGCGGCCCCGAGGTCTGGGAGCCCGTCCGCACCCCAAGCGGGGCCGCGGGCGCAGCTGGCGGGCGGCTCGAGGCGCGGGGGCCCCACCGGACCCGGGCCCGCCCCCGCGGACGCCCCGCCGTTCGCGAACCTTCCTGAGTGGGGCCCGCTCCGACTTTCAGTTTCCGGCCCCGAGAAATCCCCTCAGGCGCGCGCGCCGCGGCGTCCGCGCCTCCCGCCGAGCCTCCCGGGTCCGCGCGCCCCGCCACCCCGCGTCCCCGCCCCTAGACCCCGACCCCCGACCCCCGACCCCACCGCGACCCCGACCCCGACGTCAGGACTCACCAACGGTCGCCTCGCGCCCGGAACTGCCTGCCAGCCAGCCGCTGCGGGTGCCGCCGACCCGCCCCCTAGCCCGCCTGACGGACTGCTGTGGGGGCCTACCAGAGGCGCCCAGGAAGCCATAGCGAGCACCTATTGGCTGGGTTTCTCCCCGCCCCCTCATTAGGGCCCCCGCCCACCTGACGGACTGACACAAAAGCCTACCAAGGGCCTGCAGAGAGCCACGGGGGGCCCGATTGGCCGGCCCTGTCCCCACCCCTCCCGCCTCCTGACGGACTGACACTGGAGCCTACCAGAAGCGCGCAGGGAGCTTCAGCGGGCACCGATTGGGCGGGGCTGCCGCGCCTTGGGTACTTAAGTCTCCCGAGGGCTCTGTCCTGGAAGGACTCCGCGGCTCCTTATGCCGGTGGTAGCTGTTCATTCTCGGAGGGTCAACTCCAGGCCCAGGGTCCCGGCGCAGAGCTGAGCCCGAGAGTGGGTTACATTCATGAGAAAAAGTACAAACGGACCCCGCCTATCTAAAGGGTGCTTGTACTTAGTCGCTCAGTCGTGTCCGACTCTGCGACCCCATGGAGTGAAGCCCACAAGGCTCCTCTGTCCATGGGGATTCTCCAGGCAAGAATATTGGAGTGGGTTGCCATGCCCTCCTCCTCCTTCCTGTCTAAAGGGTAGGAAGACCTAAAGGGAGGTCTCCTTTGCAAGTAGTAAAATGTTCTATATCAAGTAGCGGCGATGGTTGCCCGACCTTGCAAAAGTACAGATGACACTGAAATGTAAGCTTGAAAGTGGTTTAAATGGTGAATTTTCCATTATGTGAATTTTACCACCAAACAAAACCAAATATACATGCCTTTGGCATGCAAACACACAAGTGGAAACATTTAGAAATGAGGCTGCAGTCTTGACCAGAACAAAAGGACCGCGCCGGGAGGGGCAGGGCACTGCCTCTGCGTGTGGGACCCCAGGACAAGCGTTTCTTATCTGCTGAAGGAGGGTGGGGAGGATTCGGATTCTCTCCCGTGGGACACGGCTTTCTAAATACCTGAGAACAGTCTCTTCTGACACCAGCTCGGGGGAAAGGGGATGGCTCTCCCCATCTTGCAGGAAGGGACGGTCAAGATTCCTTTGGCAGGTCGCACGGAACACTGGGCACCCCTGTTTCAGGGGAGCATCAGAAGCCAAGCAAAGTGCTTAAGGACGGAGTGAACGAAACCAGGCAGGCTGTGAAGCCACGTAATGTAAATTATCCACTCGGCATCCAGAAGTACTCTCATCACACTGCATAAATCATGACTTGGAGTCGGAATTCCCCAGTCCCAAACACCACAGCCCTGCATGCAGCAGCGAGGCCACCCTGCGTCCAGCACGAGTTTTGTGAACCTCAAGGCTGAGTTTGCCACTTCCCTGGTGGCTCAGACAGTGAAGAATCTGCCTGCAATGCGGGGGACCTGGGTTCAATCCCCGGGTTGAGAAGGTGCCCTGGAAGAAGGCATAGCAACCCATGCCAGTTTTCTCGCCTGGAGAATCCCATGGACAGAGGAGCCTGGCAGTCTACAGTCCATGGGGTTGCAGAGAGTCGGACGGGACTGAGTGGCTAACACTTGCCTTGAGCATCCCTGCCCCACCGTCCCCTCCTGTGGGTTCCGTGAGCCTTTCTCTGAAGGCTCATGACTCATGGAGCTCTCAGGGGTAAGGAGGTCTCTTCTCCTGGGGTCTGGGGGGCCGAGGCTGTCCCATGAGGTTCCCCATAGCAGCACCCCTCTTTCTTCAGGGTAAAATCTGGGAGTCGCTCACCTGCCTCTGCAGTGCGTCCCCAGGGAGGCTCAGACCTCACTCCCCCTTCCAGCATTGGGACAGCGAAGGTGCTGGGCTCAGGGCCCCATCAGCCCACCCTGCCTCCCGAGGAGGTTTCCTGGGCGAAAGTCCTGCTTCCCCAGAAGGCGGCTGCCTGCAGCCCTTGGCACTGACAGAGCTGAGCTAATCTTGAAGGTCCTAGAGAGGCTTCCAGCATGAGAATGCTTTCCTATCTTTCAGACTGCCAGTTCAGAGGGTCTCCCTGCATACACTGATCAATACATAGAGTGTGCGTGTGTGTGTGTGTGTGTGTGTGTGTGTGTGTGTGTGTGTGTGCGTGTGCGTGGTTCTGGCAGCAGGTCCTGGAGAGACCGGGCAGACGGAGCCTTGGCAGGGAGGGGCTGCTGACGGAGAAGCGGCCAGCCCACACCCGCCACCAGCTCAGAAGGTGACATCTAGGTCCTGGCAGGCTGGGAAGAGATGACTCACTCTGGTCGTCCAGCAACGCAGGGGATTCCCATGCAGGTTCCTTCCTGCCAAAAAGAAAGCAAAACTCAGTCTCTGAGGCAGCCTTCCGGGAGGTGACTGGGACAGCCCCAGTGGACCCTGCCGGGGCCTGCATCATCTGCCTGCTCCCTTGAGGGCTGTGGCCTGGGGCCTCTGTCCCTCACCTCGGTGCCCCCAGAGAGGTGTGGGCCCGGCTACAGACCCGGGTCGAAGCTGCTGTGGCTCCTGGCTTTTCTCAGCTCTCCCAAGCAGGCAGGACAGGCCCCATCTGCCGTTCACTGGGCCTGCAGACCCCTGGGGACGGTGCGACCGCCACCTCCTACTCTGCCCGAGGCCCCTCCCTGGCCCCTGGCGCCTGCTCAGCCGCCTGGGGTCTCCTCTCCCAGGCCCTCCTCAGCGCCCCAGGACACTTCCTAATGCCCAGGGCACCTCTGCTCCTCACTGGCACGGCCGGTCTCCTTGGACATCGCACCTCCTGTCCTTTACGCCCAGGCTTCTGGGAGAACAGCACTCAGCCCTGAGGCGGGAGGGTCAACATAGGCCCCCACTTGGAACCCTGGATGTGGGCTGCGCCCCTGTGCCTGAAGCTGTCCCCAGAGCAGAGCCCGGAGCTGGTAGAGCCAGCCTCCTGACACAACCCACTCCCTGTCCTGAGAGCTCAGCCCTGAAGGTCACCCCAGGGCTGCAGCTTCTGAAAGGAGCCAGTTTCACTCTCACTGTGTAGTCACCTGATGGAGGGGGTTCCAGAAAGGCCAGCCTCCAGTCCTGCCCAGAATTCCCCTGCCCCAGCGCCAGCCACAAGGGGCTCCCCCGTTCCCCCGCCTGGAAGCACACTGCCCACGCTGTCCCTCCTCCAAAAAAGGAGAAAGAAGGGGGTGGTGAGGTCCGGCAGCTGACTTCACAGCAGCCAGTCACGCCCACTGACGCCCAGGTGCAGAAGAGGTGCAAGGAGGTGACAATGTGTGCAGCGTCCTCCGTAAGCCGAGATGGGAGAGAAGGGTCTCCATGGCCGTTTGTATTTTGTATTCTCTGTAGACTTGGGAAGGATACAGGAGGAAGTAATTGACATGGTGGGAGGTGGGGAGGGGCCAATTTCTCTGAACACCTACTGTTTTTAAACCACTTCATGGTACCACCTATTCAAAAACATTTGGTTTTAAACAACAGAAGAGCATTTTGGAAGCTCTGGAAAACACATAAAATTGCCAAGAAGGCAAAGATCACCCCCAATTCCCCCACTTAGAGACAAGCTCTGCCCAGATTCTTAGAAAATGGACCCCACCCCACATGCAGAACTGCAGACCTGGGAGACAAGCTCACGTGCAGAATCACAGGCGCCAGGGCTGCCCTGACCACCCACAGCCTCCCGACACCAGGCCAACCTGGCCCCAGGGTCTTTGCGCCAGCTCACAGGTGGCGGGGAAGAGCTGCCTTCCCCCCGCCAGGCGCTGGACACAGCCCAGGCCCGCTAGTGTCTCAAGATAGAGAAGGTCTCTCTCCTGGTTGCCCTGTGTTAAGTGGGCCTCTCCCCCACCCCTGGTGGGACTAGCCTCCTGTGCTCCTGTCCTCCCCCAGGTGTGGATCTTTGGAGGGCAGCGGCCCCTTCGGGCTCATTGGGGAGCAGCGGTCGGTCCGCGCGCGCCTCCTGCCGGCCTCATCCGGAACTGCGGCCCTTGCCCCTTGACGCCGGCGGGACCTCCCGCCTAGGACCCGCACTTGCTTGCTACCTGGGCGGAACTCGCTCCACTGCCTCACTTCGAACCCGGAAACCCTAAGATGGCTCTGCTCATGCTAAGACCCACCAGCTCCGTGTCGGAGAGGCTGCGGCTGGCCCGTGGGGATCTCCCAGGACCCCTCCGCAGCAGACATTTCCCGCCCCACCACGGCCATCCTCCTCCATGGGGCTCCCTCCTGTCCAGGACCCAGCAGTCTACAGCCCAGCTGGGACCTGTGACCCTGGTTCTGCCAGCTGTCCACCACCCCTCCTAGCTTCCACTGAACCCAGGCCCATCCCTGGCAGCGCCACCCTCTCCTGCTGGGCCCTCTCCTCCCCTGACCACCTGCAGAGGCCCTGTACCTGGCTCAGTCTAGGTGGGGCTACGTTCTGCAGCTGAAAGAGGTGGCCGCCAGGGCTCTGGAGAAGCTGCTGGGCTCCTCCACTCCTGGTCCAGCCACTCGGCCCCCAGAGACCACAGCCCACCCTCTCCTCCCACACACCTGGCCTTTGCAGTCCCCACTGGGGATGCCCAATGGATCTTTCAGCTCCCCGTCTCCGGAGGACCGAGAGTTCAGTAATGACAGTGGCCTGAAAAGAAGAGCTAGTGGTGGGAACGCCGTCTTGCTGAACTTCATGCACACAGTCATGTAAAAAGTGAAAAGTAAGTACACTCAATAAACAGTAGAGGAAAGGGGAAAGTGATGGGTCAAAACTTTCTTTATATGAATGTGTTTTCTCAAAAAAGAGGGGAATGCACACTCCAACACGCCCACTGTTCACAGTAATAAAGAACATCATGGATCGGTTTCTGTTTTCAAGTCTTAGTATCTGCAAATTTGACAACGCTTTCGTCACAATCAACCTTTTCCATCTTGTTATATTCAACAGACAATCCAGCCACATTTGTCCATCCACTCTCACTCAGAGGTGACCAAAGAATGCCCTTCATGAACCTTAACAAACTTACAGTAATTTTCTTTCACTTCTCCAGTATTTTTGCCTGGAGAGAAGAGCCTGCCAGGCTACAGTCCATGGGGTCACAAGAGTCGGACATGACTTAGCCGCTGCCAGCCAAAGCTGGAGTTGGGACTGGGCTGTAGGAGAAGCCCTTGTGCCTGCCATGGACGCCAATTACCCCAGAGAGGAAGGTGCCTCTACTTACTATCAGGCAGGAGGAAGGAAACTGCCCTGGGCACCCTCAACCACCCCCACAGCCCAGCCAATGAAAACAGGGGCCCAGCCAATGGGAAGCCTCCACTAGAATCCTACTTCCTCCAGTCACCTTTCTGGTCATCACAGCCCCTGCCAGCTCCCCCCTTCCCCTATAAAAGCAAGTTCTCCTCCATGTTGTTCTCTGGATTTGCCTATGGTCGGTCACACTTCTAACACCCTGAATTGCAACTCCTCGGCTTTTCCACATAGTCTCTCTTTTGCTGATAACATAATTACTAAAGTGGACAGTGACAACCTGTTTGAAACTTGGCTGAGTAACGTCAGTGCCTCTGAGCTAGTGAAGGAATTCACAGATTCCATCACTCGTGTGGGAGCTTTATGCACACATGTCCCCTGCGTGCACCTTCACATGTGGAAGTCTGGGGAATGGCTGCTGTGCTCGGGCAGCCTCCCGTCGTGATAGCTGGAGAAGACAGGACAGTGTGCCCTGCTACATTCACTGTCCTGTTCTCCCTGCGTAATGGAAGAGAAGCCTCACATGGATCGGTCCCATTAAACCTCTGTAACGGCCTTAAGTGAGAACTTTGCAGGAGGCGTTAAGAGTTTCTGGCTTTGCCTCTGTAGGAAGACCCTTCCTCCCATGGATGGGAGTGAGCGCCAGCGAACCTGTGATCACCTGCTTGCTGAGCGAGCAGGTGTCTGCAATAGCAAACGCCTCTTCCTTCGATGGTTAAAGGCCTCTGGGGAAGTAGAGACCCAATGACAGAAAATTAAAGAGCAGGCACGTTGGCTATAGCACCGTCACCTGATAACCAGCTGTCTTTTTCGTTTATTTGGCTGGATTCCTGCAGTTCTGGGCTCCTGATGTGGAACCGTCTTGCAAATTGGGTTTATTGTATGCTTCTTTAAAAAATACTTCATCTCTGTGTGGTGGTGCTGGGTCTCTGCTGCTGAGCGCGGGGTTTCTCTAGTTGCCGTGAGCAGGGCTGCTCTCGGTTGTGGCGCCCGGGCTTCTCACTGCAGTGGCTCCTCTCGCTGCTGAGCACAGGCCCGAGGGCTTCAGGAGCTGCAGCACCCGGGCTGAGCAGTTGCGGTGCACGGGCTTTAGTTGCTCTGTGGCACGTGGAATCTTCCCAGACCAGGAATTGAACTCGTGTCCCCTGCACTGGCAGGCAGATTCTTATCCACTGTGCCACCAAGGGTGTCCCTATTATGTGGTTTTTAATTCTGCTCAATATACTCGAGTTCTGCATCTATTGTTTGTTGAAACTTTATAAAAAATGACACTTCTAATAAGACGATGGCTTCCCTGATAGCTCAGTTGGTAAAGAATTCACCTGCAATGCAGGAGACCACGGTTTGATTCCTGGGTTGGGAAGATCTGCTGGAGAAGGGAAAGGCTACCCACTCCAGTATTCTGGCCTGGAGAATTCCACGGACAGTCCATGGGGCCGCAAAGAGTCGGACACAACTGAGTGACTTTCACTTTTGATACGATGATGCGAGCTTAGCACTAGATAATTCCTAGTGCTTATAGCCTTGGCTAAGCATGGACTTGTAAAAGGAGTGCTGAGAGCTCTCCCTACTGTGCTCTTCCTCACTCAGATGCCATCTGCCTCATTTGTTTACTTTTCCTCCAAAATGGGAAGTGATGTGGGGCTTCCTTGGTGACTCAGTTGGTAAAGAACCCACCTGTAATGCAGGAGGCTGCCTGAAATACAGGAGATCCGGGTCCAATCCCTGGGTTGGGAAATTCCCCTGGAGAAGGAAATGGCAACCCACTCCAGTATTCTTGCCTGGAAAATCCCATGGACAGAGGAGCCTGGCGGGTGACGGTCCATCATGAAAGTCAGGCACAGCTGAGTGACTCGACCACGACCGACATGGGAGGGACGTGCCAACCAGGGAAGGTCCTTGGCACTGAGGGACAGAACACCACTATACAGAGATCCTCCTCTTTTTAGTTTTAACATTTCTTGATTTGACTATACCAGGTGTTAGTCGCATCGTGACACGTGGGATCCAGTTCCCTAACCAGGGATTGAACCCGAGCTCCCTGCATTAGAAGAATGGAGTCTCAGCCACTGGAGCACCAGGGAGGTCCTCTCATCTTTTTTTAAGTTAATTTCTTCGGCTGTGCTGGGTCTTAGTTGAGGCATGTGGGATCTACTTCCCTCACCAGAGACCCAACCCGGGCACTTTGTACTGGTAACTCGGAGTCTCAGGCACTGGATGACCAGAGAAGTCCCGAGATCCCAACTCTTGATCACTGATACTTTGACAAAAGATCTTCATGAAACGGGGAAATGTGGAATTAATTACAGAAACCACACCTGCAGGAGGCTTCAGGCTGGGGGAAGTGCTCACCCCCACCAGGTGCGTCAGTTACTCTAAACAGGAAGTGATCTCTGTCTATCTCCCACTGGGGAGGCGCCTCTACTCAGCATCAGGCGGGAGGAAGGAGACTTCTGTTGGCCCCCTACCCCACGCACAGCTCAGTCTGTCAGAGATTTCAGCAGTCCAGCCAATGGGAAGCCTCCACTGGACCCCCAGCGCTCCCTGACTGCCCCTTTTCCCCATGAGAGTGAGTTCCTCCCATGCTCTCCATCTGCCTGTGGTCTGCCACAGTGGTGTCTACACGCGTATTAGAATTCCTCTGTTGTGGAGCATAAACCTACAGGAATGCTGCAAACAGAGCACATCTATGCTAAGCCAGGAGCGCTACCCAAACCAAGGTCAACATTAACTTTGATCTAACAGGTTAAAGCAACGTCTGAACTGTTCTTTCCAGAAAACAATTCTGCAAAGTCATGATGTGGCATTCAATGAGAATGCGGACAAAAATGCAAGCAAAGGCATTAAAGATGCATTCATTAACTCATACCAAGGCTATTTTTCTGAATTTGTGATGCTTGTGGCATTTGTCAATTTTTGACTTATTTTCTCATGATCCAAGATTACCATAAAATAACTGTATTAGTTGTCCTAAAATAGCATTCATTACATTATGTATACATTCATATTATACTGTAAAGTTATGTATACATTATTCAAAATATACGTTACGCAAAAACATATTGTATAACTAATTTTGTCTTAATAATTTTACATATTTCCTTGCGTCCTCCCACAAAATATATTTGCTTCAGGCCCCACCTAACCTGCATCCACCCTGGCCCCCACCATCTTTGTATCGCTTGATAATAACCCCCGAGAAATAGAACTTCAGTTGGCGTGCAAGGTGACCAAAAAAGTCAGGAAACAGAAACGAACGTCAACGACAGAGGAATCGACGAGGCCACCTTTCCCCTGCATCAAGTTCGCGCGCACACCTTGCCCGCGAGGGGCCAGGCCGCGTCCCCGCCAATCTCCCTCCTTCCCGCCACCTGCGCCCCCTCCGCCCTCTCCCCGCTTCTCGCACAGACCCCCCCCCCACTCGCGTTTCCCCTTCCCCGGCCAGTACTCCTCCTTTCGTCCCGGCCCCCACCTGGTTTCGGGGGCCACCCTGCACCGCCTTCCCGAGCCGGGCTCCCCTTCGCCCCACCCCTCCTCCTCTCGCCTCCGCGCCCGCGGCCCCTGCACCCTTCAGCGCCCCCAGCGGCCCCCGTCCCCGCCTCAGCCACCCCCAGCTCCCCCGGCCCCTGCAGCGCCCCCCAGCGGCCACGCGTCCGGGCCGCTCCGTCTCCCGCCCCACGTCGCGCACAGCGGGGTCTTGCTTAGACGAGCCGGGCGCGGATTGGCTCCGAGCCGAGGGAAGTACCCGCCCCCCGAGTCGCCGGCCAATGGGAGGAGGGGCGGGCCCGCAGCGGGCGCCGGAAGCGGCCCAGCGACGAGGGGACGTCGCGTCGCCGGGTCTCGAGCAGCTGCCGCGGAGCCGCCGGACGGACCGCCTTCCCTGCCCGCCCCGCCATGGCTGAGAGCGACTGGGACACGGTGACGGTGCTGCGCAAAAAGGGCCCCACGGCCGCCCAGGCCAAGTCCAAGCAGGTGCGGGCGCGGCGCGGGCCTTGGGACCCAAGGCCGTGGGCGGGCAGTGGGCCCGGCGCCGGATCGGGCACCGGGTGGGCGCGGAGAGGGGCCCCGGGGCGGGCCGGGGGCGTCGAGGCGGCTTCGGGCTGTGACACGGGCCCGCGGGACAGGCACTGCGGGACCCGGGTGGAGGAGGGGATTGGGCCGAGGCTGTCAGCGAGGACGGTCAGTGGCGGGCCCTGGGAAGCGATCGGACGCGGGCAGGGTTGGCGGGCACCACCGCCCCGGCGAGTTCTTCCCCCGTCCGCCGGCTGCCCGGTGCCCGGCCAGTCCGAGGCCGCCCGCGGAGCCCACTGAAGCACACTGCCGGCCGCAGGGAGTCCCTGGCCCTGGGCTGACTGGCCTAGGACTCAGCTTGCGGTGACCCTGGTGTCCCCATCTTGCCAGAGTAGCCGGCATGCCCTGAGGGCACTTGGGGCAGACGGTTCTCTGGGAATCCATCGGGTTCCCCTGTGAGTCGCTGTAAGGGAAGCTGGGACGGGCAGGTCAGTCTCCAGCCCTGCTCCTTTCTACTCTCAGCAGCCTTGGGCCGGCCTTAGACACGCAGTGCCAGCTCTGGGCCACGACGGGCTTTGGCCCTGCTGACTAGCATTCATCGACCTGCCCAGGACTTTCCAGTTGGTCAAAACCAAGTTCAGTCTCTCTCTCTTTTTTTTTTCAAAGGAACCTTAATAGCCACAAGCTAGGAATCACGTGAACAGCTTTAGAAAACGTTTGTGAACATGTCACACTTAGAATGCCCCACAGCCGTGTCTCTAAGGTGTCAGAAACTTTAAGAAATATGTTACATTCGTTTTCTACACTGTGGATCAAGGGGTAGCACTGCCTCTGCCAGCGTTTGGGGCAAGGGCCACAGGCCTTGTGCGATGTGCTGTATTTTATTAGGAGCCAGTTTGGCTGAGGAAGGCCAAACGTTCTTTCCGGCTTTTGCAGGAGAGTCTCGTAGAGAAGTCTATTTCCAGTGTGGGTTTCTAAAAGGACTCACTTGCCTGTCTTTTTCAACAGCAGAGTCATGAGCTGTTTCTGTTTTCTTGAGCAGAAGTTTATTGAGAGTTGCCTGGACAGTTGGACGTAGAGGGATTTGTATGACAAGCTTTGGCTTAAAGCCGGCATTTGCTTGTCGGTCCTTGAGAAAACATCAGGCACTAGGCACATAGCAGGGCGCTTCAGGGTGTGACTTCAGAGCCTGACTGCCAGGGCTTGAAAAGCATGAGGCATTATCAGTTGGCTGACAGTAGCCTAAACTGCGAAGGCAATGGCACCCCACTCCAGTACTCTTGCCTGGAGAATCCCATGGACGGAGGAGCCTGGTGGGCTGCAGTCCATGGGGTTGCTAAGAGTCAGACATGACTGAGCGACTTCACTTTCATTTTTCACTTTTATGCATTGAAGAGGGAAGTGGCAACCCACTCCAGTTTTCTTGCCTGGAGAATCCCAGGGACGGGGGAGCCTGGTGGGCTGCTGTCTATGGGGCCGCACAGAGTCGGACACGACTGAAGCGACTTAGCAGCAGCAGCCTAAACTGGGGTTGGCCAGGTACCGGAAAGCTAATTTTGACCAAAAACACTTTCTAATTTTCTAGGCCATCTTAGCGGCTCAGAGACGAGGAGAAGATGTGGAGACTTCTAAGAAATGTAGGTACTTATATGTCCACTTGTGGGACCGGGGAGTGTCTGGGTTCCCCGGTCGTTAGGGTGTCTGCAGAGCTGGTGGGTGTGAGGGTCCTGTTGGAGCAGCGGTGGTTGGCATGAATCAGGAGGGGTCCTCCCACCCACTTCCTGTCGCTGGGAGGAAGTCCTGGGCTCAGTGCTCCTAGGTCTGTGAGGGTGTCCCCACTTTGGGTGGCCTGGCTGAGCCTGTCTGCTAGGCTCAGGGCGCCTGTGGGGCCGGGTTCCATTCCGAACCGGCTCACCTGTGGGATTGTTGCAGACCTTCTCCTTTGCTCTTGCCTTGCACGGTCCAGGGGCCGCCGGCCAGAACAAGCAGCATTCGATCACCAAGAACACGGCCAAGCTGGACCGGGAGACCGAGGAGCTGCACCACGATCGGGTCACCCTGGAGGTCGGCAAGGTCATCCAGCAGGGCCGGCAGAGCAAGGGGCTGACGCAGAAGGACTTGGCCACGGTGAGCGCACGGCCCCAGCCGCAGCTGGGCGGGCGGGCGCGGGCCCCGGGAGCCCTGGCCACGGTGAGCGCACGGCCCCCAGCCGTAGCCGGGCGGGCGGGCGCGGGCCCCGGGAGCCCTGAGACCTCTGAGGGCAAGGGGCTGACGCAGAAGGACCTGGCCACGGTGAGCGCACAGCCCCCCAGCTGCAGCCGGGCAGGCGGGCGCAGGCCCTGGGAGCCCCGGCCACGGTGAGCGCACGGCCCCCTCTAGCCGCAGCCAGGCAGGCGGGCGCAGGCCCTGGGACCCCGGCCACGGTGAGCGCACGGGCCCTCCAGCCACAGCCGGGCAGGCGGGCGTGGGCCCTGGGACCCCGGCCACGGTGAGCGCACGGGCCCTCCAGCCGCAGCCGGGCAGGCGGGCGCGGGCCCGGGGAGCCCCAAGACGTCTGAGGGCCCGCACAAGTCAGCCAGGACTTGCCGAGCTGCGTCTGCTCTAGCCCTGGGCCTGCACACAGCCGTGCGGAGCCTGAGGCCCTCCCCTGGCTGTGTCCGTCTCCCACCACCGCCTGGAGCTGACGGGCAAACACACGTTCTCTCTAGAAAATCAACGAGAAGCCGCAAGTCATTGCGGACTACGAGAGTGGCCGGGCCATTCCCAACAACCAGGTTCTGGGCAAGATCGAGAGAGCCATTGGTAAGTGTCCTGCTGGCCTTCACTGCCTGGCCAGGCGCAGGGTGGCTGCCCCTCCTGGCTGCAGTTGGTGAGGAGGGTGCAGGAAGGCCCTGAGGGCCCCGGAATCCTCCAGAGCCTGAAGAACATTCCCAGGAGCATGCTGTCTCTGGGCGCCCCCCCCTCACGTCTCCCCACCCCGCCATGCGGCCCACCCAGCATTGGCAGCAGCATGGCTCCGAGCGGAAGCCTGGTCCTGGGAGGGGCTGTGCTTTCCCCTCGAGGAGGGGCAGGCACATGCTCTTTAGAATCAGACGTGAGAACTAGTCCTGAGGTGGGTGAGAGCCCAGGGCCAGGATGGCACTCCCCGCCCCCTCCAGAGGACGGGAGCCTGTGCCCCAGGGACAGTGGGTTCGGAGGCTGAGGAGCTGCCCTGTGCGTTGAAGTCCAGAGTGGGAGCTGCAGTGGTCAGTGGCGGCCCGTGGCTCTTTCAGGCCTGAAGCTCCGGGGGAAGGACATTGGGAAGCCGATCGAGAAGGGGCCAAGGGCAAAATGAACATAAAGCCTCGAAATCAGTGCGTTCCGGCTGATCTCGTCCGGCTGGTCCCCTCGACCACCGGCGCCAGCACGGCTCTCTCCACGCGGCCGAGCGGAACATGGGCGGGAGGCCCGCCCGGGAACCCCTCTCATCGTACCTGCTGTCTAACTAACAAAACCTTGCAAAGTGTTTGCTTCTGATTTTTTTCTTCCCTGCTCCCCGCCCTCAGTGGGGTGCAGAACACTGCCTTCCTCTCCCCCGGGGTCCATCCCGCTGCGGGGATGGCTCCGGGGAGCTGGCGGGGGGTGGGTGGTCACCATCTGGGAGAGGAGCTGTATGTCCAGCCTGGCTCGTAGAGAAGCTAATAAAGTTTGTGCCCTTCTGCTGGTGGTGTTTCCTTGCCCCCCACCCTCTGCTGTCGTGCCTGCAGTGCCCCCTCCCTCCAGCCCCCAGTGCTGCAAAGGGCTATCTTCATGAGGCACCTTGAGGGAACCTGAGGGGCTGGGATGGTCCCTCTGCAAGCTGTTTCTCGTCACTTCTGCTGGGACGGTTAGTGGGCATCGGTCAGCCTCTGGGCATCAGACTCAGGTGCCCCCAGTGCCAAGTCCCCAGTCACATTTTTGTCTGTGGATCCTAGTGGGCTCGGGTGGCAAAGTGGTGCCGCCTGGGCTGGAGGGGGCACCTGGCTGTGCAGGAGTGGCCGTCACACCCTCCAGGACAGCCAAGCCGGGGGGCCTCCGCAGACTTGGGTGGGTGGTGTCTGAATCTCCTGTGTGTAAGATCAGACCTGGGACTGTCCCTGGGTTAGAAAGACTCTGCTCCTTTTATTACATGGGGGTGGCCGGTGGGTGGGGATTCTGACCGGGGAAGGGCGGGCACGGGGACCATGACCCTGGGAGGGCGGGCACGGGGACCTTGACCCTGGGAGGGCGGGCACGGGGACCGTGACCCTGGGAGGGCGGGCACGGGGACTGTGACCCTGGCAGGGCGGGCACGGGGGCTTTGGCCCTGGCAGGGCGGGCACGGGGGCCTTTCTTTGGGACTCTGGACAGATGGGAGCACCCCCCGCCAGTCCAGCCCCGGCCACCGTAGACCCTGACGAGTGTCTGCTACTGTCTGCTGCCTGAACCTGTGGGGTTTCTGTCTTTCATCAGATACGGAATAGCCCAGTGAGGTGGGGCCCTGGGGGGTCCCTCTGGCCTGGGCTGGGGCAGTGCTGCCTCCAGGTGCCTCGAGCCCCTGGCCGTTTCCTGAGCCACTGAGGCCCACGGGAGGGGCCCCCAAGCGTGTGCTCTCAGGTAGACTGGATCGGGTCTGAGGAACTACTCTTCCTGCTGACGGGCAGACCCCGGCCGGCGGGGCGGTGTCCCTGTGGGCTGGGGCGTATGTTGCCGGGGTTGGGACCACACTTGGTCTGTGGGTGCAGCCCCGTGAGGGTGATGGGCACAGGGCCTCAATGTATTGGCAGGGGAGGCAGCTGTTGGTCCCTGGCCCGGGGTTCCGGTGGCCGGTGAGCTCGTGTGAGGAGCTGAGGTCTTCTCTGGCTCGTCTACTGGTCGTGGGGGACTGATGCTGGCAGGGTGACGCGGTCCTAGGGGGCAGGGGAGGAGCTTAGTGGCCGCTGGGGCCCTGTGCACCATCAGGCTGAGTGTGGGGCAGCACACAGCGACCCCCGGCTCCCACCCGCCACCCCCACCCAGGGCTCCTACCGCACTGAAGAGAATGTTGTCGAAGCCGGGGGTCACGGTGTCCGCCTTGCCCCAAGAGGGGCAGCCCCCCTTCTGCAGCCAGCGCCGGCCTGCAACCCCGAGCAGCATCAGCAGCACGAGCAGGAGGAGGGTGCCGCCGACCGCAGCCGGCACCACCGCGGCCGCCGCCCCATCTCCTGCGGGCCGCAGGGCACGTGACCCAGGATCCCAGTCCTGTCTCAGCCCCACCCAGGCTCGAGGAGGGTGCCCGGCATGGCTGCCCCACAGCCTGGCGTTTCCAGGTCCCCTCTGAAGTCACCAGTCACGGGCTGAGGCTGGGCCCTGGCAGGCACAGGGCTGCAAACCCGGGGCTTATAGCCCCAGGCTGGATGCCCCCTTTATCGTGAAGTCACAGCCCCCAGCGAGGGCTCCAGCAGGAGGGCGGCTGTGGTCTCTGGCCTTACCGGGAGCTAGAGCACAGTGGGCAGAGGCCGGGGGCACCCCGCTCCTGGGGGCACAGGAACCCGGGATGGCCCGGCCCCGGGCTGGGGCCCCGCAGCAAGGGCAGCCGGCCTGTGGCTCTCCTGGTCCCTCAGGCAAGGGCATGACCCACCCACCCAGGGGCTGACAGAGGCCCTGCCCTGGAGCAGAACCGGCCCGCTAGGCAGGGCTTACCCTGGCTGGGTGTGGACAGCTGGCACCGCTGCCCAGCCAGATACTCAACGTCATCCAGGGCAATGGGCCCCAGGGCCGGCTGGCCGCCCAGCGTGGCTTCAAACACAATCTGACGGGAGGGAGAAGAGGCTGCGTGGGCCGGGGAGAGGGCTGGAGCCGCCCAAGGGCTCCGGGTTGGCGCACCCGCCTCACCTGGAACTCTCTGGCACTGGCCACGTCCACCTGGCCCTCCAGCCACTGGTGTCTGTGGCGCCCACCCGCGCCCCACACGGCCAGCTGCCCCTGCGCGCTGCTCAGGAGGACCCTCAGCTCGCCCTGGTCTGGGAGCAGGGTGTGAAGACGCTCAGGCAGAGTGGGGCGGCCCCGGCACCCCCTGCCGCACCCCGGGGCTCTGGCTCACTCACAGAAGTGCTCGGGGAAGCCCATGTGGTACCAGAAGCGCAGACAAGAGGCCGTGGTGGGGGGCAGAGGCTGGCTGATGAGCCCGGCCGCTCGGCCCCCTGGGCCCAGCACGCTGGTCTCGAAGAGGGCGAAGTGGCCTGGGGATGAGAGAGCGGGTGCCCAGCGGACCCGATGGAGCCGGCGCCCCGATCTGTGGCCTCTGACCCCGCTGGGCGCTGGGCGGGCCAGGCTGGGGTGAGGCGTGTGTGGCTCTGGGTGCCCTTCCTGCCTTGGACCCACCTGCCTCTGTGCCCAGGGTGTGGTCCACGGGGGGCTGCGGGTAGCGGGAGGGCGAGGCTCCGCTGCTCCAGTCCCAGCTGTACCCGCCCAGGCCGGGCCGGGGCACATGGTTCCAGCCACAAAGACCAGCCTCGAAGTCACAGGAAGCTGCAGGGGCCAGCCGTGAGGGTGATGCCCCGCGCCCTCCACCCCTGGGGCACCGTTGCTGCGGGTGTGGAGGTCAGGCCGGGCGTTGTGGGGGTGGCAGGGAGCCAGGACCACCAGGAGCCAGGCCACAGGCGCCCACCTGGCAGGGGGCAGGGCCCATCCTGGAGGAGCAGGTCGTCCAGTGCCACGTAGGAGTGCTCCACGCCGGCGGCCACTGCCTCGAACACCACCTGGGGGGCACCGGGCAAAGGTCGTGCCTGCTGCGCCCTAGACAGCCCTTGGGGTGAGGAGGGCCCCCTATTCCACTCACCCTCCAGGCCTGCCCGGCCTGCAGGTCCACGCTGCCCAGGCGCCAGGCGGCCCCTCCGCGGGAGCTGACGCTGAGTACTTGCTGCCTGCCGGCCTCCTCCACGTGGACCCTCAGGGTGCCTGCCGCCGAGCAGCCAGCCCCGTCAGCGTGGCAGGGGTGCCTGCTCAGGCCCCTGTGGTGGGGGGGCTCCCAAGGGCCTCCTGAGGGGACCCCACGGCCCCGGCTCCCAGCAGCCCCTCACCTGGGTTGCGGAGGCTCAGGTGGTACCAGAAGGTCAGGCAGGTGGGCTGCACCAGGGGCCGCTGCTCCTCCGAGGTCAGCAAGGCCGCGTGGCCACGGGGCAGGGCCTGCGGGCTCATGTCCACGACCATGTAGTGCCCTGGGGGGTGGCAGGGTCAGCCCACTGGCCGCCGCCCCGCCCTCCCCGCCCCACCTGTCTGCCCACTGCCCCACCCCAGTGGGCACCCTGAGCTGTCTCCGTGGTGTGGTCAGCGTGGGGGCCCCACGAGGCGTTGGCCTGGCGTGTCCAGAGGCCCCGGCCCCCCACGGAGAAGCCACAGGCTGAGTCCTCAAAGGAGCAGCGCCTGGGGGCCCAGCAGGGCCCGGGCCGCAGGGTCACATCGTCCAGTGCCATGCTGCCGTGGTACCCATCCCGGAGGCCCTCAAACAGCAGCTGGGGGGCAGAGAGAGGTCAGCGGCTGGGGCCTCGCCTCACCCACCGCACCCACGCCCTGGGCCTCACCTGGTACTTGGCGCCCGAGTCCGGCTGGTGGTGGAGGGTGGCCCAGGCTTCGTGCCAGCAGTTGCCGTGGGTGCCAGACCGCGACCACAAGTGCGTTTCTGCCTCCCCTTCTCGCCTCATCGCCAGGCGTAGGGTCCCTAGAGACAGGGGGTTGGTGGGGAGGGAATAAGGCCTTAACCCCTGCCTCTCATCCCCTCCCAGGGCCCCTGAGGGAGCAAGAGGCAGGACTTGGGGCCCCGGTGAGGCTCCCTTGAGGCCCTGCCCAGCTGCTGGCCTCACCGATCTGGGGCCCGAAGAGGTGGAACCAGAAGGAGAGGCACTCCTGAGGGGCTGAGGGCACCCTGGGCTGGGTGAGCAGGTGGGCAGCAGGGCCCCGGGCTGGGGGGTCCACGGGGTCCAGGAGCACGAAGTGGCCTGTGGGGGTGCAAGGCGCTGGGCTGTGGGCCCAGGCTGGAGGGCTCAGCCCCGCGCTCCTCTCTGCCTCCAGCAGGCGGGGTCTAGCAGCTGCCCCCTGGGCACCCTGGCTTACCTTGGCCCGTGGTGTGGTCGTACCTCGGGCCACGGCTCTCGACCCGGTGCCAGTGGGCATCTGTTAGGTGGCCGGTGTGCCAGCCGCAGGCCCCCCGCTCAAAGTTACAGGAGACCTCTGGGGGCGGGCAGAGGTGGGTCAGCACCCCCGACACCCCTCCTGAGTGCCGAGAGGGTCGGGGAGACTGGCTCCTGGAGAGGGGGCTCCTGGGGGCCCCTCGAGGAGGCCTGGGTGGGGGGCCGGGCACCCGGGGGAAGCACCTGAGTCTTCCTCAGCGGCTGCTGTGGGGCTGCAGCCCGTCAGGGTCACGTCGTCCACCCCTGCGCCCTGCTGCCCGGGGCCGTCCAAATCCACCAGCCCAACCAACTCCAGCTTCGTGGGGCATGAGGGAGGAGGCCGTCAGCCAGGGCAGGCCCCGCGGGGGCCCCTCTCTGCCCCAGGCCGCTCTCCTCACCCGAAACGGCCGGCGGCGAGCCCCGAGAAGGACCCTGTCCACCTTCCAGCCCCCAGCGGTGGTGCCCAGGGCCTGCCACACCAGCTCGCGGCGGCTGCCCTCCACCACGAGCAGCTCCAGGAAGCCTGGCAAGGGATCACTGTGGGCGCCCGTCCTGCCCCTGTCCTTCGCCCGGGGGCTCTGACCCCCCACCCCAGGACGGGGCAGAGGGCGCAAAGGGATGGTGGTACCTCGGGGGTGACTCTGCAGATAGTAAACCAGGCGGAGCTCGCAGCGGGGGCCCGAGGGGCCAAGGGTGGGTGTGAGCGCCCGGGCCTCCTCGGCCAGCTGCCCCCAGGCCCTCTGCACAGCCAGGAAGTGCCCTGGGGAGAGCAGGCCTCAGAGCTGGTTCCTCCCAGGGACCCCGACTCAGTGCCCTCCCTAAGGAGAGGGGGCAGCTGGAAGGCAGGCCCCAGGCCGTCCCGGGCGGAGCCTCACCAGCAGCCCCGTGGGCGTCCGGGCTGGGCATCCCCCTGTCCGGGGCCGGGAGGCGCACCCACTGCAGCCGCCCCACACTGGCGTCCTCCCAGCCCCCGCCTGAGAGTGACTCGAAGTCCGTGGTGCCTGCAAGGGCAGGGGGCATGGATGGGCCTGGGGCCTCGCCAGCCACTCCCAGAGGGGAGGCTGGGGGAAGGGAGGGGAGGCCCCTGGCCGGCTCACCACATTCCTGCTCGTCCTCACCCCCCGGGCATTGCTGCTGGAAGTCACACAGCTGCTCCGGGGGGACACACAGGTCCCCACAGAAGAAGTGTCCGGGCTCGCAGAAGCTCCGAGGCCGCAGGCTGGGTGGCTGGGGCCAGGGGCCTGGGGCCCAGCACCCTGGAGGTGGACCCGCCAGCTCTGTGGGCCAGCGCGGGGGTCAGGTGGGTTGGCGGGGCCTGTGCTTCTCCCAGGGTGGGGCGTGAGGGTGCCCAGCAGGCTCACCTGGGATTGGCTTGCAGTGGTTGGACAGGATGAGGTCATCCAGGCCCACGACGCCCCCCGGGCCTGTCTGCCCAGCCAGGAGGATCTGGGGACGGATGGGGTCGGGGGCGCCCCAGCACCCCTCTGTGATCCCCAGGCCGGTCTGCCCCCGAGTCCTCTCCCCAGAATCCACACCTCGTCCTTGGCTCTTGCTGGACACCCAGCCCTTCAGGGGGCATCTCTGCAGGGAGCCCCTCCCGTCCTCTGGCCTGCCCTCCTCCTGAGATGGTGGAGGGGCCCACATGGGACTCCCTGAGGGGCCCCAGACCTCCCCGCACGATGCTGCCCTCACCAGCCTCACCCGAAAGGGGTGCTCGCTCTGGATGTCAACTCGGTCTCGGACCCAGGCGGCCCCCAGCTCCCCATGGCGCCTGCGCAGCAGGACGGGGGTCTGGGGCGCCGCAGGGCTCGCCGTCTGCAGGAACACCTGGAGGCAGCCGGCCTCAGACCCGTGCAGGTAGTGATAGAAGACGAGCTAGCAGGGGCCGAGCACGGTTAGCGGAGACGCCACAGGGCCTGGGCAGCCAGGGCCGCGCCCTGTGACTCCCACCCACTCACCGAGCAGTTGTGGGGGGCCGAGGCCTGGAACTCGGGGCTGGAGAGGACCGCTGGGGTGCTGGGCTCGGCCACGGATGCGAGGAAGGAGCCTGGGGAGACGGCAGGCCTGGGTCGGGGCGGCAGGCTGGGGCGGGGGGGTCCCGGGGCGGGGCAGGGCGGGCGGCGGTCCCCAGGCCTCACCCTGTGCGCTGTTCCAGGTGTGGTCACCACGTGGCCAGGCGGGGTACCTGGGGCCGCCGGCACTGTGATTTCGGGTCCAGCCCTCTGAGTGGTTCCACAGACCGAGGCCCATCTCAAAATCGGTGGCTATGTAGTGTCCTGGGGGACAAGGGGGTTCCGGCTGTCGAGTGGGGCCTCCTGCCTGGCCCCTGGGCCGCCCAGGCCTGTGCTCACGGCCCAAGCTCTGGTGGACATCAGCTGTCTCAGCCCCCGAAGGACGGTGCCAAGGGTCAGCCCCCTGTCCCACTCACTGCAGGGGGCCGCATCCTCATCCGAATGGTCCCCACAGTTGTCCTCCCCGTCGCACAGCTGGGCGGGCTCCACGCAGGCCTCGTTCTGGCAACGGTGGTGCCCCCGGGGGCAGTGTGCCTGGGGGGCTGGGGGCAGGGTTAACCCATCACCTGCCCCAAGTCCCCAGGCGGGGCCACTGACCAGGGCCTCCTGCTGACCCCCTCCCCGCTCCAGGAGTGGGCCCACGGCCGGGGGACCTTACTGGGCAGCCCGCAGCGCCAGAAGGCCACGTCGTCCAAGGCCACAGTGCCCCTGTGGGTGGCATTTCTCGTGGCAGAGAAGGTCACCTGGAGTGAGCGAAGTCCTTAAGTCAGGGCCCAGACCCTCCCCGACGGCCCCACCGTCCAGCGTGCCCATCTCACCCTGAAGGCGCCCCGGATGCGGCCAGTGGGCACCGCCAGCTCCTGCCAGTCTGGGTCCCAGGGCCCTGCGCTCTGCCACAGGGTCAGCGTCTCCACACCGTGGGTCAGCTCCAGCCGCAGCTCGGCCACATCTGCAGTGAGGGGTCCGGGGGCAGCTCAGGCCCCAGGCCTCCCCCAGGCCCGTGGCTGTGCCCACCCCAGGACCCCTGCCCACCCTGGGGGCACCTTCCCGTCTCTGCGCCCCTCGTCTTGGGCCACCTGGCTCGGGTCACGGGGTATGGGGTGCGCACCTCCTGAGGCCACGTGGTACCAGAGCCTCAGCTCGCAGGTGGGGGCGGCTTCGTGCAGGACAGGGGAGCGCAGGGCCGCGGTGGCCGTCTCCCTCCCTCGGTGTGTGCCGACTGCCACATACCAGCCTGGCCAGCCGAGAGGTCAGGAGATGGGGCGGGAGGCACAGAGGGCTGGGGATAGCATGGAGCCCCACCCAGGCCTCACCAAGGTCAGTGCCCAGAGTGTGGTCCGCGCGCAGCCCTGGCCTCTCTGGCGAGGCCCCTGCGCGGTCTCGGAGCCAGCGGTAGCCCGCAGTGCTGATGTCCCGCCAGCCACAGGAGTCCCGCTCGAAGTCACAGGTGAAGGGGGTGCCCAGGCTGGGCGAGGTCCCGTGGTAACCTGGGAGGGCAGGGGGTCAGGCGGGGTGGCCACGAGGGTGGGCCCCGCTGCTGCCCCCCTGGCCCCGGCTCACCGCACTGCGCCTCGTCGGGGCAGCCCCTGCAGTCACACACAAAGTTGCACACGGCCTCGCGGGGGGTCCTGCAGTGGTTGGGGACCCAGGCCCAGCCGGGGGACCCTGCTGCCAGCAGAGACAGCCAGGTGGCCTGGGGTAGGGAGGCCCCGCTGTTCCCCAGGACAGAGACCCCTAAGAGTCAGGCATCCTGGGACATGTGGGGGCCGGGCCAAGAGGCTGTGCAGGGAGGGGGCCAGAAAACCACGGAGAACTGCCCCCAGGGGTCCCTGTCAGGGCCCAGGAGAGGCTGGCTGTCAGGATGGGGTGCCTGGGTGTGCAAGGGACCAACCATCCCCAACGTGGGTCCCTCCCCAGGGAGGACCAGAGCCCAGCACGACTCGGGAGGGGCTGCGGCCCAGGCCCCCCAGCCTACACCCAGAGCGGGCTGGACTCGGATCCCCACCCCAGCGAGGCTGTCCCCAGGACCCCAAGGGCTCGCCCGGCGTCCGGACTGCAGGCCGTCCTGGGCCCACGTCCCTCCTTCCCTGCAGACCCAGCAGCTGGGCCCCCTGTCGTTCCTGCTTCAGGAGCCAGGCCCGGCAACTCACCCAGGAGCATGACCACGGCGGGCAGGAGATGACCGTGCAGAGGCATGGTCAGGCCCGAGGCAGGGAGGCCTGGGGCGCTGTGTGCCCTGGCCAGCCTGGTGGGGACTCTGCCTGGCTGTCAGCCCGAGGCCCCGCAGGCCGACTCTGCTCTGACTGCCGGCCTGGCTCAGCTCTTTCTGTATCTGCAGCCCTTCGCTGGCCCCACCCCATGCTGACAAGGATGAACACCTGGCTGTAAGTGCACCCAGGAAGAGAGGCCCCGGCACAGGGGGCTCCCACCTGCCTGGCCCCCTTTTGGCCGAAGGTCGGGCCTCAGCCGTGGTGCCCACTCCTGCCCAGCCATCTGGTGGAGGCCCCGCTGGAGACAGTGCCAAGTGGCACAAGCCTTAGTTGCTCCTCCTGGGGCCTCTGGTCCCGCAGAGTTCAACTCAGCCGGGCACGAACGCCGCTTGTGCAAACCACGCACCTGGCTTGAGTTCCCTGCACAGGAAAGGGGCAACCCTGGCGACCAGGGACATCGTCCCTGCCCGAAACTCGGCCTGTGGCTCCTCTTCACTTGCTTGCTTAAAAACGACTGTTCTCTCGTCAAAAAGTGTCCGAGCCGTGTGGTGTGGGCTGGGCGCAGCCAGGCACAGGGTCCAGAGGAGCCGAGGGGCTCTGGGCCTCGCAGCACTGACCCCAGTGGAGGATTTGGAGCCAGGCGCTGCCCAGTGTATTGCCGTCCGGCCTTGGGAGCTTGTCTAACCTGAGCCTCAGCTTCCTCATCTTTAAAAGCGTGACGACGGCGCCTGTGTGGAGAGGCTCCTGTGAGGGCCCTGGAGTCCAGAGGAGGCGGGTGCAGCGTGATGCAGGCCTCTGCTTCCTGCAGCGGCCAGGAGGAGGGTCCTGGGAGAGGGGCTCCATGCCTGACACCTGGTTCACTTGAAGCAGGAGCCTGAGGCAGCGGCCCCAATTCTGGAGTCGAGGGGCCACAGACCACCCTACTTGTGACCTCAGTCAGCAGTGGCCAAGATGGGAGTTGCTGGTGCCCCTACCCCATACCAGGAGGGGCCCCCGCCTCCGCAGGCTGGAGGGACTTGGCCCTAGCTCCTTGCATAAGGGCTTGTCAGGCCTCTTCCCAGATGACCGTGCGGACAGCAGGTGCACGGAGAAGCAATCAGGCCATAAACGGCGGCAGCGGCCAGGGCCCCCTTATCAGACCCCAAAGGGCTGAGTGCGCACTGCCACTCCCTGGGCCCCTGGGGCAGATCCAGGTGAGGGGCAGCCTCTAGCTCTCAGCCACCCACCCACACTAGCTGGAAGTACAGCGAGGTGAGCTGAGAACACAGACGCCAAGACACACAGAGCTCAGGGAGCAGCAGAGCTGACGATGCTTTTAATTCTCCCGAGAGGGAGCCCCAGGCACCGAGGCCTGGCCAGGGTGGCAAAGTGCCAGGGGGTGCAGTCCGGTCCCTTGGGAGGGGTTTTCAGGGCAGAGTTCTGAGTGGGCTGCTGGACGGAGCGGGCCTCGAGTGGGCCTCAGTAGCCGTCGTCAGCCCACGTGACTTCGTAGTCCGGATACTTGGCTTTGATCTTCTCAGTAGAGACAGAGTGCTGGGCGCGACCGTAACCCTGACAAAAGGAGATGGCTCTCACACAGCCGGTTCTGGCTCTGGGGGCCCCCAGGCAGCAGGGACACCAGGAGCCAGCTGTGGAGGAGGCTGTCATCCCCCTAGCCACCCAAGCCACTCTCCTGGGGAAGTGTGGCCTCGAGTGAGCCAACCTGGAGGGAGGGCCCTCCAGCCAGAGGCCGAGCCAGCTTTGGGTGCCCTGTGACCCTGCAGGTAGAGTGGTGAAGGGAGAGGCAGGCATCCGAGCTCCAACGCAGCGCTGGCAGCCTCGAAGTGCTGGAGGACAGTGGCCCGGCCAGGCCTTTGGGGCAGGAACAGCACACAGCCCACGGGGGGCAAGCAGTGGCTCCCTCCCACCCCCTATGTTTCCTGGGTCATGCCGCGTGGAAACTGGAAGGCTGCGGGCCCTGGAGGCAGGGTTCTGTGGCTGAGAAGGGCCGGGTGTTCCCCAGCCAGGACTGGGGCCCTCAGCTGTGGGCTCACCATGGAGTAGCCGTACACGTGGATCTTCCTGTCCTGGCTCTGGTGGGAGATGCGCCCGCCCCCCAGGCACTCGCAGTCATAGCCCTTCTTCTGTATCTCGCCTGACACCTTGTCGTAGATGTCGGCTGGAATGGGAGGGAAGCTCAGCACCAGCCAGGGCGGAGGGGGTCTGAGGCCCTCCCCCGCATCCCCTACCCCGGCCCCCCAGGTCTAAGCAGCCCCCGTCCCCAGGAGAGGAGACTCTCCGGACGGGAGAAAAGGGAGGAGGGGGTGCGCCTGGGCAGGGGCCCTGGGACTAGGAGTGGGGGTCGGGCCACGGCAGCCCCTCGTCTCCAGGACAGTCTGGATGCCTCCCTGCCACCCAGCCAGCCGGCGAGGAGACCCGGTACAGGGTCTACCCCACCCCCGCCCTCGGCCCCGCTCCAGACGCGCTGGCCCCGCCCACAGAGCCCGAGGCCCCGCCCCCGGCCCACCGCCCCGCCCTCACCGTGGTACTCGGCCCACTTGTAGCCGCGCACGATCTCTTTGGTCTCCACGGCCGGGTCCCCGGAGGGCGGCGCCGCATAGACTCGAATCAGCACATACTTGAAGACGCCGTCGGAGTCGATGTCCACGTCGGGGATCTGGGCGAGGCCCGCCGCCGCCATGTTCCCGGAGCGCGCTCGCCCTGCGGCCCGCGGCCCTGCCCCATGCGACCCCTGGCTGCGCTGACGGCGCGGGGGGGCGGGGCCTGGAAGCCGCTAGCCAATCCCGCGGGGGCATGCTGCCCGGGCCCAGCGCCTCAGCCAACCGTGCGGCCGACCGGCGGCACAGGCGGGCCAATCGCGGCCCAGCTCCTTGCAGCGCGGTGACCGCGCCAGCTCCCCTTAAAGGGGAACAAGGAGCCGGGAGTGGGTGCGGATATCTTTCAGCCCACGGAGAAGCCCCTGCCCGGGGGTCGGGGGCGGCTGACGGGCCCCTCTGGCGGGGCTGGGCGGCCCACGAGGCGCAGGGGGCGCGCGCTGGCCCTGACTCCCTCCGCAGATCACGCGCGCTGCCCTCGGCTTCCTCCTGGGTCCCCGCAGCGTATCTGAGGGCCTCGCGCCCGGGTACTCCCCGTGCTGTCCCGCGGCCTCCCGCCCGCGTCCCCACCGAGTCCCACGGTCTCCCGCCCCGTCGCCACCGAGTCCCACGGCCTCCCGGCCCCGTCCCCACCGAGTCCCACGGCCTCCCGCCCGCGTCCCTACCGAGTCCCACGGTCTCCCGCCCGCGTCTCCACCGAGTCTCACGGTCTCCCGTCCCCGTCCCCACCGAGTCTCACGGCCTCCCGCCCCCCGGCCCCACCGAGTGGCACGGTCTCCCGCCCCGAGTCCCACGGCCTCCCGCCCCCCGTCCCCACCGAGTCCCGCGGTCTCCCGGGCCCCGTCCCCACCGAGTCTCGCGGTCTCCCGTCCCCCGGTCCCCACCGAGTCCCGCGGTCTCCCGCCCCCCGGTCCCCACCGAGTCCCACGGCCTCCCGGCCCGCATCCCCACCGAGTCCCACGGTCTCCCGCCCCCTGTCCCCACCGAGTCCCACGGTCTCCTAGACCGCATCCCCACCGAGTCCGAGCCCCTCTCTCCACCCTCCCACTCCACGTTGTTCAGTGGTTTCCCACCCGTTTCCAAAGGCCCGCCCCCCTCGGCTCCGAAAATCTTCAACGTCGCACCCACTCTGAACAAAAAACGAGGCAGCAGTGGCTACATTCGAGTTATATTTTCCTTGGTTCAAAAGCGCTCCCCCTCTGGAAGTAACCCCAGTCCAGGGTCCTTCCTGGGCGGCGCGTGGGGCCGAAGGCGGAGGCCCCTGGGCAAGGGGCGCGGCGGCCAGTTTGTGAGGCCGCGAAGGCGGGAGGGGCTAAGCGGGGCGCGTGGCCGGTGCGAATGCGCGGAGCCGAGGCAGGCGCGCAGGCAGGTGAAGGAACGAGAGGAGATGGGCGCGGGGGTGCGGGCAGCGATCGGAGGTGGGGGGTGGGGCCCACAATTTAATTGAATCGATGCCTCCCACCACCTGGCCCTGACAGGGTCCTGGGGCTTCAGGAAGGCCTTTCCGGGGTCCAGGCCTCGCCCTCTCGGGCCAGGGCCAGCGGGCACCCCTCGACGAGAGCGGGGATAACGGACACTGGAGCGTGCACTCCAGCCTCAAGCGTCCAGCCAGCACCACAAGGCGGGGCCAGAGCGAGTTAGAGCGCGGGCGTTTGCGCAACTGCGCCCCCCCCCCCCCCCCCCACACACACCTCTGACGGACCGCCGCCCTGTGGAAGTAGCTCGCTCCCGCCCCTGCTCCAGACTGGGGACGAACCTCCTCCTCGGTCCTCACTAGGGCTACTGATAGGGTCCCAACTGGAGGGCCTCCTCGGCCGCTCGCGCTCACCCAGTCTCTGCACCTGCTCCCGCCTGTGAGGTTAGGGCCGCTCTGGCGCACGCCTGGGGCCATCGACCAGGTGAGAGCAGGCAGCCCAACCCACGCCCTGCCGGGTCTGAGCTCTGGCCAGCGCCCCTTCCCTCCGCTTCCCCGGCCCAGGACCTCCTCCCCTCTGGTTGGGTGTCTTGTGCCTTGGTTGAGGACCCCCCACCCCCAGTACCCCTTCACTGCTGCTTGTCCCAACCCCTGCGGCAGGGCGGGCAGCACCGTCAGTGTACCGAGGTCTGACCCAGTCTGCGAGGGCCCCACGCAGGTCCCCGCCGGCCCTGCCTGCCCACCAGGCCAGGAAGTGCTCGGGGTGCGGACACACCGAGACCAATCAGCGTGTCTGTCCTCCAGAGAGGAAAAGCCTCTGAGCAGGGTGCATCCCAGACCACAGGAAGCGGGTGGGGGGGGGGGGGTGTGTGTTTAAAGGGACAGGACTAGGCTTTGGTCAAATCGGGCTCCTGGACCATGGCGAGCCGCGGTTGGAGAGGCTCCGGGGAGGCCCTGCAGATGGGCAGGGGGCGGACGAGTCGGATACGCGCGGTCGGGTCTGCAGTAGTGACCCCTCCGCGCAAAGGCAGGGCGGGCTGGTCCTCAGACCCACCCCACCTCCCAGCGGGGAGCACCAAGCGGTCGAGGACCTGCCTCTAGGGAGCCCCGAGGACGAACTGGGGGAGAAAGAGCCCGGCGGGACTGGGAGGGTTGTCGCCGGAAGGGGGGGAAAGGCGGCGCTTCTGGAGACCGCGACGGGGCGGAGCTCGCGGCGATGTGGGCGGGGCCTGGTGGACCGAGTGAGGCTTGGGTGGACCTGATGGGGTTCAGGGTGGGCCCTGGGTGGACTGGGCGGGGCTTGGTGGACCTGATGGGGTTCAGGGTGGGCCCTGGGTGGACTGGGCGGGGCCGGACGCTCCCCCGCGGCTCACATGATGTCATCCAAGAGGTTCGCACTGGCCACCCAGTCGAGCGCGCGCGGCTCGGACGCAGCCATGATCATGCACATGAAGGGGCGGCCGGTGCGCCGGTCCGTGGGGTAGATGGTGGTGGGCGTGAAGCGCCGGTTGGCTTCGACGAACTCGCAGAGCTGCTCGTAGACGCGCGGGAACTCGTGGCGCAGGAAGACGCCGCGCAGCCGCAGCTCTCGCTGGATGTGAATGAAGGCCACCTCGCGTGCTCGCCGGCCCGCCTCGCCGTCCTGGTCTAGGCCCGCAGTGCCGGGCGGCGGCGTCAGGATCAAAGTCTCCATGTCGGGTTCGCGGCCCCGCGCGGGGGGGGGCCGTGCTGGGCTGCCGGCCGCCAGCGCCACTTTGGCGAACTTGCGCACCGTGGGTCCCGGGCTGCGAGGCGCGGGCACTGGCCTGGCAGGGGCGCCAGGCGGGGTGGCCCCGGGGCCCACAGCCACCGACACGCTGAGCAGGAAGCACTCGGCTGGTTCGTAGAGGCGCCCAGCGGCCGCCAGTTCCCGAGCATAGCTGCCCAGTGGGGCCGCATGCGTGGCCAGCTCGCGCAGCGACAGGTAGGTGGGCGACAGCAAAAGCCCCTCGAGGCCGAAGCGCAGGAAGTTGTCTGCGGAGCCGGGGCTCGGGAAGCCCAGGAAGAGCACCCCACGGCCGCGGGACAAGAAGCCGACGCGCGCGATGCGCGAGAAGGCGCGGTGCACCGGGCCGCTGTCGCGGCAGAACTGCAGCACGTGGCGGCACACGCTGCCCACGCGGCCGTACACGCAGCGCGCCTTGTGCGCGTCCCAGTCCTCGCGGCGGCACAGGCGCGAGCAGTAGTAGGTGTAGCAGCTGTGGCAGGACTTGAAGTAGAGGCAGGCGTTGAACATGGTCTCGGTGCGCCCGCAGCGCGCGTTGGAGCACGTCATCAGGTCGTCCTCGTCGGCGCTGGGCTCAGGGGAGGCGTCGGCCGCCTGCCCCTGGCCCGCGGGCTCTTCGGCGCTACCGGCAGACGCAGGTGGCGAGCGCGGCGCCAGCGCCGGGCCCCCGGGCCCCGAGGGCCGCGAGTCGAGCAGGCGCCGCAGCTGGCGGCCCAGGCCGTCGGACGTGGGCTCGAGCGCCTGGCCGGCTGGGGACCGCGAGTCGATGACCAGGTCAGTGATGAGCTCGTCCAGCTGTTCGAGGCTGCGCTGGCGGCCAGAGGCGGGGCCGTCGGGGGCGGCGGGCTGAGACTGGCGGGGGCGGCTCCCCGGCATCTCCCAGCTCCTGGCGGCCGGGCGCTCGGCGGCGCGCAGATCGTTGTCGGTGATGGTGATCTCCGGTGTGACGTACCAGTTTCGGCCTGGGCCCTCCCCAACACGGCCCTTCTCGGACAGGGACGTCTCGGACAAGGACAGCGCCGCGTAGCGTCGGGGCGAGGTGGACAGGTTCACGACGACGGGCGGGCGCCGGCCTTCGGGGGACGTGCCCCGCGGCTCCCGCGCCTCGTGGCCCAGCAGGTTCTCGTAGCTACGGCCCCGGCCCAAGGGGTCTTCGCGGCGTGGCCCAGATGCCAGGATGTTGTCCCAGGAGCGCGAGTAGTGGCGACTGTCGGTCGCTAGCCGGGGTGGACTGGTGCCCGTGCCTCCGTGCCAGGAGGCGAGCAGCGGGCCGGGGTCCGGCGGGGGCGCCACCTGCAGGGTGCGGTAAGGCCGCGGGCCCCAGTCACCCCAGGCCGGGCTGCCTCGCGGGTGTGGATAAGTCCGCGTCAGGGCTTCTCGATTGCGGTACCGCCCGAAGTCCTCAGTGTAAAACGCGCGGGCGGCGGGGCGGGCTCGAGGCTCCTCGGGGGCATAACGCGGGCCGCAGGGCGGGCCGTAGGCGCGGGGGGCCTCCCCGTAGTAGGAGCGGGAGGGTGGTTCCTGGACCGGGAAGGTTCGAGCTTCTCCCGCGTAGTAGCCGCTCCCGCGTCTTGGACTGGGCCCCGGGGGCTCTTCGGGCAGAAAAGGCCTGGGATAGTAGCCGTCGAAGGGCGGGCCAGGGCTGGCCATGAAGCCCCCAGGGTGGCCCTCTGGTTCCTCCGTGTAGAAGAACTGGGTGGGCCCCGGCGGGGTGGTGAAGGGCACACTCCGGCGCTCCGCGTAATCCCGGGGCCCAGGGAGCGGTCCGTCGCAGTACAGCGCCCGGGGGTCGGTGCAGTACGAGTCACTGGGGGTGGGGGTGCGCGAGAGGGCCACGTGGCGAGGCCCGGGCACCGTAAGACCGTGGAGCTGCGGGGCGGCGCGGGGCCAGGGCGCGGGCTCGGGGGGCCCGCAGGGCCGTGAGCCCCGGGCGGCGTGCTGCAGCACCGCTTCGTCTGGCTTGATGTCCAGGCGGCAGCGGACGTGGGGGGCGGGCCCCGCGGGTGGCTCAGCTGGCGCGCAGCGGTTGGCTGCAGCGCAGAGGGGCGCGATGCGGCCAGGGCCGCCCCGCTGCGGCTGTAGCTTGATGGGGTGTAGCTCGTTGGCGAGCGCGCGCAGCGCGGGGTACGCGGGCTCCCGGCGGGGCGACGCGTCGGCCCGCGCCGTTCGCTGCGCTTCTCGGCCTCGGCGCGGCAGCACGGGTGGTGAGGCGGGCGCGGGCGCCAGGTTCGGGGGCGCGCGGGGGGCGCTCTTGGAACGGGCGCGGCGCCGGGTCTCGCCGTCGCGGGATCGGGCGCGCGGCGCGGCGGGCTCCGGAGGCGGCGCCTCCGGGCGGGCCTCCATGGCCACCCCGTCCAGCCCCTCCAGGAAATCGAAGCTTCGACAGTGGCGCTTGTTGAAAGGCGCGGGCGCTGCAGGCCGGGCCATGGGGCGCTCACATGGCGGGGGCCTCGACACGGGCCCCGGGGCCGCCACCTTGATGTCCTGGTACACGGTCGACACGAGCAGATCCGGCGGGTCGGTGCGGGTCATCTTAAAAGAAGTCTCCAGGCGTCAGCTCACTCGGCCTTTCGGGGCTTTCGCCCTGAGGGGAGACGCGGGTCAGGGCGGCCCCTCTGCAGCCCAGGCCCCGCTAACCCCCAGCGCTGGCCCGGCTTACCTGGGGCACAGCCCGGGAGGCAGCCAAGGCCTGCGGCCACAGGCCCGTGTTCCATGCCGGCGTCCCAGGCACCTGCAGGGGGCGCCCAGCTGTCCAGCCACTCGGGTCTTGACCCCTCCTCCACACCATCCTTTCTGGGCCACTTTCTGCTGGGAGGAGGTGGGTGACCAGAAAGGGGACGTCATCGCAGCGGCCCCCGAGCTCCTGTGCTCACTAGTGACCGCTGGCAGGCTGGGGTAGACCCCCTTTCAGGGACAGGCCAGCAGTAGGGTAGGAAGAATGAGAGTGACCCCAGGACCACCCCACCGGTGCCCACAGGTGGGACAACTGTGTGCTCACTGGGGCCTTCACAGACTGCTTTAAGGTGCTGGCTCCTATAAAGCAGGTGATGAAGCCCGCTCCTAACGCCTAATGCAGAGCAATCCCCCCATGCTGCAGTCTGAAGCCCCTGGCCCCAGCCTTAAGCAACCTTAGCCAGCCTCCTGCACCCCCTGCCCCCCCCAACTGGCGCAGCTGGACATGCAGCCGTCCCCCAGCACTGTGTCAAGGCCCAGCGCAGAGGCCCCTGCAGGCCCTGAAGTGGCCCCGCCAGGCCCAGGCGTGGCACAGAGGCTCATGGGCTTGCTGCCCTGCCCTCAGTCTCCATGTGGCGCTGGCCACAGCCGTGCTTCCGGAGCTCATACCTGGGCCCCAAAGCTCCCCTTGCTTTGCAGGAACCGCCTCTGACTCTCCCTCTTTTTGGGGTGGTTGAAACTCACCAAGCTCTTTGGGGCTGTCATGACAAGGCTGGGAGAGCGACCCCCCAATCTTTGCAGCGAGCGCATGGCAGCGGAAACCAGGCCCTGGCTGCTGGACCACGTTGGGGTGTGTGAGCTCAAGGAGCTCAAGGCTGCCCCCAGGTCCCTGAGCGGCGCAGCAGGCCAGGAGGCCGCCAGCAGGGGAGGCAGGGCGGTGGGTGGATCGAGCCCCTGCCACCTGCAATTCTCAGGCAGGCCCTCCCCTCAGCATCACGGAAGAGCTCCATGGAAACCTGAGGTTCCATGCCCCCGCATGCAGGCTGAGCTGGGGTCCACCCCTCTGTACTAGGCCCACGTTCAGACTTGGGCCAGCGGCTTCTCTGGGTGCCCAAAGCCTAGAGAGGCTAGGAGTGGAGGGGGGTGGCTCAGACGGGTACGGGGTCTCCACCTCCTCACAGGCTGGGGGAGCATGCTCCAAGGTGAGCTCGGAAAAGCGAGCTGGGTGCTCACCTGGCAGGGTCTCTGGTCTGGCTGACCCTCTGTGTCCCCGGTGTGCCAGGGCTTTCCTGCCAGCAGAGCTGCCCCCCTGGGTCAGAGACACCCAGGCCCAGTGCTTGTCCCCATCTCAGCACCCCCACCCACCTGTCCCTGGTTTCCAGGCCCATCCCCCTCCCACCCTGAAGCCAGGCCAGGACCGGGGGCTGGATGACAGGGTATGAGGCTCCGCCCCAGGGAGGTGACAGCCCGGCCTTGGAGCTGCCACGGCCCCCGAGGAGCCAGACTGGGCGACACCCCTTCCCTTGGCGATGGGACGGTCCGCCCCCGCCGGGGTCCCAGGCCTAAGGGGCCCGGCGGGTGGCCCTCCCCGGCGCGCAGCCCGGCCCAGCCCCGAGCCCCCGGGGGTGGGGACCGCCGTCCTCCAAGGCGCAGCGTCCCCGTCCTCTTGGTCGCCGCACTCACAGAAGATCCGCGGGGCAGCGGCCTGGACCCCTTACCTGGGCGGTGCTCCCGCACCGCGCCCGGCGGTCTGCGCAGGCCCGCGCGCGCTCCGCCGTCCCCCGCGCCGCCGCGGCCCCGGCACCGGCAGAAGCTTCGAGGCAGCGGCGTGAGGCTGCCGGGCCGCTCGGTGCTGCCCCCGATGGCGGCCGGCGGGACTGCACTTAAAGGGACCGCGCGGTGGGCCGGGGACCTGCGTAGCGCGCTGGCTCCTGCTTGGGGCCGAGCCGGCCGCGCGGTGAGGGGCTCCTTGAGCCCTCAAGATACATGCCTGGGGTCCAGCGAGAAGACCTCGGGCCGAGGAGCGCCTGGCCCAGCCTGCTCGTCCCCACCTCCCGGACATCTGCTGGAGGGCAGCCGGCAGCCTGGCCGGCCTTGGAGCGCGGGCCTTGGAGGCGGCCCAAGTCCTGGCCGCGCTGCGGACAGCTCCCGGAATAAACGCCTGCGGCCAGCCTAGGCAGGAGCAGATGGGCAGCCCTATGCCCTGCTGGCCTCTGTGCTTCAGGCCTGTCTTCGCCAAGCCTTCCCCGGGCACGTGGGCACCCCCAGGGCCCTGCTGCTTCCTGTCCTCCCGCTGTGCGGCCTCCCCGGAAGGACAAGCTCCTCTGCTCCCCCGTGTCCAGGCAGGCGGAGGCCCCACTGCCCTGGTCAGGTGTGCACACCCCAGAACTGCATGGTAACATCCCCCCTCCAGCCCTTCACATGAGGCTGAGCCAGGAAACAGTCCAGGCTGGCAGATGGGCAGGGCGCTGGTGCCTGCAGCTCCCAGGGGCAGGGCAGCCACGTTCTGGCCTGTCAGCTGAGGGGCCCTTGGGCCAGTCCGGGTCAGTCTGGTCCTCATGGTAGTGGGCACTACAATGACAGCCAGCCTCACGAACTGGGTTACAGGTGCCCTTATGGGTCAGTGTGGTGCCCGGCCCCTGCCCAGTCATGGCTGCCCATCTGCGTCCTGGGTGTGGGGCTCTCTGGGCACTTGAGTTGGGGAGAGGGCGGCCTGCCCACCGCCCTCTCTTCGTCCTTAGAAGGCAGTCTGTACGCCTTTGGAGGGAACAGTTCTCGGGCACCTGTGGGTGGGGCAGAGCCCTAATGCCAGCCAGAGGGGCCTGCAGGGCTGAGGTCAGTGCCAGGTGGGAGCAGGGGTGCACAGCCGCCCTCAGGGGTGGGACCAGGTCCGCGGAGGGCGGCTGTGCTGGCCCGCCTGCACGCAGCACGGCGCGAGTGGGGCAGAGCCTGCCTGAGGCCTCCTACCCCAAGAGCAGTCACCTCTCGGGGAGAAAGGGCCCCATGGCCTGTAGGCAGGGAGCTCGGGACCTTCCTGCCCACCCACTTCCTGCCCACCTGGGCCGGGCCCCTGGCAGCAGCAGCACACACGGATGCGCAGTAAAACAGGAGAGCTTTATGGTCCGAGCAGTGTGGAGGACAGTGAAGGACACGAGTGCTGAGGGCCTCCTGCTCGGCCCGCGCATGCCCGAGCTCAGGTGCAAAGCCAGAGGCCGTGCCTGGAAAGAGCCACCCCCGCAGGGGCGCCAGCACTGCCTGGCCTTGGCACGCAGCGGTCCCGGGGTCGGGGGACGGAGGCCTGCGGCGCCGGCTGAGCCGCAGCAGGAAGCGGGGACGGCCCGCATGCAGCAGGCCAGGTGAGCGCGTGCAGCGGGCCGGGGGCGAGCAGGGGCCGGCGGGGACGCACCCCCCCTGTAAACAGCCTCACGGGCCTCCTCGGCCTGTCCCATCCCTGAGAAGCGCGGGGGGCCGGCTGCCCGCCGCCCCTCCCTGCAGGGCAGGCCTAGCCCCCAGCGCACGGGCCTCCGTGGTCCGCAGGACGGGGCCTAGAGCGCTTCGTAGTCGCCGCCGCCCCGGAGGGGGCCGCTAGGCGCCCCGCCGCCCAGAAAAGCCTCCAGCTCGTCCAGGGCCGTCCTCTGCGGGCCCCGGGGCCGCCGCCGCCGCTCGTCCCTGCCCTTGTCGTCCGCCCGTTCCCGGCTCTTCTTATGCTTGCTCCTCTTCTTCGCCGCCTTGTCTTCCTCCTACAGGGGCACACCGCGGTGTCAGGGCGGCTGGGTGAGCGGGGCCGCCCCAGGGCGCCCGGGGGGCTCAGGTACCTCTCTGCCCTTTTTCTTCTTCTTTTTCTTCTCCTTCGCGGGGGGCCTGCCCTCCTTATCTGCAGAGGAGAGGCAGCGTCAGTGCCCCGGCCCGAAGCCAGGCCCGCCCTGGGCCTGGCAGGGAACAGCAGCCTGGGTTAAGCCGGGGGTGGGCAAGTCTGGTCTGAGCCAGGGTCCCTGGGTCCCCAGCGTGAGCACAGCCCAGAGCCAGCACCTAGCCCTGCAGCCTCTGCCCTGGGTTTGGGCAGGGCCCGGGCCACTCCTGCAGACAGACGTCCTTTCCTCTCTGCTCTGGGGACGAGGAAGGCCCAGGGAGGCCCCAGGTCGGTTTCTAGGCTCCAGCGGCCCAGACTGGGATGACGCCAGGAGCAGGCAGCCAGAGACTGTGGGTCCCCACGGGCCCACAGACCAGGCCCTCTCTCTGCGGAAGGCCAGAAAAGCAGGGCAGGACCGCGGCCCAGAAGCGCTCCCGCCCACCGCCCGCGCCTGCAAAGGCCTCCCGTGGGCTGCAGGTCAGGTGTCTGGGGAGCTGGGAGGTGGTCAGAGAAGAGCGGGGCCACGCAGAGCAGGGCTGGGGACGGGGCTTCCGGCCCTGTGGGGGCCTGCCTGCCGCCCCTGTGCCCCTGCTCCGGAGCTCTGGGTTCAGGGCGAGGGCGAGGTCAGCTGGCGCCTGGCAGGAGGGGGCAGGCCCAACGCGGCTACCTTGCTCACTGCTGTCCTCGCGGCCCGGCTCTTCCAGCCCCAGCCCGAAGAGATCAGAGTCGTCCTTCAGTCTGAAGGAGGGGGCCAGGGGTTTGGGGGGTGCGGGGGGCTGCACGGGGCCAGCGTCCTCATCGGTCAGGTCGGAGAGGTCCTCTCGCACAGGGAACTCGCCCTGGACAGGGAGCAGGCGGGTCAACCGCAGACCCCCGCATCCCCCTGGCTGTCACGTGACCCCCAGGGGCTCCCGTTACCGCCCCAGGCCAGGGGCCCCCCAGTGACGATGGCCTGCGTGTGGCAGCTGTGACGCGGCAGCCCCCTAGCCATCCCCAGAGCAGGGTCAGCTGGGCCTGTTGTACATGGCGCCCCGTGGGGCAGCCCTGCAGTCCCCACGGGCCTGACCTAGCCCTGGGAGCCCCCACGCATCGGGCGGCACGACCCCCGCCCACCTGGCTGCCCTGGGCTCGCAAGCAGCACGGGTGCAAGGCTGGTCCTCACCGCTCTCCGCTGAGCATCTGAGTCGCTCTCAAAGTCCGGGTCGTCCATGACAAAGGACAGCATCTGGGCGGCGATGGGCCCCTCGGCATCGCTCTCTGACGACACTGGCTTGTCCGTGCCCTCCTCCAGCTTGCCAGAGGGGCCCTCGGGGCGGGGCTTTGCCGCCCTGGGAGCCGCGTCCCGGGGCGGCCCCAAGGCCTTTGTGGAGGACCTGGGGACGCAGAAGAGCGTCAGGGACCTGAGGCCGCCTCCTGCCTTCCCTCCCGCCAGGGCCCTGGCACCTCTTCCCTTCCGCCCCAACACACCGTCTGGTCTCTGGCTCAGGACACTTCTGGGGGGCCAGGACTGCAGCCTTGGGGTGCCCTGCCCCCTCCTCTGCCTCCTCCTCGCTGGACAGAGTGATGTCCTCGCTGGGCACGGGGCCCGTGGGTGGCAGGGGCCTGCTGGGAGGCTTATCTTCAAGGTCCACGTCGTCCTGGAAACCTGCCACCATCGGGTTCCCTGCCTGGGTCTCCCTGTCGCTGCAGGGAGGGCGGAGCAGTCAGAAGTCACGAGGAGGGCCCAGAGCACCCACTCTAGCCTCCAGGCCTGGGCCTGTGGGGCTGCTCCGCCCTGCGTGGACACGGCCAAGGGGCACCAGCTGCCAGGGCAGCCCTGTTGCGGGGGGCCGCCACATGTGTGAGAAAAGCAGGGGTGGGGGCGGGTCTGAAGGGGACGGGGTGCTGGAAGAGGGCGTGGAGGGGCCGCAGGTGGCCACAAGCCTGAGCCTCCCCTTCACACCCGCCCTGCCCCCGGGGAGAAGTGCATAGCGGCTCTTTTGCCCCAGGCTCCGTCCAGCAGGCCCGGCCTGTGCTCTCAAGCAGCAGCAGCCCAGGGTCAGGCAAGGGGGACGCCTGCTGAGTCGCGACACCGAGGAGTCAGGCTGTGACCTGAAGCTGCTCTCCCTTCCTCCTCCGCGCACCTCTGCTCTGTCCCAGCGCCCAGATGTGGACGGGCGTGTGTTCCCGGAGTCCACACCTAATGGGCAGAGGCCCAGGCTGAGGATGGCCCCAGCTGCCCGCTGCCTCTGGGCCCTGCCCTCACCTGTCACTGTCCTGGGGGCCCCTGGCTCCCAGTCTCTTCTCATCCTTGGCAGGGACTGTGTCCTCCAGGAAACTGCCGTCCAGGCTGTCTTCAGGAACGAAGTCCTCCACGTTCTGGACTTTCTGGGAGGCCTCTGCAGCTGGGGTCGGCTCTGGGGACAGTGGGTGCCAGCTCGTGCTCACCAACCCCCCCATCTGGCCCATGAACGGGATGGTACGGCTGGGCTGTGGGGCCGCCTGCCCAGGAGGATGGGGGACCTTGTCCCTCCCGGGGCGGGGGAGACAGACAGGGCTGCTCCCCTTCGGGAAGGCTGGGCCTGCCTCCGGTCCTCCCTGGGGTTGGGGTCGTCCCTGGAGGTGGGGCCTACCTGGGGGCGGGGGGGCCGCCTCTGTTGCTGGCGTGGACCCAAACAGCCGAGCGATGATGCTGCGTCGGGGAGGTGCGGCTGGCAGGGGCGGGGCTTCAGCAGGGGCAGGGGGTGCCGGGGGGGCCTGGAGGGGTGGCTGCAGAACCGGCTGGGGCGTGCTGGGGCTGGAGCTCCCCGTAGACACTGTGCTGGGAGGCACCACGGGGGACTGGGAGCCGGAGGACGGGCTCTGCCCACTGGTGGTCAGCGGGGATGCGTGGCCACGGCTGCGCGCCTCCATCATCTCCAGGAAGCTGCGGGAACGGACCACGTGAACTCCCCCCGCCCCGACACAGCCCTCCATGTGTGTGAGCGCACCGCCGCCCTGACACAGCCCTCCCTGCATGAGGTCCCTGGGGCTGCTGTGCTGATGGCGACAGGGTCCCTGCCCTGGAGTCCTGGGCACCACCTCCCCCTGGCTGAGGACACCGGCAGCATGGAAGCCTAAGCAGGGCCCTCCTCTGGGGGGACGAGCTTTCAAACAGGTGTGCAATGGAGAGCCGGTGTCCTTGCCTCTAGGCTGCTGTGTGGAGACGGGGAGGGGCAGGCACAGTACAGGGTCTTGGCGGGGGCTGGGGTGGGGTCCGCCTCCGACCTTGGCGGTCCCCCAGCGGCTCAGGGCAGGCCGCAGTGACACCACTGCTGAACCCCCAGGGTGCCGCCTTCTCCAGGGACTGTCCTGGGGGCTGGTGGAGGGTGGGCATCATGGGGGGGCTCCAGCTGCCACCTCCCCAGGGGACCTGGTGCCCACGTTCAGTTGGAGACCTGGCGGGAGCTGGTCAGCCTTGGTGGGGGTGGGGGTGTGGGGGCCGGCATCTGCAGCAAGGCCAGCCTGACGGGGTGAAAACACCCCCACCCTGCCGCCCCTCTGTGTCAGAACCAGTAGCTGGACCTGCTTCCGGGGAGGCCCCAAAGTCCCTCCCTGAGGCCCTGGGGCGGCAAGGAGACAGGAGGGTCCCACCAGAGGTGCAGGTGGAACAGCGGCTGCCCCGCCCCAAGAACACCCAGTAGAGCACAGGACACAGTTTAGTGGGAATTTGGGGCCAGGCCTTCCCCAAAGAGACATGCCCACCCCAGGAGCCAACCTGATCCTCGGGCAGACGGGGCTGTCCCGCGCTCTGGGTGCCCACGACCCGCCCTGTCGTGTGTCAGAGGAGTGCCTGCCAGGCCTGCTCTCCATGGGTCAGCCATCCCGCTGGACGCGCTCGGACAACACCCCTCCCTCTGCTATCAGGGGCCTGGAGGTTTGGGTTCCCCCCCTGTGCCCTCCCAGGGGCAAGGAGCTGTCTCCACGGGTGTCACCCAGGAACACCGACATCAAAACAGGGACAGGGCCTCGGCTGGCAAACAGGGCCGCCGGACGTGCAGGGGCCTGGGATGGACACGAGGCTGGTCAGCGGCGCCTTGGGCTTCACACCAGGTGGCCAGCAGCTGGGCCGGTCTGGACAGAGGCGGGGAGACCAGGCAGTCGATGCCCACAGCTGCACCAGGCCTGAGCACCCCCACCCCTGCCCCTGAGACAGGTGGCCACTCCATGCGCCCATCACACTCAGTGAGGCAGGCCCAGCGGAAGTGCTCAGTGGGCAGGGCGGCAGAGCCTATGTGCCTGACCTCCCATACCAGGGAGGCTGGGGAAGAGCCGCTGTCTCATCTGATTCCCAGGAAGAGCTGAGACCTGACTGCAGCAAGGCCCAGGGCCTGTACCAACTCAGAGCTGACGTGACTCGGTGTCTCTGAGCAGCAGCTCCTCGTGCAGACACGTCTACGTGGCGGGAGGCACGCACGTGCCGCCGCCGAGTGCAGAGCAGGGCTGGGGCGCAGCCTGGCCCAGCACGCACCCGCCTTCCCGCAGAGCCCGCCCGGGGGTCTGAGCGCGAGCGCGGCCCAGCCACACGCACATGTCGTAGTTCTGGTCCTCGGTCTCCTGCTGCACAGACAGCTCCTCCAGCGTGGCGTCTATGTCCAGCTGGTTTGTCTCCAGCTGCCGCAGCAGCGTCTCCCTCTGCAGACAGGAAGCAGGAGGCTGAGCCGGGGCTGTCCTGGTGTGATCAATTGCCCATCGGCCTGGCGGCCCCCAACGGACAAGGCCACCGCGGAGCCCAGAGCCCGCAGGGCCGCGCCCAGGGGCCAGTGAGATGCCTGGGTGGCTCCGTGAGGCTCGAGGGGCAGAGGTCGCAATGTGCGCAAAGCACCCGAGACAGCGCCCTGTTCACACAGGTGCCCTGAGGTTCGGGAAGCTCCAGCACTTGCTGAGACACGCGCTTCCTGCCGGCCCGGTGCTCCGTGGCAGGATGGCTTCCACTTTCCGCTCTGTCCACTGCTGCCCTTCAGTCCACGCTGGGGGTGTTTTCCTGCGACTGTGTGCATGCTGTGCTCTGACAGGAAGCTCAAGGCACCCCTAAGGGTGACGCAGATCAACCCCCAGGGTGCCCAGGGAAAGGGCAGGTAAAGGGTGAGTGCCTGCATCCTGGCCTTCAGGGGCCTCGTCTCTTCAGAAGGTGAGAGAGGAGGAAAGACAGCCGCTCTCACTAGTGAGCTCTGTACCCTTTCAGAGGAAGCGAGAGGCCTCTGCGGCGGCAAGAACCACAAACCAGCACCCCAGGGACGGACATGGGGTGCTGTGTGTCTGTGCTCCGTGATGAGCAAGGCTGTCACCTCTGGGGTCTTGCCTTGAAAGCCGATTGCTTGTCTAAGGTCAGACACTGAGCCAGACACATCTGAAGAGCCACTGCAGCCTGCAGAGCTGTGACTGTGACGTGTGGGGCTACTGTTGTGGCGAGGCAGGGGTGAGCTGAGCCAGGGTGCAGAAAGCCTCAGCCTTTTCTGTAAATCTAAGAGCATCCCCCCACAAAAGGGAGAGCGAGACTCCAGAGAGGGTGGCCAGCCCGGTGGGGGAGGGCGCGGGCTTCTCAGCCCCTGCAGCTGTCGGCAGAGTGCCCAGGCCCACGGCGGGGGCAGCGGGGCGCCCACGAGGGCTGGTCACTGCCACAGGCCACAGCACCGAGAAAGACCCGCGCAGACAAGCTGGGGAGGGCCCAGCTCCCCAACCAGCCTGGGGCACCCCGGCGGTGCTCACCTGAAGCTGCAGGAAGGGGATGTTGAAGAACCTGTGCAGGTACTTGAGGCCGAAGCTGTTCTTCATGGAGGACTCAGCGTAGCGGAAGTAAGAAGATCCCGGGGGCCTGTTCGCAGGAGAGCAGAGTCGGAGAGCCTGAGGCGGCCGGGGCAGCGGGGCGCACTGGGCCGAGGATGAACCCGGGCTAGGCCGTCCTGGGGGCAGTGCCCCCGGGCGCTGGGTCGGCCAGTGGGTAACAGGCCCACCGTCCCAGGTGGAGACACGAGGTTCAGGTGGCTCTGCTCGGCAGGGCGCCCTCTGGTGGACGCCAAGACCAGGCAGCTGGGGCCGTCTGCCCCTGCACGGCCTCACCGTGCACCCCACCCATGCTGGCCCAGGGACCGGGCCGACATCCCTGCCGCACACTGGGGGTGCTCAGCCGTGACCCTGCCCGAGTCAGTCTCCAGGAGGGCCCGGGGCCTGCAGCTGGGGGGGGGTGGCCAGGGCTCGGGCAGGGGCAGTGCAGCAGGCCGATCCAGGGGGACAGGAGCGTCCCGGTGGGGGGGTCGGGCGTGCCTGGGGGCAGCCGTGGGCCCACCTGTCCAGGTGGTCGAGGACGTCGCGCACGTCGTCGGGCAGGATGACGCGGTGCTCGCCCATGTCGCGGTAGTTCCCCAGCACGCACACGGGCACGTGTGTCGGCACTTTGGGCAGCTCCCGCAGGATGTAGTTGAAGGTCCTCGGGGGCACATGGGGGGAGAGGCCTGCCTGAGCCTCCACCCAAGGGCGTGGGCGCGGCGTCAGAGGACCCCCAGGGTGCACGCCACGTACCCTGCAAGCCACCCCGAGGGGTCGCCCCGTACCCGCGTGTCCCCAGACCCGTCCGCACCCTCTGTGGGCACCGTGTGCCCAGGCTGCTTTCAGTGGGGGCATGGGGCCCACGCTCCTGTCTCCTGAGTGGTGAGCAAGGAAGTGCACCCCCGTGCCCAGATTCAGGGCGCTCTGACCCGGAGCCCACCCACCTCTGGCCGCTGTGTGCACGCTCTGTGCACACTGAGCTCCCCGACTGGAAACGCTGGCGTGTCCCAGCGCCCTCTTCTGGTGACGGGGACAGCGCCCGGCACTGCAGGAGCGAAGTGGAGCCATGCTCCCTGGGGCTCTGGGGCAGCGAACCTCCCCACCCGCACCGGGTCTCCTGGGTGGGTTCAGCCTCCCTCCCGCCCCCTCCCCAGCCAGCAGCCTGAGGTGCGGGGACATCCATCTGCGTGGCTCCCCGTCCTCCTGGCCTCTGGTCACAGCTCATCCAGCCACGGCCAGGAGCTTCAGCAGTGGTGACAGGGCACACGAGGCCAAGGGGCCGTGCCAGCGCCTGCACTGCTCCCAGGAGGGGACGGCACCCCCAGCCCCGGGGCGGGCCCCCCAGGCCGGCTGTGCCCAGAGGCAGACCTGCTACTCCTGCAGGGGGTCTGGCCTCGAGCTCTGGGCACGCAGCGGCCCTTCCTGCTGAGCACCCTGCCGCCACTGGGGGCCACTCACACATGGACTGGCACCCTGTCCTCTGTGGGCACTAAGCCATCTGTCCCTGCAGGTGGGAGGGCGGGTCCCCAGAGCGCTAGGCAAGGCTGGAGCTGTGTTAGACCCCAGACACCCAAGTCACTGACGGGCACCCTGGGGTGAGTGGGTGAAGCCCGGGAGACTGTCCAGACATGACATGGAGGGCCCGTGGTAAAGGAGCGCCCACGCTGGGAGGGGCCGTGTCCCGGCAGGTCTCGTGGCGGCTTCGGGGACGGCCGGGCTGCTCCGAGCGTCCCCAGCTGCGCAGCCACCGCAGCTCCCCTGCATGTCCTCTCCAGGCAGCGCGCAGACTCGAGGCCACCAGCCTGGAAAGGCCTCTGGCAAGGCCGGCCCGAGTCACGCGGGGAGGACGCTCCTGTCGGCCACCAGCCGCCCCCCAGAGCCGGGGTCCCGGGCGTCAGAAGGGCCTGGCGCTGGGCCTCCTGCCACGGGTGGTGCTATCACAGCTCAGAGCCGAGGGACGAGGCCCCACCCACGAGAGCCCACGCAGACACGACCCTCGGGGCTGGTGGAGGGTGTCCCCACACCTCTGCACGTCCCTCTTTGCTCATCTTGCTCCTGAGCCTCGGCTGTGATGAGCCACAGCGGTGTGCCCCCCAGCGAGCCTAGGAACGTGGGATCTGGGGATCCCCACACAAATGGCCACTCGACGCTAGCAGGGCCGCACAGCTGGGGGGCGCATGCCTCCCCACCCCGGCCTGCCGCCTGGCGCAGACGTGAGCACCCCACCTGGCCCACTTCCAGACTCAAGTGCTGAGGCCCCCAGGCCGGTGGCTCCACGAGGCTGAATGGCCGGGGCGCTCCCAGCCCGAGGCTGGCCCTGGAGCAGCGCCGGGCGTAGTCTCGGGAGTTGCAACGCCCTCGCAGCCCAGCGTCCTTACCACTGCTTGGTGATGTCAAACATCATGACCACCCCATTGCAGTTCTTGTACACGTCCAGGAACTCCGCGTCCAGGGCCATCTCGGACTCCGCCTGCGGACGGGGAACCAAACCTCAGAAACGGGCCATGACCCACACGTGAGTACCCAAAAGACATCAAGTGTTTTTGTTTTGGGGAGGAAAAAAGTCAATACGAGGCTAACTGGCGCGGCCACACGGCCTGCCCTCAGACCAGGGCCTGCACTGCCTGCTGGTCCTACGTGTGGGGCTCACAGGTGCTGCCGTGGGCACTAGTGAGCTGAAGCGCGTCCCAGACCCGAGGACGCAGCCAGAGAACATTCCAGAACCCACACCAGGGACGCTGTGGTGCTGGGGCAGTGCAACGTGTCCATGAAGGTTGGGGACCTGGGCCGGCGCTCACGGAACCTTCCGGCACGCTGTCAGGAAGCCGTGAACAGAAGGCCCTCGAAGCTGGCAGAGCCCGTCACAGGTCAGGAGCGCTGCCAGTCGTGTGGGGTCCTCGTGGAGCCACAGGGGGCCCATGTGTGCCCAGCTACACCCACAGGCGCGCCTGTGCCTTTACGGGCCCGGCCTCTGCGCCAGGAGTGAGATGTGGGCTCTCCACATGAACACCTCCCAGGCCACTGCAGCCCCAAGTGGGGTCACGGACGTGAGCAGCAGCTCGGGTCAGTCCGCCACTCCAGGCTGCTCAGGAGTGGCCACTGCGTCCCTCCAGCGCCAGCAGATGCAGTCCTCGGGAGGGCCGGGCCAGGCGGGCAGAGGGGCTGAAGCACAGATGCCTGCTCACAACCGCCCCGTGAAGTAGGGGCCACGCAGGACGGACCAGCTCACCTCCTGGGGGTCGTTCTCCATCTTCAGGCCGTCACCTCGCTTCTTGCATTTTCCTTAAGGACAGATGGACACAGTCACGGGTGGAGGCGCTGTGCCCGAGGGCGGCGCGAGCAGGGCGGCTTCTCCCTGCGCCCTGCCCCTGGCAGGGGCCTCATGCCCGCGGGGCAGTGCTGGGCGCTCGCCCCCCACCGCAGACCCAAAGCCAACATCACAGCCGGCACGGAGCCCGGCCGCCGGCCAGCCCCCCTGCTCCTGGAGCCAACAGTGAGCCTGCCGGGAGCCGGGTCGAGGGGGCAGCGGAGGAGCCGCTCAGACAGCTGCAGGGTGGAGAGAGCCGGAAGAGAAAACTCGACGGGTATGACTCACCTTTGTCGACTACATCCCAGACTTCAACTTTCACGACGTCGTCAGTGGCTGAAAAGGGAGAACAGCAGGATCAGAGCCCAGGGTCAGGCTGCGGCTCCAAAGATGGGCCTCCAGGCCGTGCAGACGCCACACTCCCCCGGGCGCCGCCCCCAGGGCTCCTGCAGAGGCGGCAGGCGCAGCGTCCGGGACGCTCCTTCCTGGGAGGCGGGGAGCAACCTGGACGCGTGCTCAGGTGACAGGACCCCAGGTCCTAAAGGCACCCCTGAGGCAGGCTCGCGCCCAGCTAGTGCCCTGCGCCCCCGGCTGCTGCGGGAAAGCCTGGTCCCAGTGACTCCACAGCTGCTCTTTGGCAGCGCTGTCTAGGGGTCGCCAGCCTGGGGTGAGGTCCGGGGCACATCCCCAGCCGGTCGGGGGCTACCCACCTCCCAAGGATCCTGTGGGGAAAGGGGAGAGACGTACGTGCCACCCAGAGGAGGGACAGAGCTTCACCCTGAACCAAGAAGGGGCACCCTGGGGGTGGGGCCCAGTGCAGCCGGGGCAGGGTGACGCCAAGCCTGTGTGGCTGCCCAGACGGTGCCTGGTGGGCGCCGGGTGGGTTGGGAGGTCCGCTGAGGCCCGGGCATCCTGCTGCCGGCCTACAGGGCCTGGTTTTCTGATGACAGGGAATGTTTAAGACGGCTCAAAGGCCTTTTACTGTCATGATTCCCAAGCACGCAGAGTGGCTCCCCTGCCTCCCCGCAGGGTCCCTCCCCTGCCTCCCCGCAGGGTCCCAGCGGTCACCGACCCCCGCAAGGGGAGGGGGGCCCGCCATCCTGGTCATGCCCGGGTGGCTGCCAGGGGTGCTCTGCCCACCAGGTGATTCTGCCAGCAAACCCCTCCCGGGACCCTGAGGGGGTGGGGCTTCCCAAGGGCCGCAGAGAGCTGGGCTCCGAGGACTGAGGAGCCTGCCTGCTGAGGCCAGTGCAAGCTGTGGCTGGAACCAGCCCGACCCGGCCCGGCCGGTCTGCTCCGACAGCCAGGGTCCAGCCCCTGGCACTAATCCCCAAGTGGACAAATCTCCTACAGGAGCGGGGACTTCAGGGCGACCCCAAAGCAGCGTGTGTGGCGTCCCAGGGCTGACTCCAGGCTAGGGGTGACGGCAGAGCCTTCCCTCCCCGCAGGCTGCGCCCGCCCAACCCCAGACTGGGGGTCACAGGAGAGCCCCCTCCTTCCCCACAGGCCGAGCCTGCCTGACCCCAGGCTGGAGGGGTTACAGGAGAGCTCCCCTCCTCCTGGCAGGCCACACCCACCCGACCCCAGGCTGGGTGGGGGTCACAGGAGAGCCCCGTCCTTCCCCACAGGCCGAGCCTGCCTGACCCCAGGCTGGAGGGGTTACAGGAGAGCCCCCCTCCTCCTGGCAGGCCACACCCACCCGACCCCCGGCTGGGCGGGGGTCACAGGAGAGCGCTCACTTTTGTAGCTCCAGTGGATGCTGGTGACCTGGATCTCCTGCGTGGGGATGTACTCCTCCACGAACTTCTTGCCCTGCAGCCGGTGCCACAGCGCCGTCTTGCCCGTGTTCCTGTCCCCACGGATCACGATCTTCACTGGGAGAGAGCACAGGTCAGGCAAACAATCAGAGCAAGGCAAACCTGCTCCTCCGCAAGCATCCACGCACACCTTCTGCACACTCATGTCTGTACGCTGGCGAGCAAGGAGCCCTGGGGGAAGAGGCAGCGGGCACAGGCTGGAGAGCGGGCAGCCCTGCTCACCCCCAGGTCCCCAGGGCAGCTGGCCCACACCTGGGAGTCTGCACTCAGGAAGGCAGCCTCCGGAGCAGGCAGGGCTGTGCGCTCCCCTCCGCAGCCCTGCGTGTCCCACAGCTGCCCTTAACCTGCTTTCCCGCAGCCCTGCGTCTTGGGTGCAGGACACAGGGCTCCTCATGACACACGTGGGGAGATGGCAGGAAGCCTGGATTCTACCTTGCTGCCCAGCCACTGCTTAGGAGAGGCGTGCTCACGCACATGCCCAGGAGGACAGGGCGGGCTGGGGACAAGGTGGGGAGGGGGGCAAGGTCCCAAGGCGTTGCAGAGGAGTGGGCTTCCTGCCGCCTGCAGAGAAGGCAGGGGCTCGGCCTAAGAGTGTTCCAGAGAGCTGGGGAGCTCGGCAGAACCAGCGGGTCGGGGTGGAGCTGATGGCCTTGGGTGGGCAGCTGGGCCTCTGGGGAGGGAAGCTGGGCAGCCTGCAGGGAGGCGCTCTGGAGGCCACAGGCTGGGCTGGGGCAGCGTCTCCCCGGCTAGCACCGAGCGCCCGGCAGGGCTGGGCCTGGGGGCACAGACGCCATGATTCTCGCCCAGTCATTCTCTAGGGGGCTGTCTTCTCAGTTTCCAACAGAGGGACGCGAAGTCACCGTAACACGTTGACTGAGTGGCTGCAGCTGTGTACTCTTTATCCTTCATGATACTGGTTTTGTCTTTTTAATTCATCTTCCCAGGGGTTCATCAGCTTGGCCAGTCATGGGCACACAGCCTGTTTGGTTGGCTGGACGCCTCTGTTGATTCTTCTTAAAAAGCACCTGCTTCTGTTTTTCCCCTTGTCACTTACTTCCTTTTACTTCCTTGGGGTTTATCCTGCTCTCTTTCCTGGGTTTTCAAGCTGTATTCTCAGGTCGATGACCACCCCAAGTATATGGGGAATCACAAATACTTCTTCAACCCGTAAATTACTTAGAGACGTTTCCAAGTTTCCCCTCGGAGCTGTGCTTGTCGTTGTTCACTGCGGCCACAGGCGTGGTCCTTACGGCGCACACTCCCAGCTGTCTGTGGGGACCACGGGGGTTAGGGACGCGCCTGGGTCTGGGGGGCTGGGTGCAGGCGCCTGCTGCTCCACCGGGTCTTCCGCCCGCCGGGCCGGCTGTGTTCCCTGCACCCAGTCCCAGCGCCCACGGCTCAGCTTCCCTGTGGCCGATGTCTACCCAGGGCTTGGTCCCACATCCCCGCTTCCGGCCTTTCTGTGCCACTGTGAGCTGGACATCATTCTTACGCATCACACACCGGAAGGAAATCAAATCACAGTCTTCTTTTGCTGCTGAGTCTGCATGGTCGCCTTCCCTGGCAGCTGACAGTCTCCAGTCCCTGCAAGAGGTTCCCTCCCCTTTTTTCTGCCTTTTCACAATGGGCAAGGTTTTGTAAATTCCTGTTTTTGCCTGGTATTTACCTGGAAGATTCGCAAGTTATTTCTGCTCTTAAGCTTCTGACACACACCTTTGCCACGGTAAGTCTGAAGCCAGTGTCCTCGGCCCCCACTCAGACGCCACTCGCTACTGGTCAGCTCGGGGCTGTGTGCTGGCTGCGAGCGTTCTGGCCTCTCCTCCTGTGTTGTCCACGGCAGCCGCAAGGCCTGTTCCCCATCTCTGTGCCCTGCAGACCTCCTGCATCTCCCAAGCTCACCGTCCATCCGCCTGGAGTGCACAGCCCAGGATCCATCTCGGTAGGAGCCTGGCCCCCGCAGACTGCAGGGCTGATCACCTGCGTTTCTAGGCCGACGGGGCTACCCCAGAGCGCCATCGCTGCCAGCGTGGGGTCGGGCTCTCAGCTGCCCCTCAGCGCGGTCACTGACAGCGTGGGGTTGGGCTCTCATCCCTCTCTGAAGGCGCTCCGTTTGCTCCCTTCCCCTTCAGCTTTGCTGTCCTGAGATTCCCATGATGCGTCCAGCTCTGGGGTGTAGAAGCCGCAGCCTCAGGCTTCTCGGCGTTCCGTGTGCTCTGTGAGCCGCAGGAGAGCCTGGCCTGAGTTTCTGCAGTGGCCGCCTGTCCATCCTGCTCTTTGTTTCTGAGACTCCAATCGCACGTGTGCATGCCCGGCTCCATCCTGAGCCTGCACCTCGCCATCAGCGCACGCGCCACACGCATCCCGAGCCTGCATCTCCGTCAGCGCACGCGCCACACGCATCCCGAGCCTGCGCCTCGCCGTCAGCGCACGCGCCACACGCATCCCGAGCCTGCGCCTCGCCGTCAGCGCACGCTCCGTCTTCAGCTGGAACACTACGCTGCGTCACCCGTCCGCCGGCTTCTTGTCTTAGTGACCGTGCTTCTTCGTTTCTGGAGGGTCTCTTTGGTTCTTTTTCAAACACAACCTTTCTGTTCTGACTCTTGATATAATCTTACAACCGTTTCCTTCTTTGATATGTTTCCGGTCCCATCACTTCGTGGCAAACAGTGGAAACAGTGACAGAGTTTATTTTTTGGGGCTCCAGAATCACTGCAGATGGCGACTGCAGCCATGAAATTAAAAGATGCTTGCTCCTTGGAAGAAAAGTATTAAAAAGCAAATACATTACTTTGCCAATAAAGGTCCGCTAGTCAAAGCTATGGTTTTTCCAGTGGTCACATATGGATGTGAGAGTTGAACCATAAAGAAAGCTGAGCGCTGAAGAATTGATGCTTTTGAACTGTGGTGTTGCAGAAGACCGCTGAGAGTCCCTTGGACTGCAAGGAGATGCAACCAGTCCATTCTAAAGGAGATCAGTCCTGAATATTCATTGGAAGGACTGATGCTGAAGCTCCAATACTTTGGCCACCTGATTCAAAGAACGGACTCACTGGAAGAGACCCTGATGCTGGGAAAGATTGAAGGCAGGAGGAGAAGGGGACGACGGAGGATGAGATGGTAGGATGGCATCACTGACTCAATGGACACGAGTTTGGGTAAACTCCGGGAGTCGGTGATGGACAGGGAGGCCTGGTGTGCTGCAGTCCATGGGGTCGCAGAGAGTCAGACACAACTGAGCAACTGAACTGACCAACTTTAACATATATTTGTTTTCTATTCTGTTTTGAGAATGAAAAGTGTTAATTTTCTCTCCAACTGAAATCCTTTTAAAATCTGAAATCTATTCTTCAAAAAGCCAATTAGAAGAAAGTGTATAATACCAGAAATAAACAGAAAGACCTGGTTTCATCTGGTTAAAAAAAGTAACTGATCTCTACTTCTAAGTAAAAAAGTCAAATCAATGTTAGAAACTTAGACATCACTCAGATAAACTAAGTGATTCAATGGAAAACCTTTAATTAAGATTCACTCAAGAAGTGACAAGAAGCCCTGACCTGAGAAGCGTGTGGCCGTTTTACTGAACAGAACAGCTGCCTTTCTATCCTCTGCCTTTTATTCTAAGGAAGGAACACCACAGACACGGGATTGGCTAAGGGCTCCAGAATCTCTTTTACTCCCTGATTCTATAGTAATTCACCCAGACTGCCACACACTGCAAGCGAAACAGGGTATCTTTTTTTTAAAATACAAAAGAAAGCTGCCAGTCTATCCTGGATGGGAGTGATGCATTCCCTCTGCAGGAGGCAGGACTGAAACCCCACGATGCCCTTTGGTGGTGCCACCAGCAGGGGTCGCTGGACAGCTGGCCCCCTCCTGGCAGCTCCTCCCAACACAACCTCCAGGGTCTCTCTTCACAGAGTCCCTGGGATGGGGCATGGCGGGAGGGCCATGAGGGCCTAAGGCCATGTCTCCCTCTCTCCTTCGGCTTGGCCTCACGCTCCTCTCCTGACCTCACTGCACTGCGACACGCCCTCGGCCCTTCTCCGTGAGGCCGGCGCTGACCTTCGGCTCAGCAGCCCCAGCCTCAGCCCTCAGCCTGCTCAGGCCCTCGGCCGCCATCAGGCTGTGTGGCCGCTTACTCACCGTGTCTTGTGCCCGCTGCCTGCCTTCCACTCCCCCTAAATGTAAGCCCCGTAGCGCAGAGACTGTGGTCTGGGTTCTCACTGATGAGCGCTCGGTAAATATCTGCTAAGCAGATGAATGCCAGAGAAGGAAAACCTATGAAGAAAAGCGTGGAGCATGTCTCAGACAGCAACGCTTGGGGATCCGCACACCAGCCCTGACGGGGCAGGCCGCACAGTCTACCAAACGCAGCCGCTCATGTCTGAAAGGAAAAGCCCTTTCCCGGTGACCAACCTTTCAAAGCTTTCCTGAGTTCTAGCACTGAAATCTGACTGGCCAGGACTCTGAATGCAGCCCGGAGCAAGGGCATGGAATCCACAAGACCAGTGCATCCTCACTCCAGCAAACACAGCTGACCACCCGGGCCCACCCGGAGCACAAAGAGCAGACAGCTCAGGGACCATCCTGCCGCCTCACACGCGAATGGCTTCTGACCCACAGGTGTGGTCCCGTGGCTCACCTGGGCTTTGATGCTAAATGTGATGTGTATGCTGGGACTCTGCATGTGAGTCACTTCTCACCATCACAGCAATTTACAAGAAAACGACTTATCTGCCGCAGGAGAACAAAGTTCTATAAGAGCTCTTTACCCATAAAAATCCTGAGTCCATAGTTATCATACGGCTGGTGTGCTTCCTTAAGTAAGATGTTTTGGAAAGTAAGTACTAGAAATGTTCTTTTCTGCTGACTAATAAAGGAAGTAAAAAAGTTTGGAAAGTGCGTATTAGCCCACGACGGGGACAGCGTCAGCCTGAAACGTCACACAGGCATGGGGCTCGGCTTCTCAACCGCTCCACATTTCACTCATTGTGTTCCACATCAGAATCTGCTGCCATGCAACCCCAATCCCTGAAGTGGGGGCTCTTCTCTGGAAGGATTCCAGTGTCCTTTCTGCTTCTGACCCACCCCCCAACCCCAACCAGGGGGGTGTCCACCAGGGAGGGCTTTTCAGAAGGTAAACACTTTCCAGGCCAGTTTCCAAAGGAGGAAGATTAAGTTTTAACAAATAATACTATAACTAATAAAATTAAGGAGAGACATTACTTTGTCAATAAAGGTCCGTCTGGTCAAGGCTATGGTTTTTCCAGTGGTCATGTATGGATGAGAGAGTTGGACTATAAAGAAAGCTGAGCGCCGAAGAAGTGATGCTTTTGAACTGTGGTGTTGGAGAAGACTCTTGAGAGTCCATTGGACTGCAAGGAGATCCAACCAGTCCATCCTAAAGGAGATCAGTCCTGAATATTCATTGGAAGGACTGATGTTGAACCTGAAACTCCAATACTTTGGCCACCTGATGTGAAGAGATGACTTATTTGAAAAGACCCTGATGCTGGGAAAGATTGAGGGCAGGAGGAGAAGGGGACAACAGAGGATGAGATGGTTGGATGGCATCACTGACTCAATGGACATGAGTCTGAGTAAACTCCAGGAGTTGGTGATGGACAGGGAGGCCTGGCGTGCTGCAGTCCATGGGGTTGCAAAGAGTCGGACACGACTGAGTGACTGAACTGAATAAAATTAAATAACGGGAACCAAATGTGAATTATAAGACGTGTGAAAATGAGTGTATTTTTTTTTTTAATATTTACTTTTGGCTGTGTCGGGTCCTAACTGTGGCCCGCAGCTGTCTTTGCGGCACAGGCCTCTCTCTAGTTGGGGTGTGTAGGCTCACTGGTTGTGGCCCGTGGGCTTAGTTGATCCTGAGCATGTGGGATTTTAGTTACCCGACCAGGGATCGAACCTGTGTCCCCTGTACTGGAAGATGGATGCTTAATCCACTGAGCCACCAGGGAAGTCCCTGAAAATGAGTATTTTGATTTACTGTTCTCTTCTGGGAATGTGAGAGAATCACACACAAAATTGGGTAGAATACGTGCAAAACGATTCCTCTTTTAAATTCAAACCAAGTCTTTCCAATCAGTTTCTTAATCTGGCACATTGTTAACTGAAATACAGGGCTCATCACAGAGACTGGCAGGCTTCCCTGAAAGTCGGAAATGGGGGAATGTCCGATATCTTGTAGCAATATACAGAAATACTTAGGGGGGAAAGATTTAGAAGCAGAGAACACATTAAAACAAACAACTTCAAATACCGCTACCGAAAAGCCAGCAAGACGGAAAAACTTTAAAGAGGTCAAGAGGGCAGTCAGCGTCTAGGAGCTAAACTATTGTACATAATTTATAGCTGAGGACTGGAAACGATCTAGGCTTTCAGGGCATCGGGTAAATAACTCCTTCCCATAGAAGAGAAGGCTCTGCAGTAACAAGAGTCTGTTCCTTCTAAAGTTCTTCTAAATATATCTCTTACAAATGCTTCTTTTTAAAAAGGGGGAGCAAGAACCAGCTGCGCAGCTGACATTCTCTCTTCAAACTGAATACCAAGACTACAGAGAAACACCCCGTAGGTCAAACTAGCAGGCCAGCGGGATCCCCGGCCCCGTCCTCCTGCGCGTGGCCACACGGCTCGCGGGTGGAGAGCCCGCCACCCCTTTAAGGCCGGGTCACAGACCACAGACTCGCCCCCGTTACGTAAGAACCCCTCTCGGACGGGGTCACCTGGGCCAGTCAGGGTGCCGCAGACGCACCGTGCACGCGAGACGCACGCCTGTCCCCCCCGCCGGGCCAGCATTCCTGGGGAATGACCCACAGGCCAGACGGGAGAGCCGCAGGCCGAGGCGCCCGGCCCCCGGTCCTGCGGTGCTCTGGGCCCTCCTCGCCGGCCCGCATTACCTCCGGACCCCAAGGGAGCGCCCCGGGGCCCCCGCCATCCGCGCAGGCACGGACAAGGGCTCAGCTGGCCGGAATGCAGACAGCAAGGCCCTCGGGGTGCGACGAGTCCCCGCGCGCTTCCCGGGTCGGAGCTACCCGGATTCAGCGAGACTCGGGCGGCGCGGCCGGGCCCCCGCCCTCCCCACATGCCCCGCAGGCGCCTCCGCGCCGGGCCGCACTCACTGTTGTACTGCACCCCCTTGGCGAAGCGCCTCTGCAGCGCCTGGTTCATGGACTGCAGCCCGGCCGGGATGTTCCTGTCGCGGCCCGGCGCCTGCTCCGACCCCACCAGCTTCTTGAGCGCGGAGAACATCTTCCTGCTCCCACGTCCGAGCCCGGTACGGCCCGCGAGCTCAGCGGCGGCGGCGGCGCGGCGGTAGTCGCACCATGCCCCGGGTTCCGGCGGGCGAACGCCGGCCTGCAGGGCAGCTCGGGGGCTCAGCTGCGGAGGCTCCGCTCCGGCCCCCACGGCCCCCGGCGCGGCCGCTCTGTGCTCGTCAGCGCCGCCATCTTGGCGCCGGCTCAGCGGGGCGCAGAGCTACGGGGCGCCGCGAGGGCCACGGGAGTGCGGCGCGCGTGCGCATAGCGCTGCGGGCGTGGGGCGTGCAGCTACGGGGCGCCGCGAGGGCCACGGGAGTGCGGCGCGCGAGGTGCGCGGCTACCGGGCGCCGCGAGGGTCATCGGAGTACGGCTCGCGAGGTGCGGATGCGCAGAATGCCGCAGGCGCGGGGCGCAGGGCGCGAGGCGCAAGGGTACCGAGCACCGCGAGGGTCACGGGAGAGCGGCGCGGTGCAGGCAAAGGGCCTCGGACTCAGCAGTCCCGCCTTACGAGTTTGTCCCCCGGATTTCAGCTCAGTCCGGATCCCCGTCCGCGCCCCCGCCTGGACCCTCCTGCTCACCCTCGCCCCTGAACCCCAGGACCCAGATCCACACCGAGCACCCCACTTCCCTGCAGACTTCCCCACGTGATGCCTCGCATCCGCGTCCCCTCGGCGCCCCGAAGTCCTGGAAAAATGTTTATTTGTGTAAGCAATGCAAGCGTGGGGGCGGGGTGGGGGGCAGGGCGGCCTCCTCCTCCTCCTCCGGTCACTTCTTCTTCTTCTTGGCCACTTTGAGTTTCTCCTCGATCAGCCGCTGACCTTGCCTCTTGATCTCGGCCCGCGAGGGCACGTAACTGTGGTCCACGTCGGCGAACTGGAAGGTCTCTGCAAGGAAGGAGGGGGAGGGCAGCTGCGCCCGCAGCCCCTCTGCCCCACCTGCGTCCCCAGATCCTGGGCTGTCCTCTGGCGCCCTTTCACGGCAGGGCCCGTTGTACCAACGACGTGTATTTCTTACTGTCTGGCGTCTGGGGTCTCGCACACCCGGGGAGAGAGACAGCCGAGAGTTCACCCAGTCCTTCCAGAGCCCACGCTCGACCGCTAATATCTACCCTATACGCCAAGCCTGAATCCCTCAGGGACAGGTGCCAGACAAGAGGGGGACAGCCCCGAGGCCCCACACGCGCCAGAATTATTAGAATGGGAGGGTCTTAAGCTGTGCGCCCTGCACTTCCCACACAGACCCCCATAGGGGCCCTGGCCTAGGCACCCCCTGCCTGCCTACTGGCGCTGGTGCCTTCCCATCGCCTCCATCAGTTAAAGTCCCGTGGGTACAGCTGACGCGGCCTCCCATTGCTTTAGCCCCCACTGTCCCTCCAGGCCACCCTGGTCAGATGCAGCAAGCGCCACCCCTAGCCCCTGCCTCTGCACAGCTCAGGCCGGCCGCCTGCCCCCGCCTCCCCTCCAGCTGCTGGGCCTCCTGTACCTATGACATCCTCCTCCGTCTCCTCAAAGCTGATCCTGGTGTTCTGCTTCTCCCTCAGGGTGGAGGACTCCAACACATCCCTCACCTTGGTGCTGACCTGCAGGGCACGGGGCCGGTGAGCCTTGGGGCAGGTGGGGCGTGCAGGCACCCCTGGCCCAGGGCTACCTCCTCCGTTTCGGCCAGCATCTGCACTCGGTCGGCCAGGTACAGCAGCCTGCCCTCGCAGTACGCCAGCTTGCTGTACATGTCCAGGGTGGTCGAGGGCACTGCTTCCTTCTGTAGCGGGGAGGAACCAGTTGTCTCGCCCTGGCCCCTCCCAGGGACCCTCTGTGCTGGGGGCTCCTCCCGGCTCCGCTGGTACCTGGCCTGTGGGTAGGGGAATGCCAATCAGGCGGATGTAGAGGTTGTCGATGCCGGTCTGGATGGTCAGCAGCAGCTTCTGACTCTTGGTCATCTTGCTGTGAGCCAGCTGCAGCCGCTCTTCCTCCTCCTTCAGCATATCGTTCATTTTCTTCTCAACAGACTTAAAGCTGTTGAGGATGAGGGTGGGAGGTGGCGGACCGAGGGCATGGCAGCGGGGTCCTGAGCGAGTGTTGTGCTAATTCCGGCTCAAGAACTAAGACATGGGCGCGGGGAGTGCCCTTGCCAGGCCCTGAGGCAGCGGGTCTGCTCAGCTCCAAGCCTGGCAGTCAGTGCAGAGAGAGGCGGGACCCCCCATGTACCTGACGGAGCTGGGCGTCAGTGCAGAGAGAGGCGGGACCCCCCACGTACCTGACGGAGCTGGGCGTCTGGCGGAACTTGAGCGTGGCCTCCTCTATCTCCAGCTTCTTCATCAAGGCTTCCAGCTGCGCCCGCCTCTCCTCACAGTCCTCCATCTGCAGCTCCAGGTCCTCCTCCGTGCCCTTCTGAGCCAGGAACCGTCCAGCAATGTCCTGGCAGGGCCAGTGGGGCAAGCAGCAGCTGTGAGCCAGGGGGCAGCTGGTTCTTCTGGCTCCCGGTGGTCAGTAATGTCAACCACGTGATGTGTTGAAGGCCTGTGAGGCCCTCGGTGTGTGTTCTTGCATGCCACCCCTCACGACAGGCAGAGCGGGCAGACGACCCCAATGAAGAGCTGGAGAGACCACCGCCAAGACCGAGTGGCTCTGAGTCGCTTGTCCAAGGGTGGACAAGCTTATGTCAGGACCATGGACAGGAGCTCAAGGTTTACTAATAATAATCCCAGAGCGGATTAAAGTAAAAGGGGGGTTAGGTGGAGAGGCAGCTGCTGTTGGTTTGGGAAGGGGAAGGAGTCGGAGGTGGAGGCCACCCCCTCAGGGTCTAATCCTCAAGTTCCCGTGGGCTCTGTGCGATCCTGGACCACAGCTCAGGCTTGCTGGCTGTGGCCCAGGGGCCGTCCACTTTGATCTGCGGGCTGCTGCCCTGTGTCTCCATTCACGTGAAGATGTCTGCAGAGCCTGGCCGGGCTCAGCTGGGCCTTGGGCTGGGGATGGGCCCTTCCCCCTGCCCCTCTGCCCACATCCAGGAGTCAGTGAGTAGTACCCAGAGGTGGGAGCACTGCACGGCAGTCTTGACCTTCTCCACCAGAGCAGTCACATTCGTTTGGTATTCAACGTCAGCCTTGGAGGCCTCTCTCTTCCTCACTGGGCGCAGCAGAGGGGAAGGACGGCCAGCATGCAGGGAGGGCGTGGGAGCTCTGTGCGGGCCATCAGATGCCCCCCATGTCCTCAGGGGAGGCCACCCAAGAGCTGGGTAGCCTTCAGAGTTGCCTGTATCTTAACTGGCTCCCTCCTCAGCCAGCCCTCGAGCGGCTCCATCCAGAGCAGGACCAGAAGCGGCTGGCGTAGCGGGGCTTAGTGGAGCTTCTCAGAGGGGCTTGGGTTCCAGGGGGGCATTGCTGAGTGCATTTTACAGCTGAGAGGCGGGGTGCGGGGGTGGGGTTAGCCACACCTGGCCGAGAGCCCAGAGCCAGTAGCAGCACCCTGAAGCCAGTGCTGTGGCAATTGGTGTGTGCCTGTGCAGGGCCCGCCAGGGAGGGCTCGGGGTTCATCGGTCTCCCTCACCCTGGCCACTGCAGGTGACACCCAGCCTCATGGTGACCAACCTCTCTGGACCTTGGCTGGGGCAGTGGGAGCTGAGCGCTTACCTTTCAGAGTTTCTGGACCCATCAGGTTGGAGGGGAAGTCCAAGTCCCGCCGGCCCTGGAGAGAGGGAGGAGGAGGTGTGGTGAGGGGCATCCTCTGCGGGGCTGAGGAGCGCTGGGCATCCCAAAGGGCAGTGCCCAGACGAGCCAGCTCACCCGGCGGTACTTCTCGCTCGTCTCCTTGGTGTGGATCTTGTCGATCAGCTTCTTCTGCTGGTTCAGCCGGTTCTCTCGTGCCCGGCGCTCCTCGATGAAGGTGGCCTCCCCTTGCCTCATGTTCATCTGGGGACACGGGGAAGGGGCGGGGGTCTGTCCCACTAAGGCCATGTGGGGTGCTAAGCCAGTGTCTTCCTGATCTGGGATGCTGCACCTGTGTCCCCTCTCCTGGCCTCTGAGCCCTCCCTTGTATTACACTTCTCTCTGCCACCTCTGCCAGCTCCCCTTCAGGTCAGTTCAGTCCTCAGTCGTGTCTGACTCTCTGTGACTCCATGGACTGCAGCACGCCAGGCCTTCCTGTTCATCATCAACTCCCAGAGCTTGCTCAAACTCATGTCCACTGAGTTGGTGATGCCATCCAGCCATCTCATCTGTCAGCCCCTTCTCCTGCCTTCAGTCTTTCCTAGCATCAGGGTCTTTTCCAGTGAGTCGGTTCTTTGCATCAGGTGGCCAAAGTATCAGAGCTTCAGCCTCAGCATCAGTCCTTCCAATGAATATTCAGGATTGATTTCCTTTAGGATTGATTGGTGTGATTTTCTCGCAGTCCAGGGGACTCTCAAGAGTCTTCTCCAACACCACAGTTCATAAGCATCAATTCTTTGGCACTCAGCTTTCTTTATAGTCCAACTCTCACATCCATACATGACTACTGGAAAAACCATAGCTTTGACCAGATGGACCTTTGGCTCACATCCTTCTGCTCTGCCATCTTGTAGACCTTGCCAGCTCCCCTTAGAACTCACTAAAGTGGATTCCATGTGTCTAAACAAAAGCTCATCATCTTTCCCCAAACCACCTCTCTCCCAGCACATCCGGCTTTGGTGGCTAAATCTACTGTCCTTCCGTCCCCGCCTGCTCACACGTCCCGGACCCTGCGTTCTCCCTTGACCTGCACATCTAACACCCTACCCCTCATCAGGGTGACTTCTTAAAGGCCTCGAGTTCATCTCCACTATGTGGAGCCTCGCCCATGTGACTAGCATCTCGACCCTGGTCCTCTGATCTCTGCAGTCAGAGCGTACCCGTTTGGGAACATGAATCTGATCCTTTGTCCCCTCCATCTCCTCTCAGGGCTCCAGGTTCCCCGGGGGCCACATGCTGCCCCACATGGGGGCTCCAGCCCCCATGGCTCCTTTTGGCCCTGTTAGACCCCAAGACTGTGTTGCCCAATCTCCACCCCCAGAACCCACTTGTGCACTGCCCCCCTGATCAGGTCCGCACCCCAGGGTGGCCCTGCTTCATGAAGAGGGGTACACAGGCTTTTCAGGGGCCTCAGCACAGACGGGGTGAAGGGGTGCCACCTGCCCTGGCCAGGCCAAATCTCTGTCTCCTCCGTCTACTTCCTGGATTCTGTGTCTGGTGGGACCCTGTCTGCCCAGACTCATGGGGGATGAGGAGAGCTGGCTGGCAGGGCAGCCACTGGACTCCTCCAGTGATGGCAAGGTGTGGGCAGGGGTGTCCAGGTGGGCCCTGGGCCAGACAGGTTTGCAAGACAGCCCTGCAGGGCCCCAGCCTGGGAGCTCACCTTGACCTCATCTGTAATCATCATGGCATCCTGGGACATGACTGTCATGTCCGACAGCTCCAAGCAGTAGTTGGTCACGAGATTCTGCAGCTTGTCCAGCTCTGTGGGGTATCCTGCCAGCTTCTGCAGCACAAGGGCAAGGGCAGGGGGGCAGAACACCTGATGGCCCAGGAGCTGTGGGCCCGTCCCAGGTTGGCTCCCCTGGCCCCTTCCTGATTCTCCTCTGTCCCCCAGAGTGGACCATGCCTGCTCTCCACTCCTCACCCCAGACTGTGTGAGCCCAGAGGACAAGTAGAGCCTGGCCTTTGGCCCCAGCAAGGCCCAAAGCAGGTTAAAGGAAAGTTTTGAGAGGGAAAACGGCCTCCTGCTGGGGGACTTCTCCCTGCCCAGGGCTAGAACCCAGAGACACTTCGTAAGAAGTTGTGATGGGGAGTCCGACTACCTGAGAGGTGCCCCTGGAGCCCCGGGAGGCTGACTGCTCTCTGAAGTGAAGTAGATGGTGTGGGGTCAGACGCGGGACTCAGGGCCAAGGCTAACCTGACCAGCTAGCGTGGGACCGTAGGAAAGCCACTTAACCTGAGTGTCCCCGTGTGTAACAGGTAATAATGGCTCTTTCAAGGGGTTGCTCTCAGGATGGATTGAGATGGTAGAATGATGTATTATTTAACACAGGGTCAGGTTCACAAATGTCCAAGACACCTTAGCTGTTAGTATTTTGTTGTTGATAACTATTATGTAGACTCTCTACTGTTTTTAAAAATTTATTTTTAAAGAATATATAGTATCTTTAATGTCTACTTTTTTGGGGGGAAGGGGTGTGCCACGTGGCATGTGGGATGTTAGTTCCCTGGCCAGGAATCGAACATGTGCCCCTGCATTGGGAGCACAGAGTCTTAACCTCTGGACTCCCAGAAAGTTGTTCTTTTATTTTAATGGGCGTGGGGACTACCCTGGCGGTCCAGCGGTTGAGACTCCAGGCTTCCTCTGGAGGAGGCACCAGTTTGATCCCTAGTCCAGGAACTAAGAATGCAAATGCTGTGCCATGCAACCAAGAAAAAATTCAGGTGGCCACAGGAGGTATTGTTTTAATGCATATGTTCTAAAAATGCAAGAAGGGACCGCTGTGAGGATAGAATGCATCCAGATGAGAGAGGGGCCCTATCCTCCTTCCATCTTCTGGCCGTCTGGCCTGTGGCAGGTGCCTGGGCTCTGCTCTGTGGGGGCCTGGGGGGGCCTCCAGTGAAGGGGGCTTGCCTCTTAGGAGGGCTCAAGGCCCCTGGGGCTTCCCTGTCTCCTCGGCAGGGAGCCTGGGGGCTGGCTTGGAAGAAGTGGGCAGCAAGCCCAGGCTGCTGGCCTGTGCAGAGGCAGCTAGCCCTGGATGATGTGAGGGGACTTCCTGAGGGTGCTGGATTCGTCTCTTGCCCCTGTGTGTGAGGGTGCCCTGCCCTAGAGGACCCCGCCCCCACGGAGATCCCAGTCCTGCACACGGCCTGGGGCCTGAGAGTCCCGCCCTTCAAGCGCGGTTAGGTTCCCTGGAACCAAGATGCGGCGGCAGGTGTTGGGATGCGGGGTGAGGGGGCTCACCTTTTTCAGGTGGTCCAGCAGGTCCATGTACAGGAAGTGGATATTTTGGCTTGTGGTGATCTTGATCGTCGTCTTTTCTATGTTGTTCTCCAGCTGACGGATGACCTGGGGTTGGGGGGTGGAGGGCACATTGAGAGTGCCTTGGGGACAGGCCACCTGGGAGCCCAGAGATTCACGGGGGCGGGGCTGGCCTCTCTTCCTAGGGGCGGGGTCTCACTTAGCCCCGTCCCACGCAGCCCCGCGCCGGCCGGCACATGAGCCCCGCCTCCCCAGGGCCCGCCCCCTGCTCAGCCCCGCTCCTCGGCCGCACCTGCTGCAGGCGCAGTTCTTCCTTGGTGGCGTCCGGCTGGCTCTTCAGGCCGGCCAGCTCCAGCTGCATACTCTCCAGCTTCCGCCCGCGCCGCCGCACCAAGTGGATCAGCACGTTGTGCACGTTCACGCGGTCGAAAACATACTTGCGCAGCTTCTCCCGCGCCACCTGCGCCGGGGAGGGCACGGCCCGCGAGTGGGTGCGCGGGGGGTCACGGAGCACGTGGGAGCTCCGCAGGGACCCTGGGGCTGGGCGCTCGCTCTGCTCCCCACCGGCTCCACCTCCTAGAGTAGTTGGGGGGCACCGGCTGGGCGGGGCGGAGGGGCCGTCCCGCTGCCTACCTCCATGGTGCAGCGGCTGTTGGCCAGCCTCATGGGCACGTCCTTCCCACAGGCCCTGGAGATGGCCCACTGGTCGTACTGCGGAGCGGTGGCGGTGAGCTGGGGGCCCATCCCCTCTGCGTTCACCCGGCCGCAGGCCCCTCCAGGCCCTCTCCCCAGGCCCCTTCTGAGTAGCAAGACCCCAGCTCCTGGGGCCGCAAGGGGCAGAGCGCTGCAGGCCCCATCAGGTCATCCCCTCTCGGATGTGATGGGGTCCAGAGAGGGGGGTTCCCGTGTTTCCTCAGTGGCTGCCGTAGGGGGTAGCCCCAGAAAGGGCCCCGAGTTGGGTCCTAGCCCCACCCCCTAAGGTGGGTGGTGGGGTCAGCGTGGGGAAAGCAGGGGCCAGCTGTCCACTTGTTTGGGGGTAGAGGCTATTACAGCGCGCACCCCCCCCACCCCCCCACCCCGTCCCCAGCCATCAGGCAGCAGGAAGGGCCCCGAGTCCACCTTCTTGGCCAAAGCCCACTCCTGGGACCTGCGGCGGATGTTGCTGCGCAGGAGAGCCAGCGTGGCCTTGTTCTTGACTGTCTTCTCCTTCACGGACTGGATCTGCAGCGCCCGACATTGCTCTGTGGGTGGGGGAGGGGCAGGGCAGTGGGATGTGGGCCAAGGGCTGGGCCTGGATTCCTGGTGGCCGAGGCTCTGGGCCGGGGAGGCCCGGAGTGGGGTCATGAGTTTGCTGTCTCTAAGCCCATGCAGCTTCCTTCCAGCCTGCATGGGGGCCCACTTCGCTGTCCAGCGGTGCTCAGCGTTCAGGGGACAGTGTTGCTGGGTGGTGGGGTGGGTGGGGCAGGTGGAAGCCAGGATGGGCAGGCCTGTCATCACTCCCAGACGCTCCTGTCCCCTCTGGCTTTGGGCCCACTATACTCACAAATCTCTTTGAAGCCCCCAGCTTCTCCAGCCCCTCCCCATGGCAGACCCTTCCCATCCATCCTTCCAGCTCTGCTTGTGGGTGAGCAGTGGCCTGGCCCCTAGCCAGTTTGCCCTGGGCTGTCTCTGTGTTAGGACCAACAGTCCTGCACCTGGAGCCCCGAGTCACCCGGTGGCAGGCGTACCCTGGAGCCGAGTGATGGTCTTCAGCTCCTGGATCTGCTCCTCCATCTCTGCCTCATTGCGGATCTTCATGGCGGCCCTGGGGGTCCTCCAGGACCCCTCCGCACCTCCCGCCCTCTCTGTGCTGAGCCTGCTCCGCAGAACCTGTTTAGATTGTCCCTGGAATCCTGGCCCATTGTGACAGGGACCGAGGTTCTCAATGCCCAGGGAACCCAGGAATTCCCGGCCCTCCCTGGTGACCCCACCCTCTGCCCCCAGCCAGCCTGAGTTGTTCCCCCAGACGAGTCTCCCTGCTGCTCTCTGCCCAGGAGTGCTGCCCTGGTCAGTGTCGCTGTCTTCTGCAGGGTGACTTGTGGTGGCTTCACACTGCACCCTCCCCGTCCTCCCCACACCCCTAAGGTCCTCCATGGAGCCTCGAAAAACCGCCAACTTCTCACTGCCTACAGGGTCTCCATTCCCTCACCCCACCCCAAGTTCAAACCACACCCTGGGGACCCGGCTTGTGAGACTCCAACCTCAGTCCTCACTACCCCATATCTCTCAGTAACCTTCCCTGCTCGACCTCCACTTCCCTGGCGAAGTCCTGGATCTGGCTTTAGCTCTCACTTACTCCAGAAATAAATTTGGCCTCCCGGGTGGCTCAGACAGTAAAGAATCCGCCTGCAACGCGGGAGACCTCGGTTCGATCCCTGGGTGGGGATGATCCCCTGGAGGAGGGCATGGCAACCCACTCCAGTATTCTTGCCTGGAGAATCCCCATGGACAGAGGAGCCTGGTGGGCTACAGTCCATGGGGTCGAAAAGAGTTGGACACAACTGAGTGAGTTTCAACAACCTCAACTGACTACAGGAGGGGCCAGTGTCCTCCCTCTGCACCCTAGTCCAAGCCTGCCTGACAGCCACGTGGCTCAAGCCTGGGGTTCCAGGGGGTGCGCACCAGCTGGGGTACTTTTCCCAACCTGCATGAGTTTGCCAGGGCTGCGGAAACAGAGCACCACAGACCCGGCAGCTAAAACAGGAATTTACTGTCGTGCAACCTGGAGGCTGGCGGTCTGAGATCAAGGGCTGGCTTCTGCTGAGGCCTCTCCCCCAGGCTGGCAGATGCCGCATTCCTGCTGTGTCCTCATGGGGTCCTTACCCTGGACTCTCTGGGTCCTAATCTGCTCTGATAAGCACACCAGTCTGACGGGATGAGGGCCCACCCCCATTTAATTAATTTAGTTACCCCTTTAAAGAAGGCTGAGCACCAAAGAAAGCTTTCGAACTGTGGTGCTGGAGAAAACTCTTGAGAGTCCCTTGGACTGCAAGGAGATCAAACCCGTCAAGCCTAAAGGAAATCAACCCTGAATATTCACTGGAAGGACCGATGCTGAAGCTGAAGCTCCAATACCTGGGCAACCTGATGCAAAGAGCTGACTCATTAGAAAAGACCCTGATGCTGGGAAAGGTTGAGGGCAAGAGGAAAAGGGGGTGACAGAGGATGAGATGGGTGGATGGCATCACCAACTCATTGAACATGAGTTTGAGCAAACTGGGAGACGGTGAAGGACAGGGAGGCTTGGTGTGCTACAGTCCATGGTGTCGCAGAGTCGGACATGACTGAGCGACTGAACAACAACAACCCCTCCAAAGGCCCTGTCTCTAGATGCAGTCACATCCTGAGGTCCTGGGGGTCAGGGCCGCACACTGTGAACTTGGGGGAGACAATTCAGCCACGACAATGGCCTTCACCCATGTGCTGTTACAGTGTGCATCTTTTTCTGCGACCACTCACACAGACCCTTTTCCTTTCTGCTCACTCTAGGTTTTCAGTCCCATCTGAAACTCCAAGTTCATCCTCTGCCCTCCCTCAGAGCCCAGGTCTTACCCTCAGGAAGGACCTGCCGTGGGCACGGTCTACTCCTTTGCTGCCCCTCTTCTCCCAGGTGTGATGCAGAGCCTGTCCCCTGATACTGGCTCTCCTCTCTTCAGACAGAGATCATGGGGACACGTGGCTGCCTGGAGCAAGGCCACCGTCCTAGGTGCCTTTGCACCAGGCGTCCCTCCTGACTTAGTTCTAGCCAATGGAGTGAATGCAGGAGTGGTGAGTGAATCACTCTCCTCCCTCCCTTTCTCCTTTCTTTTCACAGGGGTGAAGACATGATGGCTGGAGCTGGTACAGCTGCCTGGCACCATGAGGAAGATTTGGAATGGGGGCCCTTACAGCATAGAGCACAGTAAAAGGAGCCTGGGTTCCTGACTCCCTGTTGGCCCCAGGCCACCCACTTGGACTTCTACATGAAAGAAAATGCAAACTCTAGCTGACTTACGCCACAGTTACCATCTTGCCTTCCTACACACAGATTCCTTGGTGCACATAAGTGTGCAATAGATGTTCTTTTGAGTGAGGGCCAGGCCAGCAGGGCGGGGCTGGGCCTGGAGCAGCGAGGCCCTGGGAGGTGCACCTTCAGTGTTCTGGAGGAGCCTGATGGAAATGACGACGGCTCTGCCCAGGTTTCGGGTCATGTCTTCCGCTCCCTCTCCCTCTGTGGGCCGTGGCTGAGCTGGAGAGTCCTGCCCCCTCAGGAGCCTTCCTCCATGTGGACAGAGCTCCAGTCAGCTGGCTCTGGTCCCCTGCACCCCTCACTTCCTCCTCCCCCAGAGAGAAGTGACTTAATCTGATAGGTGGGCTGGAATGGTAGGTGGGTGGGAGTGGTCACTTCCGGCCCTCCTCTCCTGAAAGCAGGTGCTGTTCGGCTGCACACATCTGCTCTGTGCCTCCCCCGACCCCCAGCCCACGTGGAGAGCACGTGGGGCCCGCCAGATGTCTAATTCTGGGGTTCAGATTCAGAACTGCCCTGGTGCCTCCTCCCCTCAGCGGTGTGGTTCCAAGGAGACGTTTCTCTCATCTTCCTGCTGCTGCGACATGTTCCCTGACTGCTTTAGAACTTAGGTGGGAAATAGGACAAGGTGTTTATTAGTTCCGCAGCCCCCAGGGGAACTGTCATCTGTGACTGGGGTGGGTGGGGGATGCAGGGGCCAGAAAGGGAGTGTCAGCAGCGGAGTGCAGAAGCCCCCTCCCTGCTCCAGGGCTGTCCCCAAAGGTGCATGAGGCATGCTGGTCCTCTCCAGCGCTGTGTCCACCTGCAGGACAGCCATCGCAGAAACGGAGTCTCCTGGCTTGAGCTCCTGGGCAGCCAGGCTGGGCAGGAGCAGTCTGCACAGGTTCAACAGACCTGGTCATGCCTGTGTGCGGGGGCCACGGGTGTGGGGAGGGCCAACCTGGGGTGCAGAGGTGCCGAGGGCTGTGTTCTAGAATTGTCTGGCCCCAGGTCTTCTGTGCCCTGGCTGGAGCTCTCCTAGCTGCGCCGATCTATAGGAGGCAGAGAAGACAGCTAGAACCACACCCCAAAGCTGTTCCCAGTCCCTGTGCCCATTTTCTGGAGGCAAAAACTGAGGCTTGGAACAGGAAGGGTGCAGGCAGTGGAGGCCAGACCTGAGATCAGCCAGCCTGGTGTCCGATGCAGGGCCTTTCCATCCAGCCGCTCATCTTGGGGTGTCTGCCTTCCTCCCTCTGCACTCACTCCCCCCGGGCCACTCACCCCCTCCTGCGTCTTCCTCCTGCATGCGGGCCCTCTCCTTCCCGCCCTGCCCCTCGTGTGCATGTCGAGGGGACAGGCCTGTGCAGCCTACACCTTGGACCCGGGCTTGCTGCCTCCAATTCTGGGCACTGCAGCCTTGGTTCTGCGTCCTGCTGCCCTGGGGGCTCTCACCTGTGCCCATGTCTTTGGGGAGCTGCCCTGTCTCCAGGAAGAGCCAGAGGTTGCTGCATTTCTGCGACTCCACTCGGGTCACCCAGTAGCTGGCCACTGAGCCTGCGACTGGGGAGCAGGGGGCAGGGGTCAGGGGGATGGGCATGCCCAGAACCACAGCCACCCACCCCCAGTGGGAACCCACTTCTGCTGAAGAGCCAGCGGCAACTGAGGTGCACCTCAGGGGTCCCAGGCTGGAGTACCCACCCACAGCCAGCAGCACCTTCCACTGAAAGGGGTATGGAAGCTTCCTTTGAACCAGCATCTGCAGGCCGAAGGTTGCACCGGTGCCTGCCAAGAGCCACGGTCCCCATCAGCCAGCTTGTCCTCGGGGCCGGCCAGGGGACCACCGCGGCAGAGCCCGCGTGCCCACAGCACCTTCCAGGCTCCCAGCACTGCGGGCTGGTGAGCTGGCGCCACTTGCTGGGGAGTCAGGGTGCGACCTCCTCACACCCGGCACCCAGCCTACCTGTGACAAAGGTGGAAACGCCCTTCACGAAAGCGTTCGACTGGCAAGCCGCGTACTCGCCTAGTCCCTGGGAGGGGGAAGGGGTTGAAGGCTCAGTTCCCTGCCCCTCCGGTCCCTCCCTAGGGCGCACTCCGGACCCGGGGGAGGGGACCACTCATCGTGAGGCCCTGGGGGCCCAGCCACACCCCGCCTGCCCCCCTGCCCACCCAGGCAGGAGGCCTCCATTGCCACCGCAAAAGGGTCCCACACCTCTGTCCCTCTTCGCTTCCCTGATGAGGGTACTCCCACCAAGGCCCCCGCCCCGCTCAGGTCAGCTTCTGAGGTCGGGGCCCGCGTCCAGGCCGGCCTTCTCACCGGGTGCTTGCTGGCCACGGCGTCGTCCACCCGGGACAGGCCCAAGTTCACCATGGCTGGCGCGGCGGCGGGGAGCCGGCGGGCTGACCTACACCCGGCCGGCGGAGGGCGGGGCCGGATGGGAAGGGGCGGGGCGCTGGGCGGGGTCTGTGCAGGGCGGAGCGGAGGGGCGGGGCCGGAAAGAGGGAGGGCCGGCTGGAGAGGGGCGGGGCCTGCTCCGGCCGGGGCGGGGGGCGGGGCCAGCGCAGAGGGGGTGGGCCTGCGCGCGCTTCGGGCGCTGGGCTCCGCGGGCGGACGCAGGCAGCGGAGCGCGCTCCTCGCCGCGAGCCTGGCTTGGATCGCCTGTATTATCTCCAAGCTCTTAGAGACCTGATTACTGTTAGTAATTTGTTGGGGTGGGCTTTGCTTAAGGGATTACCTATACTGAAGACGACCACGGAATATGAGGTGGCGTATCTAAAAATGGTTTAGTGAGTTAACTCCCCAAATACTGTGACCGCATACTTCGTGTTAGTCCTGTGCTCGGAGCTGGGGGTCCCACGGAGGAGTCAGAGCCCTTACCCCTGATAGAGCAGACAGGTAAACAGACCTGGGGGGAGGTCAGGAAGACAAAATGGGGGCGGGGATGGAGAGGGTCAAGCAGAGGACCCTCAATCACGTGGGCCTGAGCCCTGGCCTATTTGATAAGCTTCAGGAGGCCCAAGTGGCTGAATCTGAGGGTCAGGCAAGGGTTGGGCTGTAAGTTAGGGTCTCCGGCCACAGCCTTCTGTGCCTTGAAGCCTGGCGGGGGCTTCAGTTCTTCTGATTGCACTGGGAGGGCCCGGGCAAGGATGTCAGCGCCGTGGACACATGGCCTTCCTGCTTGGTTGGGAGCCAGCCTTCCAGGAGAGCGTCTGCTAAGGTTCAGAGGGTGTTTCAGTGATGAAACAGGCAGGGGTGCTGTGGGCTGCATTTGGAGGCTGCACTGGTAGGCTTTGGCACTGGGTTGGTGGTGCCAGTGAAAGGTTGCGGTGGTGAGCCGTGTGCTACGCCAGGACTGGTGACCTCCAGAGGAGAGGATTTCGATCCAGGGCCAGAGACAAGGCTTGACTACTGGGAGCTTTTCGTGTAGCAAAGTTTTATTAAAGGGTAATAGAGATACACTCTTGACAAGAGAATTCCAGAAAAACATCTATTTCTGCTTTATTGACTATGCCAAAGCCTTTGACTGTGTGGATCACAATAAACTATGGAAAATTCTGAAAGACATGGGAATACCAGACCACCTGACCTGCCTCTTGAGAAACCTGTATGCAGGTCAGGAAGCAACAGAACTGTTGGTGGTCAGGGTCCCCAGCTGACCACCAGCCTCCCAGATGCCTGATGGGAGAAAACAACAGTGAAAGACAAAAACATCATCCCAACCTTCACATTAACCTTGTTCATTATTTTTTCAAGCAGGATTTCCTGAAAACACCTGAGAGATGAAGACTAAGTGAGCGAGACAGCAGAAAAAAGCAGATGCTAGAAGCAGACCCATTGGGCTTCCCTGGGGGCTTAGTCAGTAAAGAGACTGCCTGCAATGCAGGAGACCCAGGTTCAATCCCTGTGTTGGAAAGATCCCCTGGAGAAGGAAACAGCAACCCACTCCAGTATTCTTGTCTGGAAAATCCCATGGGGAGAGGAGCCTGGCGGGCTAAGGTCCATGGGGTCACAGAGTCGGACATGACTTAGCATCTAACCCACCAAACCACCATTCCCATCATGAGGCTCCACCCTCATGACCTAATCACCTCCCAAAGGCCCCACCCCTCAGTCCCATCACATCAGGGCTTAGGGTGTCAGCTGCAATGCGGGAGACCTGGGTTCAATCCCTGGGTTGGGAAGATCCCCTAGATAAAGGGAACAACTACCCACTCCAGTATTCTGGCCTGGAGAATCCCATGGACTATACCAACTCTGGGTCACGACTGAGTGACTTTCAGACGTATAGGTCCAATGACTACCCTGGTGATGGTAGAGAATCTGCCTGCAATGCAGGAGACCTGGGTTGGATCTCTGAATCCGGAAGATCCCCTGGAGAAGGGAGTAGAACCCACTCCAATAATCTGGCCTGGAGGATTCCATGGACTGTATAGTCCATTGGGTCTCAAAGAGTCAGACAGGACTAAGTTACTTTCACTTTATGGCTTTTTACTTTTTTATTTTAATGATTTTATTGAAATATAGTTGATTTACAGTGTTATGTTAATTACTGCTCTACAAAAAGTGATTCCGTTTTATATATTTATGTGTGTGTATCAGTTCAGTTCAGTTGCTCAGGCGTGTCCGACTCTTTGTGATCCCATGGACTGCAGAACACCAGGCCTCCCTGTCCACCACCAATTCCCAGAGCTTACTCAAACTCATGTCCATTGAGTTGGTGATGCCATCCAGCCATCTCATCCTCTGTCGTCCCCTTCTCCTCTTGCCTTCAATCTTTCCCAGCATCAGGGTCTTTTCTAATGAGTCAGTTCTTCACATCAGGTGGCCAAAGAATTAGAACTCCATATATATATAATATATATATATATATAATATATATATATATACACACACTTTTTTTCAATTTAAACTTTTTATTTTATATTGGGGTATAGCCAATTAACAATGTTGAGACGGTTTCAGATGAGCAGGGGCACTCAGCCCTACACATACATGTACTGTGCTCCCCCAGACCCCAACCCATCCAGGCGGCCACGTGATACAGAGCAGAGCTCCCTGTGCTGCACAACAGGACCTTGTGGGTTATTGTCCGCAGAGGACTTTAGTTGTGGGGGCAGGTACTCAGACACTCAGACTGCAGCATAGGCTGTGGAAACAGCTAGGATTACTCTGCTTACATCTGACCATCAGATGGGCAACACCAAAATCAGACTGATTATATTCTTTGCAGCCAAAGATGGAGAAGCTCTATACAGTCAGCAAAAACAAGATCGTGAGCTGACTGTGGCTCAGATCATGAACTCCTTATTGACAAATTCAGACTGAAATTGAAGAAACTGGAGAAAATACTACATCATTCAGGTATGACCTAAATCAAATCCCTTATGACTATACAGTGGAAGTGAGAAATAGATTTAAGGGACTAGATCTGACAGACAGAGTGCCTGATAAACTATGGATGGAGGTTTGTGACATGGAGGAGACAGGGATCAAGACCATCCCCATGGAAAAGAAATGCAAAAAGGCAAAATGGCTGTCTGAGGAGGCCTTACAAATAGCTGGAAAAAGAAGGGAAGCAAAAAGCAAAGGAGAAAGAGAAAGATATACCCATCTGAATGCAGATTCCAAAGAACAGCAAGGAGAAAGAAGAAAGCCTTCCTCAGCGATCAGTGAAAAGATATAGAGGAAAACAATAGAATGGGAAAGACTGGAGATCTCTTCAAGAAAAGTAGAGATGCCAAGGGAACATTTCATGCAAAGATGGGCTCAATAAAGGACAGAAACGGTATGGACCTAACAGAAGCAGAAGATATTAAGAAGAGGTGGCAGGAATACACAGAACTATACAAAAAAGATCTTAATGACCCAGATAACCACGATGGTGTAATCACTCACCTAGAGCCAGACATCTTGGAATGTGAAGTCAAGTGGGCCTTAGGAAGCATCACTATGAACAAAGCTAGTGGAGGTGATGGAATTCCAGTTGAGCTATTTCAAATCCTGCAAGATGATGCTGTGAAAGTGCTGCACTCAATATGCCAGCAAATTTGGAAAACTCAGCAGTGGCCACAGGACTGGAAAAGGTCAGTTTTCATTCCAATCCCAAAGAAAGGCAAGGCCAAAGAATGCTCAAACTACTGCACAATTGCACTCATCTTGCACACTAGCAAAGTAATGCTAAAAATTCTCCAAGCTAGCCTTCAACAGTATGTGAAATGAGAACTTTCAGATGTTCAAGCTGAATTTAGAAAAGGCAGAGGAACCAGAGATCAACTTGCCAACATCCATTGGATCATAGAAAAAGCAAGAGAATTCCAGAAAAGCATCTACTTCTGCTTTCTTGACTACACCAAAGCCTTTGACTGTGTGGATCACAACAAACTGGAAAATTCTTCAAGAGATGGGAATACCAGACCGCCTTACCTGCTCCCTGAGAAATCTGTATGCAGGTCAAGAAGCCACAGTTCCGAGTCAGATATGGAGCAACACACTGGTTCCAAATTGGGAAAGGAGTACATCAAGGCTGTATATTGTCACGCTGCTTATTTAACTTATATGCAGAGTACATCATGTGAAATGCTGGGCTCAGTGAAGCAAAAGCTGGAATCACGATTGCCAAGAGAAATATCAATAACTGCAGATATGCAGATGACACTACCTTTATGGCAGAAAGCGAAGAGGAACTAAAGAGCCTCTTGATCAAAGTGAAAGAGGAAAGTGAAAAAGCTGGCTTAAAACTCAACATTCAAAAAATGAAGGTCATGGCATCCAGTCCCATCACCTCGTGGCAAATAGATGGGGAAACAATGGTAACAGTGAGAGACTTCATTTTGGGGGATTCCAAAATCATTGCAGATGGTGACTGCAGCCAGGAAATTAAAAGATACTTGCTCCTTGGAAGAGAAACTATGACCAACCTAGACAGCATATTAAAAAGCAGAGACATTGCTTTGCCAACAAAGGTCCATCTAGTCAAAGCTGTGGTTTCTCCAGTAGTCATGTATGGATGTGAGAGTTGGACCATAAAGAAAGCTGAGCACCAAAGAATTGATGATTTTGAACTGTGGTGTTGGAAAAGACTCTTGAGAGTCCCTTGGACTGCAAGGAGATCAAGGCAGTCAGTCCTAGAGGAAATCAGTCCTGAATATTCATTGGAAGGACTGATGCTGAAGTTGAAGCTCCTATACTTCAGCCACCTGATGTAAAGAACTGACTCACTGGAAAAGACCCTGATTCTGTGAAAGATTGAAAGCAGGAGGGGAAGGCGACAGCAGAGGATGAGGTTGAGTGGCATCACTGACTCAATGGACATGAGCTTGAGCAAGCTCTGGGAGTTGGTGATGGACACGGAGGCCTGGCGTGCTGCGATTCATGGGGTCACAAAGAGTCGGACACGACTGAGCAACTGAACTAACTGAACTGAACTGAGAGAGAGTCCTCTGCATATGGATGCATATGAATTAGGAATCTTGAAAGTCATCGAAACTGCCAATCCCACTCAGGAAATGAATAGACTTAAGGAGTATATCGGAGAAGGCAATGGCATCCCACTCCAGTACTCTTGCCTGGAAAACCCCATGGACGGAGGAGCCTGGAAGGCCGCAGTCCATGGGGTCGCTGAGGGTCGGACACGACTGAGCGACTTCACTTTCACTTTTCACTTTCATGCATTGGAGAAGGAAATGGCAACCCACTCCAGTGTTCTTGCCTGGAGAATCCCAGGATGGGGGAGCCTGGTGGACTGCTGTCTATGGGGTCACACAGAGTCGGACATGACTGAAGTGACTTAGCAGTAGCAGAAGGAGTATATACTTTGCTCTTAGAAGAAGAAATCAAGAAAAGAATGAAAACATTTCTTCTAGTGGAAATCCCACCGTGGGGAGAGGAGGGTATGTGGAAAGCAATAACTATTACGTGAAACTCCAGACTGAACTAAATATGCCAAAGCATTGAAGGACATTAGAAGAACATCTTGAAATGTGTTTTTTTAATTAACTAAGAGCAGAAATGAACAAAAAACAGGAAAGAATTCAGTAAGAGCTAATTGTTGTCAGGAAAGAAATTGACTCTCAGACTTTACCGATAAAGGAAAATTCTTTAGGGTCTCCAGGCAAATGATCAAATTACTTTCAAGGGTGAGAACAAGCTGGCATCGAACTTCCAAAGGCAAAGTGCAAACAGAAATGCATTTGTGGCAGGAGAGGTGCGCACGCCCTCTCAGTAGAGGTGGGCCTAAGGACTCACTGTGGGTGGGCGTAAAGTGAAAGCGTGAGTCACTCAGTCGCGTCTGACTCTTTGCAACCCCATCGAACCTGGGTCAAAGCACCACAGTTCAAAATCATCAATCATCAATTTCAGGCAGATTCTGTACCGTCTGTGCCACCAGGGAAGCCCCTGATGTGGGTAAAGAAGTCCTAAAATGTCTAAGGCGGGTCATGAGGGTTTATGTATTAATTTTACAGGCTTCGCAGGTGGCGGTAGTGGCAAAGAACCCAGCTGCCAACACGAGAGATGTAAGAGACGTGGGTTCAATCCCTGAGTGGGGAAGATCTACTGAAGGAGGGCATGGCAACCCACTCAGTCGTCTTGCCTGGGGAATCCCATGGACAGATGAGCCTGGTGGGTTACGGTCCACAGGGTCACAAAGAGTCGGAGACAACTGAAGCAAATTCACCACATGCGCATAGAATTGTACGCCTTGATAACAGAGAGGAAAACACGCACAGAACTGACTGTCTAGCCACAAGCACAGCATCGGTGAGCTCCACAAAGTAGAAATATTGCAAACTTATCTGACCAAATGACAATAAAACAAGGACTTTAAATTTTTTTCTATTTTAGAAAATACTCTTGGATGAAACAAAAATGCAAAGTGAAATCACAGAATTTATTTATAATAAATATTATTAAAATATCACATGAAACAGGGTCAGAAGAAACGTCAAAGCCTTAAACACACCCTTAAAAATAAAAGATTGAAAGTAATGTATTAGATTCCCAATTCTCACAGCTGGACTGGGGATTCCCCGTGCTCCAGGGGTTGAGAATCCACCTTCCAATGCGGGGGATGTGGCTTCCATCCCTGGTCAGAGAGCTAAGATCCCACCTTCAGTGGAGCAGCTTCCCAGGTGGCTCAGGGGTAAAGAACCTGCCTGCCAATGCAGGAGATGCCAGAGACACGCGTTTGATCCCTGGGTTGGAAAGATCCCCTGGAGGAGGGCAGGGCAACCCACTCCAGTATCCTTGCCTGGAGAATCCCAGGGACAGAGGAGCCTGGCGGGATGCAGTCCATGGGGTCATGAAGAGTTGGACACAACTGAGCGACTGAACGCAAGCCCACGGCCACAGCTACCGCGCTGCAGAGAGAGGCAGCCCACATGCCGCGAGGAAGAGCCCCACGCAGGAGGCTGGCAGCCAGACACACAGATAAAGAAGTGTTTCTAAAAAGGACAAGAGGGGCTTCCCTGGTGGCTCAGCTGGTGAAGAATCCACCTGCAATGTGGGAGACCTGGGTTCGATCCCTGGGTGGGGAAGATCCCCTGGAGCAGGGAAAGGCCACCTACTCCAGTATTCTGGCCTGGAGAACTCCATGGACTGTATAATCCATGGGGTCATGAAGAGTCAGACAAGACTGAGCGAAAAAATAAAATTAAAAATAAAAATTAAAAAAGGACAACAATATAAACCACAGGACCTCAAGGAGAAGGAAATAACAAATAGGGACCAGAGAACAGCAGATGTAACGAATGGATCAAAGTCCTCCCCCGGGGGAGTGGCCGGCAGGACTGGGCATGCTCCACGCGCAGGTTTTGGTCACAGAAGGAAGGAGCCAGTGCGCAACCCCGGCAAAGGCAAGCGCCGCCGCCGTCGTGTGGGCGGAGGGCCACCCAGCCCACCCTCGGGTTCGCTCAGTGTGCCCAACCCCTGGATCGGTCCTCGGGGCGGTGTGGACCCCACGCCTGGGAGCCCGAAAACTAAAAAAAAAGTCTTCATCCTTGAGAAGATGAACAGAATTTTTCCATTAATTTACAGGATTATTAACAGAATCATTAGTACTATTTTTAAAAAATAATAAATTAACTAACATAAATAAGAAAAAATGGAGAGACTACAAATGCATGAAGTAAGAAAAGACAAAGGGCGGGAAAAATAACCTTTGGGACAAAAGGATAAAAAAATGTTTCATCAACAGAAAGTGCTTTGCTGTCTTCTAAGAAAATAAATTCAAAGTCTTCAACCAGATGTGTTTACAGAATTCAGTTTGCCTGAATTTACCCTATTAGAAAGAAAGAGGGGCTTCCTCTCTGGCTCAGCAGTAAAGAACCTGCCTGCCAGTGCAGGAGACGAGGGTTCGATCCCTGGGTTGGGAAGATCCCCTGGAGGAGAGCATGGCGATCCGCTCCAGTATTCTTGCCTAGAGCATCCCCATGGACAGAGGAGCCTGGCGGGCTACAGTCCACGGGGTCACAAATAGTCAGACACGACTAAGCAACTGAGCACGCACACACCCAGAAAGAAATGTCTGTGATAGATATAATAGGTGATAATTTACAGGTAAGCTGAGAAATGGACAGGTTGATAAGCAGCGCAATCGATCGATAAAGAGAGGCTATGAGAAAGGACTAGACTGATGGGCAGTGGAAACGGCACCCACGCGGGAACAGAGGGAAAGCTCAGGGTGTGAAGCCGGCTTCAGACCTTCCTGTCCCAAACCCAACCCTGGCTCTTCTCAGCATCACTTTCAGTTGTACGTGTGTTAGTCGCTCAGTCGTGTCCGACTCTTTGCGACCCCATGGACTATAGCCAGCCAGGCTCCTCTACCCATGGATTCCCCAGGCAAGAATCCTGGAGTGGGTTGTCATTCTCTTCTCCGGGAGGTCTTCCCGACCCAGGGACTGAGCCTGGGTCTGCTGTGTTGCAGCAGGCTCCTTACTGTCCGAGCCACCAGGGAAGCCCCGGTTTTTATTAACTCCTTGTTTTCGACCATAGATTGCATTTTCCCGTTTCTCTGTCCGTGCAGTAACTTTTGCGCTGGATAGCGCTGCAGACACGCGGTGGGGGCCTGGTCTCCGTCACGGGCCTCTGAATTGTCCCCGCCCCGCTTCCCGTGCGGAAGCCCTCGTGCTGGACATGATGTATTTGTCCAGTGCCTTTGGGGCCTTCCAGGGGGTGAAAGTGAAGTGGGGTTGTAAGGGTGGAACCCCAACCCAGTAGGGCTGGGCCCCTTAGAAGAGGGAAGGACACCAGAAACCTGTCCCCACACGTGCAGAGAAGAGGGTGCGATGGGAAAGCTGCCGTCCACAAGCCATATGAGGGCCCTCGCCAGACACCAGGCTCTTAGCACCCTGACCTCAGACTTCCAGCCTCCAGAGGAGAAACCCCTGTTGCTGCTGCACCACATTCAGCGGCTTCTGTGTTACAGCAGCCCAAACAGACGTCCTAGAACCTTCTATCGGGAGGTGCAGCTGAGGCAGACGGCCGTGCTCCCCTGAGCTCTGGCCAGACAGGTCTGGGGGAAAGGCCAGGTGCTCCCCAGGCACCTCGCATGTGTTGGAGTGCAGCCTCCAAACATCCCCCTGCTCGTCTTTCGGACCCGTCGTCTCAGGCAGGCCCTCCCCTCGAGGGTGGTCCTTACTCCTGGAGGCTTTCTGGTGGCCCGCTGGGGTCAGCAGGGTCTCTCTTCTCTGGACGGATGGGCCCCACCGGCCCCTCAGCTGTGCTCAGAAGCCCCGTGACCCTGCTCTGCACGCGGGCAGGGGGCAGACGCCCACCCACATTCTCTGCCCTGCCCCAGCCGATAGAAGGAGGGTGTGGTCATGGTGGGGGTGCCCCCAGGCGCTGAGGAGGACCGGGCTGATAGGGGATGGAGCCAGCGGGGGGCCGGGGTTGGGGCAACTGTGGCCTGAGGGCCTTGGACCCAACGCCCACGGATTTGAGCTCAGGGCACCAGGGAGCCAGGCGAAGATAGACAGGCGGCAGCCGTGGTCACCTTCCACTTGGGAGGAGCTCGGCTCGGGCCGGCCCGGGGCTGCCACGGGCTCTCGGGGACCAGAGGACAGACCAGAAGGGCCCGGGGCAGCCCGGCCCGCAGGCACTGAGCAGCACAGGCCGGCAGAAGGGACGGGGAACAGCGGGAGCCGGCCTGCCCGTAGCCGTGTCGGCCACAGCGGGAGGAGCCCACCCAGGGGCGGGCGGCCCCCATGGTCATGGTGAACCCAGACCTCCTGAGAGTCAGGTCTGCTGCGTGCGATGTGGAGGCAGTCACGGGACACACACCCCACCAGCCCGCCCACCACCCCTCGGCCCCCTGGAAAGACGGGACCGGACACACACCCACCAGCTCGCCCGCCACCCCTAGCTCCCTGGAAAGATGGGACCATGGTTCAGCTGAAGAGTTTATTCGGGCTGAGCAGCTGCAGGTGGCCCCCCAGGGCTGGTGGCCCAGGGAGGCTGGGTGGCCCAGGGAGGCCGGGTGGGCGGGGCTGCAAGCACGCCAGTGCGGGGTAGGGGCTCCCCTAGGTCAGATCCTGCGACATGGAAGGGCAGGGCCTCAGGATGCCGCCCTCATCCGAGGGCCCCAGCCAGGAGTGGGTGTCCTAGCTGAGTGGCCTGGGCCTCAGTTTCTCTACCTGTACAGTGGGGTCACAGTACCATCTCTTGGAGCTGTTGAGACAGAGGGGACCGTGCAGCTGAAGGGTTAGCACAGTGGGGGACCCGGGAGCCCGAGACGGGGTCCACAGGGCCTGTGACCCCCAGGCAGGACCCTGCTGGGTGGAAACCCGGACGAGGCCAGCCTGCCCCCACCGCCAGGGATCCCTCCTGGCGTCAGCATCCTGGAGGCCCCAGGAGCTAGAGTGAGCGTGGACTCCTGTCAGGCTGGGACTCAGCCAGGGCGGAGACTCGCCTCCTTCAGGAGCCTGGGACATCTCCCGTGGGCCGGGGCAGCGTGCGGGGCTGCGTGAGGGACAGGCGCCCGGCCCCCTCTCAGCCCAGGCTTTGCAGCCACAGGAGGGGCTGGCTCAGGACAGGAGATGCCCAGGTCGGCCCTGACTCTCGGGAAGCCCCGGCTCCACCCGCCCCGGAGTCAGCCCCCCGATCCCTAGAACCCCAGACTCCTCTTCCAGCTGTGATGGGGAGGTCTGGGGACCCAGCCCCAGCCTCGGGGTGGGGAAGGAGACTCACCACCTAGGACAGCAGGTTCACACAGGTCACTGTGGAGATGAGACGGTGGGGAAGTGGGGAGACAGTTCCCAGGAAGGAGGCCCCCGGCCCCTAGCCCGACACTCACAGTCCTTGGTGAGCAGCTGCACGTTCGAGACCGACAGCCCCTGCTCCACGGCCTTCTCCACGAACTTTTCTGTGGCCTTCTCATTGTGCTCCAAGGTCCGGCCTGCGAGGAAGGGGGCGCGGCTGGCTAGGGCCCCCAGGGACGCCCTCCCTGCCCAGCCAGTCCCTGCTCCGCCCCGCCCGCCCCAGGCCCCCACCCGTCTGCCCCCTAGGCTTCTCCTGCCCCCTCCCCGAGGGGCCGGGCTCTCCCAGGCTGGAGCGGGAGGTCGTGGGCTCACTGTAGAGCTTCAGCACGCTGCTGGGCTTCCCGCCTCTGTTCAGGATGATGTTCATGATGGCGTAGGTCTTGTAGTCTGTGGCCACCACGATGACCTCTTTGCCTCCTTGGGATAAACCAAACAAAGGACTCCCAGGCTGTGGGGGGGGTGCCTCCCATGGGCCATACCCCGACCTCGGAAAGTACACACACAAGTGCTGCACACATGTGGGGCTACAGCAAGCCTTCTAGACTCCCCGGGGAGCTTCTGAAGAGGGTGGGCAGAGACCCCCACTGGCCAGGACAGAGGCCACCTGATCAGGCTCATCAGAGGCTGCAGAGAGGAGGCGCAGGGGGCCCAGGCCGGGGGCTGGGCAGCTTCCGTGCAGGCTGAGCACTGAGCTCAGGCCGAGGGCTCTGGGCGACCACGTCCCCACGGGAAGACCCTCAGAGCCAGGGTGGCTGAGCAAGGGCCACGTGCGGTGGGACAAAGCATCCCCACCGGCTCCCGGCGCACGGAGGGCGGGGCTGGGGACTCCAGGCTGAGCGGGGCGTCGGGGCAGGGAGTGAGGAAGGGGCGACCACGGGCCGCATTCCTCACCAGACTCTAAAGGGATCTTGAACTTCCCGGGGGCGTCCCCCTTCACGGCCTGGTTCTTCTCCTTCATGCACAGGTTCATGCTGGAGAGGGCAGACGCTTTCAGCCCACCCTCGTCCACCACTACCGCGCCTTGCTCTGGACAAGGGGCAGCTCTGAGACCACCAGGTAGCCCCCGACCAGAGGGCCCCTGCCCAGCTCCACGTCCAGGCACCGGCCACCTCAGGAAGCCACTCAGAGGACGGAAGCCCTGCGCCTCCACCCTGCCCTGGGGGCCCTGGCACCCTCCTCCCCCCGCCCCATCCTCGTCCCGCCAGGGGGGCCGCGTGACACCGGGAAGGCCAGCGCCACTCACTGGTCAGACACGGAGGTCAGGCTGAGGTGGGGCCCGTCCTGTTCCACTATCACGGCCCCCACCTTCCGCCGTGGGGACGAGCTCTGGTGCTCCAGGTTGGAGGCCAAGGCAATCTCGTACCACATACCTGAAAACTGGGGGGACAGCAAGCTGGAGGGGGACTGCCTTGGAGGGGGGCCTGCCGCTGGTATCAGGGCCTCCCCCAGCCCAGGACAGTGGTCTGTGGAATTCCCGGGCCCCGCACGCCTGGAGCTGGCAGGGGCTCTAGAGGGAGCGTGTCCCCAGGGGCCTCCAGGCTCCTTCTGGCCGGCTCAGCCGTTCACCATGGTGGGCACCTGACGCAGCCACCTGGGTCAAGCTGAAGTTCTGGAGGCCCAAGTCCTCCTTGCCAGCCGCCAGCACCACGAGCAGCCCCAGCAGGGCTGCAAGCAAGTTGCCCCTCATGTCTGGCCAGCAGGGACTGGGGCCAGCTCCCCAAAGCCACAGGACATGCTCCTTGGGCCCAGTCTGGGCTTATACCCTCCCCGTGGGTGTCGGCAAAGGCACATGCTGGCTTCATTAAGCAGACCGCCTGCCCATCAGCTGGGCCAGGCCTGAGGGGCCTCCGCCCCCGGACCTTGATGTTGCCCCAGCCGCTCGGCCAGCCAGTCGGCTGCCCTGCAGGCTGGGCCCCAGGCCCCTGGAGGGACAGTGCCCAGAGCCCCCAGACCACCCGCGAGAGGCCGGAGGGCAGCATGGGGCTCCATGGTGAGGGGGCAGGACAAGAGGCGGCATGTCCTGCACTTCGGGACATGTGTGCGGGGGGCGGATGGCGGTCGGGGCCCCTCACGGCACCAGGACCCAACTGCTGCCCACAAGGCTCCAGCAGGAGCCCTCAGCAGCACCCAGGGCAGCCCGAGGCCCTGGCACCTGGCCTGCCTGGGAGCGCCAGGCGACCTCCGGACGTGGGTGTGTGCCCTTGAGGGCCCGCCAGCTGCGTAGGCAGGGGCCCGGGTCAATGGGGCGGGACCAAGGACACGGGCACCCGGGCGACGCTGACTCTGTAGCCCACCGGCCGTGGGCAGCGAGGCATGAGCCGGGACGAGCCGATCCCGCCAGCCCTGCAGGCGGACCAGCAGCCCCCGAGGTGGCTCCCCTGGCCCTTCACCCACGGAACCGTTCTCCGTGGCGGGGACAGTGTCTCTCCGTCCCATGGAACTGTTCCCTGAGGAGGGACAGCGTCTCTCCACCTCACGGGTGAAGAGCTTCACCAGCAGGGGTGGAGGGCACCTGTCCAGGTCCCCCTGGCAGGTGGGCAGCCACCCCGTCACCCCAGCTGCCCTCACGGCCCTTGACTGCACCCCACCTCCAAGTGTCAGCCGTCTGCCCGATGGTGGCCAACAGCAGCCAGGCCGGAGGGCTGGGGAGCAGCAGAGACAACAGGGGAAAGGAGGCAGAGGACGAGGGCAGGGGGCGACGCCCGGGCAGTGCCAAAGGGACACGGGGGTCCCCACTCCCCGGGGAGCAGAGTGCGGGGCCCGCAGACAGCGCACGGCCTCACGGTCTCGGCTCAGCCTGCGGCTCACGGCAGAGGCTCCAGGGCAGCTGCTGACCGTTTGTTGACCCCACCAGCCCCGCCCACCACCCCTGGCCCCCCAGGAAAGACGGGACCACGGGTTCGGCCGTAGAGTTTATTCAGGCTGAGCAGCTGCAGGTGGCCCCAAGGCTGGCGGCCCAGGGAGGCCAGGTGGGCGGGGCTCCAAGCATCCCCGTGGGGGCGGGGCTCCCTAGGTCAGATGCTGCGACAGAGAAGGGCAAGGCCTCGGGGCGCCGTCAGAACCCGAGGGCCCCAGCCAGGAGTGGGTGTCCTAGCTGAGTGGCCTGGGCCTCAGCTTCTCTACCTGCAAAGTGGGGTCACAGTCCCGTCTCTCGGAGCTGTTGAGACAGAGGAGGCCATGCAGCTGAAGGGTTAGCACAGTGGGGGAGCCGGGAGCCCGAGAAAGGGTCCACAGGGCCTGTGCCCCCCAGCAGATGGAAACCCGGACAAGGCCAGCCTCCCCTGCCCTGCCCCCACCCTGCCCGCCCCAGCCTCCAGGGTCCCCTCCGGGCAGCCTGGTGTCAGCACCCTGGGGGCCCTGGGATCTAGAGTGAGCTGGGACTCCCATCAGCCCGGGACTCAGCCGGAGGCGAAGACTCACCTCCTTCAGGAGCATGGCGCACCTCCCTGTGGGACAGGGGAGCGTGAGGGGCTGCATATGGGATGTATGCCCAGCCCCCGCCCCCCGCTGTCGGGGCCCCCTTGCCCAGAGCCCACCCCGAGGCCTGGAGCTCACCGTGCCGGCCCACCAGATACAGCCCCATGTCCGTGGTCAGCTCCCGGAACTTCAGGAACCCGGGCTCACACTCGCCGCCCAGGCTCCGAGCTGTGGGGGCATGGGGGCCTGAGCCAGGGGTCCCCGGGGGCCGCGGCGGTCCAGCCCCCACCCTGGGGCGGCTTACTGAAATACTTGAACACGTAAAACTCATGGTTCTGCCACTGGAGGGACACGCGGAGGATGGCGTACTGCTCATAGTCCGTGTCCACCACGTGGATCTCCCGGCGGCCTGCGTGGACAAGCGGGAGGGCCAGGCCTGGGTGGACGGGCACCCCTCGGGGTGGGTCGGCCTGGGCGGTCAGGGTCGCCAGGGCCTGACTCCATTCTCCCCCACCTAGCCAGGACCCTCTCGGGATGCCGGGACCCTCTCGGGGGGACTAGAGCAGCCCTGGCAAGATGACCGGTCCACTGTGGGGAGCACAGGAGCCTGGGGCGTGAGGAGGAGCGCAGGGAACAGCATGAAGAGCAGCCAGGCTAAGAGGAGCTGGCGGGTGGGGCCCGAGGAAGCAGCTCTTACCAGGAAACACAAATTTCCCCCAAACATTCATTTCTGAGCTCACTATTTCTTCGGTCTGACAACTTCCTGAGCTGAAAGGCGTGGTCAACAGAGTGGTCACTAAGGAAATGCCCGGCTGAGTGCCTTCCCGGGGCCCACTCCTGGCAAGGGGGCAGGCGTGCTGTCCCCAGGAACGCCTGGGGCAGGGGGGCCGTGCCCTTCCGAGAGCCACCCACTGGCAAGTTCTCCTCCCGTCCTCCCAAACCCGTGGGGCCTCATCAAGATGCCCTGCTTCATCCAGGAGAGGACGCAGCTTTGGGGCCTGGGGTCTGGTCTCAGGGGACGATCGAGGAGGACCCCGGGAGGACTGGTGCACCCAAGGGACAGTAGGGTCCACGCCCCACGCCCACAGCTGCAGCCCCCCGACACACACGCCTGACCCCCACGCTCCCGGGGGCCGGCCGCTTACTTGTTGTAGGCAACTGCCACGGTCAGAGTCTCCCCACTCAAGGTCAGGAACAAGGCCTCCAGCCTCCTTGGGGTCTTCAGTGCCAAGTTTTCTCTGGAGGCCACACCAGCTTCCCACCAGAATCCTACCATCTAGAGAAAGGACCGGAGCCAAGCCCATTCGGGCAGCAGATCCAGACCCCGGGAGGCAGACCCCTCTCCCTAGACCTCCCAGGCAGGGAGTCGGCGGGCTCTGAAGGGTCAGGGAAGCAGCAGGTGATGGGCCTTCCGCGGGGTCCCCACGTGGGCCTGTCTGCGGCTGCCGCAGGGCTGGCGCCCTTCTCCGAGGAGACCCGGCCTTGCAGTGCCTTCCCCTGAGCAGAGGCAGCGGTGGTCAGAGCCCGAGAGACGGCGCAGGGAGCCGGCCGGCTGGACGTGAAGGCCCCCCGGGGGCGTTGGCCAGCAGCCCTGCCCCGTGGGGGAGGCCCAGCTCTGCATGGCCACGCTGGAGGACAGAGTGGCCGCCTTGGAAACCACCCCTGGGGCCCGGACCTTCCCTCTGAAGCTGTTATTTTTAATTTTTTTTAGTTCTACCAGTTTATTGCTACCAACCCATCACCCTCCACCCTCATGCACACTTGCTCAGTCATATAACCCCATGGACTGCAGCCTGCCAGGCTCCTCTGTCCATGGACTTTTCCAGGCAAGAATACTGGAGTGGGTTGCTATTTCCTTCTCCACCCTCTGAAGCTTTTAAAAACAGATCATTTTTTGCAAGAGAAGCAAACCTGTGTCCAACACTGGCTGTTTCTGAGCCTGCCGGCCCAGGCCGGGCAAAGAAGGAGCTCAGACAAAGAAGCCTCCAGATGGAGACCAAACGCCCCCGCCAAGGTCCCTGCCCTGGGAAGGCCTTCCACCTCTGCTCCCACTGCCTGCGGGGTCAGAGGTCAGAGCAGGAAGCCTGCCAACCCGGGAGCAGGAGATGGCCACCCCGAGCCCCACACCCTGGAGACCCCCTCAGGGGAGCGGCCAGCCAGGCTGAGGACACGGTCACCCAGAGGAGGCCCCGGGGGAGGGGGCCGCCCCCATCGGCCCTGGGTACTCGCCGTATCCCCGCCGGCCAGGAGCAGGGACCCCAGGCCGGGCTGAGCTCACACCTGGGGGGTCCTGGGGCCCCCGCGCGCCTGCCCCAGCTCAGCCGTGGGAGAGGAGAGCTGGAGGAGCTGGCCCCTCAGGGCCCTCCCGGCCCAGGCCTGCTGCCCCGAGGAAGACCAGCACCTTCTGCAGGTCCAGGCTCTGCGGGGTCATCTGCACCTGGGCCAGCATGAGGCCCAGGAGGGCGCTCAGCAGCCCGGCCCCCATTGAGCATCTGCTCCGCGCCCTGAGCCCTGGGCAGGGTTATAGCAGGATGGAGGGTGGGCGGGGGTGCAACCCCCCAAGAGGACCGCAGTGAACTTGGCCTCCAGCCACTCAGGGGTGTGCATCCGGGCCCCAGGATGCCCACAGCCCTGGGGCAGGGTGACCTGGACCAGAGCCGCCCGTGCCACCCCCCTCCCGGTCTAGGGCCTGCCGGGGGGCCTGAGAGCAGGACAGACACCCCCACTCCCAAGCAGGGCCGCCAGGACCACGTCTCCCCCCGGGGAGGGGCTGCCAGGACGGAGTCGCCAAGCCCAGGCCTGCACACACGGCCAGACTCCCCTCCCAGGGCTCCCAGCGGTCTTCAAGCCCTTTCTGATGGGTCTCGGGAAAAGTGGGTGAGCGCTCCACAGGCCTGGGCCACAGAGGCAGGCGAGGACCGCTTCTGGCTGCGAGGTGTGGGTGGGAGAGGTCGCTGCCTGCAGAGGGGGCCGCGGAAGAGAGACAGACACTCCGCGGGAGGCGGCGTTGGGGTTGCCTGGGCCCCTGCCCCTCCACGGACACCAGGCAGCGGCCGGCAACCCACCTGCTTCCTGTGCGAGCAGCTTCTCCACCAGGTGGGACCCTTCCGGCCCTGACACCTGCCCTGACACCCACCCTGCACGGCCAGGCAGGGCCAGCCTCGGGGACCCCTGTCCTGCTTACGCTCCACGAGCTGTGGGCTGCCGGTGTCCACCCCTTCCCACCGTGCCCAGGCCCCCAAGCCCGGGACCAGATGGTGAGCAGGTCAGGGTGAAGGCAGAGCCAGGCTACCTGGGCACCAGGGCCTCCAGCCGCATCGCCCGAGGGAGCCGCCTTCCTCAGTCTCCCCACCCGTCAGGACGGCGAGCACAGCAGGGGCCAGGTGCCCAGGAGGGTCCCAGGCACCAAGGCAGCCGCGACCCAGGTCTCAGCCCTGGCCTCTGGCCAATGCAGGGTGGCCTCCCCACCTCCAAAGCCACAAAGGCTCACACAGGCCTGGCCAGCTAAAGGGGAGGCCGCTCACCCGAGGCAGGGGGACTGCCACCTTGACTCTGCAGCAAAGCTGTGGGTCACACAAGGACCAGTCAGCCCCAAGACCCAGGGGGCCCATCCAAAGGGAAGGAGTGAGGCGGGACGCCCGAGGAGGCTGACCCGGGTCCGGGCTGAGCCCGGAGCTGGGCTCACGAGCCAGTCCCCCAGGGGCTTGAGCGGGCAGAGGAGAGAGGACAGGAAGCCCAGGGCCACCCCCTGTCTTGGGGTGATCAGCCCGAGGCAAGGATGGGTGCGCTCAGAGCTAACAGCTTCCTGCTCCACCCTGCCAGGGCTACAGGATGCCCGTGAGCAGTGAAGCAGGGTGTCCAGTGCCTTCCTGCCCTGCCGCAGGCCCAGCCAGCCCTTTGAAGTGTGCGCATCGGGCAGAGCCGGATGCTGTGAGCTCCACGGGGCGTGGTGTCGGGGCAGGAGCCACAGGGGCCCCCGGGCGTGGGGCACTCCGGCCCCCCCAGCTCATCGAGGCTCAGCAGGGAGCGCAGGCCCCAGACAAGGCACCCAGCAGGCTCTCCGCTCGGGCCCGAGGGTCCATCCAGGGGCACTCAGGCTGGGCCACAGGGAGGGGCTCAGGGTGCTCTGGCCACGACCGTGACCCGTTCCCAAGCTTCAAGGAGGCTCACCAACGAGCCCAAGGTCAAGGTCACAGCAACAGCAGGAAGGAAACACCGAAAAGCTGCACCCCGAAGCTCCCCTGCAGCTGCTCTGCCTCTGTGGGTTCTGCCCCTAATGGAGGCCCAGCCGCGGGGCCGGGCTGCCCAGGGCACCTCGGCATCCCCACAGGGGCCATGAGCCCACAGGAGCCGGGCTGGGGGACCCAGATGCTGCTTGTGGGTGCAGACCTTACGGGGGGCCACCCTTGGCCGGTGCCTCCTCCCTCTGAGCCAGAGTGCCCGTCCTCAGCCCTGAGCCTCCCGGCCTCAGTGGCTCCAGGAGCCCGGATCACAGCGGGGCCCCAGGGCTCTCCCTAACGGCCTCTCCAAAGAATCCAGGGCCCTCAAAACTGCAGAATCTGTTTATTGAGCAGAAGGGGGAGGCCCCAGGAGATGCCCGCGAAGGGTGGGGGACGGGAAGGCAAGGCTGGAGGGCCGTGGGTCAGGACACTTGGGGTGACAGGACCCGCTGCTCCGGCTCTCCCTGCACAGACAGCAAAGGTCCGGTCACTCCTGGGACCCCTGAGTGGCGCTTCCCACAGCAGGGTGCCCCATCTACTCATCCCCTGAAAGGGCAGGGTGAGTGGATTCTGCCACCGAAGCTTCTGCAACCATGGAAACGCTCCCCCAAGGCGGCCCCCTCCCCCAGTGTCGCCCCCTTACCGGGCTCCCCAGGGACCCAGCCACTGTCCCCAGGGCCTCACCACCTCCCTGGCTGGTGGAACAGCCACTTAACCCCGAGAAGCCTGCGGACACAGCCCTGGAGAGGGGGTCCACGTAGGTGTGCACTTTACCCTAAAAGGTGCTTTTTTAACATAATCCTGGGGGTGGGGCACAGAGCAGGCAGACAGGCTCAAGCTCTCTGCAGCTAGAACCTTCCTGATGGCACGTGACCCGATCCCTAACGTGGCTCAAACAGGGATGGAGCCGGGACCTGGGCTGCATCATTGAGACCCACTGAAAGCTGCAGCAGCCCGATGCCCCCAGCGCAGCCCTGGGCAAACTCGGCCTGGCTGGGGGAGCAGAATGAAGTGAAGGCCAGAGGGCCGCTGCCCGCAGGCCACTCTGGAAGCCCCCACCTAACCTAACCAACCATGCCAGGAGAGGCCGCAGGGGTGCCTCCCAACGCCGGTGAATGTCACATCCTGTCCGAGGTTTACTGCTCATGTAGGTTCCCAAGTTCTTCACGGGGAAGGGGGGTGAGGGGCCCAATGGTCTCCTCTCCACTTTGGGAGAAGGCGTCCCCAAGAGCCCACCTGCATCCATGTCCCAGGGGGTCCTTGGGACTCAGCCCTGTGCCAGGAGGCTGCGGTTCCCACCTTGTGGGGCCCTTGGGAGAGGATGAGGACTCGGGAATCCCAAGGCAGCGCCCCATGCTCTGGGCAAGCCAGGGGCTATGGGGACACAGAGCGCACTGGGCTGGATTATGCCCCTCCAAATCCATATCCACTTGGAACTCCGAAAACGCCCTTATGTGGAAATAAGGTCTCTGAAGATGTAATTGTTAAAGATCTTGAGAGGGCATCACCCTTGATTTAGGGTATCCTTATATGAAGGCAATCTGGCCTCTTAACAGGCGAGGCAGGGATGGGAGTGGTGGGTCGACAGGCCAAGGATCGCCAGCACCAACAGCCTCTGGAAGAGGCAGGGATTCTCCCCAGAGCCTCTGGGCAGTCCTGCCCCGTCCTTGACTCCGCACCTCTAGCCTCTAGGCTATGAGAGTAAATTCCTGTTGTTTTAAGCTACGGCAGCCCTAGGTAATCAGGAGAGGCTTCCCTGGAAGAGGTGATATGTAAGTGGAGGCTGCAGGCACAGGAGTGAGTATCCAGGGAGAACAAGGGATGCTGGGGGATCTGCACTTGCAGACCTCAGCAGGTGAGAGGGAGGAGGTCCCGGCACACAGGCCCTGGAGAGCGGGAGGGAGGTGTTACCCTGGCTCCTACCTGGGAAGGGCCAAACTGGGTCTCTGGAGCCCTCAGGGTGCGTCCCTGTCCCCCAGGGAGCACAGATCTGTAGAAAGACAGAGGGTCCCGAGAGGCTGGGCTGGCTGGGACTTCACCCTGCCTCCTGCAGCCCCTCCCCATGCCAAGGGACCCGCTGGGGGCGGCATCCCCACTCTCCCCCGGCCCGGCCAACACACCCTTGGAAGACAGGGCTACTTCCTGCCGGCACCTCCCAGGACTCCGGAATGGGGGCGGAGCGAGGCTCTGGCAGGGGCGGGGCTTTGACCGGGCGGGACTTTGACAGGGGCGGGGCTCTCAGGGGTACCTGACTTGGGCAGCATGGCCACCATGTCCGCTGGCAGCCCCACCGTCGGGTAGAAGTCCTGGAAGGCCTCCAGGGCCTGGGGACTCGCTTCTTGGGTCCGGCCTGGGGCAGAGCAGGGGCCGCTGTGAACCCCCGTGGGTCACAGAGATGAGAGACATGGGCAGATGGGGGCCCCTGGCCTCACTGCCCTTTCCTGAAGGCTGGCGGTAGGTCTGCCCCCTGAGGTTGGGCAGGTTGTGCACTGATGAAAGTGCCTGCCTGGCTGAGGGGCTAGTGGGGACTGGAAACTGCACAGACGGGCAGCCTTTCCCAATTCACACAGGGCACCTGGGAGCTTGGGGTGCCTGGCTGCTCTCCCAGACCCTGCGCCCCGGAGCCCCACCCCTTCAGACACCTTTACCTGCAGCTCCCAAAGCCAGCTTCCCGCCCTCACCCCTGCCTCTCCCCTTGGGGAACTCTCCTGGTTCACTCTGCCAAGCCCACGAGAAATTAAAGCAGAATAGTATCGCAGCCCCTGCTCAGGGTGTCAGGCCGCAGGCCAAGCAGGGGAGGCGGGGTCTCCAGCCAGAGACAGGCCTGAGTTTTGGCCTGAGTGCCCAGCCTTCAGAGGCCCCTCAGTTCAGCCGTACCCATTTGTGATGGGGTGGGCAGGGCCTGAAGAGGTGCCCCAGTGGGTGGGGGTGGGGTCGGGGGGTGCGGGGGAGCCCTCACTGTAGAGCTGCACCATGGTGCTGAGCGCGCCCTCCAGCTCCTTGTAGATGTAGACCACGGCGAAGGAGCTGTAGTCCGTGTCCACCACGCGCACGTCCAGGTAGCCCAAGGCTGCAGAGGAGACAGCCGGCTCTGGACAACTGAATGGCTGAGCATCCGCCCACACGGGAAAGGGGGCGGGGCCCAGGCGGAGGCAGGGGAGGGCCCCGGGAGGGGCATGGGGGAGGGTCACCCATGGAGAAGGGGGTGGGGGTCACTTACCTGGGACTCGGAAGTGCCCCTGGGCACCCACTCTCAGGTACTCCGCATCCGCCTGGTTACAGCCGTCCGCCCTGGGGGGTGCACGGCCCGCTCACTCTCGGCCCCGCCCACCCGGCCCCGCGCGCCCGCTCACCCCGCGCCCGCTCACCGGGGGAACTCCATGTGGACGCTGAGGTTGCCCCCCGCCGAGGCCTTGATGTCCCTGGTGGACATCAGCAGGTGGTCCTTCTTGCCCAAGAAGACCTTGCAGTCAGAGACCATGGAGACCACGTACCAGAGGCCTGAGAACTGCAAGACAGCTCAGTGACCCGGGGCGGAACCTCCCGGCACCCGGACAGTGGGCCACAAGGCCCACAGATTTGTCTGAAGCCACTCGGCCGGGGGTCTCCGGAGTGTCCGAGCCCCAGTGCTGCCACTCACCTGGGGCAGGGGTCCTGGCCACTGGGAGCCTCAGTTCTCTGAGTTGTGAAGTGGGTCAGTAACTACCCAACAACAGGGTTGTTTCAGGGTTAAATGGAAGGGACTCTAAAGGGTGTGCAGGCCCAGGACACCAAGCAAGCGTCCCACGGAGGCGGCAGGCTCCGCTAGAACACGGTCACTCCTGTTTCCAGTGGCTGCTCAGCCCGGACCCCCACCCGCATGGCACAGCACGGGGGCCTGTCGTACCTTGTTGGCATCAAAATCTGGCTGCACCAGCACGTCAGCCTGAGCCGAGGGTGGCCAGAGCAGCAGCAGGACGCAGCTCAGCAGCGTGGCCCCCATCCCCGTCTGTGACCCTGGCCCCGCACTGGCCCATCCCTACTGCTGTGGGCAGCTTTATAGCCCGGCCCGCAGTGGGGCAGGGCCAGCGAGCCGCCTGGGCAGCGCACGGCGTTTCGGTTCTTGAAACGCCAGCCCCTCTTTGTTCATTGTTTGGCACAATCGCCCGAGTGTCCCCACTGGCTCCAGGGGTCATTTCCGGGAGGGCTCCAGAGGGCTCTCACTTGGCTTGGGCCTTGCCCACCTGTGGGCAACGCGGCTGGAGCCCGGGGACCTTGGGGGCGCCGCTGGGGAGCACCCACGGTCAGGTTGCTCCAGCCAGGAGGCTCCCCCTTGGGGCCCAGGTCCCCCAGAGTCCTCACCCCCTCACCTCCCTGCACAGGAGCGTAGTCACATCAGCCGGGCCTGGGGACCTCGTCTCAGGGGGACAGAGGTGATGTCAGAGGCCTGAGCAGTCCTGCCTCCAGACCCCTGGCTGGGCCTCCAGCAAGCCCGTGGGGAGGGCGGGGCTGGGCCACCACCTGGGGTGGATTATGGGGTCACGGCCACCTTATCACTGGTTGCATAAGCGTGCGGACGGCAATGTCGCCGGGGAGGCGCCGCAGGCTGGCCAGGCCTCTCTCCAGGTGGCCTCTTCTGTCCTCTCAGGGGACCCCAGGGGCGCCATGTGAGGAGCAGCATGTGGCCTGGGGCACCCAGAGTCCTCTGGTCAGAGGCAGGCATCCCCAGGGAAGGCCAGCACTGTGCTCCCAGTGGAAGTGTGTCCAGGGTCGGAGAAGGACCCTCATCGGCCAGTGGGGTGGGGAGGAGCAGGGGGTCAGGGCCGAGGGCTTCGGCTCACCGCCTCCACTGGGTTCAGGAGGCGCCAGCTCTCACCCAGATCCCAGAGTCCTGGGACAGAAGGCAGTGAAAGCCTTCCTGTGCAAATATTTACAAAACATCCATCTGATAAAGGACTTAAGTCCTGAATCTATAGAGAACTCTCAAGACTCAAAAAAAAAAAACAGTTAAAAAAACAGGCAAAATATTTGAAAAGATTCCAAATCAGAAAGTAAAGCCAAGCAGAGAGGCTCATGGGCATTCGTTCACTGTAAGGAGATGCCACGGCAGACCGGCAGGCTGGCCACTCTGGAGACACTGGTGGTCACCGCCAGGGCAGGAAACCAAGAGCGTGCGACACCCTGGGGACGGCTCGGCAGATCCTATGAAGGAAAACATTCAAATACCATGTGATTCGACAATCACAAGCCTAGATATTTATCCAAGAAAAATGAGACACACTTTAGCCAAAACCTGCTGGTGGCTGGTCATGAGATCTTATTGACAATCCCTAAAAAACGGAAATGACCAAATGCCGTTCAGGGGGCAGGATGCACAATGCTCTGGGCATGAGACCTCTCCAGACACACTGACCCAGGGCAAACCCCAGATGCCCACGCTGGGTGACAGAAGCCGGCCTGGAGGGGTGCAGACTGTGGCTGCAGAACACGGGAATCCTCAGGGACAGACGGGCCTGGCTGACGACAAAGGGGCTGGCGGAGACGCTGGGGTGATGGACTGTGGTGCGTTTGTCTAAACTTACAACCAAAGAGGGTGAATTCCAGAGCGTGTAAACTACACCTCAACTTTTAAAAAGTGTAAACTAGAGACTTCCCTGGGGGTCGAGTGGCTAAGACTCCGTGTTCCTAATGCAGGGGTCCAGGTTCGATTCCTGGTCAGGGAACTAGCTCCCACGTGCCGCAACTAAAGATCCTGTATGCCACAAGTAAGACCCGGTGCAGCCAAGTAAATAAACTTCTGTGGACCACAGCATGTATTCATGCTTATACAGTGTAGACAGGCTGGACACGGAACAACAGGCTGGTTCCAAACAGGAAAAGGAGTATGTCAAGGCTGTATATTGTCACCCTGCTTATTTAACTAGTATGCAGAGTACATCATGAGAAACGCTGGGCTGGAGGAAGCACAAGCTGGAATCAAGATTGCCGGGAGAAATATCAATAACCTCAGATATGCAGATGACACCATCCTTACGGCAGAAAGTGAAGAGGAACTCACAAGCCTCTTGATGAAAGTGAAAGTGGAGAGTGAAAAAGTTGGCATAAAGCTCAACATTCAGAAAACGAGTATCATGGCATCTGGTTCCATCACTTCATGGCAAATAGATGGGGAAACAGTGGAAACAGTGGCTGAGTTTATTTTTCTGGGCTCCAAAATCACTACAGGTGGTGACTGCAGCCATGAAATTAAAAGACGCTTACTCCTTGGAAGGAAAGTTATGACCAACCTAGAAAGCATATTCAAAAGCAGAGACATTCCTTTGTCAACAAAGGTCTGTCTAGTCAAGGCTACGGTTTTTCCAGTGGTCGTGTATGGATGTGAGAGTTGGACTATAAGGAAAGCTGAGAGCTGAAGAATTGATGCTTTTGAACTGTGGTGTTGGAGAAGACTCTTGAGAGTCCCTTGGACTGCAAGGAGATCCAACCAGTCCATCCTAAAGGAGATCAGTCCTGGGTGTTCATTGGAAGGACTGATGTTGAAGCTGAAACTCTAATATTTTGGCCACCTGATGGGAAGAGCTGACTCATTTGAAAAGACCCTGATGCTGGGAAAGATTGAAGGCAGGAGGAGAAGGGGACGATAGAGGATGAGATGGTTGGATGGCATCACCGACTCAATGGACATGGGTTTGGGTGGAGTCCGGGAGCTGGTGATGGACAGGGAGGCCTGGCGTGCTGTGGTTCATGGGGTGGCAAAGAGTCGGACACAACTGAGCAACTGAGCTGAACTGAGTGTGGATAGGTAGGCGGGTAGACTGTATGAACTCTTCTCCCAGATGCCAGTTCTTGGGCTGAGGGGCAGGGAGACAATGTGTCCGAAGCCCCCAAGTAAGATCCGAGTGTGGCAGGGAGAGGTCAGACCTCTCACCACAGAACTGTGGGGTGAGAGCAAGCAGGGATCGAGGGACAGGTCACTGTGGCCTGCAGGCCCCCCACGGACCCCCTTGAGCCTCAGGTGTGGGGCGGCTTCCAAGGCCACAGAGAACGCTCCCGCCACCAGCCTGTTCCCTGCCGGGGTCTGGAGACTCTCCATCACGAGTTCTAGATGCCCGCTCACCTCCTGCCTCCCCAGCCCCCTCATCTCTGAAGTCCACTTTCCACACAGCGGCCTGAGCAAGCCTTGTAAAGCATCAGTCTGATGCGTCCCTGCTTGAGACGCTCCTGAGTCACTGTGGTGCAGAGCACAAACCCGCCCCGAGTGGAAACTCCCCAAGCGCAAACCGGCGCCCAGCCCAGCCCAGTGCTGCCCAGCTCCCCAGCAGTCAGCCCAGCCCGCTCCCCGCCTGCCTGGGGCCTCTTGCTCATACCCTCCGGCCCAGGGGCCCTCTGGTCCTGTCCAGCCCCTCACCAGAGTCCCTGCTACTCACACTCTGCCTAGTCAGCAGCCTTCCTCAAACCCAGCCCACCGCCGGTCTGTGTCCTGAGGGCTTAGCACCGTTCCGGCTCTCTCCTGCGTTTATTTGTTCTCTGCTCTCCTGTGAACCCCGAGACGACAGGAACTGCAGCAGCCTGCAGGCCAGCCATTGGCCTCTGTTTCCCAAGCCTGGAGTGCGGGGCCTGGCGGTGGACGCTGCCCACTGACCGTTGTGAGTGAACGAGGGTCAGGCCCAAGTCGCTGTGACCCCCACGTCTGCCAACTGGAAACCTCACAGCATGCATTTGCCTGCTGGCAGGTCTGTGTGGCCACATCCGGCCTGAGGTGGCCCTGAGTGCCTGGCACCGCAGGCCCAGACAGCAGCGGCTCAGTGGGGGCCCCACACACACAGTGGGCCAGGCACTGCGGCCAGGGCCTCCATCGTGTCCTGCAGGCCTCAGCGCCCTGGAGGAGGCTAGCACATGCTCTGCTGTGTGCAGAGGGGGTTTGTGGCGGCTCAGGACGAGGACGGGGGCACCGGCAGGAGAGGTGCCTTGGTGGGCGGTGGGCAGACCGGAGCTGGCGAGGCCCTGGACCCAAGAAGGTGCAGTCCCAGAAGTGGCCACAGGGCGATAGCAAAGAGACGCTGCTCGCAGGGCTGGTGGAAGAGCTTAGATGGGGTCTGCGGTTCACTGAGCTGGGGAGGGGTCCCCTAGAAGGAAAGCTGCCTTACACTGAGGTGAGGTCTGCTAAAGAGCCGGGCTTCCCAGGTGGCACCAGCGGCAAAGAACATGCCTGCCAGTGAGGAGACGTGAAAGACGCAGGTTTGATCCCTGTGTCTGGAAGATCCCTTGGAGGCGGGCACGGCAACCCACTCCAGTATTCCTGCCTGGAGAATCCCCATGGACAGAGGCGCCTGGTGGGCTACAGTCCATGGGGCCGCACAGACTCAGGCACAGCTGAAGTGAGTTAGCACTCGCGCATTCCGCTGAAGGGTTGCCTGGATAAGCAAATGTGGTCTATCCACACATTGGAAGATTGTCCATATAAGAACACGATGAACCTCGAAGACAGGGTGCTGGGTGAGAGGCCAGACCCCTAAGGCCACGACGTGGTGTAGGAGCCCCCTATGGGACATGCATAATAGCAAGTCCTCAGAGACAGAAAGGAGCTTAGTGGTTACCAGGTGCTGGGCTGGGGGAGACTGATGCGTATGGGGTCTCTGTGGAGAAATGCCCCAGGGGGGCAGCAAGTCATGCCAGGAAGCCGACATCTGGCCATGAGCTGGCACACGCAGGTGGACACAGCCCAGCCAGGGGGGGCGACAGCTGCCCAGGACAAAGAGAGCTGGGGGTGGGGGGGTCACAGGGAGGGTTTCAGGGCTAGAGAGCTGGGGGTGGGGGTGGGGGGTCACAGGGAGGGTTTCAGGGCTAGAGAGCTGGGGGGTCACAGGGAGGGTTTCAGGTCTGGAGAGCTGGGGGGTGGGGGTCACAGGGAGGGTTTCAGGGCTCCCAGAGGCTGCTCTGGGTGCTGAGCAGGAGCCAGCAGGAAGGTCCAGGGCAGCGCTGGGTCCGAGGCCATGTGGGAGGCACTAAGCTCTGCGTGGCCGCCACCCCCACCCACTTCCTCAGCGCCCAAGCTCGCCCCCTAGTGTCCACCAGTCTGCACAGCAGGTTGCCTGCTGCTGGGGAGCAGGTGTGGGGCGGGGGGAGCGGGGCGGGAAGGAGGGGTTGGCGGGGAGGCGCAGGGCGGCAGGGGCAATCCCAGCTGGGCCCCGCCTGTGGCCAGTGCCCTATGTCCCACTCCTGCCCTGAGGGCCCCTCCTGGGCTGGCTTCCACCCCATCCATCCAGCCTCCCAGTAAAGAGCGCTGGGAGGAGCTCTGGCTCGGCCTCCTGGGCAGGGGTCCTTCAGCCCCTGCCCACTTCCCCATCCAGTGCCCCCGAGCCTCCTCTGTGGAGCCACAGGGAGCCACCCCTGCCCGTGGTGGGCTGTCTGTGCCAGAGGCCCCGGCCCTGGGGTCCTCCAGGCCTGGGGGCAGGGCGACGCTTCTCTGCAGGTCTCTGTGTGATGGGCTCTCTTTGGCCCCCTTTCCTGCAGGGTGCGTCCTGTCTCCAGGCAGGGGTGGGGCACCGGCTTATCTGAGGTCCTTCCTGGGAAGGCCCAGCAGGACAGACAGCTTCATCTTTCGTCACCTTCCAAGGTGCCTGTCCTGTGTCCACAGCACCCTGGAAGCCAGCCAGCAGAGGAGGCTGGGAGCTGTGGTTTGCAGGGCGCCCCCTCCCCGGGAGGGCATCGTCCCAGGTACTTCCGCTTGGGTTTTGGGGCCTCAGACAGATCCTGCCGAACCTTCTGACCTCCGCTCCCAGGCAGGGTCTCCAGTGACCCAGAGTGGGCAGCCCAGGTCCAGGGCAAGCTCTCATGTGGCCTTGAGGGCCCGGCCAGGCTCATGGTGAGCAGAGGTGGGAGGCATCACAGTGAGGCTGCCCAGAGAGTGGGCAGGTCCGGATGGTGGGTGGGCGGCGAGTGGCACAGGGCGTCCAGTTGGGTGCTGGCCGTGGTGGGGCGGGAGACAAGGGCCAGTCGGGCAGGAAGGGGAGTGGGCCAGGAGCGTGTGGGAGCTTTCAAAAAAATGGGGGGGCTTTTTAAATTTTTAATGCCTAAAACAAAAGATACCCAAAACCACAGCTTCTGGAGGGACTGTTTGTTCTTGCCTCTCTTCTCAGAAGTGACCTTGGCCTGGGTTCAAGAGTAGGGTCTCTGGCCCTCCTAGACCGAGCGACAGAGGGTTGGCGCCCTGGAAGGGAGGGGATGGTGCAGCTGAAGGCAGGATGCTCATTCTGGAAACTTCCAAGTGGAGGGCTGCTGGACAAGCCGGGGTGGAAAGAGCCCTGCACACGGTCCCAGCCCCTCCTTGCTCCCTGGCGCAGCTGGAGGACAAGGAGAGAGGCAGGAGGGAGCCTGGTAATGAGCGCCGCCCACAGCACTGCGTTCAGAGCCATATAAACGGGAATCCGGAGGCGGGAGGGCTGTTCAGCCCGGGCCCGGGCAGGTCGCTGGCGTGTGGACCTCGGGAGGATGCGTGCAGCGCTGCTGGCCGCTCTGCTGGCTGTGGTCTTGGTGCCCAGCGCCCGGGCCGTGTGGCTGGGGAGGCTGGACCCTCAGCAGGTGGCGGCTCCCCCACACTGGTGCGGGCCTGGGGCCACACGGGTCCTCGGGCCTTTGTGGTCTCCGGGCTCCCCCGGGGCCCCCCGGACCACGGGGGCTGCAGGAGGCCGGGCTGGGGGTGGAGGGACGGCCCCTCACCTGCGCCCCCTCCCTCAGCTCATGGGGTCCTGGTACGTCCTCGCCGTGGCCTCAGGGGAGAAGGACTTCGCGCTGGAAAAGGCCACAAAGAGCGTCGAGGGGGTCGAGGTGATGCTGACGTCCCAGAACACCCTGAAGATGCGGGCTTCCCGGCACAGGTGGGTGGGGCCGGGGGCGCAGCTGGGTGGCCGGCCCGCCCTCCCCTCCCTCTGCACCGGGCTCTGCTGTGAGCTCCGCCCTCCACTGGGTCTCCGGGGTCTGCGTCCTGGGCTCCGGCCAGGGGCGCCCTGGGTGGGACTCATGCCTTCTCCAGCGAGGCCGGCACAGCCTCTGACCGCCCCCTCCGCCCCGGCCCCTGGGCAGCTTGACAGCGGCTCCGGTCAGCAGGAGAGGCCGTTTCTTTGTTCAAGGCCCTCCTGAGCAGCCGCTCAAGGTGGGTCTGTGCATTTGAGCCCACATCACCTAAGTGTCCAAGTCCCCGCCTGTCGCTCGGGATGGCTGGTGGGGCACCACCGCGGGCCTGGAGTCATCATGCAGCCTGAGCGGCTGGCAGCCCCAACCCGAGAGGAGGCTGTCTGCCCTGCTCCTTCCCACAGCTGAGCCTGCTGCAGCTGCCGCCCAGCTGGGGTGGCCTGGCGGCGGACAAGCAGGACAGAGAACATGGGGCTTGGGGCGGGGGCCCTGCTGTGCTGGGTGAACACTGGCTCACACGTGTCGTGGGCTTTAGCCCCAAAGCCATGAGGCTCAGAGAGTCCTAACAAGGCTGGCAAAAAGCCATCCAAACACGGAAGCTTGGCACCCAGAAGGCCAGGCCCCATGTGGCCAGGCCCCATGGGACGGCCGTGGACGGTGAGGGGATGAGGGCGCTTGCAGGGGCGGGGGCCTCCCAGCCCTTTCTGGCGTCCGCTTGTGGGTACCGTCGGTCAGCGGCCTTGCTCCCTGCTGTGTGGAGGCGCGTGTGTCTGAGGACCTGGGCCACACCGGGGCGGAAGGGGCGGGCCCAGGCCTGGCTGCAGGGCGCACCCTGACAGCAGGGCCTGAGGACGGGCAAGAGGGCGCTTCGTTTTGTGAGTTGAGGTGAGTTTCACGTGTTGGTCTTCGAATAGGAAACACACTTACCTAGTTCGAAGATCAGAGTCCCCCGGCAGCTCCCCGGGCGTGCAAGGGTGAGGACGCTGTGCTCTCACTGCCAAGGGCCCCAGTTCCATCCCTGGCCAGGGAACTCAGAGCCCTCAAACTGAAAAAGAAAGAAACGGGGAGGTGGACAGCAGGGGTCTTTCCTCCCCCTCGCAACAGGCAGCCCCTGGTTTTGATCTGTGACGGCTCCTTGGAGATGTTCAGGAACACGCAAGCACACGCAAGTCTCTTAAGTATCCAGGCAAGCCACAATTTGGTGTCAGCCCCCTGGGTTCTCTGCCCTCTTGTGAAACATTTAAGATTTTATTCTCTTTTGCCTTTCTTAAAGTTTTCAAAGCTGTGGTAAGATAAACGTAACATAAAATTCACCATCTTGACCATTTTCAGTGCATAGTTCAAGGGCATCGAACACACTCACCTTGTGCAAACCTCACCACCATCTCCGGAACTTTCTCACCTTCTCACACTGACCCCCTGTCCCCACCAGACACTCGCTCCCCGTCCCCTCACGCAGCCCCTGGCTGCACCATCTGCTTCCGTCTCTGGGTTTGATTCCTCTAGGGCCTCGCGTGAGTGGATCCTGCATTAGTCTTTTTTCAAAGGAAAAATGTTGTTGCTGTCTTTATGCTCACTCTGGCCCTGCTGGGTCTCTGGTGCTGTGCGGGCTTTCTCTGGGGGTGGAGGGTGGGGGCCACTCTCAGTTGCACAGGCCTCTCCTCCTGTGTTGGAACACGGGTTCCAGAGCAGGGGCTCGGCCGCTCTGCAGCATGTGGGATCCTCCCAGGCAGCGACCGAGCCCTAGTCTCCTGCTTTGGCAGATTCTTTACCACTGAGGTGGGATGGGGTAGGAAGCCCCCTACATTGGTCTGTGCCTGGCTTATCTCACAGAACACAGCGTTCTCCAGGCTCACCGTGTTTCGGCCTGCGTCGGGATTTCCTCCTTGAAGGCTGAGTAATATTCCACCGCAGGGCTGGACCACACCCAGTTCCCTTCCGTCCGCTGATGGATGTCTGAATTGCTTCCGGCTTTTGGGCCTTGTAGACACAGGTGTGCAAATATCTCTTTGAGACCCTGTTTTCAATTCTTTTGGAGACACACCCAGATTGTGGGATTATTGGGTCATCTACTGACTCTATGTGACTTTTTTTGAGAAACTTTTTTTCAGAGCCAAGTAATACTCCCCTGGGCTGCCTTCCAGGGCTCTGCTGACGGGCAGACAGCGGTCTCCAGTCTTTCGCAGCTGGAAACACATCTAGGGCTGTGACATTGGTGCGCTGGCCTGGGAGGGACAAACCCCTGGAGCTGAAGTGCGTCTGTCCTTTTCCCGTGTCACACGAGGCGGGTGCCCCGAGCTGGTGCGGGACTGGGTGGCCATCTGATGGGTGACCGATGGCCCCATGGTTGTTTTTACTGTCTCCTCTGATCACAGGGGAGCGGGCATCTCGGGGCCTGTTCCTTCTGGGGCTCCTTCCCAGCCCAGCGTCTGTTCGTATCTTTTGCATATTTTTTCCTGGGGTAGGTTTTTATTGACACGCAGGAACGCTTAGGTATTGGTGATTTTGGCTACTGTCTGTGATGAAAGTTAGTTGCAAATTAATTTCCCACTCTGTCATTCTTACGCCTTCCAGCAGTTTTTGGTAGGAAGAGTTCTTTCTGTGTTTGTGTAGATGTAACTCTGGCTCTTTTTAGGGCCTCTGGGTCTTGTGATGTAGTTGTTAGGAGGTCTTTCCACCTCCCTGAAGCTGACAGGCCTCTGATCTTTGACCTGCTCGGGGCTATGCCCTGGGGACCTGCGAGGTGTGACCGTTGATGCTTGCCCAGGGTCCCTCTTCTTCCACTGGCCAAAGATGCTCACTTTGTGACACCTAACTCCTGGGCATTTTGCTTCATTTCTGGACTCTCTGCTCTGCTCCTTCGATCAGTCTGCTTCTGTGCCAGTGAGTCCGGTTGCTTTCCGTCTCGTGGCTCCACAGTGTGCATTGTTAGGGCTGGTGATGCTCCTTTCAGGCTTTTCCTCGTGACTCCTGGGTCTTGCAGGCAGCTTGGCTGTGAGCTCGTCTTGCTCTGCTCACAGAAGGCCGTCTGCTCATTTTTCGGGTTGACGGCTTAGGGACACTGGCCTCTTTAGACGTGGAGTCGCTTTACCCCAAACTGCAGACCCCCCTTTGTCTCAGGCGCCTTTCATGCCCTCAGCAGTGCTCCCAAGTTTTCTCCGTGTGGATCTGGCAAAGCAGGTCCCTCGGGAGGTATATTCTGCAGGTCCCCAGCCAGCCTGCGGCCCCGATGGCTCACCTGCGGTTGAGACCAGGGTTTCTGGGTAACTGCGGCCCCCGAGGGGGAGGCAGAACCCCCCTGCAGCCACGCTGGCCAGGTCCGGGCAGTCCTGCTCCTGGACCTGGGTGATGACGGATCCTTCTGTGCTCCAGGCTGGAGAGATGCCACCTGCAGGCTGTGGAGCTGCGGAGACAAAATTCCAGATGGGTCTTCGCGAATCCCTGTAAGGATGACGGCCACCACGGTCCTTCTGGGCAGCGTGGGGACTCCTCCAGTCCCCTGACCGCCATCCGGCTGCCTTCTGCCCCCAGCGGCCTTGGGCCTTCCACCCCAGCTGCGTCCCCAGGCCCCTGTGTGCGGGGTCAGCCCCTCACGACGGAGAGGGGCAGCTCCACCCCAGCTCCAGGGGTGCTCCGCCGGGGACTGGGAGGTGCTCGGGGCCAGTCAGTCCCAGCCCTCCAGCTATGGTGTCTGGGGAGGTGGGTGCGGGTGGGGGTGTCCTCTGCCCCCGTGGGGACCCGATCTGAGGAGGGTGACCTGGGAAGAGCTGGGGCTCACCTGCCATCCCCAGACCACCTGGAGGCCCCGTGTGCCAGGGCTGGGTGGGGGCGGGGGGCCGACGGACCGAGCCTGGGGGCTCTTGGTCCGCTGAGGCCTGACGCGCTCCCCCGCCCCGGGGGCACCTGTCTCTAGCCCGGGGCGTGCTGGAGTACCGGGTGCTGGGCACCAACTTCAGGGACTACGCGATAGTGTTCACACAGCTGGAGGCCCAGGAGGAGGCCTTCAGCACCGTGGAGTTGTACAGTGAGTGCGCCGGGCTCCGCCCCTCCCACCAGCCTCACCCCGGCCAGAAACCGCCCACCGGCCCTGCGCCTGCGTCCTGGGCGGCCCCTCCCCACGCACAGCCCCTCCCCGCTCCCGGTCCGAGGCAGGAGTGATCCTGCCTGGAGGGGGCGGGCGGGGGGCTGCACGTGGCGAAGAGCCTTGGGCCCAGAGGGCAGGGAGTCCCGCCGCCTGTCGGGTTCTCTGGGTGGGCTTCTCCTCGCCCCAACCCCCGCCGGGCTCTCCCGCCTCCCCCGCAGGCCGGACGCCCCTGGCCAGTCAGGAGGCCCTGGGCCGCTTCGCCAAGTGGAGCCGGAGCCTGGGCTTCCTGTCGCAGCAGCAGGCCGAGCTCCAGAGGGACTGTGAGTGTCGCCAGATGCTGGGGCGCCGTTTGCCGGCTTGAGGACCTTCCTGGCCTCGGGGAGTCAGGCCGAGCTCAGGGGGGCTTCAAGGGGTCACCTGCTCCCTGCCCAGCATCAGGCTTGCGGGGTGGATGGGGCAGGCGGTGTGCGGGGCCAGGGTGCTGGTTGGCGAGGGCCGGCCATCCTCACCTCGGCCCCTTTCCTCCCCAGTCACCTGCGCACACAAGGTCTTCCCGGTAAGCGGCCTCCCCGAGCACCCCTCCCCTGTGTGGCAGGAGGCGCCTGGGTGCCCTGGGCCCCTGTCTTCCGGAGGCTCCACGGTGGGCAGGGCTGGGGCCCCGGGGAGCCGATGCCTCTGTGGCGAGTCCAGGCCGCCCGTGTTGCTCTTGGTTTCCAGTGAATGCTGCACCCACCAGGGGCCCGGAGGAGGCTGGCCAGACACTGCCCTCCTCGCCCAGCCGCCCAGGGGCTGGGCGGGGGGCCACCTGCTCCCAGGCTCTTGCTGCGGATTCAAATAAAGCAGTTCCACAAACCCTCCCGGGGTCTCTTGCGTGTGTCCAAGCAGGGCCCTGGGCCGGAGACTGCTGCTCCCCCCGGGGGACCCCCGGGCCCTGGGCCGACAGGAGGCCCGTCCACCTGAGCTGGAGCTAGACCCTGTGGTCTGGGTGACGTGTGGGCAGGGCGCTGGGCTGCGGCGCCCAGGGCGTGAGAGCTTGGCTTTTCCTGGGGCCTTGGGGCAGGGTGGGGGGCCAGGTACCCCAGAGAGCCGGAGTCTGTCTGTCTTCCTGTGTCCTGAAGTCCTGGCAGAAGCAGGGGCCGCTGGGGGGCGGGGTCATCTTGCACTCTGCTGGTATCAGGTGTACACACACACAGACATATGTGAACACACACAAACACATACACACATGCACACATGTCAGGACCTGCCAAGGGCATCACGCAGGCGGCCCCAGCGTCAGCACCAGCACGGTCCCAGCCCCGTCCTCAGAGACCCCACTTCCTGTGTGCACACCCCGGGGAGTAACTCAATGCCCCATCCAGCCTTTGTTCCCCCCGGGGGTGGGGGTGGGGCTAGGACAAGAGCACCAGCAACCTCCCTGCCAGTTGCATGGCTCCAGGGGACACTCGGTGACCCGAGGCCCAGGAGGTGACCTCGGGATCTTTGACGCCTCTGTCTTCTGGGGTGTCCCAGGCTGGCTCCGAGGGCCAAGGGTGGGGCTGGCCCTGCCTGCAGGGCGGGGGGAGGGCCCAAGACCCCTCCGTTGGCCCCCCAGGCTGGCTCACGGCTGTGGTCAGCTGACGCCCACAGCAGGGCTGGCAGGCTGGGCATTTAAGCGCAGCGTCCAGGCGGGCAGCTGAGGTGGCGAGGATGGGGCTGGGCTGGCGGCCGGCCCTGCTGGCCCTGCTGCTGGGGCTGGGTGGGGGCTCCCAGGCACAGGAGCAGCTCCCCCGAGAGTCCCACAACCTCAACTGGCACAAGGTGAGCCTCGCGGCGCCCTCGCCGGGCGCCGGGGCCAGGGGGTGAGGGCAGCGGGCAGAGGGCCCCTGAAGCTCGGGACGGGCTGGCTGGGGGCTTGGGCACTGGTCTGCTGGTCCCCAGGGCCTCTTCTGGGGACAGGCTGGGGCTTCAAAACTCAACTGCTGACCGTGGGCCACAGCCCAGAGCTCCGAGACGGGTGCTGCCGAGTCACTTGCTGGTGCCCGGGGGTGGAGGGGAGGCGGGGGGAGCAGGCGAGCCCTGGAATAACGAGACCGCAGCAGGCGGAAGGTCCTGGTGGGGGCGGCCCTGGGCACAGGCCGAGCAGACGCGGGGGAGCCGGTGGGATGGGAGCCAGCTGGAGGAAAAGGCCCTGCGGTCCCTGCGTCCTGGGCCCTGCGCTGCGCCGCCTCAGGTCGCAGACCAGCTGGGCGTCCGTCTCCAAGGCCTGGGAGGCAGCGGGCACCCTGGGGGTCCTCGGAGACCGGGGCTGGGCGGGACCAGCATGGCAGGCCCTGCGCCCTCTCCGCAGTTCTCAGGCTTCTGGTACGTCCTTGCCGTCGCCTCCGATGCCCAGGGGATGCTGCCACATGGAGGCCAGAGGAAGCTGGGCGCGTCCATAGTACAGGTTCAGGAGGTGGGCCAGCTGAAGGTGGTGCTCGCCTTGAACCGGTGCGTGGGCCAGGGTGGAGGGCCCTGAGCCCAGGGAAGGGGAGGGGCCGATGGGGGAACCAGGGTGGGGGGCCCTGAGCCCAGGGAAGGGGAGGGGCCGATGGGGGGGCCAGGGTGGGGGGCCCTGAGCCCAGGGAAGGGGAGGGGGCCAGTGGGGGGGACCAGACCCAGGGTCAGTCTGGAAATCCCACAAGGACTGTCCCCAAACACCATCACTTCCTGCTGTCAAACTCAAGTGGCTGCTTTTTTGAGAAGTCCCCACAGCCCACTGGGGGCTGGGGGGCAGGGGTGTTGGAGCATTTCCCCTGAGCGGTGGGACTGGCCCAGGTCCCAGCTGGAATGTCCCAGGACGGCAGAGCCCCGAGAGGTCTCCCAGGCCCGCAGCTCACAGCCCGCTCCCCCCACCCAGGTCCCGGGGGTGCCAGACACACTCGCTAATCCTGCGGAGAGACAGGAAGAAGCCGGTGTTCAGGAACACCTGTGCGTACCCACTGGGCCACAGGGGGCTGGGGGAGGGTCGTCCAGGGCTTTCTGAGCCCCCAGGACCCTGGACAGGATCCCTGACCGCACGGCCCCCAGCAGTCCTCCCCGAGAGCATGCGCCGGTGGGGACAGACGCTGGGATGCGCGGTCAGGCCACAGTGGCCCAGAGTTGGCTCGGCCGGTGTGCGCCCAGGAGCCCAGGCCTGGGGGTGGGGGGCTTTGCTGCCCTTCCAGATGGCCCCTCGGTGAGGGTGGTAGGGGCCCGGGGACCCTGGAAGGACCGCAGTGTTCAGGAGTGAGCAGGGGATTCTGCGCTTCCTCCCTTCCAGTGAGGGGCGTGGAGGGCTTCCGTGTGATGGTCCCCGACTACAGCGCCAGTGTGGTCTACCTGCGCCTGGGCCGGGCCGGCCGGACCACCAGGACCCTGCTGCTCTTCAGTGAGTCCAGGGGCCACAGCCCCCGGGGCCCTGCAGGGCGGCCCCCCTCCCGAGCCTGTTTGGGGACCCCCACTCCCGGCTGACGCTTCCCATCACCCACCAGTGGCTGCAGGTCCCTGACCCAGAGCCCGGGGGCGTTCTGGTGAGGGGTGGTGCCGGGGGCCAGGGCGCCCCTCGACCGGGGGCTCTGACGCTGCGGCTCTGGTCCGCACCCGCCCCGCCCCCCGCAGGCAGACAGCCCACGTGCAGCTTCCTGAGCATGAAAAAGTTCGTCAACGCGTGTGAGGCCCTGGGGCTCGCCAGCCGTGCGGCCGTGCTCCCAAAAGACGGTGAGGTGTGGGCGGCACTGCCCCGGGGCCACCCCTAGACGCCAGGGAGCTGGCCCCCGTGCGGGATGGAGGGACAGAGGGCGACAGGGGCACCTTTAAAGAAAGTCATGGCCACGTGCATGTGCCCATCCTGTCTCCCCAGGGACCCCTGAGAACGCCGGTGGCTGGGGCCGGGTCACTGCGGGGCGCTGGGGGCCAGGGCCGCTCAGCTTTGCCCTCTGCAGGGCCCGAGGCCCCAGGGGAGCTGCCGCGCGTGCCCGGCAGACGTGGGATCCCTCGGAGACGCCCAGCCCTTTCCTTCCCCTGCAGCCTCCTGCGCGCACACCATCCTGCCGTGAGCCGGCCGCCCACCTGCTCCTCCCCGTGAGGCTCGGCTTGCGGTCCTCCCAGACCCTGGGAGCGAGTTCCAGATTGCAGGCTTCACACCCCACTGCTTGTTGAGACGGGTCTGGAGACCCCAGGCCACTGATGGTGTGGAGCTCGGGCAGGGCTTGGGCCCAGCAGGGTCCTTTAGGGTCCCCGGGGTGGGGGTGGGGGTGCATGCTGACTGGGGGGGGGACCTGGGGCTGGGTCCTCTGGATGGCGCGGCAGGCAGCTGCTACCTGCCCTCACCTGCTGGGAAATAGACGGGGCCAGTCCAGTGTGCCGTGTGCTTTCTCTGCCACCGCCCTCCATGTTGCGTGACATCCGACACTTCCCAGGAAGCCGGGGAGAGAGCCCGGGGCAAAGAGGCAGATGCGACCTCTCGCTGGGGAGGCAGACGCCAACATGGTCACCCGGGTTCAGTCGTGGACCCTGAGGACTGTGTCCAGAAGTGCCAAGCGCAAACCATGGCAGATCGGGGAGGAGGGGTCACGGAGAGTTTCTTGGAGGATGTGACGCTTGAGCTGAGAAAGTTATGGTGGCGCTGGAGCAGGGAGGGCCGTCCCAGAAGAGGAAACAGCCTGAAAACCCCCAGAGCAGCGGAGACGGTGGGGAGGGCGGGTGCAGGGCCGCTTGGAAGGGAGGAGGTGGACGGGGCTGCCGGTGTCCTGGGAGAGATGGGATCCAGAGCAGAGGGCAGGGTGGGGGACGGACATAAGAGTAACAGGGCTATTTAGGGTGGGGGTTCTGGCGTGGACGAGTCAGGCCGCCTACGGAGAGAAGCAGGACTGAAGCTGTCAGCTACTGCTGTGTAAGAACCACACGCGTGCGTTTCTCTTTATCATTATTAGGCGGCTCCCCAACTTGCAGGATCTTAGTTCCCTGACCGGGGATTGGACCCAAGGCCAGGGCAGGGAAAGCACCCGAGTCCTGACTGCTGGGCCACTAGGGAACCCCCCCACCAATGTGTTCAGTGCCTGCGCCCGGGGCTCACCTCGAGACTGGGGGGCGCAGGCGGGCTGAGAGGTGAAGTCAGCTAGGTGTGCTCTGCGGCTCTGGGGGCGGGAGACGGGCTGATTTGGGCCGGCTCAGCCCCGGGGGCTCAGGGGCCTTGCCCTCCAGCCGCTGGGCTAACCACAGGGTGCCTGTCTCGTGGCCGTGACGAGGGCACATGGGGTTGGGGAGCGAACAGGAGTCCTCTGAAGGCTCAGGCCCGCCCGGAGTTGCTCGCCTCCGCCCTCCGAGTCGCCACCTGGCCCCACTCTCCACCGCAGCAGCTCATGTCGGGGGGCTTCCCTCCACCTGCCTCTCCGCTCCGGGGCTCCCGTCGTGCCTGCGTGGCTTGAGCCCTGCAGGCCTCCTCTACTCCACGTGCCTCCCAGCCCAGCACTCAGCCTCCCTGGCAGACAGAGAGGGGGGCCGCCTGGGTGCGCCCGTCCTGGAAGGAGGAAGGGTGGCCCTTCTGGGGGTGGGGGTCCCCGGACTCTTGGTTCTGAGGCTCCATGCCTTGTCATCGAAGACGCTTCTTTTTCAAGTGCTCGGCCACCTCTAAAGGAGGCGTGGGGACACGCGCCAGGTGGGCACAGCCCTCAGCCCATCTCCAGCCTGGAGGGTCGGCCCAAGGCTGCCCTGCGCCAGGCTCAGCCACAAGGCGCTTGCGAGGCTTGGAGGGTTTTCCCTGCGTTTGCCTCCAGCGTACTCCAGGTGCCCAGGGCCACACCCACGGTTCCTCAGGAAACCTGTCTTTCTCTAGGTTTGATGGTTAGAATTTGGGAGCGCTCAGTCTCAAACATCCAAGGGGCCCTTATGTGAACCTCGAAGGCCTCCCTGGAGCCTTAGTACTTCCCAGACCAACTGCAGCATCGCAGGATCTTGGTCTGCTGTGCACCCTGAGGCTGGGTCTCACCGTGGCGCCGGGATTGGGTTCTGTTCCCTGTATTTTAACAGCCTCCTCCTAGATTTGATGCCCGGCTGGCCTCACCCCTCCTCGGGGGTTTCCTCTGGGATGAGAGCTGCTCAGGTCCTGGAGGACCCCTGCCACCCCTCTCATGGGGGGCCAATTCCTCTGGGCGTCCCCACGAGGGCGCAGGTGCACGTGTGCACACACACGCTCACACTCACTGACTGTCCTTCTGGGAGTCAGAGGGGTGTGCACGGGGGGAGGGACAGGGCTGAGGAGGAGGAGGCTGGGGACAGAGACAGTGAGCCCCCAGCAACATGCCTGGCCCATAGCACGGGAAGGGGGTCGCCAGGGTGCCCACTGGGCCATCCCTAGAGAGGCCTGGGGAAGACAGGGTCTGGGGTTCTGTGTCCAGCACTCTGGGCACCGGGAGCTAGGATGAGGCTCCTCCCCAGTGTGGAGGGGCTGCAGGAGAGGAGGCCTCAGCTTACTCCCCCGTAGAGGGGGTGCTTAGACAGGGTGGTCCCGGAGGCCCCAGAAGATTGCAGGAGAGTCTGTTGGCCTGGCTCCTCTGTCTGTGACCCACTGTGCTCCGATCCTTGGAAAAAGCTTTCCGCTCCCTGAGGTCCTTCTGAGCAGGGGGCAGCCTGGGGACGTGGGGGACTGGGGACCCGGGGGCGCAGAAGGGGGCAGGCACGGGACCACCATCGGGGACCAGGGACAAGACCCTCCTTGTGGCCCCTGGGGTCCTCATTTGGGCCCCTGGTTGGGGTGAGGAGGCCTCCGGAGTGACCTGAGCACGGGGACAGTGGAGGGGGGAGGCGGCGAGGGAGGCGCTGGGGTCCCTCTCGCCCAGGAGCGGGCAGGCTCTGCTCCTTCGGGGGTGGGCCCTGGTGGAACCACTGCCTTGCTGAGTTTCTGTCATGCCCCGCCAGGCTCCTCTGTCCGTGGGGCTTTTCGGGTAAGAGTATTGAGGGGGCTGCCTTTTCCCTTCTCCAGGGGATCTTCCCAGTGTGTGTCCTGCATCACAAGCGGATTCTTTACCCGCTGAGCGGTTGGGGAACCTGGACCCCAAACAAGGGATTTGGTCTCTGCTTTTCCTGCCTGGGCTGCAGTGCTGGAGATGACCACGAGGGGGCGGGCAGTGCCCACTCTGCTCCGTGGAGGATAGCCCAGGGTCATTCTGGGCGTCCCCCTGCCTCTGACTCAACAGGCACCTTTTATTGTTAGTCTCCAGGCCCACAGTGTCAGCTGCTCAGAGGCGGGAGGGGGCCCTGAGAGCCTCTGTTGATGGTTCAGCTACTGCCTGGGGGTGGTGCTGACACGACAGATGGTTCCTGCCCTGCAGGAGCTCACGGCCTGGAGGGGCAGGTGGACGAGAGCAGGAGAGCAAGTCCACGTGAGAGAAGAGCACGTGCTCCAGGGACCTGAGTCAGGGTCCTGGGGGAGGGCCGGGCGCCCTGGGGGTCTACAAGGCTCCACGGGACACCGATGCCATGACCAGAAAGACGGGGGCGGCCAGCCCTGCACGCTCGGAGCAGCGAGCTGGGGGCGGCGGTGCGGCCAGCCCTGCATGCTGGGAGCAGTGAGCTGGGGTCAGAGGTGCGGCCAGCCCTGCACGCTCAGAGCAGCGAGCTGGGGTCAGAGGTGCGGCCAGCCCTGCCCGCTCCGAGCAGTGAGCAGGGATCGGAGGGATGTCAGAGCATTGGAGGAGGAAGAGACTTCGGCCAGAGGGCAGGTGAGGCGGGAGCCGGGGTGGCGGGAGAGAGCTGGGGAGGAGAGCAGGTGGGAGGAGGGGGAGGGCAGACCCAGGTCTGGACTGACGGTCGGAGTCTTGGTGTCTGAGTGGCTGGGATGCGCCACCCCTGCAGGGAGAACCGGCTCTGGAACCACCGTCAGTGCCGGCCCCACCCACGCCGTCTACCTGCTCCCCGGCCCAGAACTTTCCTTCCCTTCCCCCACTTTAGAAAACAATTTTATTCTCTCGCATTTTGTATAGTGTTTTATATTTTAGGCTCTAAATTAAAACTAATATAATATCACCTTGCATCATTTAAACTGAGCCGCACATGAGTGTTAAGTCCGTTTCCGATTATGTGCAGCCTTCAGTCCGCAGAGGCAGACCCTGACCCAGAGCGCCCGGTTCCTGGCCTGTCCTCCAGCCCCTGACCACCTCTGGTCTCCTTTCTGCTCGTCTTTACTGTTCTGCTCGTTTCCTACGAATGGACTCATACAAGGTCACTTTTTGTGTCGGCCACATTTTTAAGAGGGGAGTAGCTGCTTTTTGTTTTCTTTTTTTAATTTGAAATAGCATTTCTGTTATTTGAAAAGGAAATCCCAGATGGATTAAAGATGACATGTACAAAGTGAAGTCCTTCTGGTGAGCGTATGTGTAGGCTCCGGGCTGACCCTCCTGTCCTCGGTGTCAACCAGGGACAGAAGTTCTGGTTTTGCCTGGGCCAAAATGAAAATGGGCAAAATGTAGCAAGTGGGAAACACAGACCGTGAACTGGAGCCCCATCCCTCACGTCCCGGGGCCAGAGAAAGATCTGACATCCCTGACGTAGACGTGGGCTCGACCCCTGGGTCGGGAGGATTCCCTGGAGGAGGGCGTGGCAGCCCGCCCCAGTGTTCTCGCCTGGAGAGTCCTGCGGACACAGGAGCGCGCACGTCTCTGTGGGCCTCAGACTCTGTGAAGACACTGATTTGAAAAGAAACAAAGAGCACACAGCTCCGAGAGGCGACCCCGCGGTCGTGCTGGTGAGAGGCCGCGTGCTGCGCCAAGCCCTCTCTCTGAAACATCCACAATAAGAATCCTCAGTGCTGGAGAGGCGGCGGCTGGTTCCTGGGGCGGCGTGGGACCCAGATGGACGTTTGGTGCTTGGTGGGCAAGGGGAATCTGTTTGGCATGACGGGAATGTCCTAAAAGTAGATTTTGCTGAAGGTTGCACAGCGCCAGATGGTCAACACGGAAATCAGATTGATTATATTCTTCGCAGCCAAAGATGGAGAAGCTCTATACAGTCAGCAAAAACAAGACGGGGAGCTGACTGTGGCTCAGATCGTGAGCTCCTTATTGCCAAATTCAGACTGAAATTGAAGAAACTGGAGAAAACCACTAGACCATTCAGACATGACCTAAATCAAATCCCTTATGACTATACAGTGGAAGTGAGAAATAGATTTAAGGGACTAGATCTGATAGACAGAGTGCCTCATGAACTATGGATGGACATTCGTGACAATGTACAGGAGACAGGCAGCAAGACCATTCCCAAGAAAAAGAAATCCAAAAAGGCAAAATGGCTGTCTGGGGAGGCCTTACAAATAGCTGTGAAAAGACGGGAAGCAAAAGGCAAAGGAGAAAAGGAAAGATATATCCATCTGAATGCAGAGTTCCAAAGAATAGCAAGGAGAGATAAGAAAGCCTTCCTCAGTGATCAATGCAAAGAAATAGAGGAAAGCAACAGAATGGGAAAGACTAGAGATCTCTTCAAGAAAATTAGAGATACCAAGGGAACATTTCATGCAAAGATGTGCTCAAAGCGAAGAAATGGTATGGACCTAACAGAAGCAGAAGATACTAAGAAGAGATGGCAAGAATATACAGAAGAACTGTACAAAAAAGATCTTCACGACCCAGATAATCACGATGGTGTGATCACTGACCTAGAGCCAGACATCCTGGAATGTGAAGTCCAGTGGGCCTTAGGAAGCATCACTACGAACAAAGCTAGTGGAGGTGATGGAATTCCAATTGAGCTATTTCAAATCCTGAAAGATGATGCTGTGAAAGTGCTGCACTCAATATGCCAGCAAATTTGGAAAACTCAGCAGTGGCCACAGGACTGGAAAAGGTCAATTTCCATTCCAATCCCAAAGAAAGGCAATGCCAAAGAATGCTCAAACTACCGCACAATTGCACTCATCTCACACGCTAGTAAAGTAATGCTCAAAATTCTCCAAGCCAGGCTTCAGCAATATGTGAACCGTGAACCTCCTGATGTTCACGCTGGTTTTAGAAAAGGCAGAGGAACCAGATATCAACTTGCCACCATCTGCTGGATCATGGAAAAAGCAAGAGAGTTCCAGAAAAACATCTATTTCTGCTTTATTGACTATGCCAAAGCCTTTGACTGTGTGCATCACAATAAACTGTGGAAAATTCTTCAAGAGATGGGAATACCAGACCACCTGATCTGCCTTTTGAGAAACCTGTATGCAGGTCAGGAAGCATCAGTTAGAACTGGACATGGAACAACAGACTGGTTCCAAACAGGAAAAGGAGTAAGTCAAGGCTGTATATTGTCACCCTGCTTATTTAACTTATATGCAGAGTACTTCATGAGAAACGCTGGGCTGGATGAAGCACAAGCTGGAATCAAGATTGCCAGGAGAAATATCAATAACCTCAGATATGCAGATGACACCACCCTTATGGCAGAAAGTGAAGAAGAACCAAAGAGCCTCTTGATGAAATTGAAAGAGGAGAGTGAAAAAGTTGACTTAAAGCTCAACATTTAGAAAACTAAGATCATGGCGTCCAGTCCCATCACTTCATGGCAAATAGATGGGGAAACAGTGGCTGACTTTATTTTTCTGGGCTCCAAAATCACTGCAGATGGTGACTGCAGCCATGAAATTAAAAGACGCTTACTCCTTGGAAGGAAAGTTATGACCAACCTAGAAAGCATATTAAAAAGCAGAGACATTACTTTGCCAAAAAAGGTCTGTCTAGTCAAGGCTATGGTTTTTCCAGTGGTCATGTATGGATGTGAGAGTTGGACTGTGAAGAAAGCTGAGTGCCGAAGAATTGATGCTTTTGATCTGTGGTGTTGGAGAAGACTCTTGAGAGTCCCTTGGACTGCAAGGAGATCCAACCAGTCCATCCTAAAGGAGATCAGTCCTGGGTGTTCATTGGAAGGACTGATGTTGAAGCTGAAACTCCAATACTTTGGCCACCTGATGCGAAGAGCTGACTCATTTGAAAAGACCCTGATGCTGGGAAAGATTGAAGGCAGGAGGAGAAGGGGATGACAGAGGATGAGATGGTTGGATGGCCTCACCGAGTCAATGGACATGGGTTTGGGTGGACTCTGGGAGTTGGTGATGGACAGGGAGGCCTGGCGTGCTGCAGTGCATGGGGTCGCAAAGAGTCGGACACAACTGAGCGACTGAACTGAACTGAACTGCACAGCACCTGAAATGTACTAAAAATCACTGACTTGTTCACGTGGATGAGCAATATCATGGCATGAGTAAGCATGACGTGTAAAGTGTGTGTAGAAAGCTGTTTTAATGTACACGTAACAGAGGAATCAGACCTGACCGCAGAGTGGTTCTAGCCCTCGTCAGAGGCAAAGGAAGGAGAGAACTTACTCATATCTCCAGAACCGAACCGGCAGTTTTTACCAGCGGGCTCCCACTGCTGGCGGCTGGAGCAGGGTTCAAGCTGAGGTACGTCACCAGCCTGCACCCGTCTCACTCTGTCTGGGGTGGTTTCGACCACAACCTGCAACATCGCCCGTCCCCCAAGCAGAAGAGACGGAACCCTGAAACTGGGGCTGCAGAGAGAGCTCCGGCTTTCTTAGTGTGGAAAGGCGGTGGTCGCTGAACTGGCTCTGGGAAGCCAGCGGTCCGCCTGGCCCGCTCTGGGGGTCAGTGAGGGGCTGCAGGTCAGCCCCCCACTCCAGCCCACCCAGGACGGCCGCCAGCTCACGCTGCACACGGATGCAGGCACTGCCCCCTCACGGGCGCGGTGAGCTGCAGCTGGAGGGAAGGCGGCGACGCTGGGAGAGAAGTCTCGGCTCCTGTGCGGTTGCAAAGGTCACTTGCTGCAGAGGCTCTTCCTGTTTCTTTGTTCACGGCCGCTTCCTTGTGGCTGGAACCCAAATCAGCGCTGCCCTGGCTGAACTTTGCAGAGCCCCGCTCCCCGCCGACCCTGGCTGACCTATACGGAGCCCTGCCCGCCCCGACCCTGGCTGACCTGTGCGGAGCCCTGCCCCCACCCCTGACCCTGGCTGACCTGTGCAGAGCTCTGCCTGCCCCGACCCTGGCTGAACTTTGCGGAGCCCTGCCCACCCCGACCCTGGCTGACCTGTGCGGAGCCCTGCCCCCACCCCTGACCCTGGCTGACCTGTGCAGAGCTCTGCCTGCCCTGACCCTGGCTGAACTTTGCGGAGCCCTGCCCACCCCGACCCTGGCTGACCTATACGGAGCCCTGCCCGCCCCGACCCTGGCTGACCTGTGCGGAGCCCTGCCCACCCCGACCCTGGCTGACCTGTGCGGAGCCCTGCCCCCACCCCCGACCCTGGCTGACCTGTGTGGAGCCCTGCCTGCCCCGACCCCTGGCTGAACTTTGCAAAGCCCTGCCTGCCCCGACCTTGGCTGACCTGTGTGGAGACCTGCCCGCCCCGACTCTGGCTGACCTGTGCAGAGCCCTGCCCGTCCCGACCCCTGGCTGCCTGGCGGCCCCTCACCCTCAGTGCCCACCCTGTGTCACCCCCCCTCACTGACCTTGGTCCACGGTGTCGGATGCCCCGAATGCCCCGATGAGCCATCATCATGCTTCGTCTCACCCCGCTGAATCCACCAGGAGCATGCCAGCTTGCATGGCTGGACCCTAAGCCCTGGGCAGCCTTTCGTGATGCCCCTAGGCACCTGGGCGCTTTCCCTGTCTTTCTCCAGGGTCCCGAACGATGACACAGCCCAGGGATGGGTTACTGTAGACCCATCAGGCTCACCCTGGAGATGGGGGCAGGGGGCGGTCAGCATCCTGGGGTGGGGGGTTGGGCCTGAGTCTGCCACCAGCCCCACAGCAGTGACCTGAGAGCCAGGGACCCTGGGATGGGGAGGCCCTGACTCCTGGCACCAACACGGTCCCTCTCCTCTGCGCCACGTGCAGTGGCCCGAGGACACTGTCTCACTGGCCACTCAGGTGCCCAGGGAAACCCTGAAGAGCCGTGTTCATCACTGACAGGAAACGCCCAGCTGCCCCAGTGATTTGATCAGCCCAGATTAAATGTGCGCCAGACGACAGCCCCGTCACACTCCCGGGGAACACGTAAGGGGAGAGATTCTAGGCAATTTCTACTTTTTCCTTAAAAAATATACAACTGCAATGCAAACAATTTGCCTTCTATTTAATGTGAATAGCCTGCTTTTTTATTCTGATGACACGAAAATCAGAAAATGCTGAAAACTCAGAAGTAGGAGTTAAAAAAATCCTCTTTTTGTCCAGAGGGCAGCTTTTCTGTTGGTACTTGGTATGTGGTGGGGCCATCCCACGGGCAGTTCCAGCCAAGGGCTTGCCAAACCGAAGAAGGGAAGAAATGAGACCGAATTGCTGGGCATCTGGGTGACTCCCCGGTGAGCCAGGGACGAGGGCTGTGGTGTGGGCGGCTGACGGGGCATCCACGAAGGGACAGCTCCTCGCAGAGCTGAGACCCCCAAGCTGACCGCACCAGAGGGTCCAATGTGACCCCTGGGTGCCAACGACCCAGAGAGACCCTCCTCCAGAAGCCCCTTCCCGGATCTGCTCTGGGACGCAGGTGTGAGGAGCAGAGGAGGCCCCCCCCAGGCTTGGGCCGTGGAGGGGAGGCTTGCAAACCTCCCAGAAATCATGTCTGCTGGATTGGACCTGGCAGAGGAGACGGGAGGATGTGGGTCCAAGTGGCCTCCAGGCATTTCTGTCTGTTCACCGTGACACGCGGCTCATTGGTGGACAAAGCCACCCGCTGTTCAGACAGGCTGGGGGCCTTGCCGGAGCCCGAGGAGGAGAAGCAGCCGGAACGCAAACATGCATGACCTTTCCTGGAGGCTGCCCGCGGCCAAGTGTGTAGACCAGCCCAGCCACCAGCTGGACCTGCTCAGGCAGGGCGGGCTGTGGGCACAGGGCCTGTGGGAGTCCAGCCCTGGGAGAGCCAGGGACCCTGGGATGGGGAGGCAGACACCTGAACCTCCGGATCCCTCCCCTGCAGGCCAGCAGCGGGACAAAGACAGGCCCAAGCTCAGGCAGGCAGGGGTGGCGTCGAGCCTGGAGCCTTTGGGGAGGCTGCCAGCAGGGACAGATGGACGCGATGGACAGAGAGCAAAAATAATAAGAATGATGAGTCCAGGTTGGACAGGAGAATGAACATTCGTCGGAGGGAGAAGCAACCCACAAACTCACACGTTAAAAAAGCTGCTAAGTACCAACTTCAAGAAAAGCCATAAAATGTGATGAGCTACCCCGTGGCACACTTTCGTCAAACTTCTTTTGCCTGTTTTAGCCACTGCTCCGACGGCCACTTCCTGTGAGACAGACTTGTTGCTTATTGTGGTTCTGCTGTAAGACACGGATTCTGATCGACGGTGTGGTCACCATCAAAACAGCATAAAGCTGGCATGTATCTGGAGAAAACTATAATTCAGAATGATACAGCGACCCCAGTGTTCAATGCAGCGCTGTTTATAATAGCCAAGACAAGGAAGCAACCTGTGTCCGTCGACAGATATGGATGAGGAAGAGGTCCGTGCACACACAGAGCGTTGCACAGCGGCAGAGAGCATGGAAGGATGCCGTCTGCAGCCACAGGGACGGACGGAGAGATGACCGTGCTCAGTCAGTCAGACACGTGTGCGGAATCCACAATGAACGGTACGAGTGGTCTTGTTTACAAAACACACACAGACTCAGAGACACAGAAAAGAAAGTCACGCTGCCAAAGGGGAGAGTGGGGAGGGGGTACACTGGGGGTTTGGGGTCACAGTACACACAGTGCTAGATACAAAATAAACAGCAGCTCTTCCTGCACAGCACAGGGAACGATATTCAGCATGTTGCAATAGCCCACAATGGAGAAGAAGCTAGAAAGAATACATATATGTAGCGATCCCTTTGCTGTACATCTGAAACTAATACAGCATTGCAGATCAGCTGTATAAACGTCTCTAATTTAAAAAAAAGCATAAAACTGCATGGCGAGTTTACACAGGTCCCACTGTGAAGAAATTTTGGACGGCGAGGGCTGGCGTTTAGACTGGACTTCGACGAGCACTCCTCACGTTAGGGATGTGGACCACTTGATCCCAGACTCACTTCCGGCCTCAGGCAGAACAAAACTCACCCGTCCCCCAGTCCCCCCTGCCCACCTTCACACGCTGTGCCCTTGGCCGGCGCCACTGGAGTAGGCAGCCGGTGCTCCCGCCCAGAGCGTAGGAGGAGTCGGCTGAGCTCAGCCCCACAGCGAAACGACTGTGACCTTAACGTGCCCCATGAACCCCACACTGCCCATGCCCCCAGCACGTGGGCAGACAGCTTCTGCCAACTCACAGAGCCCTGTGACCCTGGAGCCCTGCTGGGGCGAGGAGGGGCCCTGTGGCAGCACCACGGGCCCGAGGGAGCACCGTCCCCCGGCCGCCTTGGGTGAGGGCCTGGTCATCCACTCTGGCAGCCCCGGATGCCCACGGTGACGCCCGGGCCCCGGGCTCCTTGCTGCCTCCGTCTTTCACACCCTTGCCGTCATCCCGTCTACACGCTTTGCTCCGCGTGTGTCCGGCTGGTTGTCTTTTTCTGGCTTGATCGCAGGGCTCTCTGTGGACTCCATGGGGGGTGCTTTGCCGTAAGCTTCTGGGGCTGCCCTTCCTCCGTCTGTGTCTTGCGCGCCTGCGGGACCCTCCTCTGCAGCGCAGAGGCCTCACCATTCCTCCCTTTCGTAGGTTCTGTGAGTTCACTTTTCCTCTCTACGCCTGCTAACCTACCAGGACTTAGTCGTGTGTGGTGTGAGGCAGCGAGCTACACTTGTGTGCCTTCTCCACACAGATAACAAGCTCCATTTATCCAATATTCTCTTGGCAAGTATTGTCGCCACCTGTACTCAACTGTTCAGTTGCAAAATTGTGTCTGACTCTCTGCGACCTCAAGGACTGCAGCACACCAGGCTTCCCTGTCCTTCATTATCGCCTGGAGTTTGCTCAAACTCGTGTCCATTGAGTCAGTGATACCATCCAACCATCTCATCCTCTGTCGTCCCCTTCTCTTCCTGCCCTCAATCTTTCTCATCCTCAAGGTCTTTTCCAATGAGTCAGCTCTTCACACCAAGTGGCCAAAGTATTGGAGCTTCAGATTCAGCATCTGTCCTTTCAAAGAATATTCAGGGTTGATTTCCTTTAAGACTGATTGGTTTGATCTCCTTGCAGTCCAAGGGACTCTCAAGAGTCTTCTCCAGCACCACAGTTTGAAAGCGTCAATTCTTCAGCACTCAGCCTTCTTGATGGTCCAACTCTCACATCCATACATGACCACTGGAAAAACAATCACTTTGATTGTATGTACTTTTGTCGACAAAGTGAGGTCTCTGCTTTTAAAAACACTATCTAGGTTTGACGTAGCTATTCTTCCAAGGAGCAAGCATCTTTTAATTTCGTGGCTGCAGTCACACTGTCCACTGAGTGTGTGTATCTATGTCTGGGGCTTCCCAGGTGGCTCAGCTGGTAAAGAATCCACCTGCAATGTGGGAGACCTGGGTTTAATCCCTGGGTCAGGAAGATCCCCTGGAGGAAGGCTTAGCAACCCACTCCAGTACTCTTGCCTGGAGAATCCCATGGACAGAAGAGCCTGGTGGGCGGCAGTCCATGGGGTTGCAAAGAGTTGGACGATGGAGCGACTAACGCTTCCCCTTTTCTCTTTGTCTGAGCGCGTGTATGTCTGAGCGCGTGTATCTGGTGAGGGTGTCTGAGTGTGAATGTATGTCTGAGAGTGTGCGTGTCAGGATGTGTGTCTGAATGTGTGCATCTGACTGAATGTGACCGTGTCTCCGTGTCTGCCTGTGTGTGAATCAGTGTGTGTCCCTGTGCTGTACAAGTGCGTGTCTGAGTGACCATGTCTGTATGTGGGTCTGCGTGTCCCAGTGAGTGTATGTGTGTGTGCATGTGTGTGAGTGTGCCTACATGTGTGTGTCTGAGTGACTGTGTGTGTGTGTGTCTCAGTGAGTTTCTGAGTGAGGTCTTTATCTGAGTGACTTGTGTGTTGGTGTGTGCGTCTGAATGAGTGTGTGTCTGAACTGGTTTCGTGTGTCTGAATGTGTCTGAATGAGTGTGCGAGTGCATACATGTGTATGTGTGTCCATGTGTGTGTCTGTCTTGGTCCCCCTCCTCACGTCTGATCCACAGCTGCTCTGTGTGTGGAGCAGAGAGGGGACGTCAAAGTGCCCGCTTCCAGCGCATCTTGTCAGGAGTGCACGCACCCCCTTAGATTCATGGCTGTATTCACGCAGGGGTTGGTGCTGAATCTGAGGTTAAGAAGCCACTCAGGGACACTCTTTGACGCGAGCCACGTCCTCCCTGGCAGTGAGGGTGTCACCCTGGTGCTGGCATCGTGAGGCTCCCTCACCCAGCCCCCCAACCTCCGTGGACGGACCTGCAAAGCTTGGCCTCCAGCCTGGGCAGCGTGGTCATGACTCTCGGGGCTCAGCAAGGGTTGTTCAGCAACATCAACAATAGAGACCTTTATCTGCTCCACTGCAGAACTGGCCACGGTTTATGGCCAGGAAGGGATTGGTTGATGGTCTCTGCCAAGTTCCGCAGGGACCCTGGGCCGTGGGACATAAAGGGCCGCTGCCTGAGTGGCCGGCACAGCCTCTCTGCACCCAGCGAGTGACCTGTCGGAGGCCGTGCGTGCAGATCCCAGGAGATGAGGGCCCTGCTCTTGACCCTCGGCCTCGTTGCCTCCCTGCAGGCCCAGGACACTCTGGTCTCGGACAGCTGGACTGAGGACGTGAGGCTCGGATGGAGCTGGGGCAGCTGGAGGGGCCCCTGGGAGAGGCACTAACCCTTGCCCCCGAGGCTGTGGTCAAACTGAGTGACGGGGGTCTGAGACAAATGGGCCCAGGGCGCCCACGGTCCCGGGGGCCCTGTGGGGCTGGAGCCCACCTGGGGTGGGTCCGGCAAGGGTGCTGGGCATCTGCTGAGGGTGGGGGGTGGGAGACAGACGGTGCTCCAGCCCGGGGGTGGGGCAGAGTCTGGGGCTGCTGAGCGGGGCAGGGGTGCTCAGCCTGAGCCCTGACGGCAGGCAGCTCTCTCCAGGTGTCAGGAAAATGGTATCTGAAGGCCGTGACCACAGACCAGGACGTTCCCGGGAAGAATCAGGAGTCGGTGACAGCCATGACCTTCAGCGTCCTGGAGGGGGGCGACCTGGAGGCCAAAGTCACGTCGCGGTGAGAGCCGCCTCCTGCCTCCCCGCTGACCCCTCCCCACAGCAGGAGAGCGGCGTCGGGGGGTGGGCAGCCCACAGTGGGGACCGTCCCGACCCCTCGAATCACGCTCAGCCCTGGACAGCTTTGAGGGGCCACTGCCTCACTGGGGACCCTGTGCAGGGGCAGGACCCAGATGGGTGAGTGGCGGGGCAGGGCTGGGAGACGCGAGCAGCTGTTGCGTGAGATGCTGAAGTCCCCGCTGGTGCCTGGACTCGGCGAGAGAAGCGCCACGCTCCCGGGGCTGCCTCAGGCCCGGGCCTCCGGTGGCTGTGGTGGAGCGGGGCATGCGGTGCCCGGGCTGGGCTGGGTTTCCAAGGTGGCCACACCCCAGGCATCAGCAGAGCATGGCTTCTGTGTCCCAGGGTTGATGGTCAGTGCCAGGAGACGAGCCTGGTCCTGGAGCAAACCAACGATCCTGGCAGATACACAGCCTGTGAGTCCTGGAACTCCAAGTTGGGGGGTGGGGAGGTGGATCCCAGCACGTTCCTGGGGGTCAGCTTTCAGCCAGAGAAGCCCCACTCCTTTCTGACCCCCTTAAGTACCTGGGGACTCCTCCACCGGTCAGTCTGCCTGAGAGGTGAGAACAGCTGACGCCATGTACAGGTGTGACAGACTCGTCCAGAGGGGCTGGCCGGTCCGAGCTCCGGCTGGAGCAGAGCTGAAGCTCCCCGCCGCTCTGGCCTCTTTGGACCCCCTGAAATCCCTGGGATCCGCCCACTGGGTGCCCACCTCCCAGGCAGGGCCTCCCCAGGGCCTGGGGGTCCAGCCGGGGTGGAGACCCTGGGCAGGCAGTCCTGGAGGGGCCTGGGTTGCTCAGGACCATGTGCCGCCCTCTGCAGACGGGGGCAAGCGTGAGGTGCTCGTCTTACCGCTGCGGGCGCAAGACCACTTCATCCTGTACTGTGATGGCGAGCTGGACGGACGGCAGATCCGCGTGGCGCGGCTTCTGGGTGAGGGTCCCGCATCCTAGCCCCCGCAAAGCCCCTCCTGCGCCCTTTCCCCCCGTGCCTTCTGCTCAGGAGAAGCCCCTGAGGAAGCAGCAGGTCCCACATCACGGCTTGGTGTCCGTAGGGGATGCGGTGGGCACAGGATGCCCATGTCAGTGTTGGGGCGGGCCTTGCCGCTCACCAGGCAGCTCCCTGTGGCCTCACCCTTGGCTCCACTCCTTGGAGGGGGCGCTTTTGCGGGGAGAGCGGTGTCTGCACGGAGCCCGAGTGGGAAGGAAATTCCAGCTCCTGGGGCTTCATTATGGGCATGAGGCTCAGGCAGGTTTCGGAGCGTCAGGACCTTCCTGCCCACGGACAGGAGGCCCCAACGGTCACGGAGGGTCTCTGTGGCCAGGAGCAGAATGAGCATCAGCCCAGGGGTCGGCATGGACTCCCTCCTGGGCAGACTTTCCATCCTCGGGACGTTTGCTGAGGGCACTTCCTACCCTGCTGAGGCGGCCACTCACTCCCCCAGGCCGGGACGGAGTCGTGGTCACTCTTGGTTCTGCCCTTCACCCTCCCATCCATCTCCTGGTTTCACCGACAGGAAGAAACCAGGAGAACAGCCCAGAGGCCTGGGAGGAGTTCACGGAGTTCGCAAAAGCCAAAGGGTTGAACCTGGAGATCTTCAGGCCCCTGCAGAGCGGTGAGAAGCCCATAGGCCCCTGCTGCCGGCTGGTGCCCGCGGCGGGCCATTGGCAGGGCTGATGAGGACAGGCCCCATCCTCGCTGGGGTCACGTGACGTGCTGGCTGATGGAGGGGCCCTGGGCTAAGGGATTCCCTGGGTCTTCTGAAATGTGCTTCCTTTTTCTACAGAAACTTGCTCTCCTGGAGGAAACTAGGGTAAGGGAACAGCTGTAGAGCACACTTGGGGTCTTGGGGCCCCTGGGGCTTTGAGAGACCGTGTGGTCAACCCCCCAGGCCTGCTCCCGCCTGGCAGGAGACCCTCCCTGGGCCAGGCAGGCGGGGCGTCTGCTCCTGGGCTCACCCGGCCCCTGGCAGCGCCTTCAGGTGGGCGCAGGGTGTCAGTCTTGGGCAGTGGGGAAGCCCCTTTTCAGGGGGAGGCTTCCTGGCGCCCCCGGCACCCGCATGCTTCCCAGCAGATGTGAAGTCCCTCCTCACCCCCATGCGTCACAGTGACTGTTTCCCAGTGAGCTGCTTAGAAGGGTCGGAGCTGGGGCGCCCCACGCAGAAAGCTCCGACCCCCGGGTCCCTCACTGGCGGCAGGTCCCTTGGGAGGGTGGAGTTTCAGCAGCGTGCCCAAGATTACCTGCCCAGGTGTGAGCAGAGTCAGAGTCCAGAACGTTGTCACGCTCCTCCTTTGCCCTCACTGGCTTGAAGTCCCTTTGTCACACCTTCACACGTGGGCTTGGGGGTCTGAAGACAGCCTAGTGGAGGGTCCCCCTTTGCTTGCCCAGAGCTCCCTGAGGGCCCCACTCCCCCCGCTGCAGCACTTGGAGCACGCTCCCCTCCCCTGTCCTGGCATCATGACCCGCCCCCTCCTCTGCAGGGCAGGGGGCACTGAGGCGCCACAGCAGCCCCCGGGCAGCGCCTTCAGGAGCATCCGCCCTGCAGGACAAGGAAGGAGCCCTGTTCCTGGGACATGGGCCGCTGCACCCCCTCCCTCCCAGCTCCCCACCCCTTTCCTGGCTTCAGATAAAGAGTTTCAGCATCCCTGGTGGTTCTGCTTGTCTATGGGGTCCCTCGGAGGGGGCTGGGGCAGGGAGGGATGTGGGGGCTGGGGTGGGACCCCCCAGCCTGTGGTGGGAAGGACCCCAGGTCCGTGCCTGGGCAGGTCTGGGAAGGTGAGTTACAGCCCTGGGGGTGAATCACCACATGTCAACTTGTTCAGACACCTTTGGGGGGATTTTTGGTGTTTTCTATAAGATTTAGAGACTCTCTGATGGAGTCCACGGGGCAGTGAGCCTTGGAGATGAGAGGCAGGGCTCTGATGGCCCTGAGCACAGAGGCTGCCAGGCAGGGTGCACTGGGGCTACGCCGGGGACAGGGGCTGGAGTCGTAAGGCCCTGAGTGGGAGAGCCCGATGGGCAGGTGTTAAGTGCGGCCGTGACCGGCCGCTTGGGAAGGGGAACTGCCTGAGCCCGGCCGCGGCTCCCAGTGGCCAGGATGGCACCAAGCCAACCCACCACACCTGGGCCTGGCTCCCTGGTCTCAGAAGGGAGTCGGGGTCCTACCCAGAGTCTGAGGGTCTCCACGCGGCAGGCCCTCCGGACGCCCAGCTGGGGACGCAGCGCCAGCTCTGAGCCCATCTGCGGTGGGTGTGGGTGCCCCTCGGGCACGGTCACTTGGCTTGGCCGCATTTGGGGCTCACAGGGGCCCACTCAGCTCCAAAGGGCAGCCTGCGGGCATTGGGTTCCCAGACGGTTCACCTGGGGAGGGGTCCAGAGGGGTCGCACTGCAGCCCCTTCCCCTGGGGGTCTGCCGGCACCTCTTGTCCGTGGCTCTTCGATGGCATCACCCCAGGGTGGAGCCCAGGAGCTCAGGGGCAGGTTCTTCAAGCCGCGAGGGCACAGGGCTCCTATCAGAACTCTGCCTGCTCCCGGCGGCGGACACGGTTGGCCTCAGGTGAGCAGCAGGGAGCCCAGGCATCAGGTCCAAGGCCCTTCGTTACCTTCCTCCAGGGGCTGGCTGATCTGTAGCACTGGTCCACTGGTCTGCCTCTGGCGGCTCCCCAGCACCTTAAATGGGTGTTTTCACGTTTTGTCCAGAGTTAATAATTGCTCCCTGGGGGAGGTGTGGAGCCCTGGGAGCTGCCTGGCCAGGCTGGAAGTGGCTCAGTTCAGTTCAATTCAGTTGCTCAGTCGTGTCAGACTCTTTGAGACTCATGGGCTGCAGCATGCCAGGCCTCCATGTCCATCACCAATTCCCAGAGTTTACTCAGACTCTTGTGCATTGAGTCGGTGATGCCATCCAACCATCTCATCCTCTGGAAGCGGCTCACATTTATTAAAGGAGTCGCACTGCACAATCCCGACAGAAGAGGGCGCACTGACAGACGGCGAGCGCTGCGTGTCGCTGCTGATTCGCGATCTTCACCCGTTTTTGCACACAGAGGCGCTGCAAGGAGAAAGCAGCATAGTGTCTTAGGTGGGCTTTCCCTAGAGCCAGACCCTGCACGGGGCTCACTCAGCTGGTCCGCCCACCCCAGTGTGGGGTGCGGTCGGCTGAGGACCAGCCTGGCCGTCCCTGCGCTGCTCCGAGCGAGCCTCTACCCCAGAGGAAGCCCTGGGGGAAGCAGTCCCGGGGGCCTGTGGTCAGGGCTGCCTCTGTGCCAGGAAGGACGGGTCTGGAGGTCCTGGGGGCCCTGACATGACGGCCCCCCTTATGCTGCTCAGATAACCTAGTCACCCCCCGTGCTGTGGACACTGCTCTTCTTCAGTTCAGTCTCTCAGTCGTGTCCGACTCTTTGTGACCCCATGTATCACAGCACGCCAGGCCTCCCTGTCCATCACCAACTCCCGGAGTTCACTCAGACTCACGTCCATCGAGTCAGTGATGCCATCCACCATTTCATCCTCTGTCATCCCCTTCTCCTCCTGCCCCCAATCCCTCCCAGCATCAGAGTCTTTTCCAGTGAATCAACTCTTCACATGAGGTGGCCAAAGGACTGGAGTTTCACCTTCAACATCAGTCCTTCCAAAGAATACCCAGGACTGATCTCCTTTAGGATGGACTGGTTGGATCTCCTTGCAGTCCAAGGGACTCTCAAGAGTCTTCTCCAACACCACAGTTCAAAAGCATCAATTCTTCGGCGCTCAGCCTTCTTCACAGTCCAACTCTCACATCCATATATGACCACTGGAAAAACCATAGCCTTGACTAGACAGACCTTTGTTGGCAAAGGAATGTCTCTGCTTTTGAATATGCCGTCTAGGTCGGTCATAACTTTCCTTCCAAGGAGTAAGCGTCTTTTCTTAGGTGGAGGTAAAAACGACAGAATGATCTGTCTTTGTTTCCAAGGTAAACCATTAATATCACAGAAATCCAAGTCTATGCCCCAGCCACTAATGCTGCAGAAGCTGAAGTTGAATGGTTCTATGAAGACCTACAAGACCTTCTAGAACTAACACCCCAAAAGATGTCCTTTTTATCCTATGGGAAAGGAAAAGGAAACTGAAGTCACTCAGTTGTGTCCAACTCTTTGCGACCCCATGGACTGTAGCCTACCAGGCTCCTCTGTCCATGGGATTCTCCAGGCAAGAGTACTGGAGTGGGTTGCCATTTCCTTGTCCAGGGGATCTTCCTGACCCAGGGATCGAACCCTGGCCTCCCACATTGCAGGCAGATACTTTACTGTCTGAGCCACCAGGGAGACGGTTCATCATAGGGGACTGGAATGCAAAAGTAGGAAGTCAAGAGATACCTGGAGTAACAGGAAAATTTGGCTTTGGAGTACAGAATGAAGCAGGACAAAGGCTAACAATTTTGCCAAGAGAACGCACTGGTCATATCAAACACCCTCTTCCAACAACACAAGAGAAGACTCACACACGGACATCACCAGATGGTCAACACTGAAATCAGATTGATTACATTCTTTGCAGCCAAAGATGGAGAAACTCTATACACTCAGCAAAAACAAGACCGGGAGCGGACTGTGGCTCAGATCATGAGCTCCTTATTGCCAAATTCAGACTGAAATTAAAGAAAGCTCTGCCTGCTCCAGGTGGCACACAGGGCTTGTGGGTTAGGCACCCTTCTGCACAGAGCCTGGGGGTCTCTGGGGGTCGTGCTCCCTCCAAGAAGGTGCAACGGATCTCCTGCCTGGTCCTGCGTTGCTCTGGGCTCCAGGTCTTACCCACCAGTGGTCCCAGCAGCCACCCGCCTAAAAGCTGCACCGCGGGGCGGGGGCAGGAGGCCACCCGCGGGGGCCCCAGGCCCCGGCTCTTGAGGAGTCTCTGCTCTCTGGATCTGAAGGTTTACCTTCCGCTTGGCCTCTGTTCACAGGCGCCTCTCGGGTTTGCCTCTTCCTTGGTCTCGTCTGTCAGTCCTCCTGGAGAACCAGCGTTGGCTTTATTTACTTATTATTTTTAACATCCGTTTACTTGTTCACTTATTTCTGGGCTGCCCCGGGTCTTTGCTGCTGCGCGAAGGCGGTCCCTGGTTGCAGAGAGCAGGGGCGGGTCTCTAGTTGTGGTGGGTGGGCTTCTCATCGCGGAGCACAGCGGCGGGGGCGCGGGGTGGCCGTGTGGCCCCTGGGTGCGTGGGCTCTTCCTGCACCAGGGACGCAGCGGGTACCTGGGCACTGGCAGGCGGATTCTCCCCCACTGGGCGCGGGGAAGCCCAGCTTGGCTTTAGACGGCGCTTCCTCACGTCTCCTTTGCAGGATTCTGGCTTCTCTGTGCTAAATCCCCCCTCTCTATTTTAGGGTTGCTCTGTGATGGTTTAAGCACTGATTTGAACACTCAGTTTGAAACCGAGTCCCTTTGTCAAGTTTCTAATTAAGCTCCATCCAAAACTTTCTTCCCTGTGTTTTTCTGAACGGGTTCCCCTCAAGATGGTCAAGTATAAAAAGAAAGGGGGGATTGAGACCCCATACCAGCTCCCATGTCCTAGCTTTTGCCTCCTGGGCCTCCCCTGGTTCTCGAAGGGTCGGCTCAAGACGTGGTGATTAGGAAAAAAAAAAAAGACGTGGTGATTAGGAAGTGAGGAGGAGAAACCAAGAACAACCGTTGGGCCAGGAAACAGGGGACAGTTTATGCCTGACACACGCTTTGAAGGTGCTTTTACAGAAAGCGGACCCCCCACCAGATGCAAACTGTGACCACAAGCACAGAGACCCCAGACCCCGAAACCACCCGGAGCGTCGAGCACAAGCTGTTCACACCTTTGCGGCCCCCTCCCCACGCGGCCTTTGAAGCCTGTCTCCTAACCAGCAGCTCGGGATGGGCTGGGCCCCGGCCCGCCGTCTCCCCAGGCTGCCGGCCTCCTGAGTGAAGCAGCTTTTCCTTCTCGACCAGCTCTTGGCGCTTGAGTATCGGCCTTTCGAGCAGCCGAGCGTGGGTTCGGTGCCGGCCGCGTCGATTACAGGTTCATTTGCTGACTTTGTCTGTTTGCTTCCAGTGCGGATTAGGCTGTGGTCAAGGCAGAGATAACTCGGAAAGGGGCGCTGAGGTGCGGGGCGCGGAACTGCTCCACGTGCAGGCGGGCGGCCGCGGCTCCGGCAGTCCATCGAGGTCATCCTTTCCCCTAGAACTGCCGTCACACCTTGGTCCAAAAACCCATGGGCCTCCTGCTGACGTACGTGCCTGCCTGTCCATCACTCACACGGACCTGCGTCTACAAACACGGGCTAAATGGCTTCTTATCGGCCTCGGGGTGGCTGCTCAGAGCCTGCTTGGCCTGACAGCCTCTGTCCATTTCCCAGCGAACCTCAGCTGGGCCGTGGACCAACCCTGCCTCTTGCGCGCCCGGTGCCCGGCTGGCTGTCCAGGCGTCTTGTGACAGTGGGCTGGGCTGAGGGGCCTCTGCAGAAGCCAAGGCATCCCGGGTCCAGGGGACACCCTGTCTCTCCAAGACGTGGCAGGGGCACCGTCCTGCCAGGCCCCGGGAGAGGGTCACACAGACCAGGAACACGGGAGCCTCTCCCTGTAGCCGGACCTGCCTCCTCGCCTCCTGAAAGGGCACTGGGCCTGCCCTCTGACCACCTGGGGAGGGCAGGCTCTGCTCAGTGGCACCTTGGATGGCAATCGCGGTAATTACTGGGTCCAGCTGAACATTCAGTTCCGCCCCCAGGGCCTAGGGTCATGCGAGTGCGTGGTGGCGGGAGGGGCACACCCTGCCCTGGGCGGCACAGACATTCTTTTGTGGGGCCCCAGGGTCCACCTGTGGCCCTGGCCGCCTTCTCGGTCAGCCCCGAGTCCCAGGAAAGCGTGCCAAGACCAGAATCTCCTCTGTCCCCGGGGAGAGAAGGCGGCCCTGCCCTGGCCCAGTGCTGTGTCCTTGAGCTGGCTGCTGTGAAATGCAGACAGCTGGACACCACAGAGGGGGTCAGACATGATGAGGGGCCACCACGAGGAGCAGGCTGGACGGCCCCTCAGGGCAGGGGTCCTCCTGTGCCCTGGACGTGCAGTTGTGGACAAGCGGGCAGGCTCCCCACCCAGGGCTCAGACAGGTGGACAGACACCAGCGTGGTCATTCAGGTGGGAGCTCCAGGGCAGTGGGCCTAGGAGCTGACGGAAGTGGGCCTGTGAGCTGGGACTAGGTTACCAATGGTGAGGCGATTCGCCCTGCAGCCCAGGGCTGGTGTCCAGACAGACACACGGGAGAAGGTGTGAGGAGACGGAGTGGAGGGTCGGGGGTGTGTGGCCACAAGCCAGGGGCCGCCGGGAGCTGCAGGAGGCAGGAGGGACCCCCACCCCCCGCCCAGCCCCAGAGACTGCAGGGGGCCGGCCCTACTGGCACCTGGATCTCAGACTTGGGGCCTCGGCACTGGCAGGGAATACGCTTCTACAGTTCTCATCCTCCCCAGTCTAGGGGCCCAGGACATGAAAACTGTTCTCCACAGACAACCCACAGGGAATGTGTCACAGTTGGGGTGTACCTGGGGGGACTCCCCGAGGAGGCCATGCTGAAGCTGAGCCCCGAACCCTCAAACGGTGCAGAAGATCGCAGGCCGGGGGGCCGCAGGGGCAACTGGCCACCAGGGCGGCAAGGCCAGGGCTGAGCTGGATGCCTGCCTCTCATTCCTTGCCCACCCTGTTTGCCTGCGGGTCAGACCTCGCGCTCGCGGAAGACCCTGCAGGACGGGGGACGTGCGCTCAGAGAAGGGACCAGGCTGAGGCGAGGCCACAGGCCCCTCCCGTCGCCCCAGCTGCAAGACGGCCCTCCGCCCCCCACAGACCGCGTGGGGCCCTGCAGCTTAATGAGCCGTGGGTGGAAATGACAGGTTCCCTTGCCAGCTGGCCGCAGAGTGCAGGGGGTCTGTGCCAAGTGCCCCAGGACCCTGGGCTGGGGCTACAAAGGGCGGCTGAGGGAGGGCCCACAGAGCCTCTCGGAGCCTCAGCGGAAGGACCTGCTGGCGGCGTGAGCCCAGAGCCCCCGAGATGAGGACCCTGGCCCTGACTCTGACCGTCACCCTCGGCCTGACCTCAGCCCTGCAGGGCCGGGACAGCCTGTCCTTCCAGGGGCCGGATGTGAGGCTCCGGGGGAGGGTGGGGGTCGGGGGTCCCGGGCTGAGCCCTCCCTGTCCACGGAGGCCAGCGTCTCGGGGTCAGGAGGGAGACGCAGTTTAGGGCTCGGCCCTGGCCCTCCCCACAGACAGAGACCGCCAGGGCTGGGAGACTGGGGGCCAAGGGGCCTCTGTCCCGTGCACTCAGCCCCACGCTGCGCCCCAGGAAGGTGCTGGAAGGAGGGGACCTCAGATGTGCCGGGGGAGCAGCCTGGGGGTGTCTGAGGGGCTCCGGGGGGCATCGGGTCAAGGGAGCTGGCCGTGGCGGGGTGGCTGGCGAGGTGGAGGAGAGGCGGCCGCCTGGCTCATGCGTGTTTCAGATTTCGGGGAAGTGGTTCATCACGGCCTTCGTGGAGACCGAGGGCCACACAGGGGACAGCGTGTTCCCCGTCACGTTCTCCGTCCTGAGTGACACCCATGTGTGGGCCTCCACGACACACAGGTGAGTGAGTGTTGGGGCTGCTCCTGGCCGCCCGCTGGCCCCAGGCCCGAGGCCCTTTATCAGGCCGGGCTGGGCAGAGGCCGCGAGCCCAGCCCCTTCAGGGTCCTCCCGCCGTCCTGTAGGCGTGGGGAGAGGCTGAACGCCCTCTGAACTCTGCAGAAGGGGCCAGGGCTCTGCCGGGATGGGGGCGGAGCAGAAGGCTCCACCCGGAGTCGGGGTCCCCTGTGCTGCTCTAGGGTCGGGGTGGGGACCCCGAGCATCCCCAGGGCGGAGGGGATCTCAGGCCCCTGTGCACGGGGCTGTGTCCTCCAGGACCCGGGGCTTCTGCTACGACGTGGACGTCGTCCTGGAGAAGACCAGCAGGCCCGGCACTTACACCGCCTGTGAGTCCGGGACGGCGGGGTGGGGCCCCAGAGTGGGAGCCCCAGGCTGGGTCCTGCGGCCAAAAGGGGGCCGTCAGGATGGGGAGCCCCCTGCTGGGGCTCAGGGTAGGCGGGGGCACCAGAGGACAGGTGACTAGATCCAGGGGGGCATGGCAATCGGGGCCCCCCACCGCCACCAAGCCAGGTGCCAGGACTCGCTGCTAACACGCCCGGCCCGTGGCCCTCCGCAGCGAGGGGCAAGACGCACATGGATGTGGAGGAGCTGCCCGCAAAGGACCACCTCGTGTTTTACTGTGAAGGGCCGTTCGAAGCGGGAAGGTTCAGAACAGCCAAGCTCTTGAGTGAGTCCCCTCTCCTGGCCTGGCCCCGTCTCTGCTCCAGGGGCCCTGCCCGCCCAGCAACAGCCCTTCTCTGCCCAGGGCTTCAGCGCCTCTGAAGGGGCAGCACTTGAGGCATGAGATGCGCACAGGCCCGCCGCTGGCCCTGCTGCCCGGGGCCTGTGCAGGCAGTCAGCTGGTGCCCGGGGTCTGTGCAGCAGCAGCGCCCTCTGGCCCAACAGACTGCTCCAGGGGCACATTCTGAGTCCCGCTTCTGGAGGCAGGAGGCGCTGACGGAGGAGTTCTCAGCAGGTGAAGGCCAGGGTTCTCTGGTCAGAGGGCAGCGCAGCTCCTCTGGGAGGGGAGCCCTTCCAGGTCAGGGGCCTGACCCTGCAGGTGGCTCTGGGATCTGGCCTGGGTCCCCCCGGACCCCCAGGGACTTAGGTGTCCCCCGGGGCTTCCCCCCACTTTCCCCGGGACCTGCCAGCTGGAAGGGGCCCGTCTCCTCCGCGCCTGCTCAGCGTCCACTCCAGACATACTCCTCCTGCCCTCCTGGGTGTCCCCTGAGGCCTGACTCACCAGGCACCTGGCCTGCAGGTAGGAATCCCGACGTGAACCCAGAGGCCCTGGAGGCTTTTAAGAAATTCGTCCAGCGCAAGGGCTTTTCCCTGGAGGACGTCTTCACACCTGAGCAGACGGGTGAGGGCCCGGCCCTATGGCACCCCCCGGGTCCCCTCTGCGTCCTCTTCATGCCCCGGGTCCCTCCCTCCATCCCCTCCCGCCCCTCCCCGGCCCCTCCGTGGGGAGACATCAGCGCTGTGACGGGTCACAGGGAGCCCCGGGGGGCCCCGCTCTGGGTCTCCGTGACCCACGTCCAGGCTGCGGGCGGTGAGGGGTCTGGACCCCTGTGCGGGGCGTCTTCTCACTCCTGGCTTTGTCTTGGTCTCTACAGAAAGCTGCAAGCCTGAAAGTGACTAGGGTGAGTGGTCCTTGAAGCAGTCGAGGGTCTCGGTTCAACGGGGCTTCAGGGTCCACCGGGCTCCCCAGGGCAGGCAGGAGGGACCCCACGTGGCCAGGAGGCGGCGTCTCTGCTCTGAGGGCCCCTTCGGCCGCCCCCGCCCTGCAGGGTCTGTTCCTGGGCTGCACTCCGCCCAGGCGCCCGCTCTGTGCTCAGGGCTCACTGTTGGGTAACTCGGGACGTCTGTGCCTGCCCGGCTGTGCACCGGGCGGAAGGTGCATTCTGCCCCCGGCGCTGCAGCCCTGGGGGCAGGGAGAGCCCCGTCTGCCCCCTTCCTCCATGACCTTTCCCCTCCTCTCCAGGGCAGGGGCACCAGGCTCCACGGCAGCCCCCGGCAGCACCATCAGGACCCGCCATCCTGCGGGATGTGGGAGGAGCCCCTGGGACCTGGGCCTCCCCACCCCCTGCTCCCCTGCCCCGCTTTCTCGCCCAGCCCTCCCTCCCCTCTCTGGCTTCAAATAAAAGGCTTCAGCGTCCCCAGGGGCTCTGCCTGTCTGTGGGGCCCCTCGGCGGGTGAGAGGGGAGGACAGGGAGGTGGAAGCCTTGCAGGAAGGACCAGAGGACCGCTCTCGTCCTGGGTCCCCATGGTGTGTGTCTCTGTCCAATGGGCCTGGGGGTCCGGGGAGAGGTGGGTGCTGGCAGCTCTGCCTGAGGTCCCGGGGGGTCTCTGCAGGTCTGATGCCCACAAGCTCAGGTTTGGGTGGTTGTGTGGTTGGGGGGAGGGGTCTGATGCCCAGGAGCACAGGCTTTGGGTGGTCCTGTGGTTGGGGGAAGGTGTGAGGGTGGCAGGGTCAGCCCCAGGCCCAGGTGGGGACACGTGTGCAGGTGGGGATCGCCCCACAAGCTGGAGGCCGAGGTGGGAGTGAAGGGGGCCAGGCTGGCCCAGACACACGGGACAAGGATGGCCCAACACTGGGCCCCAGACTGGGATGACTGCTGGTCCCCCACCCAGGCCTGGCTGCACACAGGCGCTGCCCCTGGTCAGGGGACCGTGTCAGCAGGGACCTTCTGGCCTCTTCTGACGCTGACCCTGCCATTTCCCCAGATCCCCCTGGGGCAACGTGCCACCTGACAGCCAGCTGATGGTGACCAGGGTCTCCTTTCTCGTGGTGGGAGGGGACCCCAGCCCAGCCTCCCTGGAGACTAGGGACAAAGGGTCCCTCTACACAGGGTCAGTGCGACTCCCCAGTGGGGGCAGCCAGCTCACCAGGGCCCTCCTGGACACAGCAAGCCCCCCAGGCAGACGAGAGGCCCCGGGCACTCTGTGTTCCCTCCTGACAAGGAGACACCAGACAGGGGGTCCCCCAAGTGCAAGCCCCTCACCAGTGTGGGGGTGCCCATGAAGCCCCCGTGACGGGTCTTCTGATGGCCCACCCCCACATCCTCCTTGCCCGGCCCCTCCCACCCCCTCCCCATATCAGGGGTGATGGCACTGGCCCCGGCTCACCAGGATCGTCTCCGTCTCACGCTAAGCTGACCAGCCCCCTGGTCCAGCCGCACCTTCAGGTCTTCGCCACGAGCCTCACCTGGGCCTCGACTGGCCGGGAAGCACACACAGGTGGCGCTGCCAGGACCAGTGAGAGGGACGGTTCTGGGGCCTCTCAGGGGGCAGTGCCCGTGCCAGGCTGACTGCATGGAGTAGACATTCCTTCCTGCCACCCGACAGCGAGGAGGGGCCACTGTGTGTGAGGAGCCACCAGAGGGGGGACACACAGAAGGCTGAGCAGGGGGACCTCCCAGGAGGGGAGCCCCGGCCTCGTCCTCAGGTTGATGCGCCCCCAGCAGGGTGGCTGCACGGTTAGGGGGAGGGGTCATAGAAGGTTCTGGGGTCTGGGGGGGATGGGACCACCCACCACTGGAGTCAGAGCTGTGCAGCGTGGGAACGGCCTGGAGCCTTCCCTACCTGTGCACAGGCAGATACACTCACACTCACACACTCACAGACTCACATGCACACACACACATGCACACGGACAGATGTATGTACACATGTGAGCGTGCACAGGAGACACATCAGCACAACACACTCACATGCGTGTTACATGTGTGCACACACGTACACTCACGTCACACAGCCATGCAGCACGTGTCTGCACAAAATTCTGCGTGCCTGTGCACACACAGAAAGACACGCATGCGCACACACACACACTTTATAACGAGTTTAAGTACCACCCAGAGCAGGTGTGGTGTGAGCGTCCCCCCGGAGGCCTCTCCGCTCTCTCTCTCTCCTCTGTCTATCTCTCACATGCAGATCCACGCACGTCTCTGTGTGTCTCCCTGTTGACATCACATCCATGTGTCTCATAGCCGGGATCCTGGGTGCAGAGGGTTGGGCCACGTGTCTCAGGTAAGACCACCCTGGAGTCTCCCTGCCAGCACCCACTTTAGCAGCCATGGGGCATTCACTGGTCCATGCGGACCACGCCTGGTGGATCCCATCCCCTCTCCACAGACAGGAGTGTTTGTAGTCTCCTGCTATTTCAACCAGCGCATTGATGGAGACTCTCGACAACGCATCCGTGACAGACTGAGGATTCCTAGGGTGAGCTCCTAGGAGTCGCTTTGTAGGTACACGCCCCTGGGACCCTCCCCCCCGACACCCCAAGTGCACAGGCACACGTGCACACGCATCACTCGAGGGTCCCTGTGGGTGGGCTCCTAGGAGTCGCTCTGCAGGTAAAGGGATGCACGCGTGGAACCCTGGGGTCCACGCACGGTTCTCCCAGAGAGGCGTGTCCTCCACACCTCCCTGCAGGGGTCTGCTGGCCTCTCTTCCTCACGTTGTCCCCAGCGCTGGTCGTCACCAGCCTGGAAACCCGCCGGTGCAGGGCCGACACAGCCGTCTCCAGTATTTACGTTCCGTGTCGCCAGAGGCCGAGCGTCTCAGACGTACACCAACCACGTGCGTCGCCTCGTTAGCCGTGCACGGGTCTGTCCTCTGTCCCTTTTTAGAACACTGACTTTCAAGATCCGGGGACCACAGGGGTGTCAAGCCGCTCTCTGGCCCTGGGATGCGAGGGACGTTGTCCCGGCTCGTGGTCTATCCTCCCAGCTCTCTGCATGTTTGTCTGTTTGGCCGCAGGAGGAGCCAGGCGCTTCCCTCTGTCTTCTGGCTCTGGGGCCACACTTAGAGCAGGGGTCTCCACCCTGAGACTGTACAGATATTTACAAAAAAGACTTCAATTTGTATATCTTACCTTTAACTCACCCGAAATTTCCCTTTCATATAACAAAAATGCTGCTGCTGCTGCTGCTAAGTCGCTTCAGTCGTGTCCGACTCTGTGCGACCCCATAGACGGCAGCCCACCAGGCTCCCCGTCCCTGGGATTCTCCAGGCAAGAACACTGGAGTGGGTTGCCATTTCCTTCTCCAATGCATGAAAGCGAAAACTGAAAGTGAAGTCGCTCAGTCATGTCCGACTCTTAGCAACCCCATGGACTGCAGCCTACCAGGCTCCTCCGTCCATGGGATTTTCCAGGCAAGAGTACTGGAGTGGGGTGCCATTGCTACTTCCAATTAAAAAAGAAAACAAAAGTTAACTACTCCCCTCTTGAAACATGTGGCTGATACAAAAAGTGACCTTGTATGATTCTGTTCGCAGGAAACACCCAGAGCAGGGGAAGAGCAGAGAGAGAAAGTGGGTTAGGGCTGGGGGAGGAGGGCAGTGAGCGCTTCGGGTTCCCTTCTCAGGAGGAAACCCGTCCGCTGAGGCCGTGGGGAGGGCTGTAGACTGTGAGCGTCTGCCTCGCTCCAGAAGCGCACAACTCAAAATAAAAAAGACTTGCTAGTGTGAAGACGTGCTTACATCGTGCTTACATTGATGCTTACATGTGAACTGAGAAAGATAGCAATGCCAACCCTGCACGCAGGGCAGCAGAGACGACACGGACATAGAGAGCAGACTGTGGACTCGGGGGCAGACGAGGGTGCGATGACTGGAGGGGATGGCACTGAAACAGGCACACTGCCACACGCAGAATCGACGGCCAGTGCGAGCTGGGTGCGTGAAGCGGGGCACCCGAGCCAGCGCTCTGGGACGACCCGGCAGGATGGGGTGGGGGAGGCGGGAGGCAGGTTCAGGATGGGGGGACACACGTGTGCTCGTGGCCAATTCACGCTGATGCAGGAGAAAAACCAGCACAATGCTGTAACTATTCTTCGATTAAGATAGATAAAACAAAAACAAAAGACACCGTAAACGATAAGAAACGAAATAGTAAAATTAAAAACAGAGACAATGACAGGGAAGGGAAAGAAAGTCCGGGGTGGGGGCGACGGGTAGACTGGTCTCCGGGCGCGGCGGTGGTCCCAGGCGGTCAGCATCTCCTTGGGAGCAGGCGCTGCCGGGATGCAGCCCTGGGTGCTCCTGCTCGACGGTCCCTCCAGACGCTGACGGGGCGCCTCCGGCTCGGAGCGGCTTCATCTGCTGCTGCTTCTGCTGCGGATCGAGGTCTGCGGGTTGTGTCGGGGCTGCTGCTGGGGGCGGTTCCACATCCTGAGATGTGGTGAGGCTGCAGGAGGTCCCTGAGCCTGCCTTCCAAAGACGGGGAACATCCTGCCGCCTGTGCCAGAAGCGCCAGACTGTGGTCCCCGACGGTGGTGCCCACACGGGCGGTCTGAGGCCAATCTCTGCTCCCCCTGTGTCCCCCAGCCCGCCTCCCCCTCCGGCTCTGCCTTGCCAAGGTCCGCATGCTCCAGCTGGGCCAGGAGGAGGTGGGCCCGGCGCTCCAGGTCGGAGCCGGGCATGTTGAGCGGCAAGTAGGCCACCAGCCACCTGAGGCAGGGTAGGTTCGGGGGGCTGACAGAAGTCCTCCGAGCCCTGGTCCAGCCAGGTGCCCAGGATGGAGGAGACAGCACTGGGGGTGGGCGGGCGGGCAGCAGAGTCAGGGCCTGGCCTTTCCTTCCTCTCGGCCCTCCCCTGGCACCCCCTGGGGGCCGGGCTTCTGGGCTCGCCCCACCCATCTGGACGCCAAGGCCTGGTCAGCAGCAGGGGCAGGCAGTCTCAGCTGGAGCAAGCCCTCTCTCCACGGTGACCACCTCTCCCTTCCTGGGGAGCCTGACTCACTCTTGTCCACCCCCCAGCCCCACTCTGGGCCCCCCCACCCCCACTCTGACCTCCCCCCCAACCAAAGGGAACTGCAGGAGGGCAGGCAGGGCCGCGCCTGCTCTGTTCATTGCTCCGGCCCGGCTGTGCTGCACACAGCCGGTGCTGGATACAGATTTGCTGAATGAATGAACCCCAACCAGCACCTTACAGACACCTGAGTGGCCTGGGGCTCTCTGCCAGCCCCCAGTGATCCCTGCTCCGGCTGCTCCCCGGAGGGCACCCCAAGATAGGATCCTGAACTTCCTTTACAAGTGGGAAGACGGCTCTGCCCCAGGGCTGGAGGCAGAGAGCTTCTTCACAGGGGAGGAAAAGCTCAACGGAAACCACCCCGTCCCTCGGGAGCCCTTTCCGCAGGGCCAGGCAGGAGGCCGCACCGTCCACGCGTATGGAGCGGCTCAGAGAGGTAGAGACTTTCCCAAGCCACACAGCTGGTCACTGGGCCGCTGGGCTGGGGCGCTCGCCTCTTGAACAGCGGGCCCAGGACCTGCTGGGCAGGGGGTTGCGGGGGGCGGGGGAGGGAGAAGGCGGGTCCAGGACCTGCCGGGTGCGTGGGAAGCTGGTGACTTACGAGGGGTTGCTGTCCCGGGAGGCGGGCACCTGGTGCTCCAGCGGCTCCTCCAGGGGGTCTGCTGTGCCCACCCCCACCCCGAGGGGCTCATCCAGCTTCGGGGAGGATCCATTTACACACAGGGCTCATTTTTAGACAAAGCGGGACAGTTCAAAATGCAAACAGCGAGAATACTCGGGCTCACGTCCTGAAACGCGAAGAATCGCCTTGGCACGCGACCAGGGCCAGGCGTGGATGGCGCCGGGGGGTGAAGGAGGAGCCCAGCTCCTTGGGTCGGGCCTGGGTCTGGAGGCAGTCTGCGCTGGACCCGGGAGCAGGGCCAGATGTCGTCTGGCCCCAGACCCCCAGGCCTGGCCGCCCTCCGCACCCACGCCCACCCGAGCCTCTGTGGCCCAGGTGGTGGCGCGGTGCGCCGGCCTCACCCACTCTGGCCCCAGGACCTGGCTCTCCTAGGCCCCAGGACACCAGCCGGCCGGGGCAGGTCTGATGGGCAGCGGGAGGGGAGGGCCTTCACCGTCAGCCTCGGAGCTCCCGGCCTCTCGGGGTCTGTCTCCAGGAGGCCCCTCTGGGGTCCGTCCTGCTGGGCGGATGCCTCTGTACGCAGAGGCTGTGAGGAGACACAAGTACCACCAGCTGTGCTGCCTGGTGGGACGCCGACCCCCAACCGGGGTGGGAGCCTGCGCCACGCCCCCTGGGAGGGCCTGGGCCGGCCCTCACCCTGGCTCCACACCTCCCTGCCGGGCCTGTGTGCCTAGACTGTGCAGCTCACCCATGTCCGCCTGGTTGGTGAGTCCCCTGCTCAGGGCAACCACCCGGGCCCACGGCTCCCAGCGCCCCAGGGCAGGCGGCACAGCTGGCGACCTAGACACTCCCACTGTCCCCGCTAATCTTCGCCGGCCTGTGTCCCGCACAGGCTCCAGGGGATTCTCAGGGGAGAGGCACCTGGGGCCGTGCGGGCCTCCAGGGAATGGGGCGGTTGGGCTGCTCCTCCCGGCCCAGGCCCACATCTCAGCTGCCCGTGCCCCGTGTCGCCTTCCCTAGATGCCCTGCTTCTGAAGGGTGCAAGGACCCTCTGCCCTGGGGAGGCCTGTCTACGGCCAGTGAGCCACCTCACATTGCACTGGCCCCAAGGGCCTTGGCTGTGCAGGCTGGCACCCCCGGGCAGAGAGACACTGTCTGTGCAGAGCTCTACCACCGAGCTCGGGCACGCGCACCCGCACTCTGACGGAGGCGCTCTGCGGTGGGAGAGCCCGTCAGGGCCCCTCAGTCTGCGGCCTCTGAACGTCTCCATCTCCTGCTCCCGAGTTAAAGCAGCACCTGCCAGCAGCTGCTCTCAGGCTGCCACGCGACTCCCTCACCTTCCGAACGGGAGACCCTTCCAGAAGACACCGGGACCTCCACTGTGCACACCCGCCTCAGACAGAGTGGGCCCTGGGGCGTCCTGCTGCCCCCGTGCGCGGCTGTGGCTCCCAGATAGGCGTGTGTCCATCCACCCCACCAGACCCTGGGCAGCAGACAGGCTCCTGGGGCGTCAGGGGTCCTGGGAGCCCCACCCCCCGTCCAGGAACGCAAGTGCTGCCCAGGGGGGTCCCCTGATGAGGAGCATTAAGAGGTCCCTGTGAACAGGGGCCACCCACCCCGCCCACATGGAGGAGGCCTGTCCAGGGCGTGGGGATGTCACCAGGCCTCCACGCCCCGCTGAGCCCACGGCCACAAGCCATGGGTCCACCTGAGGCTCAGAGACCCGGGGACGGCAGGGCCTCGCATGCCCTGTGGGCACCGATGCAGAGAGACGACAGAGAACAGACTGTGGGGCCAGGGCCCACCCTGCCCGGACCCAAGCTTTATTTCTGCGGCAACCATGTTGTCTGCTTTGCCCAGCCTGGCCCAGCCCAGACGGGATCCTCTGAGGTGCTCACCCTGCAATCTCACGTTACAGAACAGCCCCTGAAACCAGGTGGCCGCACACCCCGACCCGGGTCGTGAGAAGGGTCGACCTGCTGTGCGGACGCGCCTAACACGCGGGCTCATCTCAGGGTGGAAACAAGGGCTTCACGCTCCAGGGACACAGTGTTTTCCGAGGAGTCTTTTTCGGACAAGCCCCTTGCCGGGTAAGCCCCCCGGGGCGGCCACTGCTGAGTGCAGTTCCTAGCAGCAGGGGCCCAAAGCCTGGAAGGTCTGGAGGCCCTCCCAGCTCGGGACAGGCTGCTCCTTCCTCTGGGAGGAGGCTGGGTGGGTCAGGGGGAGTGGCCCATGCCCAGCTGGGCCTGCGCTCCAGGGGAAGGTGCTCCCGGGGCAGCAGGGTTGGCCGGGTGGGGGCCCGGGGCACCCTGCAGCCGGTACAGGGCCTCGAGCTGCCGGCGCTTCTCCTTGGCCCGGGTGACCGCCGTCTGGAAGAGCTGGCAGAAGAGCTGCACGGCCGGGGGCGAGTCGTCGTTGCCAGGGACGGGGTAGGTGATGAGGCAGGGGTTGCAGTTGGTGTCCACGACGCCCACGGTGGGGATGCTCATCTTGGCCGCATCCCTCACGGCCACGTGGGGCTCGAAGACGTTGTTGAGCGTGTGCAGGAAGATGATGAGGTCCGGCAGGCGGACCCGGGCGCCCAGCAGGAGGGGCGCGTTGGTCAGCAGGCCGCCCTTGAAGTAGCGCGTGTGGGCGTACTCACCGCAGCTCCGGGCCGTGCTCTCGATCAGGTGTGAGAACTGCCGGGCACGGCTCACGAACAGGATGATGCCCCCGCGGAAGGCCACGTGGGCCGTGAAGTTCAGGGCGAGCTGCAGGTGCGTGGCCGTCTGCTCCAGGTCAATGATGTCCTGGCCAAGGCGGCTCCCGAAGATGTACGGCTCCATGAACCTGCCGGACACACGGCCAGCGTGAGCTGCCCGGGCCACCTCCCCCGACCCCTCCAGGGCCAGTACCATCTGCAGCCTTCCCCGTGATGACACAGTGAGAACCCGGCCCAGGAGTGACCACCAGGCGCAGTCAGAGGGCTGGACCAATAGGGCAGGCTGGGCTGTAGGCCGTGTCCACGTCTCGGGCAAGACGACTCTACCCTCTGAACCTGCACCTCGCCACGACCCTAACAGAAAGGACCCAACAAGGACGTCTGGATGCTCACACGTTGACATCCAGTGTCCTGCCCGGGGCTGTATGTCTGGCAGCCACCCTCGTTATTACGGCTTTACCGTGGAGACCACCCAGGGCCGGGGCACCAGCAGGGCGGGGGTGCCGGCTGGAGCAGGAACCAGCCAGGCCTCGGAGGGGAACCCTGCGGCCCAGACCTGCGGGCCTGGACAGAGGGGCTGGGTGCCAGACTGTCCCCTCGTGTTCCGTCTTCTCCCACCCCGTTCACGTTCCTGCTCACCGCCGTCTGGATTCTGTCCTCCCCGCAGACGCCGCCCAAGGCCCCACAGGCCCAGCCTCCCTCAGCGCGGGAGACTTCTGGGAAGAACCCCCAGCAGCACACCCTCTCGCTTCCTGGCCCCTCCTCCTCTCCCAGACTCTGGGGTTCCGGTCGCCGGGCTCCTGCCCAGGACCTCCCCCGCCCCTCTGCCCAACACGTCCTCTGAAGGCCCTGGTGTGGTGCCCCTGGTCCAGGCTGCTTCCTCCGAGGGCACCTGTTTGACACTGCCCTGGGGTGACCAAAGCATCACCCCGCTCGGGACCCAAGCTTCTAATGTGAAGAACGCAGACACCCGCTCTGCTCGGCTCCCCTCTGATCATCCCAGGCCCAGCCACTACTGTGGCTCTGCCCAAGCAGCTGGGCCACCGCCTTCCCTGAACTTCTGCAGCGCCCCCCCAGTCCACTCTCAACCAGGCCCTCACAAGGGCCACCTTTAAGGACGGCCAGTCACTGCTCCTCAGCCTGCCCTTGGGACGTCCCTCCAAGAGGGTGGCCTTGCCAGCGCCCATCCATCGCCGGCTTACAGAGCTTACAACCAGCCGCCCTGCCCCTGCGGAGGACCATGAGCCCCACGGGAGGCTTTGGGGGGAGGAGCAAGCTGATTCTGAGAATAAGCACCCGTCCCTTCCGGGGACTCTACGATCCCATGCGGAGGGAAAGGGAGATACACTCTCTGAAAACAAACTGAAGAGGGGGACCCGGACCTCAAGGCGGGGCGCGAGCGCCCTGGCCGAGCCACGGCCACCAGGGCATCTCACCTGTGCCGGCAGCCGGCCTTGTGGCCCAGATGCACCCGGGCGTTGAAGAGGCTTCGCACGGAAAACAGCTCCTTGACGTTAAAGAAGTCGGAGTGCTTGAGGGGCTCGCTCAGGATCCGGGCGCTGCGATCTGGGCGGGGAGGTGGAGAGCATGCAGGCCCTGGGTCCCGGCACCCCAGAGCCTGGGGCCTGCGGAGGGCGGCGGCAGATGCTGGGGGCCCCCGCGGCCTTGTGCGGAGGCTCGGGGCGGGGAGACCGGATCTGACCATGGCTTCGCTCCCGGGTGAACCCGGCCAGGTGCCCACTCGGAGAAGAGGAAGCCGGCTGACGTCTGTGTCTGCGGGCCCCGTAGTCCCACGGCCGCCCGCAGAAACTCCCTCAAGGCAGCAGTTCGGGGCCGGCCGGCCTTGGCCCGCTCGGCGGCGGGGCGGGGACTCGGAGACCTCGGCAGCGCGTGCGGCGCGTGGGGCTCTCCCTCCCGGGTCCGGGCCCGCGCCCCCCGGGGCCGCACGAAGACCCAGGCGCCCGACCCCCCGGGCCGAGGGCCCACTTACCGCTGTCGCGCTCGGGCTCGCGGGCGGCGGCGGCCGCAGCGCTCCCCAGCGTCCTGCCTCTCTGCGCGGCCCGGCCTCGGGGCGCCGCCCGGACACCTGCGCGGACAGCGGACTCAGGGCGCGCTCCCCGCCCCGCCCGCCCAGCCCCGGAGGGGTCCCCGCCGCTCCCGCCACCCCGGACCCCTCACCCGCTCCAAGCAGCCGGGGCAGCACCGCGCCAGTCGCCATGGCCCGGATCCGGGGCGGACGGACTCGGAAACGGGCGGCCGGAGGGACGCACGCACGCACGCACGCACGCACGCAGGACGGGGCCCGGCGGCGCAGCCGCACGAGCGGCTCCTCCTCCCGCCGGGTCCCGCGCCGCCCCCGCCGCAGCGCCGCCCGCAGACCCGGAGGTGCCACTGCGCCGCCGCCGCCGCCTCGTCCGGAAGCCCGGCGCGCCCCGCCGGCCGCCCAGAGTCCGAGCGCGCGGTCCCCAGGGAGCCGTACCCCGGGCCCGCCCGGGCAGAGCCGCAGGGAGGGCGTGGCGTCCAGGGCCGGTGGTCCGGTCGGGCGCGGGGCCTGGAGGCCCGTCTCCCCGCCCCGTCCCCCGTCCCGGCGTCCTCGCCGCCTCCTTGCACGGGGCCGGGCGGCCGAGGAGCCCCACGCAGTCCGGGGGTACCCGCCGGGCAGGGGGGCCGCGCTCCCGTCCGGCCAGTTGTTACAGCAATATGTGGCTTAGAAGGGCTCCATCAGGTCAGTCCAGTGTGCTGTCCAGCCTTAGACGCAGCGTACCGGCGAGTCTGCAGGCGGAGTGCGGGGGTCACGGCGCAGCCCTGCCCGCGCGGTGAGCGCCGGGTCCCCGCAGCAGAGCGGCCTCGGAGCACCGAGCCCCACTGATGAACCCGGGCCGGGGTCTTCGGTGCCCCGAGACCCGCCCCGCGTTTGGGTAAACGTAGCGTGCGTTCGCGCCGGTGGCTTCAGAGCACAGGGGCCTCCGGACTGCGGCCCCAGCAAGTGATCCCTTATTCTCACAGCCAGGCCAGGGTCTCGGGGCTTGCCAAGGAAGGTTCTAGAACTCGGACTTCTGCCCAACCCGCCGGCGGGGGCGGGGGTGGGTGGCTCCCGCCCGGGGGTTGCGGCGCCTTTAAGGACCCCGCCCGCGCATCGGGTGGCCGGGCCGTCGCTTAGTAACAGGACGCCGCGCCGCCGCCCGCTCCTTCCGTGCCCCCAGAGCGCGGGGCGACCGAGGCGGGATGTCGGAGGAGGACCCCAAAGCGTGCGCGGAGCCAGAGGAGCCCAAGGCCGGGCCCCCGCCGGAGAAAACCAGCGACTGGTACCGCGTGAGCGAGGACCTGCCGGCCAGGTTCAACAACCCGGCCTGGTTTCGGGGCTACAGGTGAGCACCCGGGAGTCCGCTCAGGGTCTGCCTTGCGTGCAAGGAGGAAAGACCAGTGCTCCTGGTCCGGCGGGCAGCCAGGTGCCCAGCTGGGCCTGCGCTCTGCTCAGCCCACAGGCCCCAGCCTGACCCCAGAGTCGAAAGCGAGGTCAGCGGACACCATCACGGGACCCTGGAGGGGCAGGTGGAGGCAGCGGGCCTCCCGCCCGGGCCGTGGGCGGGGCGTGCCCCGAGGGGCGTCAGCGCGCGGGCACATCGCGGCCACACCCCCTAGGGCGAGGCCGGCCTGCTGTCCTGTCCGAGAAGAGGAGAGGGTGGTCTGCTGGAGATGCGCGGGCGATGCGCTCATCACCGGGCTGCTGAGGGGCGCGCGCCCTGCGGGCTCTAAGACAGGCTGAGTGCCTTTCCTGACCCCCACTTAGCCCCTCTACAAGCCCCCGGGATCGGCTCTGTTAGCATCTTCATTTCCCAGCTGGGAAATGAAACTGGGAAGTAGAAAGATATGCTCTTGCCCATAGTTAGTATGAGGCAGAACTGGGGTGTCGGAGCCCACAGCCCCTCAGTTACACGGCTGTACCACCAGCTGATATCAGGGCTGGAGACAGCAGGAACATTTTCTCCTGGAGGCTCAGAAGTGGAGGGGCACCACGCCCCTGGCCCCCCAGGTCTGGACACCCCCCCAGGAATGACAGCATGGGCCAGGTCTTGCTGGGGCTGAGGGCCAGCACTTTCCACCTGGGAGTTCTTTATGGCTTTGGCAGAGGTCAGCAGAGGGGTCAAGGGAGGCTGAATGAACCTGCCAAGAAGGCCAGCTCTGCACCCCAAGGAGCCCAGGTTCACGGCTGCATTGCATGCCTGCAAAGCTCTGTCAACCTAATACGGTAAAGCTGTGGCTTGGGCAGACTTAGAACAAATGAGTGGAAAATAAAGTGTTCTTTTCATCTGCCAGGACCAAGGAGCCCCCCTCAGTGTACAGGACCAGTAACCAAGCTTATGGTAGCAGAGCCCCCACTGTGCACGAGATGCCGGTAAGGAGGAAGCAAGGAAAGGCTCTGGAGGGGGGTGCGTGCGTGTGTGTCCGGAGTTCCAACATCACAAATGGAAAGGGATCACCCCACATCTTTTTAGAACAGGACAGGGTAGAAAAAATGAGTGAATGAATTTAGCAAACACGTTTTAAAGGCTGGGAAAGGGGCATGGTGGGCTTGCTTGCATGTATGTGCTTGCTCAGTTGTGTCCAGCTCTTTGGGACCCCATTGACTGTAGCCTGCCAGGCTCTTCTGTCCTTGGAATTTTGCTTGCAGGAATATCCTGGAGCGGGTTGTCATCTCCTCCTCCAGGGGATCTTTCCAACCCAGAGATCCAACCCGGGTCTTTTGTGTCCCCTGCATTGGTTGGTGGCTTCTTTACCATCTAAGCCAATGGGGAAGCCTGTAGACTGGTTTACAACATCCCAATGCACTGGCCCCATTCATTCATACGACGAGCCAGCTCTTATAGGCAGTAGATTTTGAGGCAGATAAATGAAGGACTACTTTCATTTTGGAGTAATACCTAACCTGTGACCCTAAGAGGCAGCACTGGTGGTGAAAGCTTAGGTTCCAAAAGGACTGGGGTCCGTGCACCTTTGGGGAAGCTGAGTCCTTTTTGATTGACTTCACATGGCAGGGGGCCTCCTCGAGTCCTCCGATGGCCCTGCTGCGTCTAGGAGAAGGGCCAGTGGGCTGGTGTGAGCCACCCATGGGTACCCCAGACAGTGGACCACCCGCCTGGGGGGCCACGTTGGTTTTCTTCCAAAATATCCCTCATTTTTAAAGCAAATCGTGGTTTATGTTTTTGACTTAAACTCTGCTGGATCCTTGTTGCTGCATGGGCTTTTCTCTAGCTGGGGTGAGCGCGGGCTGCTCAGGGCGGTGGCCCCTCGACGCGGAGCACAGGCTCTAGGCGCACGGGCTTCAGCAGTTGCGGCCCCGGACTCTAGACACAGGCTCAGTAGTTGTGGATCATGGGCTCAATTGCTCTGAGGTGTGTGGGGTCTTTCTGGACCAGAGAGCGAACCCATATCTCCTGCACTGGCAGGCGGGTTCTCTACCACTGAGCCCCTAGATACTCCTCATTTAAAAAGAGCTGGATAATCGCTTCTTTACTTACTTCGCGTGAGGGAGTACAGCTCTTAACAAAAAAGAGATTGTTTACCTACAAAGTTTCCAGAGCACTAAAGGTCATGCTCCCAAAGCCAAGGTATCAGGTGTTTCCATGCAGAGGGCCCCCATGCTCACTAACACAGGCCCGGACGTTTTGCTTTCGTGCACAGGTCTTACGAGGCGGAGGCAGTGGGGCCTGAAGCACGGGCTTCTCATGAGGCAGGTTTAGCAGGAGCTTTTCTGCTTATTGTCGACCTGCTCTATCAGGAGCCTGGTTTCCAGTTTCTGGCCTGAGTGTGGCTGCTGGGCTCATTGAGCAGGACTGTTTCCTTCCCATGTGGGAACAGAAAATAAAAATGCGTGTTTTGCACTTTAAAACATAGACTGAAGGGAACTATTCTTCCTGACACCGTAATGGTGGATTCAGGTCGTTCCTTATTCAGTTGTTACAACCCAGAACGTACAGCTCGAAAAGTGGACCTGAGCGTGTGGTGTGGACTTGGTTAATGAGAACCCGCCCACACTGGCTCAGTCACTCTACACGCTGCGCTGTGAGACACACACACCACGGCAGCTGTGTGCTGCAGGGAGGCAAGTGGGAGCTGCTGCTCTGAAAAATAAGTGCCCGGGGATGCCCTGGAGGCCGAGTGGTTAGGACTCCATGATTCCATCGCAGGGGTCGAAAATTCGATCCCTGGTCACGGAACTGAGGTCCAGCAAGCTGCACAGCATGGCCCACAAACCAGCAAAGCAGAACAAAACACGAAACACCAAAAACAAACACACACACACACCAGGCCAACAAAACATCTAAAAAACCTTCCAGAATACACCGAAGGCCATTTTTCTTTGCATTTGCTTCCTGTCGAGGAGACAGAATATCAGGGGGGCTTCTTGACACAGGGGCACTCTAGAATGGGCCACCTGTCCCGCAGTGGTCCAGGCCCCTTCCGTCAGAGGCGCCCAGGTCACCTGGTGACGCTGGGTTGCTGAAATGACCACTGCCCCTAGGTGCCCGCACACACCGGCAGCACCCCCGTGTCCAAACGGCAACCCCGCCCCGCAAGGGCAGCCCCTCCTGAGCCCCCTCTGCAGGTGCGCTGGGGCCCTCAGAATGGTTCTAAGGTTCTGCAAAAGATTCTGATTCCCTGTCAAGGCTGAAACCTACTCAGGCCACTTCTCTTCCGTAGAAAGCTCAGGTTCAGAGAGGCGCATTGACTTGCCCTGGCTGCACAGTCGGCAGAAGCAGAGCTGGGAATGGCTTCGGCCTGACACCCTGTAGCCAGACCCGGGATGGCACTGCCTCGCCCGGCTGTTACAGCCCCCATAGCGGCGGAGGGAGGCGCCATTCGTCATGACTCCCTGGCGTTAGGCATAAACCGGGGCGGTGCTGGTGGTTCAGTCGCCCAGTCATGTCCGACTCTTGTGACCCATGGACTGCAGCCCACCAGGCTCCTCTGTCCGTGGGATCCTCCAGGCAAGAACACTGGAGTGAGTCTCCATTCCCTCCTCCAGGGGATCCTCCCGACCCAGGGGTCGAACCTGGGTCTCCTTCATCGCAGGTACATTCTTTACCAACCGAGTCACCAGGAAAGTCCAGGGGCAAACGAGGCCATCCTGCAAACCTGCTCCCCCGCCCCGCCCCGCCCCGCCCCGGCCTCTCTGTTTTCTAGTTTTAGGAACAGTGTTTTCTCCCAAATCCTTATTTTCCTTTCACAGGCGCCTGATGACCAATTGCTCGAGTGCCACCACGTGCCACTAACCCGTGTCCCCTTCTCACTTCCAGAAGGTGTTTTATCCAAATTCGTATAAGTTTTCTAGACAAGTTGCAGTGGGCGGAATGTTCCAGAACAACACGCTCAATGTCTACATGGAGAAGAGCATTGTGACAGGTCCTGACAACTACATCACCTCCTATGACCGGCTCAACTTCCACCCCAGCTACAGGGTCTGCAGGCCGTCCATCTGTGACTGAGGGGCCTCCCGGCTCCTCTGGACGGCTGTCCACCCTAGTCCTCGATGGTTCGCCCAGGCGTAAAGGGACGCACTTGGCCACTTTTCCCGAAAACACTTTTCCTTTCTAGATAAGCAGGCAGACGGGGCGGCGATGCTCTGCTTTCTCTGTTTTACGCCTGAGACGAAAAAGAGCTGATGGCTTGACTTTCCATTAAAACTCTTGCCACGGCCTCACTTCCTGACTCATCTGTAACCCGGGCGCAGGGCGCTGGGCATCCTGAGACCCCGAGCTCGGCCTGGATGCTGGGAAGGCCTGCAGCGCTCCACCTGCATCCTAATCTGGATGCATCTTTGTTTTTATGCTTATGACACATTGTGGGGGTTTTCTGTTCTCAAGTAGCCTGCTGGGCCGCGGGGGGAGGGCTGGACCCCCTGCCCAGGGTATGGATGAGAGTCGGTGAGGGAGCAGGGGCGCCCTGGAGCAGGGAAGGCTCCAGGTGGGACTGGGAGAGCCCAGGCCAGGCTTGGAGTGACCCTGAGCACTCCCTGGCCATGAACAAGGCCCAGGTGGAGGCAGAAAGAAGGCTGGCGAGTGCCGCTCGTTGCTGAGGGGCGATGTGTGTGAGGGGGCTCCCTGCTTGTGTTCATCCGGGGAAGGCCGTTGGGGTGATAACCACATGAGGCTTCCCAGGTGGGGCTCAGTGGTAAAAAATCCTGCCAACGCGGGAGGTGTGAGAGATGCGGGTTTGATCCCTGCGTTGGGAAGATCCGCAGGAGGAGAAAAAGGATTCTTGCTTGACAAACCCCACGAACGGGAGCCTGGCGGGCCAGGGTCCATGGGGCTGCAGAGTTGGACACGACTGAGCCTCTGAGCGGTAGCTACGTAAGTGGATTCCTATCTATGTAGTCACTTCTCAGTCAACATTTACCATGATTTAGACCGTCCTCAGTTAGCATTTTCGGGGGCTTCCCTGGTGGTCCAGGCGTTAAGAGTCCGCTTTGCAGTGCAGGGGACTCGGGTTCTCTCCGGCGTGCCCCAACCCCGGAGCCCACGCAGCACAACTGGAAGCTCTGCGAACAACCCCGCCAGAAGTAAGACCCGAAGCAGCCGCGTAACTAAATGTTAAAACCGTTTTCTCCGACAGAACGTATGTTCCAGACATCAGTCCCGCTTCCCTTGTGACCGCTCACTGCAGGAACCCTGGGAGGTGTTGGGACTGGAGAGACGAAATGGTTAGAGGCTGTTGACGCTGCTTGTTTACCGAGGTTTTTATCCAAAGAAAGTTTTTACTCATGTATTAATTTGGGAGGAAATGAAATACCGTGGCCAGTTATCTCTTCATTAAAAAGTTTGTGAAGCAAAAGTAAACATTCCAGCAACATTCTTAAGCTTCCGTTTGCGATGGAAACGGTTTCTAGAGAAAATCCGTCCCTTTAATAGAAGTGATACAAAGCTGAGGCTGGAGCCAGGATCTACTGATAGGTCGTGTCCTTTTCCTTTGCTGGAAAGCCAGCACAGGCTCCAGGCATCAAACTGAAAATGCATTTTTCACAGCTTATCACTAGAAGTGTCAAGACACTCAGAATGCTTCTGCATTCTACCTCTATTGAAATACAAAAGGGGGGATAAAAAAGGACGCATCATCAGTCCAGTTTTGAAACTCAACAGAAGAGAAGCACCGCCTCCTCTGCGCTGGCCAGGAACACGGAGTCCTCAGGGCGGCCGTGGCCGTCAGGCCCCGGGACCGTCTGCCCCGCAGCCTTGACCGTGAGCAGTGCACTCCGGGGCGGGACAGCGTGCAACGGTCAGGGCCCAGGCTGGGCCGGCATGTCGAGCCGACGTCCGCAAACACAGCAGGTGCCAAGTGGGCCGGTGAGCTTCAGCGAGTTAGTTCCAGCATCAGAATCAGGCAGTGAAGTGCTTTCATTAATCCTCACAGCCGCTCACCAGTATTCCTGTACCAGTTGCTAATGAGTTAATGGGAAGTTAGACTCTTGTACGTTGAATAAATGTCTGGAAAGGTGGACGACAGAAATACCTTCTGTATCACACACACACCCGTCTTCCTGAGAAGTCACCCACCGCCTCTGGCGCAGGCTCCCAGTCCCCACGCCCTCCTGGGGCTGGGCCCCTGCAGACGCCGTTGGCCACGCGTCCCCCACCCGTGTGCTGTCTCACGGTCTTCAAAGGGCTTCGACGGCCTCGCCTCATCGACGCTCGTGCCTGCAGCAGGTCTTACTCCACCTCCCTCTGTGGATGGGGAATTAGGGCCCCGAGGGGCTGCCCTGTCGAAGGCCCTGGGCCCCCGCCTTGGTGGTGGAGGGGGGAGGGTCCTGGGAGGGACGAGGTCATCAGCGTCGGACCCCATAGACCCGCCCTGACTTCCTAGTGTTTGCACGAGTCATGCAGGAACTCCAGTGATGATCATGAAATTTATCCTTTTAGTCACTCAGTCGTGTCTGACTCTGCAACCACAGACCATACTGCAGTCTTTATGTGCTGGGGGAAGGGAAAAGAGTTTGGATCGACAGGCTAATCTTTCGGCACAAGACCGTGCCTTCTGCCCGGGGTAACAGCATATGGAATGGCTGGTTGAAAAATGGGAAGAAAATCACACCCATCACTCTTCTGACCGTGGTGCTGAGATCTTTCAAAATCGTAAATCCAATCAGAGCAGTTACGGGAAAGGCGATCGAAACACTTAGGATAACAAACACCAGTTTCCACTGATCATTACATTAACTGCACGGCCATAGAGGAACCCTGTCTCCAGTCACGAGATGCTGTTATCGGGCCTCTCTGCTCCACTCTTAAATGAAACGTTGACAGTTTCACAGCACTTTGCTCATCGCTTAATTTAGCTGCTGAGTCGGCCTAAAACTAGGAACTTCTTACTCTAGAAGTCTGTTTTCATTTGTTTCCCTGTTTTTCTTCAGTGATATTTCACCTTTTATTTACAGTTAATTAGAATAAATGGTTTCCAGTACATAGTAAAATATGTTGATGTTGGGAAGACAAATCCCTCTGTCCAGCACACAAAATACCAGAGATCTCAAAGATTCAAAATAGAAATAATGTGTTTCCCTCCCCGGCAGCCTTGCCTGGTGCTGCCCTGGAGGTGGTCTGCAGACAGCGAGGGTGGGCTTGGTTGCTGTTTCTCCCCGTCTACACCGGCCCTAACATTAATTTTGAGGAAGGGGTGGGGTCAAGGTGGCAGTGCTTTTTACATGAGCAGATAAAGTGCTGGTATTTAAACTGAGTATCTGCGGCGTCCCTGGCGGTCTCGTGGTTAAGAATCTGCCTGCCAGTGCAGGGCACAAGGGCTGGGCCCCTGGTTCAGGAGGATCCCACGCTCCACGGAGCATCTAAGCCCGGAGCTGCAGTGCCTGAGCCGGCACGCCTGGAGCCCAGCTCCACGGCAGGAGGGGCCGCTGGAGCAAGGATCCTGAGCTCTGTGACCAAGGGGAGACCCCGCTCGCCGCCACCAGAGAAGCTGGTGTGCAGCAAGGGAGACCCAGCAGAGCCGAAATAGCAACAGGAATTAAAAAGAAAAACTAAACTCAGCGCCTGGGTAAACCTGCCGACAACTCGGATTCTGAGCGACAAAGTCAGGAGCAACTTCTCTCAAGGAAGACCCCGTCCTCTGTGTGGACACGTGGGTGGTGAACATCAGACGCTCACCCTCAGGGCTCTCCCCTCCTTCCACCCCATTCCCGCTGTTAGGGCTTCTGAAATGGGGTGGTTCCTGCAGAAGCCCGGAGCAGCAGACACCTCCAAAACCGGGTCTCTCCCCCTTCTTTGCGTTAAGGGGAGGGAACCTGTGGCCCCAGCATGCAGCGACCTCCCTTCACTGGGAAGCGAGAGGGGCCCTTTGGGTCGGACTTCCCTGTAGGTCCCCACCCCTTTTTAAAAAATCATTTCTTTCTGGCTGTGCCCGGTCTTGGTTGCTGTGCAGGCTTTTCTCCAGTTGCAGGGTGCGGGGGCCGCCCTCTCCTTGCCGTGTGTGGCTTCTGTTGCTGAGCATCGGCTCTAGGGCGCTTGGGCTTCAGTCGTTGCGGTTCCCGGGCTCCAGAGCTCAGGCTCAGTAGCTGTGGAATCCGGGCTTAGTTGCTCCGTGACAGGTGGGATCCCGCCAGGGAGTGGACCTGTGTCCCCCGCACTGGCAGGCAGATTCGTGACCACTGGGCCACCAGGGAAGCCCTCCTCTGCAGGTTGCAGTACTTTCGGCTTGCTCTGGCCACACGCCCTCCCAGCCTCTTCCTACGGGTAGGGGTGCATTGGCTGCCCGGAGCGCTGTGACCTGCGGACGCGCGGTGGGGCTGGGACCAGCGGGGGAGCTGGACTGGGGCTGCAGATGAAGCCGTCCCTCCTCAGACGTGCTCCCGCCGCCACTGCAGCTCCCCTCTTGAAAGAAATCGACTAGTTTTGGCTGTGCTGGGCCCGCGTGGGCCTCCCGTTTCTGTGGTTTCTCTTGATGGGAGGCACAGGCTCTAGGCATGCGGACTCAAACCCGTGTCCCCTGCACTGGCAGCTGGGTTCCACCAGGCAAGTGCCACTCCAGCCCCCTTTGCAGACAGGCTGCAGGGGACCGCCCACCTTGGCCCCAGGGTGCGCCAGAGTTGACCATGTCAGTGGAGAGGGGGGAAAGGTGGGAAAACAAGAGCTTTTATGCAGCCTGGCTTGTGGGCAATCCAGGGGTGGGCCCACGCTATCATGGCTACGTCCAGTTTGTTAAAACCAGGCCTGGCCTGCACTGCCCAGGAAGCAGCCAGAACAGGGAGGGGGAGGCGGGGGCAGAGGAAGGTGGGAAGGGCCTGGGGGACGGCGATGGGGCCAGGAGCAGAGAGGTGCCCACGGCTCAGTCCTCGATGGCAAGGGTGGAAGCCCGGCAGGTCCTGGACGCTGGGTTCTCACGTCCACATCCTGCAAAGGCCGCTCTGCAGAGGACAGACCACATCAGCTGAGGTGTGAGCAGCGCTTGATTTATTAGCATTAAAAAAACCCAGTTCATATATACAAAACAAGCTGATTTTTGTTGTCAAGTGTTAAAAGCACTCCTTTAAAATTAAATACAATTTAAAGCATGGATTAATGAGTTGATTTCCTGGGAAGCACTTCAGTGAATGAATATTTGCCAATGGAAACATCAGATGCACACCACGCGGGCACCAGGGGGTCATGGGATCCACAGGGCTGCTCATCACAGCGTCTGACCCCAGACACTGTAGGTGCCACACACGTCCCCGGTGGGTATTCCCGCTAAGACCCAGGGCGGGGGCACGACCTGTGAAAATTCACTTGCACGTTAGAATAACGACCAACTTCAGCTGCAACTTAAACCTCGCCCCAGGCCCACCGCAGCTGCACCGATGAGCCGTGACAGTCGGGGCGGCCGGTGAAAGTTCGCTGGACAATGTTGTGTGAACGTCCATGCTCGGCTGTGGGCCCCGCGGCAGCTGTGAAGCAGAAGGCACAGGGCACCAGGCTCGACCCAGCTGTGCGCGGCCCCGCCAGGCAGACACACAGAGAACACGGGGTGGACGGGCGCGCCAGCCCGCCAACGGAGCCCACCCACAACCCGCCCAGCCCCCAGCAGGCATGGGGCTCAGTCCTCAGGACTCCAGGAACCAGCCGCTCCATGGGCACTGACGAGGGTGAGGACACTGGAAACACATGGGCTGGCTGAGACCGGCCGGAGCTGTGATTAAACGTGAAGAACGGCAGCTTCCGTGTAAAAAGTGGTTTACTGAGCTGGTGGACTCGTGTCAGAACTGAGGAGGCCTGGACACTGAACAACAGAGGCTCCAGGTGTGAACGGCCGGCTGGCGGTCTCACTGGGGGTCTCCGTGTGCGCCCCGGGTGGCTGGTTTGCTCGCCAGCCTTTGTGCTTTGAAACGCTTTTCTGCTTGAGGACCCCATCGGGCCTCCGTGGGGGAGGCAGGGGCCCTTTCATGTGAGAAGTGCTGCCCAGCAGCGCCCTGACAGGGACTGCTGGGGTGTCTGGTGAATCTCGGGCAGGGCTCCGGCTGCTGCCTTCCTGAGGCTGGCATTGTGGTCGCAGCAGGCCGTGCCCACCAGCGGTCAGCCCCGAGTGCGGGGACGCACAGAACCGAACGTCCGCTGATCCAAGACTTGTGCGGAGACCACGGAAAACCGCTGCGAGGAACGCCCTGCAGGATCCAACCGCGGCGTTCACCAAAAATAGTTTCTACAGCACTTTAAATAATTTACAAAAAGGCTACAAAAATCATATTTACCAGGACACATCTGTTAAATAAAAACACGGTTTCACGTTAGTGTACAAATGTACAGGCTGCACAGGGACCTCCAGGGCCCCCGTTCCGTCAGGAGCGTGGCCGCGGGGCGCGCGCGCACGCCGAGCTCACAATTGCGTCAGGAGCGTGGCCGCGGGGCGCGCGCACGCCGAGCTCACAGCTGCAGCACCGGGCCCTGGGCCGTGGGCCCGCCGCCCTCCTCCACCGACGTGTCGCTGAGCTCGCTGGCGTCGCTGCCCAAGGCCTCCGGCTCCTCGTCGTCTCTGTCCAGCCCCCTGCGCCCGAACCGCAGGTCCAGGACACTCTCTTCCGGCCCCGACCCCCTCCTGTCGGACAGGCTGAGCCCTGCCCGGGGCTTCCTGCAAGGCCAGCGGCCGCCTTCCTTCACCAGCAGGCGTGGGCTTCCAAACACCGGGTTGCGGGTGGCCTGGGCCTCCCGGAAGGCCGAGAAGGATGGACCCTGCAGCGGCAGGCCCAGGCCGGGGCTGAAAAGGCTGGCCTGCTTGGCGCCCCAGGGCATGCTCTTCCCGAAATGGAACAGCTGCGTGGAGAGCAGCGGTGAGAAGCCGGCGAAGGGCAGGCCCCTCCGGGAGTCTGTGGCGAGGCTGGGTGAGCCCCGGGCCTGGCCCTCCGGCCCCTTCTCCCTCTGGCCGCCGAGGCCCCCTCTCCACGCAGCCACGTCCCTGCCTTCCGGGCCCAGTACCCAGGTGCTCTGCAGCCGGCTCTGGGGGCTGAGGTCGGACCAGGGCAAGGTGAGGCCGGCCCGGGGCACCCCATCCCGCTGGGAGCCCGGGGTCCGTGCCAGTGAGCTGTGGCCCTCTACCCGGGCACCAGCCTCTGCGTGGCTTGGGAGCTGGCCGAACGTACCCTCTCCTGTGACTCCCTCGGGCCCCCTGGGGCCCGGGTCTCTGGGGGCACAGATGTTTCTCCTGGGAGCCGGCGACCCTTTGGCAGGGGTAGGCCCGCTGGTGCTCCTGGGCGGCGCCAACTCGCACCGGGCCAGGGCGGCCGGGGGGCAGGGCTGCTCAGGGTGCGGGCTGCTCCCCCCGCCCGGAGCGAGGGCTCTTCCCGGACCCCGGGGTCCCTCGGCCCCTGGCGGCAGGCCCCCCCTGACCCTCTGGCTCCGCGTGCACATGCCTGGCTGGGCAGCTGGGCCAGGGGGCGGTGCTTTCCGGCCCGGGAGCTCCGGCCTGGCCCCAGTTGGCGTTCCCAGAGTGGCTGGGCCCCCTCCTGGAATTTCTGATCCGCTCACGGACTCCTTGGCCTTTTCGGCCAAAAACTTCCTGATCTCCAGCTCGATGCTGTCATCGCTGTCTATGGAGCTGCTGTCATCAGACAGGGAGCTGGGGCTTCTGGCGGCACCGGGAGGCTCGCGGGCTTCCGACTCCCTGGAGAACAGTCCCCTGGGCGCGGCCCTGCCCCGGGTCCAGGGGGCTGAGGGGCCCGAGGGCGCATCCTCCAGCCCTGAGCCATCCGCCTTTGCCCTTGATGTTTCCTGGCTGGGAATGTGCGGGGGTCTCCCCGGGGTCTCCCTGCTGTCTCTTCTGGACTTGGAGAGACAGCTTTTCAGCAGGTGGGGGCTTCGGTCTCTCCAGTCTTTCTGGAAGCCCCCCAGTTTGTCCAGGAACTGCGTCTCTGTGGTGCTGAAGCGGACCCTCTTCTTGCAGCTGGCCCGGGGGTCCCTGTGCCGCTTCCGGAGCCGCCGCTTGGAGCGCAGCAGGTCCTTGATGGCCGTGTCCAGGTCCTCGTCACTGTCTAGCGAGCTGCTCTTCTCCTCGGAGCTTGCCTGCACATCCCCGCGCCTCCCCTCGGCCGTCTGCCTGGGGCCTGGCGGTGCGGCTCCCAGCGGGTCCGGGGCCCCGAGCTCATCGCCCGGTCCGCCCGTCTTGAAGGGGAGAGGCGGCCCGCGGCTCTCGCTCTCCCTTCTGGGGGCCTCGGGGGCTCGCCCCTGGCCAGGCTGCACCCGGCCCTGGCCGCGCTCGGCGTCCTGGGCGTCCTGCATCTCGGCCGTGTCTCTGGGCCGCCTGGGCATGCAGGGCATCCTGCTGCGCCGCCTCCTGCAGCCCGGGGACGGGTCTGGAGTGTCGGGGGCTGGGGCGCTGAGGCTGGGCGGCAGTGGCGGGCTGTGGGCGGGCCGGGCGCAGGTCTCCGTGTGGGGCAGCGGGCCCCCCGACTGCGCCTTCAGGGCCAGGAACGTGCGGATCTCCCGCTCGATGCTGTCGTCACTGTCCACTGCGCTGCTGTTGCCGTCGGGGCCCTGGCGCAGCGGGCTGGTGGGTGGGGGCCTTTCCCCACCATCCACGGGGGCTGGCAGGATGGTCTTGGAGATGTCCAGGATGGCCTCGGCGCACATCAGCTCGGCAGACGTGTCTGCCCGGCATGGGGACCCGTCCACGCCCAGGCTCTCAGCAGCCGCGCTCCCCGGAGGCACGGGAGCTGTGGTTTCCCTGGGGGGCCTGGGCGGGTGCTCAGAGTCCGGGCCGCCCGGGCCGAGGTCTGTGGCCTTGGGGGCCGCTGGCTTCTTCTTGCCGGGGGTTTTGCTGAGGGCCTCTGGCCAGGGGCCCCTCAGGCTGTGAGCAGGGGCCACGGGCCCCTTCTCCTCTGTTGGCAGGGGCCCCTGGTGGCCCCGGACCTCCCTCCGCCGCTCCCGCTGGTACAGCCGGATGGCCTCCTCGATGCCGTCGTCGCTGCTCGAGTCGGGCTCCTCGTGTACCAGGGCCACGCTCCTCGGCTGCCTGCCCTTCCGTGCGGAGCCCGCGCCCCTGCGGACCCTGCCTTTACCGGGTGCGGCCTCTGCAGGGGGCCCCGCAGTGGCAGCAGCAGCCGGCTCGGCGGTGACCTTGCACCTGAGGCCTCTGGGCAGTGCGCTGGCCTTCGCTGACCTGGGCAGCTTCCGGAAGACGAACTCTTTGCCGGTGCCCGGCAGGTCCTGCTGTGGTGCCTTCAGTGGTGGCTCTCTGCCAGGCCTGCAGGTCGCTCTGGCCAAGCTGTCACCGGGGTCTGCCTTTCTGTCAGCAGGGAGGTCACCTTTCTGGGTCTCGTGCAGCCTCTTTTCGCTCAGAAACTGTTCGATCTCTGCCTGGATGCTCTGTTCGAAGGAGTCATCACTGCTCACGCTGAGCGGGGAGGCGGAGCCCTGGACAGGGCTGGGGCCAGCTGCAGGGTTTGGGGGACACGGGGCAGCTGGGGCGCCGCTCAGAGCTGGCTCTGGTCCGCACCGACGGGCCGCGTCCCCGGCTGCAGGCGGCGGGGCGGCCCCGCTCTTGGCCCTCAGGTACTCCTGGATGGCTTCCTCAATGTCCCGGTCCACCGAGTCGTCGCTGTCTGAATCCGGCACCAGAGGCCCGAGGTTGGAGGCCTCCTCCTCCTCCCGCTTGGGATCAAGACCCGTGGCAAGACCATAGGCCGCAAAGGCGGGGCTGGCAGTCGGCAGGGAGCCCCGGCCCCTCTCCGCCCTCTGGCTTCCCGGCCGGGCATGGTCGCCGCTCATGCCCAGGGCTGCCCCGTCACCCTGAAGCCTGCTGATGGCCATCTGCACCTGGGCGCTCGCCGCCACTCTCGAGACGCCCTCTCTGGGCTCCGAGAAGCATCGGGGAAACCTACAGCTCCCGGGCGGGCCGAAGGCCTCCCACGCGGACCGCAGGGCCAGCACAGGAGGTGCGTTCATGAGAAACATCCTAGCAGGCAGTGCGCAGAGGCGGGGCTTTGCTTCTCTGCCTGCTTCACATCCTGCAGGGGGCACGCCGGGCGGGTGCCCCGGGTCAGGTCACAAGGGAGCCGGAGGCCTGGCGAATGTCCGGCCAGCCGCGGGCCCCCGGGCCTCAGCTTCCTCAGCTGTACAGGGCGGGTGGCCGAGGAGACTCATGAGAAAATGCTTCCAAGTCCCCTGGGCCGAGCTCGTGGAAGCTGACACGGGTGTCCTTCTTCCGTCATCCCTCTGTCCATCTTCTCCGGCGAAGGAGCAGAGGAGGGGTTTACCTTCCGAAGTCGTCAAGAGGGGGCGACGGGACGAAGGCGCAAAGCCTCTGGGCGGGTGGAACTGTCGACTACTGGGAGTCAGGTTCAGCGGCACATCACGGGTTGGTTGGCTCTTGACACGAACTAGCAGCTCCTGGAAAGAGAAGTTACGTGATGTGAGCACCTGACACCTTTGGAGAGTTATTTACACAAAAGCCTTTTTATTGGAAAAGGTTGAGTGTGTAGTTGCCGGATGATCTCAGGGGACCGTATGACTATTTGCATGTAATTAGCACAGACACTGCCCCAGTCACATGCCCTTCCTCACGGTGTGTGGCTTCTCTGCTTTCTGCATCTCAGTCCAAACGTGGCTGGGACGGCAGAACCGCTGGGCTGCCCTTGGGAACACAGTGAGGACTTGCTCCCAGAGGCCTTTACACGGGAGGTCTGGGACCACCGCCACGGAGGGGACGTAGCGCAGGTTGTACACAGCGGATTAGAAAGACGCAAAATACACCATTAACTGTCAATTCCGAACACGTCTCTCCGACCTCTCCTGACCCCCCACAAACTGGGACGCAAAGCGACCGAGAGTCAAGAGGAGAGCTTGGCAGCGCTCCCGGAAGCAGGGAGATGGAGTTCCAGCCCCAAATGGTGCCGGGCAAGGCCGTTGCTGCCTGGGAGCCTGGGGGTGGGGGTGGCCGGAAGCGGCCCGGGGGTTTGCTTTGCTTCCCTGCAGATCCTTCTCCCAGAGGAGCTTCCTTCCTGACGCGCACAGAATCCTGTGTTTACATACCACAGCCCTTTCCAAGAAAGCCTGGCCCGGCCACCTAGGCGCAGACGTGCCCAAACAGGTGTGACCAGCGATTAACCAGAGGGTGTGACCAATTCAGAAGGAAGTCCTTTGCTATGGATATTTACGCTCAAAAAGTGAAACTTCAACGTCAAAGAATTTGCTACAATTACCTGTGATTCTCTTCAAGTCCAGGTTCAGTGTAATGTTGGCAGAACGGTTCAAGGACTGGGTCTTCATCTCCCTACGTGTACTCTGTAGCATCTTGGGCCCACTTTTTAAACAGACTTTTGACTGTCAGGATTAAAGAGAATCAGAGACTTAATTCAGAGGCTGAAACTATAGCTGGTAAATATTTGGGGGGAAAGAAAGTGCATTAATTTAAGGGCTCGAAATTCAATTTTGGAAGAACTTACCCTGAGGCCAAATACAGTTAACCACAACAATTAATCGTTCCAACTCCCCTGAGCCATTGGTCTGATGTACCAGGACATGCATAGCTGGGGACGTGAGAAGCCACTTCAGAGTCCTCAGATGGAGCCCCCACGACAGCAGGTGGTCTTTCCCGCAACACCACCCTCCAAGGAGATCCCCTGCTAAGGACAGTGGGGGCCAGCAACGCCGAGGGGGAGGGCTCTTCCACCCGCCTGTGCCCACCTCACTGTGGTCATTGTTCAAGCTGCCCTGGTGAAATAACACAGCACACAAGACATTCCCATGGGCCTTCTCAAGAGTCTAGATCAGGAATATTAACTTGCTGAACAGCAGTGCCGTCTGAAGAGGCGGCCTGGGGATGGATCCCAGTGAACCTGGCTGCAGTGACTTCTACTCCAGGCAACAGAGAGCGTGGGAGGGAAAAACGCTCCTCTCTACTCCGCACCTTGACTGTGGTCACTGCTTCTAAATGGTGTCTCAAGTTCGGACTCCCAGGGAGTGGTTTTCTGAACTGTCAAGATTATCTAGCCCAAGAATGAGGTTAAAAATTCAGAGGGTGTCTCCAGCGACAACTTGGCTTGTGGCTTTAAAACAATGGTCTACATAAGATGAATCATTCTGGAAAACTCCCCTCAACTGTACCTTGGGGGACTCCGGGCTGAAGCCAGGGGGCTCCCACTTTGTCAGACTGCCAGCCTGCACCCCAAGAGCCCCAGAACCAGGTCTGGAGGGTGACTGTGGGGGCCCCAAAGCCGCGTGGTGCCAGAGTCTGAACCGTGCAGGGGGGCCCTAGGCCTCTCTGTACACCTCCTGTCTCCAGGAGGGCAGAACCTCACTAATGCTTATCCCCGGACAAGCCTGGGTCCCTGCACGGATGCCCAGCACAGCTCTGGGTTCCCCACAATGCTGTGCACCCCTGGCTGGTCCCCTAGGGTAGGGAGCTGAGGGTCAGGGTACAAAGCCCAGGAGGGCCTCTCCAGATTGCCGGCCTTAAGTGGGCGTGGGCTGGAATTTCGGCCGGGCTTGCCAGAAGGCGAGGCTTGACAACACAGCAAGGACGGCTCCAAGCAAAGCTGCATGGCCGCTGTCTGTGCCTGGCGGGCCGCAGGCAAGGCGAGACCCTCGGCTGGCCCTGCCCGCCCTTTGCTCCCGGCCTGGGGGCGCTCACTCACAGCGCGGCCTCTGCCAGGAGGCATCCCTGCGCCCGGAGCAGCGACCCGGTCCTCCAGCAGGGAGGGGTTGGGCTGCGCCCCGGCTTTATATTCTGGGCTCCGTGGTTTGGGGGCGAGGGGCTGGACGGGAAGCCGGGGGGGACCCTCCCGGAAGCTGCGTGGGGCGGGACGCGGGGCGCAATCTCTGCGGGAGGGCTGAGCGCGGGGCCCCCCCGCCGCCGGCCCTCACCTGGCCTCACCTGGGCCCCGCGCCCGGCCGGCTTCGAGGAACGCGGGCGCGCGCTGACGGGGGCCCGGGCCAGGAGCTGCCTCTGGGGCCGCGACCCCCGGCCTCGCGGTTGGGTGACTAGCCGGCCCTGGCCGAGTCCACGCCGCCCGCGGCGGCCCCTTCCCCGGCGGCCTGGCGCCGCGGTGCGGCCTGCGCGCCCGCCCTCCGGCCGGCCCCCGCCGCCCACTCGGCCCTGCGCCGGCCCCCAGCCCTCGCCCGCGTCAGTCCCGGGGAGGCGGCGGGGTCCCGGACCGAGGGGCGGGCAGCGGGCGCCGGGGGCGCGCGGGAGGGCGGGGCGCGCGCAGGGCGGGGCGGCCCCGGAGCCCCATCCCCGGACCTACCGGCGGCGGCGGGGCGGCGGCGGCCGCGCTCCGGAAGCCGTGCCCGGTGGCTGGGCATCATGGGAATGGCACGGCCGAGTTCCGGGGGAGGCGCGCGGCCCGGCCGGACCCCCGCCCGGCGAGCGCGCGCCCACCTGCCGGCCGCGCCGCGGAGGAGCCGCAGGAGCCGCGCGCCGCCCCCGCGCCCGCCCGGCGCCCGCGCCCCGCGCCCCTCGCCGGCCCCGCCTGGAGGCGGCCCGAGCCTCCGGAGACGCCCCACCCCTCCCGTCTCCGGCCGGCCCCCGAAGTGCGCCGGGGCGCTTGGAGTGAGTAGTCGGTTTGAGGTCTGACCCCCGTCCGCTCCCGGCCAGAGGCGGGGCCCTCCGGCGCTGCGGGGCCCCTCTCCCCGGGGGCCCCCAACTGATGGGCGCTGAGTCGGTGGCCGGGTGGGCAGAAACTGCCCTGCCTCCGCGGTCCCGGGTCCGAAGTTCAGGACGGGAGGGTGTGGGCCCCCGCCAGGCGCGCAGATGGGCTGCTTTGGGGCTGCTGCTGTTCTGTGGTCAGTGCCGTAACCGGAAACTCCTGCCCGGCCCGGCGCCGCTGTGTGCCTAGCACCGTGCCCCCCTCCTCCTCCGGGCTGGCGGAGGGGGTTCCTTGAATCTGCACAGAGCTCCGGTCTGGCCCCCGGGAAGCCGCTGGCCCCTCTGCGTCCCCTCACCCGCCCCCTGCGCCCCTACCAGTACCCCGAGCTCTGGGCTGCGCGTCCAGCCTTCTCTCTAGGAAAGCTGCCCAGGCCTCCAGCTGCCTTTGCCAAATGCCGCTGTGTCTGCGCTTCCTGCTTCACTTCCACGTTCGGGAGAAGGAACAGGGGCCGCGGATGGATAAGCAGTCCCCCAGGGGCAAGAGTCCTGCTGCGGGGAAGCTGGGTGGCAGGGTTCAGGCCTGCTGTGCAGTGGAAGCCCAGGGCCAGAGCAGCAGAGGGTGGGGCAGGGCAGGGCCCACCTGCCTCTCAGGGTCTCTGAGCACCTGAGTCTGCGCCGGCTGGCCTTGGGGAGGCCGGGTGGAGGCTGGGGTACCCCGGGCCTGGCTGCATGGGCGTCCCTGCAGGAGGAAGCCTGTTCAGACACACTGTCATTGGCCAGTTTGGAGAGGGGGAGGGAGCACTGTCTTCTAGGACCCCGGCCCCACCCCCCCCAGCAGTAAGGCAGGTGGTCTCTGGTCCTCACTGACCGTGTGGCCCTGAAGTTCTCTCAGGGTTTGAGTGATTTTTCTAACAGCTCAGAGATCTTCACTCGAGGCCTGGGGTGTCCCACTGCCCCTCAGGGTCCTGGGGCTGGTGGGGCGGACCCTCACCCGTGCGAGGGGCACCCTCACCCGTGCGAGGGGCACATTGAAAGGAAGACTAGCACTGTGCTTCTGTCCCCCGTGCCAGCCTCTGTGGCCCCGACCTAGGCCTCTCTCAGGGTGAACTGGGGTTTTGTTTCCTGTCTAGAAAGTGCCAGAAATTGGACAGGAGAAAACAAATCAGAGGCTTTATTCCTACAGGGATAGAAGGGGGCTGTTTCTTATCTGCCTAGGGAATTTGGGGCCAAGTGTCAAGAAACCCATGAAAACATTGAATTAATCCTTCAGTAAATTGTTTAATAAACGCTGTCTTCCCATTAGGAGAGTAATACTTTATCACTGAAAGTTTGGGAAAAGTATCTAATGAGCCAGAACTAGGGACTCCACATAATTTGGCTTGAGTTTTCACAGGTTTAACGACTGCCATGATGAACATCTTTGCTGATGTGTCCCTGGAAGCCGGCTCAGTTTTCCCAAGGGTAAATTCCTAGAAGAGACACTGCCGGGCCAAGGACTGGGATGTATTTTGGCCAAAATGCCCTCCGGAAAGGCCCGGCTGAGTACCGTCCGCCCTCTGGGGCTGGCTCGAGTCCTCCTTTGTCTCTGGCAATCTCACAGGTAGAACAAGCCTTTCCACTTGGAGTTTAATCCCTTTACCTCCTGGTGGTATAGAGCATCTTTTCATTTTACTGTTGGCCATTTGGAAAATTGCCGGTATGTGTTCTGTGTGCATTTTTAAGTATTTTTCTGTTGGGGCGTGTGTCTTTTTCTTGCTCAGCGCCTTCCTCATTAGGGTTGAGCCCGTCTCCATCATATACACGCTTATTTTTCAGTTTGTCATTTTCCTCTGAACTTTGGGTTCAGCTTTTGGTTTGTTTTGCTGGTAATGCTTGAGTTTTCAATTTGTGTAGCCAAACCTGTCAAAGTTGCTTTTATGGTTTCGAGCTTAGAGATAAGACCCAGGGCGGCTATCGCCGCGCTGAGGTTTCCTAACCCGTTTGCCAATTTAATGGCTAAACTTACAAATAAGAACTGAAGACCTGGAGGGTGTGAATTACAGGTTCCTGTGGCCATCAGAAGCCCAAGATGTGACGGGTAATAAATTCTGGAAAGGGAGAGGCTTTCTTCACCTCTTGTTGGAAGCCACCAACCTTCAGATATCTGTGTACACACGCAGGCTTGTGTGCACACACACACACACAGGCACACGTGTATGGATGCACAGAGCACATGTGCGCGCGTTCATACTTTAACTTTTGGGAAGCTCTGTCTCCTGCGTGTTGTTAGGTCATCATCAGAGGAAGGGCTGGTTTTATCGAAACTCTCCTGTTGTAAGAGGTGCCGACCTTGGCGTTTAGTTCCCCAGTCAGGCTTCTCACTGTGCGGGTTCAGGGTCTCCTGGGATCAGCCCCCAGGCCACCTTCCCCCAGTTCCTGCAATGGACCCACCTGGCACCGTGAAGGCTCCCTTCCCCAAGGCAGGGGCCCCCCGAGCAGCTCTGCTCAGCCCAGTCCTACGCTTCTAGAAGGACAGCCAGTAGCTCTCCTGTCCCGCAGGTGGGTGAGTGGTGGGAGCAGGGGCTGGGGCAGTGGCTGGGCTTCTGGTCGGGCCCCAGGGCCCCTCGTGGTCACTGCTGGCCTCTGGCCCTCCCCTTGTCCTCCTGTCAAGGGGAGCAGGGAGTTCTTAGAGACGTCTCTGTTATTCTCCGCACGGAGGTGACCTCCAGGGAGGCAGCTGGGGCCCTGGGGGCAGAGTGCGAGTGGCAGAAGCCAGACGCCCCCTTATTTGTCTGTTTTCCCTAAAAGAGTGAAGAGCGCCTTCACGATGAGAGAAACTCAAATGAAAGGAGGCACGGGCCCCCGCCCACACCAGGAGCCCTGACAGCCCCTGGGATGCAGCACTCTAGCCAGCTGGTGTGACAATGAAGGGCGTGTCCTCACCACGTCGGAAACTCGAGGCCTGCTGATCCCGCTCGAGGACTCTGTCCCAAGGTTGCCGTCACAGTCCAGGCAGGCGAATCGCCGCAAAGACGATCCTTCATTTAGCAAAGCAACCCCCGCCTTCCGGCTGTTAGGAGGGGTGGGGGCACTGACCGCAGTGCGCCTGGAGCCTCTGCTGGAGAGGACGGGGCCGGGCCGCGTGGAGCCTAGGCGGGCTCTCCCCGTGGCCGTGGGGCGGCCTGCCAGCAGAAGAGACGACGGAGTGGCGTCTCACCCGGGACGCGCCAGCCACCATTAGCAGCGGGGCCTCCTCTGCAGAGCGGCCCGCGCGGGGGCTGGCCGGGGTGATGCGGGCTCCCTGCTGACCTCTTCCTACTGTTCCAGCTTTGATCGTGAGCATTGCTTTCGTACATACAAAGACCAACTCGTAGCGTATGGAATGGAGCTGTGCGAAAGTTCATGTGTGTGAGCGTAGCCACACACACACAGCACCCAGACCAGGTCCGTGTAATAACTCTGCCCACTCAGTTCAGCCTTGGAGAGTCTTTCTGTAAAACTGTTTTTTAAAATCACTCACCTCAAGAGTTTGGGACTGACGTATACACACTATCATGTATAAATAGGTGACCGGTGAGAACCTGCTGTATAGCTCTGCGCTGTAGTCATCTAAATGGGGAGGAAACCAGAAAAGAGCGGATCTGCGTATACACAGAGCTGATTCAGTTTGCTGTGTGGCAGAAACTAGAGCGATATTGTAAAGCAGCTAAACTCCAGTGAAAATTAATTAAAAAGTCTCTTGCCTCAGAAACGACTTTTATTCAGTTTGTTTCTCAAGTGTCAGATTTCTTAAGAGTTTTCCTGGTGAGATTTTCACCCAATTTATTATTTACCATCTTAGTGACCAACTTGACTTTAAGATTGTCCGTTAATAAGGCAGCTAAACTAGGCAGAAATGAGCCCCTTGAGGGCACAGTGCTTGTCCCAAATGGAATGAAGACATGTTACCTCCAATTTATTCTCAGAAGAGCGGGGTATTTCCAACCCCAGGTTTGAGAGAAAAAAGATATTGTCTCTGATTCTTTGCAGAAAATAAATTGGATGAAGGCCCTCATTCCACAACTCTGGGAAGCTTGCTTTTGCCTCTCCTTGGGGCCTGGGGGCACCAGGACGGTGCTGGGAGGTGGTCGGACTGGGGCTCAGGCTGCATTAAAGTGGGGAGACCCCTTTAAAGGCAGGAAAACATGCTGGGCAAAGGCAGAGAAACGGAGGCTGGCAGGAGCCGGACATTCTGGTCCAGCTGTGCTCTGGGCCGGAGACCCCTGAGGACGGTCCACTCAGAGGTAAGGACACAGGCCTGGGTGAGGGGAGCTGGCGGTGACGTGCGTACAGGGAGGCCGGGGGCAAGATGACCCCTCAGTGCCTGCTGAGGAAGCAGCTGGGCCTCGACACTCCTTACACGGGGCCCCTGGGAGGGGGCACCTCGGTCAGGAGCATGGCCAGTGCAGGCCCCCTCCTGGTGCCTCTACCCTGAAGGCATCTGGGCGGTGGCTCCGTGTCTGCACAAGCAACTCCTCGAATCCCGTACATCAGAAACATGGCTGCCTGTCCCTGCTTCCGGCCAGGGGTCAGTTAACTTGTTACATCTTATAGGAGTTTTATTCCAGCTCTGTTCAGTGGCGGAGGCTGCTCCAAATTGGTCAAGTGGTGATGAGGTGGTAAGACTGGGGCGTGCAGATCTGAACTGGAGTGTTAAACGTCAGGATGCGCAGGATGGCAGATGTCGCAGAGGAAACCGATTCCGGCGGAGCTTGTCCCGAGGACGCCTCTGTGCTCCCGGGAGATGATTTGGTGCAGAGTAAAAATGGGAGAGTTCACACTTCAGTCTCAAAAATCTCCCCAAGTCTGCAAAAATGATTCTATTTCAGCTTTCTTTTGGCAGAAAGAAGAGGAACCTACTGCACGTTCTCTGAGTTTGGGAAAGGCAATATGGAAAACTCGACCTTTTTCGGTACAGAAATCTCCTTCTGTCCTGAATCACGTCTTCCCTTCCTAGGACGTGGGAGGGGACGTGTGTCCTCAGGCTGAGGAAGGATCCTGGTGTCCTGGTTTCTCGGCCCCAGCTAGTTGGTGCCATCAGAGGACAGTTGGGCATTCCCTTGCACCCCCACCCCCTTCCAGAAGGTACCATCTAATTCCACACTAAAGCCACTTTCAGAAACATCCCCTCCACGACACCCTGTGTGGCCCATCTTGGGAGTATATAGAGCGATAGACATGGTTGGGAAAAATGTCAGGAACCTGCAGACCGGGGAAAGGACACGAGGCCTCTGCTGGTGGGTGGAGACCTGCTGGGAGGGGCCCGGGCGAGGTGAGTGCCCCTGGGTGAACAGCAGCTGCATGGGAGGGTGGCTCCAGTCGGCTGGCTCTTGGGCTGAGCACGGAGCTGGGGGCAGTGCAGAGTTTTCCCTCCCTGAAATCAGAGCATTGGACTCAGCTTTCCCCTGGGAGCCTGGATTTTACTTTCTTAGTTTCTAGAGTGGCAATGTTTCACTGCCCTGGGGGTGACCACTGAGTGTGCCTGTTCTTCAGCCTTGACGGGGCGCGGTGAGGTCATCTGTAGGCCACGCAGTGCCCAGGGAGCAGACAGGCCAGGCGAGCAGACTCCCCACCCCCATGGAGATGGCGTGTGTGGGGGGAGCTGGTGGGCACCATGGCGAGTGTGCAGAGGAGGTCCCCCAGCATGTTCCTCTCTGTTTATAAAGCAGGACGAGCCACTTTTTGAAGAGCAGCTGATGCACTTTACCCTACGTGCATAAACCAGTCTCCAGCTACAACAAACAAGGGTTTCCTCTGCTAGGAGGCAGAAGGAGGTTGACCAGTAAGACAGACATAAAACTCACCAGAATTCTTAGAGTGGGAGCCAGGGAGAAGGAAGCTTTAATCTGGGCCACCCGGCACCACTGAGGTTTTATACCAGAGACTCGCTGGGGGCCGGGCTGGCTGGTTACGTGAATGACACGGGCAGAGGTGACCTTCTGTCACCTTCGGCAGTCCGCTTGCTTGTAGCCTAAGGATGCAGTGCGTTGGGCTTCCCAGCGACCACGAATCCACCTGCCAATGCAGGCAATGCAAGAGACATGGCTTTGATCCTTGGGTCGGGAAGATCCACTGGAGTAGGAAATGGCAACCCACTCTAATTCCTGCCTGGAAAATTCCAAGGACAGTAGAGCCTGGCAGGTCCGTGGGGTCGCAGAGCTGGACACGACCGCATACACGGTGGGTTAGCTTCATCCTGAATGCACACAGACATGGTGGAGATGTGTGTGTGTTCGGTTTAGCTCAGCATCTTTTAAAGGCATTCAGGGAAAGGAGTCTGACCACTGGAGGCAGGCTCAGAGCGGATTGTCTGGGGCGGGGGGTGGGTGGCCCGGCCCCAGGGGATCCCCAGCACTGCCTGTCTCTGCAGCCTCCGTCCCCAGGTACAGAAAGGGCCCAGAGCGCTGTACAAACCCTCTGACTAAGAAGCCACTGCTCTGCTCTGGGAGCCTGGAATGGAACACACAGTCACAGCCTGAGGTCTTCGGGGCCGAGGGGCTGCCATGGGCTCTACGGTGACAGCCCTGCTCTGACAGCCACCCTGGACGCCAGGCCGACTGGAGAAGGGACTCAACCTAAAACCTTGAAGGAGGAGCCCAGGCGTTTAAAGCTGACGCCCAGGAGAGAACACATGTTTGACAACTGGTTTCTGCTCTGAGTCGTCTCTTGTGCCTTTGGCTGAACTTCAGGGGAAAAGGGTGGAGCTTGGTTTTGCACCGAGACCTGGAGGAGAAAGAGGTCTCTGATGAGCAGACTAAATCTTCCCGACATGCCCAACGCTGCCCTTGCCATCGGGGTAGAGGGTGGTGGCAATGGCTGGGGACAGTGTCCCGCCATGTAGTCTGGGGACCCCCGCTTTGGGCCTCAAAGACCAGGGAACTGAGGCTGGAACATTTGTGACTGGAAAAGGAGAGAGCTGCTTTGGGGGGCATTATCCTGAAGAATCCAGAGCTGACTGAGCGGCTCGGTGCCGGAGGTCACTTCCAGAGAAGGGTCCGAGGGCAGACCCCGACTCTCAGCTGGAGGTCCTGAAGACAAGACGGGGCTGCTTCTGGGGCTGCCCAGCTCAGGGGGCTGGAGACCCCAGGCTTTAAGGACAGGCCAGAGGCAGAGAGAGCTTCATCTAAGACCCAGACTCATCCATCTCGGTAAATACGCTAAAATTTTAGTAAATGTATTGCAGCCTCAACCTTGACAGTACCGTCTCATTTTTCCCACCACTTGTGTCGAGACTTAGTTGGAGACCTCAAGTGGACAGAATAACATTGACCTTTGAACCTGAGACCTTGACCTGGGAGGGGAGGGTCAATTTTAAAGGAAAAATCTGCGCTGGTTCTGGACTCCATGTGCCCTCACAGGAGCTGGCGCCCGGGCGCTTGCCCACCCGCCTCCCTTCCCAGACCCAGGAGCTGCCCACTTGGTCCTCTGCCTTGAGGGACGTGGACCTGCCGTCTTCCTTCACCGGCGGGACAGCTGCGGGTGCCCTCCTGCTGGTCACTCAAAAAGAAAACAACTCAGTAGAACTTGGAAATAAGTCAAAGTCCGTGAGTTCACTCTAAGATTTCTAAATAGCCCAAATCGTCACCTTTGGAGAAGAATCAGCTCCATACGTTGAGGATGTGAAGAGGAGAAATCCAGCGTTTTTCCTGCCTTTCCCGAGTGAACTCTGCCCCTGGGGAGCCAACAGTATATCATCGTTCTGCAGCTCCCAGGGGATTAATGGGGATGGCAGCCACTGGTTCCTAAGAGGGGGTGTTCAGACCTTCTGTGCCCAAGGGTGGCTGAGGGGATGGAGACTTCCACCTTGAGGGGTCCACTCGTTGGATGGAGGCTGGCTGACCGAGCGCAGGGAGGAAGCGGCCGGCAGCACCCCAGCGTGCGGAGAACCTGGCCGGGAGACCAGTCTTCCCCAGTCGGCTGCGAGAAGAGGGCAGCTTGGGAGCAAGCTCTGGCGTGTCCCTCCTCCCCACCCTGAGGACTCCAGGGGTCTCATCAGCTCTTGTCCAGGAGCATCTGGTGGGGTACTAGAGTGAGAGCCCTTGAAAATGTGCCCCTCAGCCTGTGGCCCCCGGGAGTTCTTCACTCAGGACCCCACGCTCCTCTGACCACAGCCCCCCACATCCCCATCCCAGCACCCTCCCCAGTCATGGCTGGGGCCCCTTCTCATCCAGGTGTCTGGGCTTTGACATTCTGAATTCCCATCTCTGCAGGTTTTGAGGTGGCCGTTTGACCCGAATCTCAGTCCTCCAGGGGATGGAAGAAGAGTTGTTGCTTTGTGTGTGCAGCTTTCCTCGTCCTGAGGATGGGGTGACGGCCTCCCAGCGCTCTACATGTTGAGGGCTGAGCTGAAGCCAGACGTGCCCCTCTGCGGCTCCTGCCACGTGCCTTCGGGATCCACGCTTCCTCTTTCCCTCTCGTTTGCTCCTTTCTTGCTGTCACTCAGCCTGTCAGTCGTGTCTGACTCTTTGTGACCCCATGGACTGCGGGACTCCAGGCTTCCCTGTCCTTCACTCTCTCTCAAAGTTTGTGCAAACTCATATCCATTGAGTTGATGATGCCATCCAACCATCTCATCCTCTGTCACCCCCTTCTCCTCCTGCCCTGGCCGCTCAGATGATAAAGAATCTGCCTGCAGTCCAGGAGATCTGGATTCGATCCCTGGGTCGGGAAGATCCCCTGGAGGAGGGCATGGCAGCCCACTCCAGTATTCTTGCCTGGAGAATTCCATGGACAGAGGAGCCTGGCAGGCTGCAGTCCATGGGGTTGCAAAGAGGCGGAAAATAATTGGGTTTCCTATAAAGCTGTCAAAGTAGAGGAGAAAAAGTCAAGGAGATGTGACATCTAAAGAGTGAGAGTCCCTTATGGGGAATGCTCTTCCACGCTGGGCCCGAACACTCCGATGCCGGGAGCTTGGGTGACCAGCAGAGAGGCATTCTCTGCTGATTCCTCCCAGTCTGGCCTCGGCCTCAGACGCCCCGGCTACCCCAGGCAGCAGATGCAACCTGGCCAGGTGGCCTTTGTCTGGTCAGGTGACTGAGCTCTGGGGCCAGGCTGGAGTAGCTCAAACCACCTACTTCTTTACTGACACTGCCCCATGGTGACTTCCGAGGGTGGGTTGATGACCAACATTTGGGACTCTCTGGAGGACACACCTGGGAGGTGTGGGCTCTGCCTCTGTCAACGAGAATCTGGAAGGCAAACCTCCTGGTGTGAGCAGGGCCATGTGGAAGGAGTGTCCAGGCTCAGAGGGCACGTCCTCCGCCTCTACCCGGGAGACCCAGGGGGGCCTGGCAGAATGACAGCACTCATTCAGAAAGCGGATAAAAATAGCCAAGCAGCCAGTCGCCTATGGGGAAATCCACAGTGACCCAGGTAGACTGGTGGCTGCCGGGGGCCACGGTGGGGAGCTGGGGGACAGGAGGAGGATGACGGCTGAGGGGCCTGGGGTGCTGTGCTGCTGAGTCCTAAAGTCAGCCGTGGTGGTGGCCGCCCATGCGGTGACTTCACTAAAAGTCACTGAACGTGATGTTTGCCGAGGTGGTGACTTCACGAAAAGTCCTTGAGCTGTACTCTTTTTTTTTTTTCATACGTGGAGTGTCATTCACTTATTACAATGACACAGCTGTGAGTAATTTTTGAAACTCTTGGAATTGGCCTCTGTGCCTTGGATACATTTTGCCAAGTTCAGTAGACATATATTCTTATGTTTTGGAGATTTTTTGGATTCAAATTTTGGGAATAGCTAGGAGTGCTTTAAAGCCAAGTCCAGTGAAGGGCATGGAGGGACTGAGCGGGTCACTTCCATGTTGGGTTACCAACAAAGTGCAACTTATAAACTGTTTCTGCAGTTATTTCTGAAAGAGAAGTTAAAAGCCTCTGGACCGAAGCAGCATTATTCAAGCAAACTTACAAAAGTGATCTCTTTGAAGGACACTGCTCATTTGGCAAATAGTTTGTGCCTGTATTATTCCTTCCATTTTCTTTGGATTTACTTTACTATTCTTTCTCTGTTTTCTGTTTTTAAGATGGATGCTTAACTATTAATTTTTAGCATTTCTTATTAATTTTGCATACCTTTTAAGGCTATCTGTTTCTAAGCACAAGTTATGATACATTAATTTGTAATTTGATTATTATTTTAAAATATTCTCATAATAATTTAATGGTAATTTCCAAGCATGAAAGTTTCCTAATTTTTCTGGTTATTGATTTCTAGCTTAAGTTGTCTCAGTCACATATTGCTTTGTGAGAAACCGCCCCAAAACATAGAGATTTAAAATGACAACTGTTGTGGTATTTATTTCACTTGTGAATTGAAGTTCAGGTCGTGCTCTGTGGGGATTTTTCCAGGGTGAGGCGGGAATTGGCTGACGTGCGTGTGTGTGTGCTCTTTGCGACCCCAAGGACTGTAGCCCACCAGGCTCCTCTGTCCAATCCCTATGGGATTTCCCAGGCAAGAATACGGAGTGAGTTGCCATTTCCTTCTCCAGGGGCGCTTGTGGTAGAGAACTCGCCTGCCAAGGCAAGAGACATAAAAGACGTGGGTTCCATTCTTGGGCTGGGAAGATCCCCTGAGAAGGAAATGGTCAGCCACTCCAGTGTTCTTGCCTGGGAAGTCCCATAGGCAGGGGAGCCTGGAGGGCTACCGTCCATGGGGTGGTAAAGAGTTGGACACGACTGAAGTGACTCAGCACACGTGTTCTCCAGGGGATCTTCCCAACCGAGGGATCAAACCCTTGTCTCCTGCATGGGCAGGCAGATTCTTTACAACTGAGCCACCACGGAAACCCCGGAATTGTCTGAAGTCTCATCCACGTGCACAGCTAGTACTTCACGCGTCAGTCAGGGCCTTAGCTGGGTCTGAACACCGTCATGGGGCCTTGCTGCGTGTCCTCGCTGTGTGTCCTCGCTTCCTCACGACACTGAGGCTGGGTTCTCAGGGCAAGACGGTCTGAGAAGGAGCCAGCTGGCGGCATCAGCTCTGCGACCCAGCCCCGGGTGTCTCGGCACCAGTCCCACCAGGTCTGGTCCTCGAAGGCGAAGACCTGCCAGGTTCCAAGTAAGGGGAGCCGGACTCCACCTCTTCACAGGTTCTGGGTGATCTTAGACAGAAATACTGTTGTAGCTTTTTTTGTTTTTAACACAATCTGCTTCACTACCCTTCATGATGTCAGCCCTTTTACATTTTTGAGAATTCCTTTCTGGCTCAGTATATGGTTAATTTTTATAAATACTCGGTGCGTTTGGGAAGAATGTGTGGCGTTGTAAGCAGCAACCAAGTCTCAGTTTTGTTGGCCATGTTGATAAAATATTCTATATATCCAGACTGACTTTCAGGTGACTGCTCTATTTAATTACCCAGAGAGAGTGTATCAGAATCTCCCATGATGTGTAATTGTCTACTTTTCTTCGTTTATTTGAAAGTGTTTGCTTTATGTATTTTGAGGCTACTTTATTAAGTACATAAAAATTTAGAATTATTATTATTCCTGATATATGGGTTACTTTATCAATATGAAGTGTTTCTTTTTATGTCTAGTAATGCTTTTTGCTTTAAAGTTTATTTTCTGATATTAACATAGCTACCCAAGCTTTGCTTCAATTAGTATTTTATGCTGTTTATCTATTCTTTACTTTCAACTTTTAAGTATATTTATGTTTTAGGTGCATTTCTTGTAAAGAGTATATAGTTTCCTAATACCCACCTCATCTATCTGAAAATTCTAGTAGACTGTTACTATTATTATTTTTAGCACTTCAAAGGCACCATTTCATTGTTTTTTGTGTGAAAACCCAACAGCCTTCTTTATTTCTGTGGCTTCTTATGATTTTCTCTTTATTGCAGATTTTTAAAGAGGTTTATACTGTGAATGTCTAGTTGTAGATTTATTCTGATTTATTCTTCTTGGTTTTCCCTACTTTCTTCAATTTCAGTCTGAATTTGGCAATAAGGAGCTGATGATCTGAGCCACAGTCAGCTCCCACTCTTGTTTTTGCTGACTGTATAGAGCTTCTCCATCTTTGGCTGCAAAGAATATAATCAATCTGATTTTGGTTCCAAATAGGGAAAGGAGTATGTCAAGGCTGGATATTGTCACCCTGCTTATTTAACTTATATGCAGAGTACATCATGGGAAATGCTGGGCTGGATGAAGTACCACCTGGAATCAAGATTGCCGGGAGAAATATCAATAACCTCAGATATGCAGATGACACCACCCTTATGGCAGAAAGTGAAGAGGAACTAAAAAGCCTATTGATGAAGTGAAAGAGGAGAGTGAAAAAGTTGGTTTAAAACTCAACATTCAGAAAACTAAGATCATGGCATCTGGTCCCATCACTTCATGGCAAATAGATGGGGAAACAGTGGAAACAGTGACAGACTTCATTTTTGGGGGCTCCAAAATCACTGCAGATGGTGACTGCAGCCATGAAATTAAAAGACGCTTGCTACTTGGAAGAAAAGCTATGACCAACCTAGACAGCATATTAAAAAGCAGAATCATTACTTGCCAACAAAGGTCCATTTAGTCAAAGCTATGGTTTTTCCAGTAGTCATGTATAGATGTGAGATTTGTACTATAAAGCTGAGCACTGAAGAATTGATGGTTTTGAAATGTGGTGTTGGAAAAGACTCTTGAGAGTCCCTTGGACTGCAAGGAGATCCAACCAGTCCATCCTAAAGGAAATCAGTTCTGAATATTCATTGGAAGGACTGATGCTGAAGCTGAAATGCCAATACTTTGGCCACCTGATGTGAAGAACTGACTCATCGGAAAAGACCCTGATGCTGGGAAAGATTGAAGGCAGGAGGAGAAGGGGACGACAGAGGATGAGATGGTTGTATGGCATCACTGACTCAATGGATATGAATTTGAGTAAACTCTGGGAGATGGTGATGGACAGGGAGGCCTGGTGTGCTGCAGTCCATGGGGTTGCAAAGAGTCAGACACGACTGAGCAACTGAACGGAAGTGATGGATTCTCCTTGGGATTCACAAGTTTTCTTGAATCTATAGAGTGATGTCTTTCATCAATTTTGCAAAAGTTCTCAACCATTACTTCTTTGACTATTTCTTCTCATTCTTTCTTTCCTCCTCTGCTGGGGTCGTAGTGAAATGTGCGTTTCTGTCCCCATCCACTGTGTCTCTCACACCCCTCTGTATTTTCCGATCCTTTTGTTTTATGCATCTAACGTTCATTTACATTTGCTTGCATATTTACCGTTTTCGTTTTTCTTCATCTCTTCCTCCTCCATCTGAGTAGCCTTGATACTTAGAAAGGTTTGAACTTTTGTGTTAGTGTTCCCTTTATTGTTATAACTCTACATATTAAACTTTATTCCTCATTTTCTGTAGACAGTATTTAACATCTAATCCTCTAACACACAATTGCAGTTGCTTTTTTCCATTTCCTGACATGCCATTGGCAACCTTTTATTTTCAAACTTGACGGTAATTTTAGATGTATTTCTGTGAGCAGCATAAAATTGGGTTTGCAGGTACAACCCAATTTCTCCTCTCGATCCCGTTTCATTGCCTGTGAACAGACACCCAGGAGTGGGACTGCTGGGTCACTGTAGCCTCTTTAGCTTCTTGAGGACCCTCCACCCAGTTTTCCACAGCGGTCGCTCCAGTTTAGCTTGCCACCAGCGGTGCACGAGGCCCCCTTTTCTCCACATCCTCCCCAGCACGTGCCGTCTCTAGCTGCTCTGACGGCAGCCGTCCTGAGGGGTGAGGTGACGCTCACCGTGGTTCTGACTTGCGTTTCCCTGGTGGCTCGTGATGTGGAGCACCTTGCCACGGAGCCCTTGTCCGTCTGAACGTCGTCTTTGGAAAAACCTCGGTTCCCCTCCTCTGCCTTTCAAAATTTGGATAGTCCTTTGCTCCTGTGTATGAGGTCCTTATCTGTGTTGGATATTAACCCCTTTCAGACGTATGGTTTACACGTCTTCCTTCCCTGTCCGGAGGTTGCCCTCTCATTTGTGGATGGTTTCCTTTGCTGGGTGCTTACCTTTGGCGCCATCCTCATGTTGATTTTTGCCCTGTTCCTTCTGCGGATGCTCTGGAGGAGTCTCAGTGGACCTCCCGGCCTCACAGCCCCAAGGCTTGCTCCTCTGCTGTGCACCTCTCCTGCTCACACAGCTGGTCTGCAGCTCCATGCGTGTCCCCTTCCTTCGAAGCAGCCTGGGCGTGGGGGCCTTTACCCACCCTGGACGTCCTCCTCTTCCTGTGGCTCCCACACTGGTTCCACGCAGCTGTCCCCCTTCCACCGCGGAGGGCTGCGTTCTGCCAGCGCTTTCTGGGCTCCTGCACTCTGGGATCTGCCCACTGCCGCGGAGCTGCCCTCCTCCTGCCTGTATGTCTACCCTCCCCACATGTATTTTCAAAGCCTGTGCTTTACACTTCGCTCCCGGTTTTCCTGAAAAATGAAGTTTTGAAAAAGATCTTGTTGTTTTAACGTGATACCTAGGTAGACAAAGGCATAAATTCTGGTTTACACAGCCATTCTCATAGCAAAACGCTCAAACTCATGCTTTTCAAGTAAATATATATATATACGTATTTGGATTTATTTCGTTGCCCCAGGTCATGGTTGTGGGCATGTGGTATTTTCAGTCTTCCCTGCGGCATGTAGAATCTTATTCCCTGACCGTGGGCTGGACTTGGGCCCTGCACTGGGAGCACAGAGTCTTAGCCACTGGGCTTCCAGGGAAGTCCCATGTTCTGGCTCTTTTTTTAGGCAGCACTCATTTTTCCTGCGCTGCAGTCCATGGGGTCGCTAAGAGTTGGACACGACTGAGCAACTTCACTTTTCACTTTCATGCATTGGAGAAGGAAACGGCAACCCACTCCAGTGTTCCTGCCTGGAGAATCCCAGGGACGGGGGAGCCTGGTGGGCTGCATAGTCCAGTCTATGGGGTCGCACAGAGTCGGACACGACTGAAGCGACTTAGCAGCAACAGCAGCAGCGTTTTTCCTGAAAGAAAATTTTGAAGTCACCTTGGCTTTAGGAATATCTTTTGCAGCACTTTAGCTTGATAAAAACACATTTTATGATTAAGTTCCAATAATTTAAGCAAACCCTTCTGGTAGAACCAAAAGGTAGAAAGAGGACACCTTTCGCTGGATTTTATTTAAAAAATTAAAAATAACCAGGCACTTCCCTTTCTCTCTTCCTTGCTTAGAATTGTGCTTATCTGTATAAAAGCCTTGGAGGGGAATAATGACTTTTCCTTTCTGATACTGAAGGAGGAAACAGAACAGGCTCTATCTTGAAAGCAGGACTCCATCTTGGGCCAGACTGTGGACTTTGAGCTACATGCCCAGTATCTATGGAAACGACATACCAACAGGGACACCAGGCCCCCGGAAGGAAGAGCCCCAGAGCCTAATTATCTGTGTAACTGAGTAGAATCATACATTCTGTTATGCTTATTGGGGAATGACCACAAGCCTATTGATAATTGTCCACGGTTAACTACCTAGGTTTAAGGCATATAAATCACAGGTTAACTCTGATTGTATCTTTCTTTTTCCTTTGTTCAGACTAGTTTCAGGGAATTTGGGTAGGGGGGTTTGGGCACATACGCTTAAGGTATAAGGTTTTCACAAAAACTGGCCAGGGTCCTTGGCTAAGAGGAGACTCCGCGACGGGCCCACCAGTGTAATCAACTGCACTCCACTATGTGCATTGTCCTTCTGAGAGTTTGTTTCCCGGAACGTGTGGCTACAACATTTGACAATACTTGATGGAGTAAAAAGTGCAGAGGTCATCTCGCCATGGCAGAAGAATCTGAGCCTTGTACAGGAAGGTTCTGGATGCTCCCAGCAGCTCATGGAGTTAGACGTAGGAAAGTTCCCACCCCACCCCCAAATGAGGAAGGGAGGTGGGGACTGAGGGGCGCCAGTCCCTGAGGGCTGAGAACCCCAGGAGCACGTCCACACTGCAGTGAGAGCTAGGGCTGGGGCTGTGTCCTCAGAAGCGACCCCCTGGGGCTCCCCTGGTGCTCCCGCAGCTAAGACTCCACTCTTCCAGCGCAGGGGGGCGTGGGCCCCGGTCGGTCGGGAACTGAGAGCCTGCGGGCCCAGCGGCGAGGCCAAAAAGTTAGAATAAAAGAAGCCGCGAGCCCCTGGCTCCCGCCCCAGCTCCAAGCACCTCCTTTGAAGCAATTATGCTCGGAGCGTTTCAGCGACTGTCTCTCTAGTAGGGAGGCTCCTTGGCTGTTTATATTCAAGATGAAAGGCTCCGGGTTAACATTTCCCTCACAGGAAATTCATTCAAACCGTGTTCAGTGGGGGGAGGCTGTCGAGATGTATCAGGAGTGACAAATCTCAGTCAGAAATAGAGCCCTGGGTGGACTGTCTGATCGCTGTGGGCCGGGGGTGGAAGGCGCGGAGCTGGAGGGCAAGTGGCTGCCCAGCCTGCCGTCTGAGGATCTGTTCGTGAAAGTGTCCTGCTCACTGGACCTGCTTCCTCGAGAATCTGTTCTTGGCCAAAGGACCGTCCAAGCAGGTAAAGGAAGCTATTATTTTATCTAATGAGGCTCAAAAAGACTCACATCTAGTATTTCCTCTGAGTCAGTGGTGCTGGACAGGAGGGACACATGATGGTCACAGCCGCGGCCGTGGCTGTGAGGGGCTGGCAGGGTGGCACTCTGCCTCACAGTGCGGGCACCCCCGGCGGTCCCGAGAGAGGAAGTGATCTCGCTTCAGGGAGCGATCCCGCGCCCGCGTCAGCCCCGCCGCAGCCCTGCTTCAGACGAAGCTCTCTGGAGAAGGGCAGTGGGAGTCTGCATTTTGGAGCAAATAACGGGAGTTTTAGAGTTTGTGTAAAAATCTGTCTCTCTTAGAAAGGTCAGAGCCTGCTACCCACTTAACCGCCCTCCTGGAGCAGCCTGCACCTCGGCCGTTCACGGCCGTGCCTCTGTCTGGGTGATCTGAGGCCGCAGGAGAACGGACGGGTCTAAATGTTCCAACCCGAAGGCAGGTCTCAGCTGGTGGATGCACACATCTGGCACGAAGACGCTCGGTCAATATTTGTAGAATAAATAAAGGAGGGGGCGGCTGGCCCGGCTGAGAGGCAGATGGAGCTTGCAGCAGCACCTCCGTCCTCACCCTGCTGGCCGAGGCTTCGAGGTGGGAGGCCTTGGACGGTCATCGGCCAGGGCCCCTCGAGGAAGCCTGGGGGTCAGCTTGCGGGCCCAGGATGGGAGGCCAGCCTCCAGGGCCCCTCCCAAGGAGGCTGATGCGGGGAAAAGTGAGAAACAAGCCTTGGGGTTCCGCACCCTCCCAAGACATTTTCCAGCTTCAAAGAGGTAATTAAAAATGCTCTTTGGAAGAGCAATTTACATTTCAGTGCAAGCATTTCCCTCTGTTAGATGGCTTTTAAGAAGATCTTTTCGCCTTCCTCACGGAAAAGATAGGAAGCACACGTTCCGCCATCCGCCTGGTCTTGGAAAACCTCCGGTGGCCACGGCAGAGCTGGGCCGGGGCAGGCGCCCTGGTGTGAGTGTGGGAGGTCAGAAGACCAGTGCGTGTGCACACGTGGGCGAGTGTGTGTGTGTGCACACGCACCCTGTGCGTCTGGGTATGCGTGCATGAGCGTGTTTGCAGCTTCTAAGGAAATGGAAGTGATGAGCCGCAGTCTTACAGGTGAGTCCTTCCCGTGTGTGCACGTGTGTGTGTGAGTCTGCATGGGTGACACGCGCTGAAGGACGGCTTCTATCCCGGTTGCTGACGTGGGACGTTGTCCACCTGGGCTCTGTGGCCACGTCTACCCTTTCCTGGCCTCAAGGGGAAGGTTCAGGAGGGAAAGAGACGCTCAGAGGCTGCGAGACTAAGAGGCGTGGAGTTGCCCACGACCTCCCCGTGGCCCCCGGACCGGCCTGAGGCTGACCCGCCGCTCTGGGACCTGCCTTCCTGGGCTAAGCTGGCCTGGGCCGTGTCTCTGCTCCTCACGACGGAAGGTGCTGAGCAGTAGAGCTTTGTGGCGGGGTTTGGACTTTCCGAGATACCGCTGTTCACCAAGCTTTACATGGGCGAGCTCTGATGTCTGCAAAACGTGAGTTTTTAGATAGAAAAGATAGCAGTTTGAGGTTGTTCAAATTGGAAGAGCCGGGGCAGCCGTCCCTCAAAGCTCTCTTGATAATCTGGTTTTCTATTTTTGTGAGACACACTGCCTCAACATTAACTGTGAGAGAAGACAGCCATGCTTTCATGGTGCTCATGGGGGGCGTGGGGGGCAGGGGGCGGCTTTGCCTCTGCTTCAGGTCGTCTGGGCCCCCGCGGGTGGTGCCGGCGCCCGAGCCTCAGGTCCTGAAGGCTCCGAGGTCGCGCCTGCCTGGGGCTGGTCCGTAAGGCCTGGGATCCTCCAGGCGGTGGCCGGGTTTGGAGCGGGAGTCTCTGCCCGGGAAGGTCAGGGAGCTGGTCGGGCAGCTGTGGACAGGTCTCTGAACAGACATCCTCGTACCTTCTTCCTCTGTTGGAGGAGCCCTCGTCCAGCTTGAAGGAGGCGACAGAGACCCCACCTCTTAGCAGGGAGAGGGTCCGCGGCTTTGGGGCCACGTTTTACAGTGGCCATCCGGAGTCCCTGTGACCTCTTCGAGGCTGGGGTACAGGCTCACGTGCAAGCTCTGATGAAGGCACCTTCTGGCCTTGCTGTCTGGGGGCACGGTGGATGCACGGTCCGATAACTGTTTTATCCCCCCCAGATCTGGAGCTCCCCACGTTCTAAATTACCCCGGGCTCCATAGCTGGGCTCAGAGCGCCCTGCGGGGATTCAAGCTCTTCGAAAGAATTGAGGTGAAACTCATGTAACAGGACACGCACCGTCTTAAAGCACTTGATTAGGCGGCGTTCAGCGTTTAGCGTGTTTCCATCACTGTAGACGGAAACCCTGCGTCCCTGGAGCAGGCACCCCCAGCCCCTCCACCCCAGCCGCTTCGCTGCTTTCTGCCTCTCTGGATTTGCTTGCTGCGGGTTTTTCGCCAGAAGGAATCGTGTGCTATGTGGTCTTGTGTCATCCTGTTTTCGAGGGTCATCCTTGCAGAAGAGCGCCATCCTCTCTTAAGGCCGAGTGGCGCTTTGCCCAGTGGGCACCGACTGCGTTTTGTTCACTTATCACTCAAGGGGCATTTATGTTGTTTCCACGTCGTGGCTGCTGTGAATAGGGCTAATGTGAACTTTTGCATAGAAGTTTTTGTTCGAATGAGTCTCCAATTCTTTTTGGAAAGCGCTGAGAGAGAGAGGAGCCGATGCAGGGAAGGGTCGCGAAGGGGGGCTGTTTTGTTTCTGGGCAGCTCCCCAAGCCCACCTCTGGCTGTGCCTCTTAGAGGGAAAGCCGTGAGCCAGACCCTCCTTCCCCGCAACCAGCCCACTTTTGTGGGAAAAGGAGTCTAGAACCTCTAGCAAAATCTCCCTTGACATGCTCCCTTCCCAATTTTGAATCAGTCAGTTGTTCCATGTCTGGTTCAGTTGCTCCTTGACCTGCATAAAGGTTTCTCAGGAGATAGGCAAGGTGGTCTGGTATTTCCATCTCTTGAAGAATTTCCCACAGTTTCTGTGACCCATAGAGTCAAAGGCTAACCCTAACCAGCAGTCAGTGGAGCAGAAGTAGATGTTTTTCTGGAATTCCTTTGCCTCTTCTATGATCCAACGGATGTTGGCAGTTTGATCTCTGGTTACCCTGCCTTTTCTAAATCCAGCTTGAACATATGGAAGTTCTCAGTTCATGTACTACTGAAGCCTAGCTTGAAGGATTTTGAGTATTACCTTGTTAGAATGTGAAATGAGCACAATTGTACGGTAATTTGAACATTCTTTGGCATTGCCTTTCTTTGGGATTGGAATGAACACTGACTTTTTCCAGTCCTGTGGCCACTGCTGAGTTTTCCAAATTTGCTGGCATATTGAGTGCAGCACTTTCACAGCATCACCTTTTAGGATTTGAAGTAGCTCAGCTGGAATTCCATCACCTCCACTAGCTTTGTTTATGGTAATGCTTCCTAAGGCCCACTTGACTTCACATTCCAGGATGTCTGGCTCTAGGTGAGTGACCACACCATCGTGGTTATCTGGGTCCTTATGACCTTTCTTGTACAGTTCTCCTGTGTGTTCTTGCCACCTCTTCTTACTCTCTTCTGCTTCTGTGAGGTCCTTGCCATTTCTGTCCTTTATTGTGTCCATCTTTACACAATAATTGACGTAGAACATTATATTAGTTTCCGCTGTACGGTGTCGTGATTCAGTGTTTCTATATATTGTAAAGTGATGGCGGTTCAGTTCAGTTCATTCGCTCAGTCGTGACCGACTCTTTGCGACCCCGTGGACTGCAGCACGCCAGGCCTCCCTGTCCATCGACAGCTCCCAGAGTTTGTTCAAGCTCATGTCCATTGAGTCGGTGATGCAATCCAACCCCATCTCATCGTCTCTCATCCCCTTCTCCTCCTGCCCCCAATCTTTCCCATCTTCAGGGTCTTTTCCAATAAGTCAGTTCTTTGCATCAGGTGGCCAAAGTACTGGAGCTTCAGCCTCAGCCTCAGTCCTTCCAACGAATATTCAGGGCTGATTTCCTTTAGGATGGACTGATTGGATCTCCCTGCAGTCCAAGGGACTCTCAAGAGTCTTCTCCAACACCACAGTTCAAAAGCGTCAATTTTTCGGCCCTCAGCTTTCTTTAGAGTCCAACTCTCACATCCACACATGACCACTGGAAAAACCAGACTTATTGACTACAGTAAGTCTAGTCATCACCCATCAGCACGCATAGTTACAACATTTTAATTTTCTTGTGATGAGCACTTTTAAGATCGATTCTCTTAGCAGCTTTCACAGGTACAATGTAGTGTTACAAGTATGGTCACCACGCTGTGCGTCATGTCACTTTGTAGCTGGAAGTGTGCACCTTGGACTCCACTCACCAGTGCTCCCTGTCCTCCGAGGCCCCTGGTGCAGAAATGCCGGCTGGGCCCACTGGGTGTCAGGACTCCCCCACGGAGAGACGGGTGCAGGGGGCAGCGTGCCCAGCAGGGGGCAGCCGTGCCCGCAGGTTGCCGGCGCTGAGATGCCGGGAATCAGCCCTCAGCCCTCAGCCCACCCTGTGGAGCTGGGCCGCGCCAGGCCCCCTGGAAGCTGAGCGGGAGGCCTCTGCTGCTCACCCCCTGCCTCTCGTTTCTGAAACGTACATTTGCGGTTTCCTTTTTCTCACTCTCTGCCCACTGCCCTTTCTACCCTTAAGTCCCATGCAGCCCCTCCAAGCCCCATGTGGCCCTCTGGATTAAGAGTGACTGATGTACCCCGATGCTGACAGCTTAGTAGGGAAACACGCAAAGAGCTCATTCATAACTTTTATGTTGGTTACACATTGAAATTCACAGATGATAGGTTTGGCTGAGTGAGATGTCTGATCAGAACTCTCACCTGTTTCTCTGTGCCTTTTCAAGCACAGCTCTCTTCCACTCCCCAGGCAGGCCTCTTGCCCTGCGGTCCCCTGTCAGTCTGGGGGGCAAGGGAGGCTTGTGACCGCAGCTGGGGTGCAGCCGCGTGGCTGTGGGACGGCGTGCCCGATGGAGACCTTGGCCTCCTGGCCTGGCTGCAGGGCTCGATGCCAGGTGCCTGCCTGGGCCGTGGGGTCCTGGCTGCTCTTGCTGCCCGGCCACCAGCCTGGCAGCACCAACGCCACGCTGGGCCCTCTGCACACGAGAGGCATGGGCTGCAACCTGTTGGCCAGTCCCTTCCTGCCGTGGGCGCCCTGAGTCAGCACAGAAAACCAGCCCCTGGGCAAGCCCAGCATGTCAGCCTCCAAACCCACTGGGGGCCCTTCCAGGGGCCAAGGCCTGGACGTGGGGCAGACACCTCAGCCAGAAAGCCTGGACCTCGGTGTATCCCCAGGAGTGCTCCGGGCTCTGAAGTCCCCAAACCTGCCCGGGCCAGGGAGCCTAATCATGCCCTTTCTTGGTGGCTTTTCCTCGGGAGATGGGAGATAGGAGACGGGAGACGTGGAGGCGAAGTCTTCCCCACCCTTCAGCCTCTCCTGGGGGCAGGCGTTCTGGCGTGTGGGGTCACTGGCCTCGGCCGTGGCGTGGGCAGTCCCCAGCTGCTCTCGCCCGCCTCTGCTGGGGCGTGAGCCCTCTGCTCCCCCTCCAGCTGTGGGCACAGCCTGCTTCACCCCGAGAGGACAGAGGCCCCAGTGCCCAGGTGTGCGGGTCCATGGGGTCACCCTGCCCCCTCCCGGCCCAGAGCCGGGCCCAAGCCCCCCCGGGCTCATAGCCCTCCTGTCACCCTGGGGTGTCTCAGGGTCCCCCCAGCTTCCTACCTGCCGGATGTACCCCATCCGTAGGATTCTCTCTCTTCCCTCACAGAGCCCAAGCTCTCCCAGCCTGCTGGGGTGGGGGGAGGGGGATGGATTTTGTGGGCAAGACACTGCGATCACTAGCCATTAAAGGAAAGCTGGACCAAGTAGAAGACGTCAGAGTTAAGAATCCTGTCTATGGGGATTTCCCGGGTGGCCCAGTGGCTGAGTTTCTGAGCTCCTAGAGCAGGGGGACCTGGTTCAATCCCCGGTCAGGGAATTAGACCCTACATGCTGCAACTAAGACTTCACACGCGACAACCAAACATCCCACGCACGACAGCAAAGACTGGAAAGCCTGTGTGCTGCTATCAAGACCCGGCACAGCCAGATAAATTAATACGTTGTGAAGAAAAAAGAATCCTGTCTATGAAGAGACAGTAAAGAACAAAGAGCAAGCTATGGACTGAGTGAAGAGATTCTCACTGCAAATAACGGACAAAGGATGCGGATCCAGCATATGTACACAGTCCTGACCGACCAAGAAGAGGACACACGCCTCAATAGCAAGATGCGCAGAAGCCGCCGGCAGGCGTCTCAGGGGGGAGACAGCTGACGGCTCGGACGAGGCCCGCTTGCGACTCGTCTCACGTGCAGTCTAGAGCCTGCCGGTGGCGAATGCGATTGGTCTCTAGGACCTTCTCTCGCTCGTGGGAGGACGAAAGGGGAAGTGTTAGTCGCTCAGTCGTGTCCGACTCTGCGACCCCATGGACTGTAGCCCGCCAGGCTCCTCTGTCCACGGGATTTCCCAGGCAAGAATCCTGGAGTTGGCTGCCATTCCCTTCTCCAGGAGATCTTCCCGATGAGGGCTCGAGCCTGGGTCTCCTGCATTGCAGGCAGATTCTTCACTGGCTGAGCCACCAGGGAAGATTTGGACAATCACTTTGGGAGCATTTTGCTCTGTTGTAAAGCTGAGCGTTCATGTGTCCCATAGCAGGCCACACGCGAGGAGCACGGCTTGTGCGTGAGGCAGGAGACACTACTGAGCACCCGGGCGAAGACGGGCCGGTTGCAGCCCTGGGACAGCGGAGGGGCCCGGGCAGCTCAGCCTCACAGCGGCGGGCGGGTGTTGGATGGCTGCCGCACACGTCTGGGCGGACAGCACTGTTCAGCAGCAGCAAAGGCAACAAGCACAGCCTTTCAGGCTGGTGGTTACCCCGGGGGTGGGAGGCAGGTGCAGAGGGAGGGAGCCCGTGAGGTCCCAGGGTACTGGTGCTCCCCGCATTCTCAACACTCCTGAGCATGCCGGTGCACCCACAGATCTGTAGGTAGGTAGAGGGGGCCCCTGTGGATGCGTCTCATCACTGCCCGCCTCATCCGCTCTGAGCCTGAGTCCAGACGGTGAATGGACACGAGTGCCCCCCTGCCCCATAAAGCGAGTGCCTGCTTAGCGTTAAAATTCACAGCAAGGCCACCCGGGCCGCCCGTGGTCACCCTGCGTGTGTTTCTTTTCCCAGTTTCCCGGAGTCCAGCTCGGTGTCCGTGGGCGGGAGCCTGGGAGCCGAGGGAGGGCTGGCCTGAGACCACACGGGGGACGCCTGCCTGGCCCTCCCAGGCTGCTTCTGCGCTCCGGTTTACAAGACGACGGTGAGTTCCTGGGCGCAGAGGCAGCGTCGTCTCCCCGGGGTTGCTGGGGCCTGTTCAGCCTCGGGGAGGGGAGCCGGGGTGCTGGCGAGCTTCCTCTCCGGGCATTACCGAAATCGCTCGCAGCTCTTCCTGCCCGATGCGAGCTGGAGGGAAGACTGCCAACTTCTGTCTTTCTGGAAAATCCATTTTGTGAGCGTCTGGTTCTGACCCACTCGTGGACACGGCTGTAAGCGGCTTCGTCAGTTGAACGATTTTCTGTCTCTGAACAGAGAAAACAGTCTGAGGACAGGTGAGTGAGGGGGGGAGGGGACGGGGCTGATCACACCCACCCAGGGCTCCCTTTGTAAAAGCCGGATACCTCCCGGAGCCTGAAAGCCCGGGGACTCTGTCTTTGCTGAAGCGAAGTGACCAGAAGCTACAGCATTGCTTTTGTGGGAGAAAGGATCCCACGACTTTCCCACGCCTTCTCTCAGCTTGCTTTTTCCTTCAGCAAATGGCCCCAGAGCAGGTGCGCCCGGCAGGGAGAAGCAGCCCCCTCACCCTGGGGTGCTCAGCAGGGAGGGGTGACCCTGCAGTAACGAGGCGGAGGTGGCTTAGGCCCTGATGCCCCCCCGGTCACCCTGGGGCCCCTCTGGCCACGTCCGGTGTGCATACTCCCACACCCGCCGGCGGCCAACACCAGCCCCCACGAAACTGCAGAGGCCCCAAACAGTCCCTGATCCCCTAGAAATCCTCCTCTAGAAATCTCTGCTCCTGGGGCCCCCCCGCTGGCTTGGGGCCCCCGCTGCCCCTCACCCCGTGTCCCCTGTCACTGGGCATGCCCTCGCGGCCTCCGCTCGGCTGTCTGCTCCTGCCCGTCCCGCTGCCCCAGGCAGTCACCCTCTATCCCACCCTGGACCCCGCGACAGCCCCCTCCTGGGCAGGGTCCTCCCCCCTCGCCAGCCTGACCACGTTTGCCCTCTGTTCAGAGCCCCTCAGCTGCTGGAGCCCAGGCCTGCCCAGAGTGGCCCTGCCGCCCCCTTCCAGACCCTGCGGCCTGCCCAGCCTGCTGCCCCGTGCCCTGCCCATGGCCCTGTGGGACACGCCCCTCCTCAGGCTGGGGGCCCCATGCGCATCCTTCTGTGGGTGGCCCCTGCTCACTGTCACCAGTGAGCTCCCCCACGTGGCCGCCCAGTGGGCCGGGCCCTGGTGGGGTCCCTGCACACGTCGGGGCTCAGTGAGTATGTGGATGCGGCCAGGGCCCCTGGGCCCTAATGGGTCAGAAGAGCGGCTGCTCCTGGATGAGGACCTCTGTGTTCATCCCTCAGTGGGGTCCCGACCTTTCACCCCGTGAGGTGCTTCTGCCTACGTTGGGCAGCTCACTGCAGGGTGGGCTCTCTCGGGGGGCGGCGTCCCCTTGCGGACCTCCGTCTGCCCTCCTGAGGCCAGAATCTTTGGCCTATCCCAGTTGCCTGTGGGGGGAAGGGAGGGGTCCCTGCCACTGCCTTCCGCCTGGGATAGGGGTTGGCCAGCCTGCGACTGTCCCCAGGGGGCACGGGGACCTCCCAGGTGGTTGGCCTGGGGAGGGGGCTGCCAGGGAGGGGGCAGGGAGCTGAGGCCTAGCTGTGAGCGTCTACACAGTCATAAGCGGGCTACTGCAGGCGTGCCCTTGTCTACGCAGACGGCAGGGCCCGGGTAAGGGGGGTAGCCGGGCTTCTGCAGCAGGAGGGTGGTGGGCCAGGGTGGCCACCTGGCGGGGGGGTGGGGCTGGGGTCATCCAGGGACGGCCCAGGGGGACACGGGGGGGGGAGGGGCAGACCTGGGCGTCTTTCTGGGGCTGAGACCAAGCTCCCCGGAGGAAGGGAAGCCGGACCCTGAGGCAGCAGAGGGGTGGGCTGGGGGCCGGCAGGGACACTGGGCCCGTGGGTGTGAGATGGAGCGAACTTGGGGGTGAGGGGTGGCGGGCCCCTGGGAATTGGGTGGAGGAGGATGGGTGTAGCCACGCTGGGGGCCGGCCTCGGGTGCGGGCTCACCCTTGGGATGGACCTGGGGTCGACCCCCAGGAGGCTCAGGGCCCTCCCACATGCAGCAGTACCCGCCGGGGTGCAGCCGGGGTGCAGCCTGGGGGCTGCTGGGCTGGGGTGTTCTCCAGCTGAGGGGTGTGGGGAGGGTCCCCAGGGGCATGCCTGTCCTCAGAGACGCCAAGCAAGTCCCTCTACTGCCTCCCTGCACCAGGACCCCGGTTTACTCTGAGGACCCCCGCCGTGGGTCCTGCCCCGGGCCAGCCATCTCGGCGGCCCCTGGCCCTCTCGGCCCTCCGGCCTCTGCAGCCCTGGGGGCTGGTCTCGACAGTCACGTCCTTAGGGCTGCTTCCCGGGGCTTAGGTCCCAGCCCCCCTGCTCTGCCAGCACCTGTATCCCTGTGGCCTTGAGGGTGACATGGTCACCACCCTGAGGGGGCAGAGCAGCAGGGCCCCCTCGGTGGGTGCTGATGGGAACGGGCTTGCTCTGAAGATGCACGAGTTTTTGGGAAGAAGACTGGGTGCGGCCCCCACATGGGGCCTCAGCACTGCCCCCACACCGTCTGCCCACTGCCCACCGCCCAGGCTGCCAGGGCTGAGCCCCTGCAGGCCTCACCAGCTCTTGCCCCCTTAGCAAGAGGCACCTCCAGGGAGCGGGGAAGGTCCTCTCAAAGTGTGTCATCTTGGCCGAGGGCTGAGTGTGGACCAGGCTCCCGCGTGGTGGGGGCCAGGGCTCCGTTTGGGTTGGCAGAGCCCCCACCATCCGCCACAGCTGCGCCCCAGAAGCGCGGCTCCTGCAGCTGACGTGGCTTCAGGCAACCTGGAGTAAGTCGGCGTCTGGCCTCCCTCCCTGCTGGACGCCTTCCAAACGGATGACGAATGTGTTCTAATTTGTCCCCACTTGGCATGGAATCCCCACCCCCACCTCAAGAAACTGGGTCGCCAGCAAAGGCGTGATGGGCTGACTCCAGCTCCCCGCCCTTCCTGCACGAGGACCCTGGTCTTGTTAGCACACTGACGGTCCCTGCGCGGCTCAGGGCAGTCCAGAGACGGCCAGGCCTTGGGGAGCTGCAGGGCAGCCCAGGAACGCAGGTCTCTGCCCTCAGGAGGGGGTCATCTCCACTCCTACCTCTTGGGGAGATGACGGTGGGGTGCAGAGTGGGGGTGTTTCTGGGGACCCCTCAGGGTGCTGGAGCTGAGCCTCCCCTGCCAGGTGCTGAGACCTCTCTGGGCTGGGCTCCCTCTCTGTGGGCAGGATGGGAGTGTCCCGGGGTGACCACACCTGTCTCAGATGTGCCAGTGGTAGGGAGATCATGAGTTCCCGCTGCCCACTGGCTTCTGGGGCTGCGCCCTTGGCTCTGGAGGGTCCCTGAGCCTCCTTCCCGCCTCCTCGGCTAAAGGATTCTCCAGGTTCATCAGCAGGTGACGGGCAATCCTCCACAACGGCTGTGCGCTTGGAGGCAGGGACGTTGCTCAGCGGCCCATGGCACAGCTGGGGTCAGCTCCAGCCTCTGCCCTCTGAGCCAAGGCAGGTCACCCCACCCCTCGGAGCCTCAGTCTCCCTTCTGGAGACTGAGAGGCAGAGACTGAACAAACAGGCTTGTGTGGGCTCGGACGAATGGGGCATGTGAAGATGAGCTGATCAGATGTGGGGAAGGAGAAATGGGGGGCTTGGCCGTGGGTGAGGGCCGAGCCCTCTAGAGTGCTTGCGGGCAGCCTGAGCTGGGCGAAGCTTAAAGCCCTCAGTATTTGGGTCCTTGAATTTTCCTTGGTGGAGGGAGGGGCAAGTGGGGGCCCCAACTTCTCGGTGGAATCGACCTCAGCAGGCATCTGTGGGCTCAAGGTGCTCTTGTGTCCTGAAGACTCTTGGTGGGCTTGTGGCCCTGGGACTGTGGGGAGACCCCGAGGTCAGGGTGGGGGCTGGGAGCCATGCAGACCTCAGACTCCCCAATGGGCATCCCTGGTCAACACCCTCAGGACAGCGGGGCTGCTGGGCTCTGGGGACTTAACCACGCCTGGCTCCTGGCTCTGCCCAGCAAACAACCCTGCTCCCCCAGACCTTCTGTCCCAGGGCCTCCTGCCTCGGCTCCCAGCCTCTGTATACCTTCTGCTTTTTTGCATCTCAGGTTAGGCCTCCACTTGTGTGTGGGGTGTGTTCATTGTCCAGGCATATACCCACTCATCCAGCCAACCATCCATCTTTCCATCCGTCCATCCATCCCCTCGTCCTATAAATACTTTCCTTGAGCAAGTCACACAGTCAGTTTAAAGCTGGGAACAGGCAGGCAGGGAGAGATCCAAAGAGGAAAACCAGACGGTTTCTGCTCTAATGGAGCCGAAGGGTGACGATGGGTAAACCCTCTGCATCCTGGAGTGGAGTGGGCAGGGTGAAGCGGCTCAGCTGCTCAGACCACCACAGAGCTTGCCTGTTGGGAGCAGGGGCGATCAAGGAAGGCTTCCTGGAGGACAGGCAGCCCGGCTGAGATCCTGGAGGCCCGTCTCCCGGGCCGACCGGTTCTCCCCACGTGTCTCCTGATGGGGAGGGGGGGCAGCTCACAGACGTCCGCGTTGCCTGCCCACGGGTGGGGCCCCCAGCCTGCCCACGAGCCATCTGCCGGCTCCTGCCTTCTCCGAGCGACGTGCTGGAGCCCGTGGGCTGCCTGGCTCCCGCATGGTTGCTAGCTGCACATGTGGGCCTTGGAGGTCCAGCCCAGGGGTGCCGCGCCCCGGAGGAGAAGGCACTGGGCCCGAGAGCCAACGGGGCGCGAGGGACGGCCCTGCTGGGGCCTGGCGCTTCACCGTCCGCCCGGTGCTCCCAGGTCCAGCACGTCGTCCCTTTGTCAGGACCATCCTGGGGGGCCGCCAGGCGGAGGTCACTGCTGGAAATGGAGGCTCAAGGGAGGCGGTGCTCCACCCCAGGGCACAGAGCCCCCGGCGGGGCCAAGCCCTCTCCTCCGTCGTGTGCGGCCCACCAGGAGCGCCCCCAGCAGTGTCACAACCAAGAGTCTCCGGCCTCGCTGAGTGTCCCCTGGGGGCCTTTCGTCCGCAGCAGGGGACAAAGCAAAGCCCCGCCACCTTCCTGGAGCTGAAAGTCTTTGAGGGGACACAGAGAAGGAAATGGCCAGGTTGGGTCGCTGAGGGACCCAGGAGAGGAGGGCGGCGGGTCTCACTCAGGGATGGGCATTCCTGGAGTTTCTGGAGCATCCGTGGGTTGTGGCAGAAAAGGAAAGTGAAGGGCTCCATGAGGAGTCTCTGTGTTCTGATTCGGGTCAGCTCTGTCTTTTCTCAGAAGCAAAAGCAAAGGCTGGGGCTTCTTTTACTAACTGCCCGTTGGACTCTTCCTTCGTCGTTGAATGTTACCACGGCCGGGTCGGGCTTGCGGGGACCCTGGGGTGCTCTCGGGTTTCGTAGAGGACACAGCGGAGGGCAAATAGCGCCCTCGGGAGGGACCACCTGCTTGGGGAGCGGCTCTGAGAAGCCGCTTGGAGCGGAAAATGCTGGCATGGAAGTGTGCAGGCGAGCCTTTGGTGGGACTGGGTGTCTCCTGGGCCTCGGGAGGGACGGGGGTGCCCGGGAGCTGAGGCTGGCTTCAACCCCAGCAGCTTGTGTCAGCCAGTTTGATGTGGGACTTGGAGGGGCCAGGAGCCCTCACATCTGGGTCCCACCGCTCTGGGCCAAGCCCCGTGATTCCTAACCCCAAGTCCTCCAGGCTCAGAGGGCTCACTGTCTAAGGCACAGGCCAATAGGCAGCCTCATCAGTCGTCATTCTCACCCCCGGGGTCCTCCCTGTATAAAGGCACCTGCTTCATCGAAGGCTGAGACTGTCCACAGTGGCCACTGGTCATGCGGCCCCTCACTGGTCTGTGCGTCAGGGCACGGCTGGGCCCACTGCCTGCAGATGTCCCGGAACATCCCTGTGCCCAGCGTGTGCCCGGAGCACAGTAGGTGCAGGGCATGGCTGTGCATGGACGGGAGGGGTGGACAACCGGCCCCTCAGACTGGCCCCTCCTGCTGAGTCCGGCCTAGCAATGCCCTGGGTGGGTGAGTCTGGTTGTTAGTCCTCCCCGACCCTGCCCAGCTCAGCAGGTGGCCTCTGAGCAGGCGGGGGCAGTCCTGAGGTTGGGGCGTCCAGGGCAGGGGCTGGGGAACACCTTGGGGGTCCCCTGGGTTGGGGAGGCTGGGAGAACCCACTTCAGACTCCTGCTGGTGGAAGCCACAGAGGCTCAGGGCTTCCTCTCCTTCCTGCAGAGCAGGGAGGGGCCGGCCCAGCACCCCCCATCCCCAGGCCACAGGCTGCCGTGTCTCTCCAGGGGTCGCCGTGTCTCTACCCCACTCCCTGCCTTCCTTGTGTGTGCAGAGGATGCACTCTTCTGGGTGCAGGGGGTGTGGAGCTCACACAGGCTCACACCTGTCTCCACCACAGGGTCCTGGGGCCTAGGCAAGTCAGGGGACCTCTAGGACCTCAGGCTTTTCCTCTGCACACTGGATACTTGAAGGGTCCTGTCTGCAGACTGCTCTGAACCAGGACGTGCTGGTGGCCTGTCCCCCCAACAAGGGGCTGCCCTCCTGGGCTCTCCCCTGGGCAGAGCTCCTGTCTTCACAGCTAGACAGTCGTATTATCTTATTCTATCACTTTGGACTATAAAATGCCCGTCTGTACCCAGTAAAATCCTGGCTCAGAAGGTGCTGGCTTCTGCCTCCCTTTTTAGTAGTGAAATATGGTGTTTAAACGTTTCATGGTCTGGTGGTAAATGTTTATGAGAGAGGCCCATTGGCTAGAGGTCAGTGGCTTGGCTGGGTTTGTCTCTCCTGGGACCCAGAGAAGCCAAGGAGAGCCGGGGGACCCTTTGCCCCAAGACAGCCGCCTCTGGGACCCGACCCTGCAGACCAGGCAGAGGTGGGGACCAGGCCGGGAGTCGGAGGGGAGGTCAGGCTGGCCCTTTTGTGATAGCGGCTGTGTACTCAGGTAAAGATGATGATGATGATGAAATAACATTCCCGAGAGCCTGGTGGAGCCCCTCCCTTCGCTCTAGGCCTCCAGACTCTCCCTGGCTCCTGATCCAGCCCAGGAGCTGGTGACCTCAGGGGCACAGGGGGATGCCCAGCTCTCCGTGGGGCTCTGTCCTTCCAGTGGGCTCGTACCTTCTGTGCTCTGGGCCTGCTGGCCCCGCCCTGGCCAGTCTCAGAGAAGCCTGGGTGGGCCTGCCATCTGCAAACAGCCTTACACCAAGGGTAAAGGCAGGCCTTTCCTACTGACCAGTGGAGGCAGGCTGAAACGTGAGGCCCAGTGGGTATGACACCCTCCCGTTTCTTGTCTCCCCTTAAACATAGGAATGATGATGACGATGCTGGTGCTCCCACCCAGACGTGGGCCCAGCTCAGCGCCCCTGCTTTGGGCTCAGGGCCCCCTTGAGGTCCCAGTGGATGTCTGCTCAAAGCCTTAGCATTCCCCTCTGCTGCTCCCCAGATCTAGACACAGCCTATGAAACCACGGTTTTCAGGACCCTGCACGCCAGGCCAAGGAGGACAGGATAGCTGAGAGGTGCAGACGAGCTGGGCGAGCCCCACAGCTGCTCCCAGCTTGTGGCCAGGAGGGGACCACAGGAGGACCCCGGGGAAGCCCTGGGTTCAGGAACCCAAGAGCCCACGGAGACCAAGGCATTTAAAGTCACAGGGCAGAGCCTCAGAGGAGAGAGCTGGTGGAGATTTGGACCCCCACATACTCATGTCACAAGTGAGGAGGGTTGCTGAAGTTTAGGAGAGGACCAGCCACCCAAAATGATGAGAGGAAACAGTCCTCAGGCTGACAGCTGGGAGGAGGTGTCCTTCCCACCAACCAGAGGAGAACCATGGTTCGTGGGTCCCTGGGGGAAGCGCTCAGCAGGGTCAGGCCTCAGTTATGAGGAATAACTAAAACCAGGTTAGCCACTGTCTGGTCCTGCGTCAGTTCAGTTCAGTTCAGCCACTCAGTCGTGTCCAACTCTGCGACCCCATGAATCGCAGCACGCCAGGCCTCCCTGTCCATCACCAACTCCCAGAGTTCACTCAGACTCATGTCCATCGAGTTGGTGATACCATCCAGCCATCTCATCCTCTGTTGTCCCCTTTTCCTCCTGCCTCCAATTCCTCCCAGCATCAGAGTCTTTTCCAATGAGTCAACTCTTCGCATGAGCTGGTCCTGCATAATGAAACTTAAAAACAAGACCCAAGAGGATAAAAGTGTTTCAAAATAAATTCACCCACAAACAAAGCTCTAAAGAATTGATGCTTTTGAACTGTGGTGCTGGAGAAGACGCTTGAGAGTCCCTGGGACAGCAGGGAGATCAAACCAGTCAATCTTAAAGGAAATCAACTATGAACTTTGGAACTCTGTTACTGGAAGGACTGATGCTGAAGCTGAAGCTCCAATACTTTGGCCACCTGATGCAAAGAGCTGACTCATTGGAACGATGCCAATGCTGGGAAAGATTGAAGGCAGGAGGCGAAGGGGACGACAGAGGATGAGATGGCTGGATGGCATCACGGACTCGATGGACGTGAGTGTCAGTGAACTCCGGGAGTTGGTGATGGACAGGGAGGCTGGCGTGCTGCGATTCATGGGGTCGCAAAGAGTTGGACATGACTGAGCGACTGATCTGATTTGAAATGTCCAAATTTAAATAAAGCTGTAAACCTGCAGAATCAGTTTGCTCAATGGACCCCGAGCACAAATTACATGAAGAAAACGACAGGAAGGCACGTTTTAATAAAGTCACTCAACACCTGTGAGGAAGCAGCCAAAGAAAAGGGACACATTACACTCAGAGGAAAAGCGATGAAGGAGACCGTGGGTTTCTCATTGGAGGTCAGCAAGAAACGGGGGTAGGTCTTTAAAGTGCTGAGGAAAAGAATCATCAGTCTAGAGTTCTATACCCTACAAAAGCATTTTCCACAAAAACGGAGGTGAAATAATAGATTTTCTAAGAATGTATCTAAAAATGTATCACCAACCATCCACACGACAAGGAGCACTGAAGGCTGTTTTTCAGGAACAAGAGAAGCAAAATGGAATTACGGATTTACCCAGAGGAACAGGCACCCCAAAGTGGTGATTTCGTGTGTAAACACGGTCTGCATCTGTTGGCCTGTGATAATGACATTAGATGCCTTTTACTGAATACTCATTTGCACCCAGCCCTGCACATATCGTACCACAGTCCATTTTTCCTCTCCATTTTGCAGATCAGGAAACTGAGGCTTGGAGAGGTCACATGACCTGGACGACACCGCAAAGACCGAGAGTCCACCTGGAGCCGAATTTGGCTCCTTTCACCCCCTAAGCTGGGTGGCCCACTACTCTTCTTGCCTTAAACCCTTCCTTTCTATTCTTCCAACCCTCACTTCATCCACGCAGTGTCTCCCACCCTGCCCCCGGCTCAGTGCCCCGGGGTCCGGCCAGCGGCAGGCTGGGAGGCTGAAGCCCCTCCCCTTCCAGCCCAGCTCTTCACAGCACTGATGGAGCTTTCCTGAGTCTTCAGGAGATGAAATATGACAGGGCTGTCGCCGTGGCAACCACTCATCATTTATTGATAGCCTGAAAACCCACTTGCTCAAATAGCTGGCAGTGATCTGCTGATTCTGTTCCCACTGGTGGGCTTGCTGAGTGGTGGGCTCCGCACCAGGTACTCTTGCTTTGACTTGGAGTCAAGGGGAACAAGGCAACGTGGAGGGCTGCCCTCTGGCCTGGCTGCTTGCCGCTCACCATGCTCTCTGACACCAGAAACCACCTTTCCCGCTTCTTCTGCAAGTGCTGAGTCACACCCGGATCTCTCAGAACAGACTCGACCCCAGCCTGTGGGCTGAGTGCTGTCAGTCCCCCAGCTTCCATTTCTGAATCCCACCAGACAGTCTGGCTTTCTGTACCCCCTACCCAACCCACAGAGTCCATGGCTCCACATGACTATTTTCCACCAAAACTTAGAAACAAGTGCTTGAGAGGAAATAAGAGTGGCTACTTGTCAGCATCTTGGCCAGAGATGGGCTGGGTGTCTGCCCTTCCAAAGAAGCTTTGATAAAAATAAATACATATGTAATAGGCTTATTAAAAATTTTAAAACTGTGGTAAAATAAGCTGCAGGGGGCATGGGTTTGATCCCTGGTCAGGGAACTAAGATCCTGAGGACCATGCTGCATGGCCAAAATTTTTTTTTTTAATTTTGTTTACTGATACTGAAACAAATTATATAAAAAAGGCAATATATACTCAAAACTCATCACTTTCTAATTATTTACTACATTTTATTATCATCTATGCTCTTGAGGTTAATCATGTCTATTGCGTCTGTTTGGTAGAAATATTGTATGTAATGTTTTGCTGTCTTGCATCCCTTCCCAACTTCACATTCAGTGACTTAACATTGGTAAATTGAAATCAGCCATGGTGGGAGGATTTATACCATGGAAATTGTTGATCATATAGACTTAAGAAAATGGTGGAGAAAATGTTAATAATACAGATTCAATTTTGGGAAAGACCCAGATGCTGGGAAAGTATGAAGGCAGGAGGAGAAGGGGACGACAGAGGATGAGATGGTTGGATGGCATCACCGACTCGATGGACATGACTTCGAGGAAGCTCTGGGAGTTGGTGATGGACAGGGAAGCCTGGCGTGCTGCAGTCCATGGGGTTGCAAAGAGTTGGACACGACTGAAGGACTGAACTGAACTGAATTTGAACCCATGCTGTATTAATAATTGTTGCATTGTGATGAGTGCAAAAAGCTGAGGACACACTCGTTCAGCATTCAAAAACCACTACCTGACTCAGCAAAGAAATCTGTCCCTGACGAACAGACGGCGTTCTGACACACGCTTTGGTGTTTCTCTTTTGTCTTGCTCCTGAACACCTGAGACTATCCAGCAGCATTCACCCTGGAATTGTACTCCCTCGTTTTGTGACTCGAGGGCCTTCTCTGCTGCACTGGATAACAGTCGAGCATTTCTGGGCTCCCCAAGTGGCACCAGTGGTAAATGACCCACCTGCCGATGTAGGAGATAAAAAAGTGGGTCTGATCCCTGGCTCGGGAAGATCCTCTGGAGGAGGGCATGCCAGCCCACGCCAGTGTTCTTGCCTGGAGATCCCATGGACAGAGGAGCCTGGCGGGCTACAGTCCGTGGGGTCGCACAGAGTCGGACACGACTGAAGTGACTGAGCACAGCACGGCACAAGCATTTATACACGTCCTGATTTTGTCAAGTCATGGTTGAGTTGCTAGCTTGACTATGAACACCAGAGTTCCATGAAGGTCCCTGAAAGCACTGTGAGACCCACCTGTCAAACACAGCGTCCACGATCCTAGCTCAGGCAGCTCTGCGTGCGGAGCTCAGGGGCGTCACGCCATGGTGCAGCCATCGCCATGCCCATCTCCAGGGTCCTTCATCTTCCCAAGCCCGCGCTCTGCGCCCACTGGACGCTCACGGCCCTCCCCACCCCGCCGCCGCGTCTGCTTCCTGTCCCTGCGGGTTTGGCTCCCCTCGGGCCTCACGAGGGTGGGGCCCGCAGGACTGGCCCTCCTGTGACTGGCTCATTTCACTGAACGCAGTGGCGTCACGGTTCACCTGCGCTGTCACCTGGGTCGGAGTTCCATTTTTCTTTGAGGCTGAATAACGTTCCTGCCACAGATGGGCCACGCCTAGCTTCTACGTTCATCCACCATCGGTCGCCAGAACCTGGCACGGGCTTGTGGGAGGAGCGGGGCCCGGGAAGGGGAGCAGATGGCATTCTGCTCCTTCTCCTCCTGGCTGGACTCGGTCCCATGGGCGCTCCTCTCCTGCCCTGCTTCTCATTGCCGATGAGGGATTCACGGTAACAAGCGGTCCGTCCAGACCCTTATCTGACGTCAAGCCCTTGTCTTTGCGGGTGAGCCGCCTGAGAGAGGAGGAGGTGCCAGCTGACTGTCTGAGCCCCACCTGGTCTCCCCACCCACCCACCTGGCTCCAGCTGAGTCCAGAGGGGGCCAGAGGCAGAGGAGTGCCCTGGGCGGTGCCTTGTAACTGCTGCCCAGGCCGTCTGGCCACGATAGGCTCCTCGCAGTCCTTGGGTGGTTCTGGAGGCCTCATCTCTGAGGATCTCTCAGAGTAGGGAGTCTGCTGGCCGGCCGACCATCATAGTCCCCTCTCCCGGGGCCACGTGTCCACTCCAAGTGGTCTTTCTAGGAGGGGTCTCTTTTGAGATGACTGGAGCCCAGCTGCCCTCCTGGAGAGAAGCCCACCGGAGTCCTTGCCCCATGGCTGTGACACATGGCCCAACTCCTCGTCTGTCCCTGGGATGTTCCAGGCACAGCCCCTCACCTGGGATGGTCAGGGGCCCAGCCCTCATCCCCTCACTTGACCTGCAGTGATAGGAGGATCCCTTACCTTCCTGCCATGGGTGGCAGGGGCAGAAGACAGCATGAGGCCGGGTTTTCTTTGGGGAAGTGCCCATCCCACTTCTCCAGCCTCTCATGGACTCTCCATGGCTCCTTTCAGGGTTGGGAGGGCTGGGTGCTAGCAGGGCTGCCCCCAGCCTCCAGGTGGGCCCTGCCCCGGGGGTCTGGCTCTAGGACATACAGGTCGCAGGCCTCAGACGGGCACTCAGGCGGTGGTGCTCATCCCCAGGAGTGCAGTGGAGCCGCCAGCCTCAGAGTGGGCACCAGCTGCGAAGGGGGCCACAGGCACCCTCCTGCCTCCGTCTCGGGGAGCGCCTCGCCAAAGAACGGCCGCGCTCGGGGCCCAGAGGGTCACTAGGAAGGGACAGCAGCCCGCGTGAGCGTCTCAGGGCAGCAAAGGTCCAGCCAAGTGGCTGCAGACGCCGCCAGGGTCAGCGGATCCACGGGGGGCCACGGGCCTGAGGACGCTGCCCGCAGCTGCACCTCGGGCGCTGCTCCCGGCGTGGAGGAGCTGTCGGGGGGCAGCTGCGTGTGAGAGCCTCAACCGACCACGGCATGGGCCCTGCTGGCTCCTGCTGCCAGCCCTGCTTCAGGAAGGAGGCAGAGCGTCCGCCCCGTGCTGGGCATAGCAGGGGTCACGAGTGGGTCTGCAGAAGGGAAGTTAGGGGTCCTCGGAGAGCCCAACAGGTGTTTTGCAAGGAAAGAGCTGTCGGTCAGGGTCACGTTTAGAGCTGTCAGTGTCTAGCTCACCCAGGTGGATGTGGGAGCTGGGCTCCGAGCGGCGATGGCTATGCCCTTCTTTGCAGAGATGTGCTGAGAAGCGTGGGGGTGAGGCAGGGAATCATTGTGGTCTCCGCAGAGTGGGGCTGGAGGCCCTCTTTCCCTGGGGGGAGCAGAGGTGAAGTCCAAAGCCTTCACCCCAGGGACCCCCCCCACAGACGGGCTGCTCCACAGACCCAGAGATGTACGTGGTCATGTGGGCGGGTGGGAGGGGAAAGCACTGTGTCCTTGGCACAGAGAGCCCGGAGGCCCAGGTCCAGGGAGCCTCCTGTGCTTTGGGGGGTCCTTCTGACTCATCAGTGACCCTGACAGGTGGGGAACCCTGGCCTGCCCGAGCTTTTGGGATCAGTGAAAGGTGCCCGCCGATTGTCTTACCTTCCTGTTGGGAGCCGGAGTCCAATCCCCCACCTCCCTGAAGCTGTGCGGGTCCTTGAGACTCCCGTGGCTGGCGGACTTGCAGGACTGGGGCCGGGGGGCTTCCGGGGCTCAGTTGGAGGCTGGGTCCATCTGGGCCTCTTGGAACCTAACCCTGTGGCCGGAGCTGCCGGCTAAGAAGGCTGACTGCGCTGCTGTCGGGACCACATGACTCCCAGAGGAGGGGTGCCCAGCAGAGCCCCCGCTTCTGGCCACCCGCTCCAGGTCGGGGGTGAGCTCCCTCTTTCGTGGAGCAGCAACAACACACATCCACGCCTTCTCTGAGGCTGCGCTGGCTCTGCTGCCCTCTGCATGTATATTAACTACCTGGGCCCCCGGGACGCCTCACAGAGCAGCACATCGATCCACAGAACGGGAGACATGTCGACGGGGTCAGCTGAGCAAGGTGACCGTCAGGAGCTCAGCCGAGCTGGAGAGCCTGGAGCTGCTCCTTCCACAGCCAAGGAGGCCGAGTGGGCGTGAGTCCACGTGTCCCCCAGGCTCGGGCCACACCTCCAGCAGAGGGGAGGGGATGCCCCGAGGACCAGCCAGTGTGGGGGCTGCGTCCGTCCCCCAGCGTCCTCCCACGCCTCTCTTGGGGAGGAAGCCCTGGGCTCCCGAAGGAGCCGCCCTCCCCCGGGTGCCCTGCCCCTGCCCTTCCGGGCGCAGGTCCACCTTGGCGTCGCTTGCGCAGACCTTGCCGGGTGACGGCAGCGGTGTCCCCACCCCTGGATCAGGACCCAGCAGCTCAGGACAGCGGTGCCTGATGCTCCGACATTGTCTCTCCAGCTCCAGGTCAATGCGCTTGTGAAACCCCAGGGCCGTGCTGGCAAGAGGTGGGGGGACCCGGGGGTTTCTCAGGCGCTTCTCCACATTCTGGTGATTTTATCCCTCCAGCTACTCCTCCGCAGGAAGAGCTCCTGACACGACAGGCCTGTCTCGGGCCTCCGTTCGGGAGGACTTGGTGAAATGATAAAAAGTGTGACGTTCACCGTGTGCGGCGGCCCCTGTGCGCCCCCTGCTGTGAGCGTGTTTTCTATTCATTATAGTTCGTTTCTGTCCCCAGGACCACCAGGGAGGCATGCGATCCCCCCCAGTTCTTTGCAGGAGAGAGCCAGGCTCTGTCTGGGAGGCTCCAGGCCGCAGAGAACCCGTATTTCAGGAACGACCCACAGTTACGAGCCACGAGAGCCATACGACCGCATTACTAGAAAGAAATCTCGGCAGACGCCTGAAAGGCATCAGAGTGCTCCATATTCCGAATCTGATCATAATTAGAGGTTGAGAGTATGGGCCAGAAGGAGGCTGGTTGTGACAGACATGCGGCTCGGGGCACACGGAAGCATTATTAACGAGAGGAACTTGCCGGAGTCGGGCTCGGCTGCCGATCCACTCCAGTGTGCACAAACAAGGTGATTGGGGCCCCCAGCACCCGAGTCACGGCGGGTGACGGCTCTGACCCTGAGCTCTGCCCTGGAGCCCCCTCTTGGCGCCTCCACAAGCAGGGAGTGGGCGGGGTGTGGGGTGTGTGGACTCGGACGGGAGAGTTGGGTGGTGGGGCCGTGCAGGGACTGAGGGGGGAGGGGCCACACTGCCCGGGGTTCCCTGCCCCTGTGGGTGCCCCTGAGGGAGCAGGTGGCTCCTTACAGACAGGCTCGCTCCCAGCTGAAGACAGCAGCCTGGCTCCGGCTCGCTCCTTCCTCTGAGGGAGGCCAGCCTCCCATACTGCTCGATGTGGGGCCGGAAGGGCTTGGTTGCTCGTCCAAATCTGGGATGGCCCTGAGCCCCTGCAAGACGCTTCCCCTGGGAGGGCTCCCAGAGCAGCCCCCACATCCCCATCTCTGTCTCAGGGACAGTGTCCAGAGAACCCACCCACCAGGGGAGTTGAGCCGTCCTGGGTCTCGGGACAGCTGGGGGAGGGAACAGGGATGCAGAGACTGAAGGATGTGCCCGAGGCCATAGCGCACCCCCCGGGCTTCCCTGGGTGCTCACGTCACCCTGAGCCCACCCCACAGTGAGCACAGAGGAGGGTGGAAGGCCCGTTGCCGGCACCTGGTGCTCTCAGATTGAATTCGGATCTCTTCCGACTGACTCAGTCTGGCTGCCTGGTTTCCGCTTTCCCACCCGCCTCCTGGGCTCCGGGTGGACCAAGCCGACGCTGGGCCTGGGGTCCTCCTCACCCTCACAGCGACATGTGCAAGGGCCCTGGGGGCGGGGCTTGGCACAGTACTTCACTTTCTGCCTTGATTTCCCCCTGTGAGCGGGGGAACTGTCATTAGGATTGGGTTCAGACCCGAGTCTTGCTCAGCCCAGAGACAGCCTGGGCTCCAGGCACCCGGAGACTGGTGCATCTCAAATGGTACCGTGCCCGGGATGTACTGGGGGTCTGGTAAGGTCCAGAAGAAGTGTGACCTTCCTGCTGCTGCTGGAGCAAGGTTTCTGGAGGCAAGCCTGGGCTCCAGGATGCAGGGCTGGGCTCCCTCTGGAGGCCCCAGGGCCCTCCTCTCTCCAGCTGCCGGTGGCCTCATTCCCCAGCCTCTGCCTCTGTCCTCTGAGAGCTTCTCTCTGGTGTTGCATCTCCTGCTTGTCAGGACACTTGTGGTGGTGGGCAGGGCCACCCGCACAGCCCTTAACCCGGTTACACCTGCAAAGGCTTGTTTGTTTGTCTGTTTTTTCACATAAGGTCACCTTTAGGAGTTCCAGAGATTAGGACGTGAATACCTCTGGGGCTGTAGTTCAGCTGACCCCAGGTCGTCTAGGGTGGGACCTGCCCTTCTCCATTTCTGAGGAGCTCCTGGCTGGGGCAGGTGCTGCCAGCCTGCAGACCCTGTGTGGAGTGGCCGTGGCGGATCCCTCGCCTTGGGGTGGGCAGGTTCCAGAAGCTTTCAGGGAGGGGGTGGCAGGGCCCCTGAAGGCTGCCTGGGGTGGAGCAGAGCCCACAGGAAGGGCATTGAAGTGGACCCAAGGGTCATTGCCCGGGCAGGGGCAGCTGGCAACAGGAACGTTCTGGAACCCGCACGGCTCCTGCTTCCTCTGGGTGTGATCTGTCTCCTTTCTCTTTGTCACAAGTGGCTGCTCTGAACTGAAAGCCTGCCCGGCTCAGGCTGGACCCCAGTCCCGCAGGATCCGGAGGGCAGCGAGTGGCAGGGACTGTGGGTGGGCTTTGTCCCGGCGCAGGCTGTGCTGGTGACGCTTCACTGCGATGAATCCACAGGCCGTGAAGGTCATCTGTCTACAGAGTGTGATTCAGGGCTTCCGGTGTGTTCACAGAGCCGTGCAGCTCTCACCCGCCAGTGCTCCACACCCTGCCTGGCCCTGCTCGCTCGCTTGCTCAGGCCTGGCTTTGTACTTCTGCGGGTGGCCATCGGGTACTGGGCAAGCCCTGAGCGTGCCTGTCCCAGGGCCGGGTGATGTGTGGGCTGGCAGATAGCAAGTCTTCAATGTTCATTGGCCAGTGGAGGGGGTGGGGTGGGGTCCTGGGGACCTTGATTGCTTACCCACCCCCACCCCCACGACCGTCCTGGCCAACAGAGTTGGTGTCCCTTTTGACAATCCAGGAGACAGGAGCTTGGGAGGTCAAGTGCCTGTCTAAGGTCACAAGGGCTAGGAGGTGCCAGGACTCAGAACTCGCCTCCTGAGTCCCCTCTCCAAAGAGCCGGCTGGCTGGGGACCCCGGCGCGGGACAAAACCAACCCTGCTGCCCCAGCTGCCGCTGTTCAGGGGACAAGCAGGAGGCCAGGATAGACGAGTGGCCCCAGAGACGGTCTAACGGGGGCAGTTGTGGGGAGGGGGCACAGAATTCTCACAAAGGTGTGACCCAGGGGTAGGTGTGCTGCAGGCAAGGTGCTCCCTGGAGCCCCTTGGTGCTCTTTCCTGCGCCCTCCTCCCGGGCAGGCACAGTACTCCTTGCGGGGGGCCTCGGTGGGGAGTCAGGAGTCTGGCAGGGAGGGGACGGCGGGGGTGGGCCCTGGGCGAGGGGGCGGTGACAGGCAAATGCACGAGGTGGACTCACACCCTCTGAAAATTACAAAGAGCTGATTGATGAACGCTTTCTCGGTGGCCCGTATCTTGTGCTGGATCCTGTAAATGGATAAACAGGAAGGGATTTAATTAGGTGCCTGGAGCAGAGGAGTGGTGATTAGCAAGCGGATCCTTTAATGCCCTGTGTTACATGCAGTTAATTACACAGATTGCAGGGGAATTAATGTCGGGCCCTGCTAATGATTTTTTTGGGAAGAATAATTTTATTTACACAACAGCGGCTGCAAGAATTATTGAAACAAGAAAAATGGGAATGGCTGAGGACCACTGGTTCCCAGGGAAAGGGGTTCTTTGGTTCTGGGATGGTGAGGGCCGCGGGGACTGGGGCTCCGCCCGGCTCTGCCACTCCAGGCAAAAATGCGGCGGCCTGGGCATCCAGGGCCCACCACTTCTGTCTGTCCGGATGACCTGCTGAGGTCACTGCCCCACCCTGTCTGTTCCTGAGGCTGCCTGTCCAGCCCCCTCCCACCAGCTCCCCTCTCCTCTCCTCCCTTCCCTCCTTGTTTCCTCCCCCACCCCACTAGCTTGTAAGTGTCTGAAGTGTCAGATCAAATCTCTGCAGAACAAGAAAGGCCAGTCCTGCTCCTGGCTGTCATGGTTTGCAGGCTGAGACACACAAAGAGACGAGCCCCATGGCCCCGCGTGGCTTGGAGAGGCGGGCAGAGCCGGCTCTCAGGACGAGGTTGAGGGCTGGGTGTGCAGGGTCAGATGCTCGGGGAGAGCCCAGGGCCGAGCAGCACCCCGCATCCCTGGGAGCTCTGCCAACCAGGCCCTTTCCCCAGGGAGCCAGGAGGTGACCAGGCCACCGTGGTCCCCAGTGGTCTCAGCCATCTGAGATCTGGCCTTGGCCACCAGAGGCACAAGAGGGTCTGCCCACCGTCTCTGCGACTTGGGACAGGGTGGGGTCTATAGGCTGAGGGTTTCCTGGTAGTGAGGATGAGCCCAGAACCAGGTGCCCATCCAGACTTGATTAGCTGTTGCCAGAGATGGCTGCCATTCACAGGAGGGCGGTCCCTAAGCTCTGGAACCCCACACCCCACGTGAAAATTTTCAGGTGTAGAGAAGGACATGGGGGGGGTTGGTGCAGAGAGACACAGAGACAGACACCGAGACCCTGGAAAGACCAGATCCCACTTGTGAGAGGCTGGATGGTGTGCAGACCAGACCCTATGGTGTGTGCGCGCGTGCGTGTGCGTGCGTGTGCGCGTGTGAATGCATGGTGTATGTGCACACACACACGCAGACTCACATGCTCACTTCTTGCCAGATACAAGGTCTGGGGTCACCTGGGGCTCGACCAGAAGATGTGAGGAAATTCACTAGAGGAGTAAGTCGGGGGAGGTTGCGGGCAGGACAAGCTGGGGGGCGTCTGAGTGAGTGTCCAGGTGCACAGGTCCTGAGCTAGGAGGGATGGCAGGTGGGGGACAGCACTGGGGCCAGAGCCCAGGTGCCCGGGGTGAGTGTGGACCTGGCTCTGCATGCTCCTGAATCCTCGAGAAACCACTTTCCCCGGGATGTGGGGGGGTGTCAGCTGGGTAGCAGCACCCCGTCCTCTGGGCCACTTCTGAAAGCACGGAAGTGTGATCAAACCACACACACGCTGGAACCTTTGCCCCACCCCCGTCTACTACCTAATGTGTCCTGGGGAGCAAGGCAAGCCCCCTGGTCGCCTGATTGAGTGGGCTGGTGCGGGCGGTGCTCAGCTGTGAACATCCCTTGGTGGCCAGCGGGAGGGGAGCCCAGGGTCCAGGGCTGAGCAGGTGCACTGGGTGGAGGCTGGCAGGTCCGTGCTCTGCGTGAGCGTCTGAGGGGCTCTGTGGGGCAGGTCCTGCCTGGAGGGCCTTCCCTTCCTCCCCAACCCCCCTGAGTCTGGCTGGGCTTGACCTTCAGCTCTGTCCAGACATGCCTCAGGAGCAAGCGTGAAATACAAACTGAACAATTTCAGTGATTCCACATATGACTTAGATGCTCTGATAAAATAATTAGAGAAGAAACCAGGATAAATGGTAAAATTCATGCTAATAATCTACATTTATAATTTTTCTTTACTTAGAACGACATTAACCAGCAGCAAGTAAGAAACGTCACGGGGAGGCAGGGACAAGGCTTTGGATCTGAAAGCCTTTGAGGACCCTCCTTGCCTGCTTTTCTGAACAGGGCCCTGATTTCCTCATGCTCTAGGCCTGTGCCTGAAGCCCTCCCCACCCAGCTCCTGCTCATTCAGTGCCCACCCCACCTCTGCCCCGTCCTCCCCAGCCTCCTTGCCTCTCCCTCTGTCCAGGCTTGGAGTCCGGGCCACCCTCTGCACGCTGCTGCACGCTGCCCCGCTCTGGCCCTCCCTCAGTCCGTTCTGGTCCCTGTCCTGGCAAAAGCCCAACCCTGGTTAACCCCCTTCTCTACCTGGTTCCCGTTGTTCCCACACTGCTGGTGTGTCCAGAGAAAACCTGGCTGCTGTGCTGACTGGGTGTCAGGTCTGGACAGGGTCTGGGCCACACGGGTGTCCAGCAAGTATCTCATGAGGAGTGAATGGATGACTCCTGAAGCCCTTTATCTCTTAGGCACAGGCTTGCCTTGCCCTGCCACTCGAGGTCAAGCCCCGCCCCCTATGTCATAGCCCCGCCCACAGCCCAACCCATTAACCACAGCCCCCCACTATCACCATAGCCCCGCCCACACCCCTATCATAGCCCCGCCCACAGCTCCTCACCACACCCATCACATCATAGCCCCGCCCACAGCCCCATCCACTACCCCAGAGCCCCTCCCCATCCCTCCCACTATCACCATAGCCCCGCCCACAGCCCCTCCCACCCCACTATTTCAGAGCCCCGCCCACAGCCCCACCCACTTCCCGCCCACAGCCCCTCCCCATCCCAACCATTATTACCAGAGCCCCGCCCACAGCCCCTCCCACCGGCCCAGCCCCTGGGGCCTCTAGGCAAGGTGGCCCGCGAGGAGGCAGCGAGCAGCGGGCGTCCTGTTCCCTCCGTGTGGGCTGAGGGCAGGGGAGGGTCTTGCCTCTGTGGGCACGGGAGAGGCCGTGGAGTAGGCCGGCCCTTCCGTGGCCGCCACCGTGCTGACCCCACTGGGTCTCCGCGGAACTGCCTCCGCGCCTGCAGAAGGGCGGGGCGTGTGCGTGGGGAAGATGTCGGGGTGTTGGGGTGGAGATTCTGCCAGGACCCCCGCAGCCCCTCAGCACAGATGCTGCTTTCCCAGGGTTCCTGCCCCCACCCTCCTCCTCCCCCGTATAGCTCCTTAGCCGAGGACCCCCAGGGGAAAGGAGAGGTGCACGCACACCCATGGGGGCCCCGCCCCAGGAGTGGCTGTGGGATCACAGGGGGCACCCCTTCCACCAGCAGGAGGAGACGGGTTGGTAAGAACCTGACTGAGTGTCGGTTGGGGGGCCCCACTTTCCATGTCAAGGGGGTGACCTCTGATGGGGAGACGACCTGGGGGGAGCTGGAATTGTCAGGAAATGTGCCCCAATTCCACCCCTTCCTCTGTGGCCTCCTTCCCTTCTCTGCTGGGTGGGGGTGTCCTCCTTGCACACTGGCCATGGAGGCAGTTTAGGAAGGGCATGGCCAGGCTCTGGATGCCCACAGGGGCTCCTGCCCCGGATAGGCCCATGGCTTCCACTGGGGCCCTTGCTGTGCGCCCTCAGTCACACCTCCTCCCAGCAACTCGGATCTCCATGCCTTTGCTCACACGACACTTCTGGTCCAGCCACCCCTGTCTGTTGACCGCCTGGGATCTCAGTTTATAAAGGAGAAGGTCCATTTGTCCCCATCCTAGTCAGCCAGACTGGGTGGACTTTGGCAAAGCCAGAGAAGGGAGCCTGGTTCTCTCCACAGACCACCCCGGGGCAGTGGCTGGACCCCAGGCAGTGGGGCCAGGTGGTCTCGGCAGGGTCCTCCCTGTGAGAGCCTCGGTTCCCTCCTCTGTGAAATGGGAATAATGCTGATGTGGCCCTCCCAGGGCTGCTCTGGGCATCCTGCACCCACAAGGGTGGAGGCCGTTGTGCCTGGGCTGCCCTTGGAGGCCTTCTCGTTGACCAGGAGAGAAAGACCTGTAATTAGCACCTTCCAGTAGACCTGCTCCTGACGGCTGACAGCTGCTGGCCAGAAGCTGCTTCTGGCTTTTCAAAGGTCCCTGCGATCTTGTCTGCTTGTTAATTCTCACTGTCTGTGCAATGTCACTTTCTGCCGGCCTCAGACGGGCTGATCACAAACCCCTAATTAGCGGTGTCTCAAATAATGAGGTTTCCCTGTGTTCTCATTACATGGAAATTACTTCCGAAAAGCAGCTCAGAGGGGCACGTGGGCCTGAGGCAGCCCTTTCCAGAGGGACACTGGTCCTTGGGACAAGGGCACACTTTGCCCTGGGGAAGAGCTTATGGGGGCCGAAGCCAGAGGCAGGGGCTGAGCTGGGGTTGGGGGGACCCTGTGGGCATGCCTGCCTTGGGGCTCGGTGACAGGAGATGCGGGGCTGGTTGGGGAGGAGTCCGTTCATCTCAGTTCCCGCTTCCCCGGGCTCCATGCAGGGGCATTTCTCGTTCTTCACTTAAAAGGATGCTTTTTGGCAAACCTCAGTATGTCATTAAAATTTCATGGCTCCCCTTAAGTGGAGGACCGTTGGCTATGACCTCAAGCTGAGTCCGCGCCCAGCCCAGGTGTGTCTCCTGTTGGCGAGCCACCTCCTGGACCTTGCAGGAATGAGCCATCACCTGTGGACGCAGGACAGGTTGGCTGGGCCCTGACACTCATGGGCTGGGATGCTGTGAATTCACTTCCAGACAGAGCTGTGTTAACACAGCTATTAAATGCCGGATGACTCTGCCTTCTCCACACCGTATTTCAGGGCTTTGCTAGCAGCGATGAGTGCTGCATTGCAAATTGCTGTGTGGGCCTTGGTGTGTCCCTCGCTGGGCACCGTGGTGGGTCAGGCCAGGTGGGTCCTGATGACTTCTGGGGCCAGAGGGTCCCACGGCCCGTACAGCATGGACCTCAGAAACTGAGAAGCCTGCTGTGAGCCAGCAGACTCCTGGGATGGTGGCGAGACCTCTGCCACCGGGAGGGCTCACTCTTGTCTCTGCCTGGGGTCCCTGCTGCTGTGGGGCCATCTACGCACCTTACCGCAACTCCACGCCTTCCGCACCAGGAGCGTGGAGGCCTCCTCCCCAGGAAGCATACCTGCTCTCCCGGGGCCCCCGACTTGCCGCCTGTGCCTGCCTGCCTGCCTGGAGTCTGTGGACACGTTGGTTCATAAATAAATGTGTGGGCTCCTTAGGAAGGTACTTGGCACACACTAGATGTTCATGAAACATTTGAAAATGCACGTGTGGCTGAATGAACGCGTGTACGAATGTGGATTAGTTCATTAATACACACCGGTGAGACCTGGCTGCGTGGCTATTGTAATAGTGATCACCAGCTCACACACCCTGAGGCCTGGACGCAAGCTGGTGGCCCAGGCCAGTGACCCTCCTGGCTGCCACTCCCCCACCCCGCCTGGCACTCTGGCTCCTACATCGTTTCCAGGGACCAGCTCCCTGCACCCAGGGAGATCTGGGGGCCTCCCCATTGGGACTGTTGTTTAGTCGCTCGGTCATGTCCGACTCTCTGTGACCCCATGGACTGCAGCACGCCAGACTTCCATGTCCTTCATTATCTCCCAGAGCTTGCTCAAACTCATGTCCATCGTGTCAGTGATGCCATCCAATCTTCTCATCCTCTGTCGTCCCCTTCTCCTCCCGCCTTTAATCTTTCCCACCATCAGGGTCTTTTCCAATGAGTCAGTTCTTTGCATCAGGTGGCCAAACTATTGGAGTTTCAGCTTCAACATCAGTCCTTCCAATGAATATTCAGGGCTTATTTCCTTTAGGATTGACTGGTTGTATCTCCTTGCTGTTGAAGGGACTCTCAAGAGTCTTCTCCAGCACCACAGTTTGAAAGCATCAAATCATCAGTGCTCAGCCTTTGGGGGCTCCTGGCTTAATTGACCTTTTTGCTGCTCATCTTGGAAAGGAGTCCCTGCCTGGCATGAGGCGCCCCTGCCCATGGTGCCCTGGACAGCATTTCTGAAATGATTTTCCTTATAATGAGAATCTGAAACACCTCATTAACCCTGACAACTCTGACTGAGGTGAACAGTTGTTCTGCGGAGGCTGGTGGAGTTTGGAAGTGGCTTTCTTCTTAAACAAAGAAAGTGACTGAAGACATTAATGAGTAAGTCTGTGATCATGAACAATGAAGGCCTGGCTCGCCGGTTGCTCTGGGCACCGTGCCGTCAACATTTTGAAGGAATGAGTGAGTGAATGAAGGAGGCACGAGAGGTGTGCAGAGGTCCTCAGAACCCCAGGTGGTGGCCCTCAGGACCCTCTCATCTCCAGGACTCTCAGCCCTCCCATGGCCCTGCGTGGAGGTCATTTCGTTGAGAATAGCTCAGGCCCACTTTACAGATGAGAACACTGAGGCCAGACTCGAGGGCTTGGTGCTCAGGGCTGTCTTTTCACATCACGCTGCATCCTAAAAACAGCTCATGCTTCATCTGAGTCTGAACTAGGACGACTGGGGCACCTCGTTCGCCCAGAATCCCCAACACCCCATTTCAACCTTTCAGGGGGCCTTAGAGGGAACTTGTCTGTCCCCTCCAAAGTTCTGCTGGAGGTGAGGGGAGGCGAGGGATGCTGGGGGCTGCCGGGAGCCGGTGGGAAGCAGCCTGCCTGCACGCGTCTGGCAGCCGTTCCCTCCAGTTAGCAGGAATGAGCAGGCGTTGCCCTCAAGAGCCCCCAGCGGTTAGAAGGTCATTATGCTATTCCTTCTGGTAATTACATTTGGGAGATGGCCGTGGCTGCAAAAGAGCAAGGGAGTGACCCTTGCTCCTGGGGAAGAGCACTCACATGGAAAAAAGGAGAGAGGCCCACAGCCTTGAACCTGGGGGAGGGCACTGTACCATTTCTGCTGCTTGGGACACAGCTGCCCACTGGGAGGGGGGCACCCGGGTGCTTTGGGGGAACTCGAGGCTCAGGCCTCGTGGCTGGGTGCCTTTCGGTGGCTGAGCTGTTCTACCACGTCCTGTTTGCAAACTGGGATCTGAGCTCCAAGCTGCAGGAACGCGCCAAGGGGGTGGTTCTTACGAGAAAGAGCCATGGCTTTTGTGGACAGTGTGTGTCTGGACCAGGCTCACAGGATCCTGTAATCGTGCGGGTCCTTGTTCAGAACCCAGCATGTGCTGGACGCTTCCTGGGCACGGACACTCATCTTTCCCAAAGCCAGCACCGCTGCTGATGCCCAAAGTCACCCGGCTTGTGGTTGGCGAGGTGGAGTCGCATCCACGTTCCTGTGGCCCCTAAACCTGTGTCCTCCTCGATGCACTGTGCAGTCGGTGGAGGAGGCCTGTGCTGGGGAGTGGGGAATCCTGTTTAATTCTCTTGCCCATATCTTCTCCATCTGCTTGCTCTGGAGCCTTGGGCAAGGAAGCCCCCTCTCCTGAGAGCCGTGCTGGTGACCTCTGGGAGGGTATAGGCCAGGACTGGATCTCGGGGGCACACGTGAGAGAGCACGCATCCACATGCTTTGGAAACTGCTCTGCACATGCTGGTGAGTATGAGGAAAGAGCCCAGGACTCACAGCTCCGACTCTCACCTCACAGCTCCGACTCTCATGCTGGATCCTGGAGCCCAGAGGGACCACGACAGTGCCCCAGAACTCACTCCAGCAGGGTGGGCAGGGCTGGGTGATGCCAGGGCTTCAGACCCCAAAGTTGACTCTCTCCACTCCTCCATGTCGGTGTGCCCTGAGAAGCCAGCACCTCTGCTGAAGGGCATCCATCCTTCCATCCATCCTTCCATCATCCAACCCCCTATTCATCTGTTCATGTATCCATCTGTTTCCCACCCACCCATCCATCCAGTATCCATCCATCCATCCACCCAATATCCACCCATCACCTATCATTCATTCATTATCCGTCCATCCATCCACCACTCATTCACTGTCCATCCATCTACTTGTCTTTTCCTCAAGAACTAATCAAGCAGTTACTATGTGCCAAGAGACAGGGCAGCCAGCACAACCAGACCGGGCCCTGCTTGGAATCTCCTAGGCGAGAGGCATTTCTTGGGCCCTCATGTAAGTACAGCTGTAATATTCATGTTGGCAAGTGCCCATAGGATAAAGGCTCAGATGGCTGGGTGGATGTCTGAGCGAGTTACAAGCTTCTTTGTGCTTCCGTTTCCCCGCCTGTCAACAGAGAGCAGCCACAGAGCTGGCCTTACATTAGCGCGTCTCCTATGAGGCGCTGGCTCCTTCGCGGGCATCGTGTTCTCAGATGAGTGTCTGCTGAGGGTTTTTCTGCTGCTGCGACCATCAGCATCACTGTCACGTTGCTTCAAGCACTGAGAAGGGCGGCTTGCAGACCTGAGGTCCAGGAATGGGTGCACCCTGAGTGGAGGGGCTCTCGGTTCCTTCTGCTGTGGGTGTGATAGGAGCCGTGCTTGCCCCTAAAGCCCCCAGACTCGCCTATGTGTGTCCCTGGGGCCTTGGTGAACTTGGGGAGAGGTGATGTGATGGGGCAAGAGTGGGACCTTGGGGGGCACCTAGGGATGGCAGCTGCTTCTCACGATGTCACCTCACACCTTCTGGAAGATTCTAGTGCTATTCTATTTAGATATGCAGAGCCTGAGGCTCAGAGAGGTTATGTAACTTGCCCAGGGACACAGCTAGTAGCCAGGTCTCCCACCTGAAGCACGCCCTTCCCGCTGGGCCCCCTGTTTCCAGGCTTGCTCTCTGAGTGTCTGGGGCTGTCCAGACGCACCAGGGGGCTGAAGCCAATGGGCGTTTACTGTCTCCCCGTTCTGGAGGCCCGAGGTCTGAAATCACAGCTCTGTCCCTCCAGAGGATCTGGGGGAGGGTCCTTCCTGCTTGTTCCAGCTCATGGTGGCCCAGGTGTTCTGGCTTGTGGTCACATCCCTCCAGTTTCTGCTCTGACTTCACTTGGCTTCTCCTCTGTTGCTGTGTCTCTAATAAGGCTCCTTGTCACTGCATTTAGCACCTACCTGGTCAATCAGAACTATGAACCATGAAACTATGAGCCATGCTGTGTGGGGCCACCCAATTGGGACGGACGGATCATGGTGGAGAGTTCTGACAAAAAGTGACTCACTGGAGAAGGGAGTGGCAAACCACTTCAGCCTTCTTGCCTTGAGAGCCCCGTGAACACCATGAAAAGGCAAAAAGAAATGACACTGAAAGATGAACTCCCCGGGTCAGCAAGCGCCCAACATGCTGCTGGAGAAGAGTGTAGAGATAGTTCCAGAAGGAATGAAGAGGCAGAGCCAAAGCAAAAGCAATACCCAGTTGTGGATGTGACTGGCGATGGAAGTAAAGTCTGATGCTGTAAAGAACAATATTGCCTAGGAATCTGGAATGTTAGGTCTGTGAATCAAGGCAAATTGGAAGTGGTCAAACAGGAGATGGCAAGAGTGAGCAATGACATTTTAGGAATCAGTGAACTAACATGGACTGGAATGGGCTAATTTAATTCGGATGACCATTACATCTTCCACAGGGGCAAGAATCCCTTAGAAGAAATGGAATGGGTCTCATAGTCAACAAAAGACTCTGAAATGCAGTACTTGGTGCTATCTCAAAAAGGACAAAGTGATTTCTGTTCTTTTCCAAAGCAAACCATTCAATATCCACGTCTATCCCCTGACCAGTAATGCTAAAGAAGCTGAAGTCGAACATTTCTATGAAGACCTACAAGATCTTCTAGAATTAACACCCAGAAAAGGTGTCCTTTTCATCACAGGGGACTAGAATGCAAAAGTAGGAAGTCAAGAGATACCTGGAGCAACAGGCAAGTTTGGCCTTGGGGTATGAAACGAAACAGGCAAAGGCTAACAGAGTTTTGCCAAGAGAATGCATTGGTCATAGCAAACACCTCCAAATTTGCTGGCATATTGAGTGCAGCACTTTAACAGCATCATCTTTTAGGACTTGAGATAGCTAAGCTGGGATTCCATCACCTCCACTAGCTTTGTTCATAATGATGCTTCCTAAGGCCTACTTGACTTCAGACTCCAGGATGTCTGCACTCAATGTGTCCGCAAATTTGGAAAATTCAGCAGTGGCCACAGGACAGGAAAAGGTCAATTTTCATTCCAATCCCAAAGAAGGGCAATGCCAAAGAATGCTCAAACTACCGCACAATTGCACTCACCTCACACACTAGCAAAGTAATGCTCAAAATTCTCTAAGCTAGGCTTCAGTAGTACATGAACTGGGAACTTTCAGATGTTGAAGCTGGATTTAGAAAAGGCAGAGGAGCCAGAGATCAAATTGCTGACATCCGTTGGATCATAGAAAATGCAGGAGAATTCCAGAAAAACATCTACTTCTGCTTTGTTGACTATGCCAAAGCCTTTGACTGTGTGGATCACAACAAACTGGAAAATCAGTCAAGAGATGGGAATACCAGACCACCTTACCTGCCTCCTTAGAAATCTGTATATAGGTCAAGAAGCAACAGTTAGAACCAGAAATGGAGCAACGGACAGATTCCAGGTTGGGAAAGGAGTACATGAAGTATGTTGTCACCCTGCTTATTTAACTTACATGCAGAGCACATCATGCGAAACCCTGGGCTGGATGAAGCACCAACTGGAATCAAGACTGCCGGGAGAAATGTCAATAACCTCAGATATCCTGAAGAGAAGAGGAACTAAAGAGCTTCTTGATGAAAGTGGAGAGTGAAAAAGCTGGCTTAAAACCCAACATTCAAAAAACTAAGATCATGGCGTCCAGTCTCATCACTTCATGGGAAATAGATGAGGAAACAATGGAAACAGTGACAGATTTCATTTTTTGGGCTCCAAAATCACTGCAGATGGTGACTGCAGCCATGAAATTAAAAGACGCTTACTCCTTGGAAGAAAAGCTATGACCAACCTACACAGCATATTAGAAAGCAGAGACATTACTGAGAAATGTCCATCTAGTCAAAGCTATGGTTTCTCCAGTGGTCATGTATGGATGTGAGAGCTGGACCATAAAGAAAGCTGAGCGCAGAAGAATTTATGCTTTTGAACTGTGGTGTTGGAGAGGACTCTTTAGAGTCCCTTGGACTGCTAGGAGATCCAACCAGTCAATCCTAAAGGAAATCTGTCCTGAATATTCATTGGAAGGACTGATGCTGAAACTCCAATGCTTTGGCCACCTGATGTGAAAAACTGACTCATTGGAAAAGACCCTGATGCTGGGAAAGGTTGAAGGCAGGAGAAGGGGACGACAGAGGATGAGATAGTAGGATGGCATCACCGACTCGATGGACATGAGTTTGAGCAAGCTCCGGGAGCTGGTGATGGACAGGGAGGCCTGAGGTGCTGTAGTCCACAGGGTCGCAGGACTGATATGAGTCGGATATGACTGAGCGACTGAACTGAACCGACTGTAGAATTGAGGATGACCTTCTAATCTCAAGATCTTTAACTTAATTGCGTCTGCAAAGACCTTTCCCAAACAAGGTCACGTTCCTGGGTTCCAGGGTGAGGACATGAAGAAACCTTTGAGAAACCCCATTCAATCCACTGCAGTTGGGAGCAGGTGGGACGTGTTCCTCCCTTCTCCGGTGACTCAGCAGCGAGGAATCTGCCTGCAGTGCAGAAGATGCAGAGACGCAGGTGCAATCCTTGGGTCGGGAAGATCCCTGGGAGGAAGGCATGGAAACCCACTGCAGTAGTCTTGCCCGGAAAACCCCATGGACAGAGGAGCCTGGTGGGCTATGGTGCATTTGGTCACAAAGAGTCAGACAGCAAAAACAAGTCATGTTCCCACCATAGGAAGAGTGGGCTGAAGGCCCTCTTAGTCCGAGCTGGGGGCCCAGGGTCCCCCAGATGGCCTCGCTCACGCAGTGAGCACCCGGACCCAGCTTGGTTATGTTCGCTACTCCAACAGTGACTTCTGCGTGGCCTCCCATCCCCCCGCTCCTGGAGAGCAGGACATGTCCCCCTGTCATCGCTGCTCGCTGGGTGCACAGAATGGGCAACTTAAAGGTCAGGTCCACCAGGGAGGGACGGGGTCGATGCTGAAGTCTGGCCCCACTCCGCCACTGCCTGGAGGCCCCCCAGGCTGCTCTGGGGACCCCGAGCCCTGAGCGGGACCTGGCTGCCCGGGGCTGCGGCCAAGCTGCTCAGCCCAGTCCATCGGCTCTCTCCCCGCCTGTCCTCTCGGTGACACTGCTGGGCGCGGCTGAGCAAACCCGGGGTCCGGAGAACCCTCTGGGGCCTGGAACTTCCAATAGCATTTCTTTAAAGTGTCACAGCTGATCGGCAGCTGCGGCCTCTGATGGTTTCAGGGGGAAAAGAAAGTAATTTGGAGCCGGGAAATGGCTATTGATTGAGCACGAAGTTACTGCAGCCGGGCCGCCTCTGCTCCCTCAGCTCTGATTCCCCCGCTGCTGTCCTGCCGGCCCCGAGAGCTTTCCCACCTACCTGTCATAGTCGCGGCTGTGCTAACAGAGCCTGCCTCCCGGGCCAGGACACCAAGGCTCCCTGCACTCATTCGGGGGTCCCCTAGGCTCTGCCCTGGCACCCTCCTCTCCAGGTTGTCCTGCACTCTCACTGGGGGCAGTGACCCCACGCACAGAGGCCTCAGCACCCAGGGGTGCCCTGAGGTTTGACACCTGTAACTGGAAAGGCTGCAAGCATACCCGTCTGAACATCACAGACTTCACACTGTCCAGTGAAACACACAGACCCTGGGAGCACGGATGCCAGTCTGGGCTTCTGGAATCTGTCTGTAAATGCAACGGCGGACCCAGGCAGATTTGAACTGGGTGGAGCTTTGAGGAGACCCTTCCTCTGTGCTCGGCTGGGTGGTTTGCATCCCTGGTGGCCCAGATGGTAAAGCATCTGCCTGTGATGCTAGAGACCTGGGTTCCATCCCTGGGTTGGGAAGAGCCCCTGGAGGAGGGCATGGCAACCCACTCCAGTATTCTTGTCCGGAGAATGCCCATGGACAGAGGAGCCTGGAGGGCCACAGCCCATGGCGCCGCAGAGTTGGACACGACTGAGAGACTAGGCACAGTCTAGCCCCGACAAGCCCCGACATCTTTGTGGAGAGAAAAGCACTGGTCTTGTGAACGCGGGGATCTCCCGGGAGGCGCTGCGTCTGGGAGGGTCCTGCTGGGGGTGTGGGGAGGAAGGGGTCCTGGCCCCTCCCCCTGCCCCACGTCAGCTGCCCCTGAAAAGGGACCCAGGGGTGCCCTGAGGTTTGATGTCTGTAACTGGAAAGGGGGCCACTCAAGCCCATCAGGTCCTGGGGCTTGGCAGCCACAGCCCAGGGGGTGGCCCCTGCCGTGGACTCGGGCTTGGGACCAGGAGGGCTCGTCCCTGGCCCATGGCAGGCAGGAGCCGAGGAGGTCTGGCCTTGACTGCAGCCCTCTCCGGGCCAGCCGCCTTCTGGACCTGCTCACGGCAGCTGCCTTCCACGCTGGGCCTCCCGGATCCCCAGGGCCTGTGCCAAAGATGAGCAGACACAGCGGGTGTGGAAGCCCATCCGTCCTGCCTCAGGTCAGGGCAGCTCTGAGCGGCTGGCCTGCCCCCTGAGACCACGCCCGGCTGCACCTTCGCTGCAGCACCCCGTCCCCGGGTACCTCTGTACAGGGGGCCTCGGGCCGGCTCTGGCAGCATCTCCTGGGAAGCAGGGCTGTACCAGGCCATCCCCTGGTGGCAGGCCACCCTGCCCCTCCTCCCCGAGGGCACCGGCCTGTCCAGCAAGGGGCTCCTGGAGACCCCACGCTGCCCTGGGTGTGACCACCGGGCCCTCCCTGCCTGCTCCGTTGGCCATCCAGATGGAGCCTCTTCCCTGCCTCCCCAGGGGACAGAGTGCCCCTCACCCCCGTCCCAGCCTGGAGGCCCGTGGGCGCTCGGTAGGCAGCCCGACCCTGGCATCACAGACCCTTGGCAGCAAGCCTGGCGCACACTTCCCGACTCCCGGGAGACTGAAGTCTGGGCCCCACCTGATTACTAGCTGGGCTATGACCTTCTGAGTCCCGGTCTCCTTCTCTGTAAGGGCGGGTGCCTGGCTGGTGTGAGGAATTTTTCCTAAGGAAACAGGGATGTGCACATAGATACAAGGATGTCTTCATACTTTAAAAAAGGCGATTACACGTCCAGGGCTGAGAGGGCTCTGAGTAAATCCCGGCGCACGCACTTGCTGGAACACCATGCGTGTGGTGACTGACAGCAGTGTGGTCGGGGCGCATTTATTGACACACGTGTGTTCATGATAACTTGTGCGAAATTAACAGGCTGCAAACAGTCAGTGTGGAGGCTGTAAGGTGACAGGCCTCACGCACACGGAAGAGCTGCCGCTGAATCATGCGACCCCTCGAGGGTTTGGGCGGATCTTTTCCCCTCCTTTTTTCAGTTTTCAGGATCGTCCAGCTTTTCTGTGTTGACCCGTGTTGCTGGGGCAATGAACCGATAGGGTTTATCCTCTCTGGTGTGAGAGCCCATCAGAGCATGAAGTAGTGTGTGCTCGCTCAGCGCGCGCCCACTCAGTATTGTGGGCATGACCGGGCCGTGCTGTCCCTCTGCAACAGCCCTGCCCCTGTCCCGATGGAGCGTCCGGCCCCCGAGCCCATGGGCTGGTGCCCGGGGTGGTCCTGCTGCACCTGGGCAGGGCCATGGAGGGATGGGGGCCCGGGGTACACTGGGGGCGCACGTCAGGCAGGCCTTGGGTGTTGTTGTGAGTGCTCCAGGGTTCCCTCGCCCTGGGGGGGGGCAGCTCCAGTCAGGCCCAGGCTACTCAGACCCAGTGGAGCGCTGGAACCGGGAGGAGCTCCGCCCAGTGGCTGGCGGGGCCCCAGGCTGGCCTCTCCCGGGCCGGTGATCGGTGATGTGATCAGCGTGAGGTAACACTGGGGAGCAGGCCCAGTGTCCGCCCGCCGGCCTGGGGCCCGAGCTCGTCCCGAGTGAGGAGGGTCTTCCTGCATCCACAGCTGGCCGCTTCCTGGGAAGCTGCCTTGGGGCCTCAGGGGCTCAGCATGGGAGCAGGACCCCAGGGGGGATTTGTCATAGATTTTATGCCCGAGTGAGGGTCAGAGGGGCGGGTGTTGTTCAGGTGCCCAGTCCTCAGCTCCAAGAGTCCTCTCTGCCTGGGAGGCTGCCCCCTCCTAAAGGACTCGGTCTGCTCAAATCACACCGACCTTCTAGGCACCTGACTCCTGACTTGCCCTCCCTCTGAGCATCCCCCCAGAAGAACCCTGTCGGTTCATTGACCCAGCAACACAGGTCAACGCAGAAAAGCTGGACGATCCTGAAAACTGAAAAAAGGAGGGGAAAAGATCCGCCCAAACCCTCAACTCGAGGGGTTGCATGATTCAGCTGCAGCTCTTCCGTGTGCGTGAGGCCTGTCACTTTACAGCCTCCACACTGTTTGCAGCCTGTTAATTTCGCACAAGTTATCATGAACACACACGTGTGGTGATAAATGTGCCCCGACCACATTGCTGTCAGTCACCACATGTGCAGTGTTCCAGTGAATGTGTGCACCGGAATTTATTCAGAGCCCTCTCAGCCCTGGACGTGTAAACGCTTTTTATAAAGTATGAAGACATCTTTGTCTCTATGGGCACATCCCTATTTCCTTAGAAAAATTCCTAGAAGTGGAGATTGCTAGGTCAGAGGGCTTTGTGTAGTGATTTTATAAAGTTTTATTGAGATATCATTGACGTGCCATATAACTCAGTGATTTTAATGCATTCACAGGGTTGTCCCAGTGCCACCATCAACTGGAGGAGATTTTATGGGGTTGCACAGAGTCGGACACGACTGAAGTGACTCAGCAGCAGCAGCAGCAAGGGAACCCTGTGCCTGCTGGGACGTGACTCTGCCCTGCCTCGGCCGCTCTGTTGCCGGTGTGACCTCTTCTGTGCCTGGGGTCACCCAGTGCGAGGGGAGGGTGCCCGGCGTCCCTGCCTGGCACACTGCTCTTGAGGTCATCCGTGTGTGAGATGCTCCTTGCAGCTGCCCGACGATACCCGCTGGAGGGGCAAGTGTATTTTCTGGCTTTTCATAAGCGCTGCGCCTGGTACGCCCCCAAGGTCGGATCCTCCCGACCCCAGCCGTCCCTGGGCTGGGATCCTCCTTGTCCCCGCGCCTGGTTGGGGGCCTACACTGGGGTCTCAGCGGGTGGGCAGATTGCAGACACTGTTACAGCTGGGGTCAGCTGGAGCCCCAGGGGGACAGTAATGATCTCCAGGCTGTCACAGCAGCCTTTAAATATCTTCAAACTAGAGGAATTTTAATTTACATTAATTAAAAAATGCCACAGCGCAGGGCAGCTTTCCTTTCCTTTCCTTCGGGTTGGTGCTGGAAAAATTGATGTCAGTCTTACAACATCTAACATACAGTAGAAGGCTGGATACTTTTCTAAAAATGTGGTTGCTATGACAATACCATAAGAGGCCATTAATATTTTCCACATTGTGGGGGACTGAGAAGCTCCCCGTCCCTTTGGGGTGGTACTTCCCAGAGGTGTGGGGGAACCGGGACTGCCCCCCAGGCCCACAGTGATGCCCCCACCCCCACTGGCTGGGCCCCCCTCCAGCTCACACCCCTTGCCAAGCGCTGCCCTCCCTCTGGCCGGCCTCGCAGCCCTGCCTTGGGCCACCTCTGCTCGACAGGGTTCGTGGCTCCGGCCGTGGCACTGCCCGTGGGCCCGGCTGGGACGCACGTGGTAACACAGACCTCGACTTCGTGGGCGCCCCGTCCCACGTCCTCCCGTGCACAGCGGACCCACCTGCTCACAGGTGGGAAGCGAGGCCCGGGGAAGGACGTGGGGAAGTGCCTTCCTGCTCCAGAACTCGGCTCAGCGGATCCACCTGCTCACAGGTGGGAAGCGAGGCCCGGGGGAAGGACGTGGGGAAGTGCCTTCCTGCTCCAGAACTCGGCTCAGCGGACCCACCTGCTCACAGGTGGGAAGCGAGGCCCCAGGGAAGGACGTGGGGAAGTGCCTTCCTACTCCAGAACTCGGCTCCCACCTGGAGTCTGTCCTCCTGGAGCCAACCCACCTGGAGTCATCCCACTGGGAGACACCCCTGCCCTAAGAAGGACGGGCTCCTGGCCTCCGGGGGCTCTCAGCTTGGTGGAGATGGGGCATCACAGGGGGCCAGCCTGTCCTGCATGCCCACCGTGATGGAAGCTGGCTGAGGACCCCCGGCTGGAGGAGAGGGCTCCGAGCTGCCGGCCGAGCAGCGGGGAGGGGAGGGTCGGACGGCTGAGGGCTACTTCCGGTCAAGAATGGCCCTGCTCCAGGCTGCGGAATGGATGCGGCAGGCCCTTCAGAGAACACGCTGAAATACAAAAGAGGGGCACCCTGAACCCCCTCCCAGGGACAAATGGCCTCCGTGCAATGAGATCGCATAAGCTCCCCACACTCACAAGGACTCTTCTCTTTTCTTACAGTGGGTCAAGAAGAGGGCCACGCCTGTCACTGAGCCCCGTGCCCCTCTGAAGGTCTCTGTCCTCGTGGGTGGGAGGCTCTGCGCTGTGCCCTGAGCTTGGCCCAGGGGAAGGAGTCCATCTGACGCTGGCCACACAAAAAAAGGTGTGGACAAACCCCTGCTCCCGGGCCGGGGCTGGGGCGCGATGAATATTTCATACCCGAGAAGGCGCTGACATTTTGCTGGATGGCTTCAATTAGCTGCACAGCCTCATTCTCAAGCTAATAAGCAGCTTGCTTACCATAATGGCTTATTAATCTATTTCCCACTGTGAGGTCAGACGCGTGTTTCGCAGATACTTCCTGCTGCATCCTTGATTGGATGGAGATGAGTCTGGCCCCGCAGTTCTCGGAGCACTGGGGGTGGGGGAGTGCATTGGGGTGAGAGGCTCACAGTTCTGGAGTGTTTCTCCATCTTCCCGGAGACAAAGGTGGCCCTTCTGGATGGAGCATGGGGGCTTGGGGCCCCGGGTGGTGGCTGGGTTTTCTCTTTTCTGCCTCTGGCTGTTGGGGCTCTCCTGAGATTCCCCAAAGGGGCTGGGGGAGCCCTGGGAAATTCTTTAGAAAAATTTCTAGATGGGAAATTTGAGATGGGGTTAGGTAAAAAGAGAGATGTGAAACAGTGGAATCAGCTGGGCAGGCTTTTTTAAAAAGGATTTTTAATGCAAAGGCTGCTGTGGCCTGTGTCGTGTGACCTGCCACCTGGACACGGGTGGACGCCCGACTCCAAGGCAGCCACCTATAGACTTGCTGGTGGCTAGGAGTTGGCCCGAAGCTGCAGCGATGCCTGCCGCTGCAGGGGTCATCTTTAGAGGGCATGGCATCCAGAGCCAGGAGCTGGTCCCCTGGGGGGCAGGGGCTATGGGGATCCCTCGAGGGCTGCTTGGCAACACCCAGCGGTCAGTGCTCCTTCTTGGGGAGGAAACTGTTCACTGGGAACATGCCTGAATGAGCTGCTTGGGGAGGGAGCAGTCTGCCCAGAGGAGGCTGGGGTGTGGGGGTGGGGAAGGTGGGGAAGACCGGAGGGGACTCCGAGCTGCTTGGGGCCAGGCTGGGGGCCAAGCATGCAAATGTGGCTGAGGAGATGCTCTCTGCACTTGAAATCATTTCAAAACAAAAAGTTGCGGACTAGGATGGAGCTTATCTGTAGATTGCTCCCCACCCAGGCTCCCCTAGCATCCCCACACGATTGTCGGGCAGTCAGCAAGAGGCAGCGATTACCGAGGGTGTGAGGCTGTCCCCTAAACCCCAGGCCTCGCTGGCGGCTCCTCAGTTTTCCATGGGGGTCCTTCTCCTGTTTTAGGATCCGACGTGGATCCCGCCCCAGACGCCACCTTGGTTTTGCGGTCGGCTCTCCCGTGCCCTCCTGTCTGAGCTGTCCCCTCTTCCCGTTCGTGTCTCTGCCTTTGGGAGAGTGCTGGTTGGGTAGTTTTCAGAAGGGGCCCCAATTTGTGTTTGTCAACTATTTCACGATGAGAGGGAGGCTTTGCCTTCTGGGCCAGAACGTGAGAGAATGGAGGCGCCCTGCACAGCCGCACGTGAGGACTACCCGATGTCTGTAGGTCTTGGGTGGTGTTACCCCAATCCTTCACCCACTGGTGTCTGCTGAGTTTCTGTGTTCAAAATTGCTATTTTTTATCTTCATTTATTTATGTTTTACTTTTTGGCTGCCCCACGTGGCCTGCAGGATCTTAGTTCCCCGACCAAGGGATCCTGGTCTCCTGCAGTGGAAGGGTGGATTCTTGACCCTGGACCTCCAGGGAAGGCCCCTAATTACTATTTTTAAAAACTTCCTGGAAAGTTACAATGCTTCTCTTCCTAACTAGTAAGTAGCGTCAGGGAGGAAATTGGAGACTTTACAGTTCATTACTTCTCCTTGGACTTCGGTTCTTGATTTGGAGCTGCCATCCTTGAGTCTTGCTGGCAGTGACAAGCTCAGGGGATATTCAATTTCCTTCGTTCCTTCCACATGTGTTAATTAGAATTCTTCTCAAGGGAAGATCTGTCCCTTCCCCTTGATTATTTTTGATGCTGGTGCGAACTCGTGGACGTTTGCTGTGTTACTTACGGGTGAATGCAACTCTCCGCGTGTCTACCTTCTTGCTCCGCGTGTCTACCTTCCTCCTCCGAGGAGGGACCTCGCGTTTGGCTCCGCCCCTTGCTCACGCCCCGCCCCTTCACTTCCTGACATCACGGGCGCTCCAGGCGCAGCTGGCGCTCGCTCTGCTCCACCCTGGGGCCAGCCTCTTCTCCAAGGCGATGAAGAACCTAGAGGAGGTCCGGTGCCAGCTTTGCATCTTCTGCCTTGCAGCTTCCAGTGGCCACTCTTCCGCTCCTGTGGTGACCTGGAGTCACCATTGAAAGTCCCACCATCTGTCTCAGCCTGGAGTGGGGGTGTGTATTGCAGGGTTGGGGGTCCCTCACTGGGGTTGGCAGAAGGCCGTGGAGAGAACGAAGCAGGTCAGGGCCAGTGGTGATGTAGAATGGATCTAGATGGGGACTCATCTCGGCTAATGGATGGTCAGTGGGGGCCAGTTGGGGCCTCTGGGTCTGCTGGAGGCGGGTGGGGGCTGGTGGAAGCAGGAAGCGGGACCAGAGAAGCCTGGCCCATTGCCTGGTCACGGGACCAACCTCGGGCTGGGAGGGGTCTGAGTGACGGCATCCAGACTGTAGACAAAGGGCCTGGCTGAGAAAGGAGGAGCACCTGGTGTGCACCCCTGCCTGTGAGCACCACCTGTATCCCACGTCCACCACGTGGGCCCCGAGCCTGTGCTCCCTGCTGAGTCCTGCTGGCTCCTCGGCCTCCCGCTGGCCTCAGCTCTGGCTCTGCCTGACCTGTGCTCCCCGCTGGACTCCAGCGATGGAGAGCTCTGTACCCAGCCTGGGGAATGACCTTGACTCAGCCCAGACCAACAAGGCCGCCAGTCGGCCACTGCTCTCTGATCCAGGCAGAGCCCCTGAGCCCTTTCCTCACGTCCCTGAGCACACACACCCGAGCACACACCCCTGTGAGCACACACCCCTGAGGGCAGAGCCCCTGAGCCCTTTCCTCACATCCCTGAGCACACACACCTGAGCACACACCCCTGTGAGCACACACCCCTGTGAGCACACACCTGTGATCATACATCTGCATGCACATCCCTGAGCACACACAACTGAGTGGACACACCTGTGAGCACATGCACCTGTGATCATACATCTGTGTGCACACACCTGTGAACACATCTGTGAGAGCACACACCTGTGAGCACACACCTGTGATCATACATCTGCATGCACATCCCTGAGCACACACACCTGAGTGGACACACCTGAGCACACACACCTGTGCACACACACCCCTGCTCCAGGAGGGGCTCTGTGCTGCCTCGCTCCTTGCTGGCCTGTTAGGTTCCTGGAGCGTGCTTGTCCTGTGCCAGCCCGCAGCCCCTCCTGACGGCTGGCTCCTGCCCTCACGTCCCACCCGCGTCACCAGACTACCCCAGTCCTCCCCCTTCATCACTGTAACCAACTTCCTCACTCTTGTGAGCTGCCTCGGCCTGTTTGCTCCAGGCTGTGGACCTTGGCAAAGGCCGCTCTTAGAAGCCAAGTTGCGCCCCGCAGCGTGTGTCCTGATGGCTCTCCTCCTCTGGGCTGCTCTGGGGGACGGGCCTGGACGGTGGAGGCTGTGGGAGCCTCCAGTCCTGTTGGAACTGGATGAAGGGCGCCATGGGTCTGGCACACCCCCACAAACACTGGGCCTTAACCTTGGGACCCGGCTGGAAGTTCAGGCTCTGTGTCTGCAGGGAGAAGGGTGGGTGAGGGGCTTGGGAAGGAAGCTCAGACTCCCGGTGTGGCCAGCGGCTGCTGCTTGCCGGCCGGGAGGACGCGCTGGGTCTCGGTCCTCCTGAGCCTCGTGTGTCCACGCATAAGTGGAGCCGTGTGTCCAGGCTGCGGTCGTGAGGGAGGCGCACACGGGCAGGAGGCGTTGATTTGGGTGCCCCACCCAGCGCTGTGGGCACAGGGCACCATGCCCGAGGAGGGCTCTGTGGGCAGGGCTGGGGCAGGGCTGGGGGGCCGGCAGGATTGACGTGTGGCGGTCCCTCCGTTCTCTGCTCCCACCCAGACAGAGTTGGTCTCCGGCCTGAACCAAGGGAGACCCTTCACCTTGTCCTGCTTCACTCCTGCTCACTGCTCACGAGCCCCCACCCCGCCTGCGGCCTGGGTGAGCTTTCTCTTGCACCGCGGCTCTCACAGGTGGGTCCCGCACCACGTCACCTGGGAGGGGGTCAGAGATGCACGTTCCCAGGCCCCTCCCGCGCCTGCAGGCTCCGAACTCAGGGTGGAGCCGGTACTCTGGGGCTTCCTCCGCTTTCGCGGGTTTGAGAAGGGCGCCCCCGCACAGGTTGTACCAGCTGCACGGTGGGGACCCGCGGGCATTCCCGAGCACTCACTGTGGGTGGGAGCCCGCTCAGGGCTCTGCATCACAAGAGCAGACGGATGTGATGTGTGTCCCCGTTTCCCACGGGGACAGAGGCGCAGCCCCTCCCTCGGGGGCCCAGCGTGCCCTCCTGCCCCATGGACCGGGGCCGGCAGGGGCGGGCGTCAGTCCCAGGTGCCCGCTGCGTCTGCAGGCACTCCCCTCCCCGCTGCCCCCGCGCCGACCTTCACCCGCGTGGCTCAGCAGGATGGCTTTCGGGCGGCATTCTGTCTCCCACGCCGCCTCCTCAGTGTCGCAGGCATTTAAATTGCCGTTTTATTTAAATTTATGTCCGAGGATACAGGCGGAGAAAGGGCCATTTCAAAGTCAGTTTCTGTTTTATGGCTTTATGGGGGATCGCATGGGGCAGCTGCCGCCGGTACCTCGCTGCTCCCAGCACCGCGGAGGATCACGTGGCTCCGGCTGTTCGAGAAGAAATCCCGTCTCTCAGCTGTGGGGCTCTCGCTGAGCTTCATCCTTCCCCCAGACTCAGCCCTGACGCTGGTCTCAGGCTGAGCCCTCCTTGCTTCCGACCCTAGTTCCAGACCCAGGCCTGATCCCGGCCCAGACTCAGCCCCAACCTGGGCAGTGTCACTTCCTTTATGAAGTCATGCCTTTGCTTATGAGGTGGGCAGATGCAGCTAGAAGCCTCACGGTGTCACCCCCCCCCCCCAACCTGGGGCTGGCCTGCTGTGCAGAAGACACAGCTCTGAGTGCACGTGGTTCAAGGCGGCTAATCTCTGCAGCGGGAGGAGCATCTGCCCACGTTCGGGATGGGGGAATGCAAACAGCGCTCCCAGCACCTTCTCCAGCACAGATCTGCACCCTGGCCGTGCAGGCGGCGAGCCCCAGGGGAGCCCAGCCTGGGCTCCAGGCCGCTAGGTTGACCTCTGCTCGCTCAGGCGACCTTGCTGAGTCTCCTAAATCCCTGCAGTTTCTCTCTGATTTAGTCGGAGGCTCAGACTCTGTGCCCGAGTGGGGTGGTGCTACGGGCTGAGCGGGATCGCGTGGGGGAAAGCACTGTGCAATCCCCCTATAGGAGCTCCTGGCAGTCCAGCAGGTCCAGGAGGGGGCCCAGGGGAGCTCCAGGGCCTGACACTCGAGGGCAAGCCCAAGGGAGGGGTATCCTGGGGCCGCCACAGTCCACAGGCCCAGAGGTCTTTCCTTTAGTCCTTCAACAAGCATGTATGGAGTGCCAAGGGGTGCAGAACCCAAAATGCCTGCCAGCCTGGAGGAGACAGCTCTGCGGGGCGGCGGCGGCAGGGAGCCAGCCACTGGCCAAACAAAAGGAGGAGATGCCTTGGGGCTGGGATGGGCAAGAAAATAACCCTGGGTGAGTTTGCAGGGTCCCTCCTTCCTAGTGTGGAGTCCTGGGTGCCTTTACCAAGGGGTCATGTTTGAGTTGAGACCGGGTTGCCTCAGAGGTTGAGGCTGGGAGGGGAGGCGACCGGCAGAGGGGATGCAGAGAGGCTCATCCGGCCCCGTCCCGCCCCCTTTCTGTCGGATGAATCAGGGGTTCCTCGGGGCCCAGATGCTAGGGAGCTGTGCCGAGAGCTTGCTGATGGCTGAGCGCTGGTGGAGTCCTGATCGGAGCTCTCCGGAGATGAACCGGGCTGTCCGCGCACTCCTGGCACAGTGCGGGGGCTCAGCGGTCCCATCCTAAGTTCTGAGTTGTCTGTCCTCAATTAGTCTCCCAGCCATTCCTGCCCGACAGCGAGATGAAGGCCCTGTGAGTCCCGGCGGGTTTGTCCGATGGGAGGGCCATCCATTTGCAGGCTGGAAGGGGTCTGCACAGCACAGATGTGCTGGTTGCAGGTGGGGCCGGGACACAGCAGGGAAGACCCCAGGCGCGGTTGGTCCCTGCCCACGGGGCCCTGCAGGCCCCAGACACTGGATGCCACCCCCTCACAGTCCCAGGAGTGCCCACCGGTTCCGGGAGGCAGAGCACCTCCTTGGGGGTGACTGCCTCTGACGTTTGAAGGATGAGACACGTCAAACGTAGGGGGAGAGTGAAGGGTTCCCGGCGGAGGGGACGTCATGATCAGAGCCTGAGGGTGGCGAGCGTGGTCAGTGGGACTGAGGCCCCACCAGGGCGCTGAGGTGCCGAGAGCAGGGTCAGGCCTGGGGGGTCTGGCAGGCGCCGTGCTTAGTCGCTCAGTCGTGTCCAACTCTTCGTGGCCCCGTGAACTGCAGCCCGCCAGGCTCCTCTGTCCGTGGGATTCTCAGGCAAGAGTACTGGAGCAGGCTGCCATGCCCTCCTCCAGGGGATCTTCCCGACCCAGAGATCGAGCTCAGTCTCCTATGTCTCCTGCGTTGCAGGTGGATTCTCTGCCCCGAGGTGGGGGACAGGCTGTGTCTTAAGAAGAAGGAACAGCCCTGAGAGTTTTGTGGGTGCTTTGGAGGGGGCAGGTGGGAAGGCAACCGGGGGCACAGAGGAGCCGGGAGAGGGGGCGGCAGCCTGGACTGATGGGGGCGGGGTTGGCTTGTGGCCTTGCTGGTGGGTGGAGGTGACGGAAGGTGGTGTCTGCACCACTGGGTCTCGTGGCTGCTGAGCCTGCAGCAGGGGCCCGAGTTGATGGCACAGGTGGGGCCCCAGGAGTGATGGGCAGCAGAGGGCGATGGAGCCAAAGAGGGTGAGGGGCTGGAGAGGCCCGGCTCCTGGAGATGGCCAGGAGGTCGTGGGAGTCCAGGGGTGGCTCCTGGGGAGGAGTGGCCAGTGCTTACCCGGGCTGCCTGTCCCCATGCAGGGCAGTCCTGGGGAGTGGGGGCGGGGAGCTGCTGGGGGTGGAAGCTCCTTGGAATCTGGAGGCCAGATGGGAGTGGGCGCGGATCGAGGGGGAGGTGAGAAATGAGACAGTGGGTGCCGCCAGTTCTTCTGATTTTTTGTGATTCTGCAGTTTTATTTACACAGTCGGCGCAGGGCATGTTCTAGAAAACGAGCTTCATTCCTCTTCAAACCTATCGTTCATGTCAGAAGCCAGCCGTAGGGAAAGAGAGGGTGAGGGCCTGGTGAGGACGCAGGTTGCAGAGTCCACCTCTGGGGGAGCTGGCAGCGGGGCACGGTCCAGGCCAGTGGCTCTGGGGGGCTTGGCGCTGTGCCACGGGGTCAGCGTGGGGGCGTGGTGTGCCGGACCCCCGGGGCCACCACCCACGAGAAGCTCAGGAGCCCACGGGGCAGGAAGCGCCGCCCGCAAGACAGCGGGAGTCTGCTCGGCTAAGCGGGTGGCAGGCACATGAGGGGGCGGGGCCTTGCTCCATGGTGACCGCAAGGAAGGGCCCCTGTGGGGAGGGCTGTGCAGACGGCGAAGGTGCAGGTCTCTGGAGAAGGTGGGCAAGCAGACCCTCAGCCCCTCACTGCCGGACGCCCACGCTGCCCGTGGTCCTCGAACAGCTGTCCCTGAGTCAGGCTGGGCCTGGGCTTGGGGGGTGCCTGCAGGGGCGAGGGTGGGAGGTTCACGTGGGGCCCCCATCCCGCTGGGGTCAGAGTTGGGCTGGGCTGCTCAGCCCTCACAGGCTCAAGCCCGCGGGCAGAGTGCTGGGCCTCCACCTGGAGGTGCCCAGACATTCCTGTGTCCGTGGACACACGCAGACAGACACACGCATGCAACGAGCACAGTGCACACACAGGCACATGTACACATGAGCACATGCACGAGTCACATGGGCCCGTGTACACACGTGCTAAGCATGCATGCACACGCAGGCACACACACACATGTGCAGGCCCTCAGGAGACGGGGTGCATAAAGAAAGCAGCTCTCCACTTTCTCCCCTGAAAGTCTCCCGCCCCCTGCCGTCACGAGACCGGGTGTCAGACAGCAGGGAGTCTGGGGCCAGGCGGCGGCCGTCTCCAGTTTGCTGGGGTCACATCTCTGTCTCCACCAGCGTGACAGGTGGCTTTTAGCGTCTGACAGCAAAGATGACCAGCCTGTCCCCTCCATGGCTTTCATTCTGAGCCCACTGGCGCTCGCGAGATGCTGGCCTGCCCCATGGCTGAGGTCCCTGCGAAGTGCTGGGCTGCATGTATTATGATCCTGGCCATGGCGTCTGAAAGGCGAGCTTGCACTCACACAGAGAGGGAGGGCCTGCATGGGTGGGGGGGCGTCCCAGACCCCGGCGAGGGCGCCCCCTGCGCTGGCGTGAGTGGGACCGCACTCTGGGCTGTCATCGCGGTGAGGGGGCCTGGAAAGGCGGCTGGCGTCTTGCAGTGAAGGGGGACGCCCTCCCCACGCGGTTGGTCAGAGGCTCCGGCTGCCCGCAGCCCCACAGCCGCTGAGCCGAGAGATGAGGCCGCGGGGGCTCAGGGCCGTGTTCTCGCGGAGGAGCAGTCGTGGGTGTGAGAGCTCGGGCGGGCCACCCCGCACGGCTCCACAGAACTCGGGCCACGTATTCTTTGGTTTTCGAGGCTTGTGCCAGCTGCTGGACCACAGCACTTCTCAGGGCCTTGTGCGCGGCTGCTTCTGTCCTCGGGGAGCAGCCCACACCACAGGAGGGGGACGCTGGATATCCTCTGTCCTGGGCGACGGTGGGGTCTGCGGCTCCACCCGTGTGGCCTGACCCCCAACACACGCACCAGTGCAGTACCCTCTGTGCCCACTAGATGGCACTGCCTTGCCCCATCTGGCTGCCCGGGTACCAGGAGGGGCAAACCCTCATCACAGCGATGGACAGAGGCCCCGTCTCCCAGGGGCCTCGGAGCCCCTCATCCCTGGGTTCTGGGAACACCAGGTGTAGGTTTCGTCTACTCACACCAGGAGGAACTCATTTCTGAGCAGGAAACCCACCCCTAGCGGAGCTGGGATGCGTGCATGAGTGTGCATATGTGAGCATGCGTGCGCGCACATGCCCATGTGTGCACACGTGTGCCTGGTGTGTCGGGGAGGGAGGCCGGGCCAGGCCCCATGGGGGGTGCTGGGCTCTGAGATGACCAGGCCCTGCCCTGGCCTTGCTCTCTGTCCTCTCTGAACCTCGGGTCACTTGTCAGTAACACAGAAATGCCCTGGACGCCCCCAACCTGCCTCCAGGGCGAGGGGAGGCCCCGTTGAGGCCCCGGGGGTGGCGGCCCTCTCTGGACTGCAGCGTGATGTAAACCGCACAGTGATGCAGAGTGGCGACGTGGCGGTGGGCTCGTGCCCCTGGCGGCAGCAACAGGAAGGAAGGACGCCTGCCCTGGGCAGCCTCAGGGCCGTGGGGGCTGCTGCTGGGGAGGTGTGCCTGTCTCCAGCCCACGGAGCAGAGACAGGCCGGGGAGGAGCCGCAGGTCAGCACCCAGCTGTCCTGCGTCCCTGCCCGGGGGATGGGAAGGGGAGAGGCACACGGGGGTCAGCGGGGGAGCTGCCAGCCACCCGGGCCAGGCGGACGGTGACCCAGGCTGGCGCTGGCCTGTGGGGCCTCCACCCTGGTCCCCACCCGGCGGCAGCCTCGGGCCCAGAGCCTTTGCACACCTGCAGCGGGGAATCCTCAGGAGCTGGAGGAAGCCAGGCATGGCGGGACCTCCAGGGCCCCCGGGCCGGGCCCAGCTGTCACTGGGTACAGATACCAGCAGGGCTGGACCCGCCAACTGGGCAGAGCCTGTTGCTGCAACATTGGACATCTGTCCAGTGGTCGCTGCATCGTGGCCCAAACACGGAGACCCTGTGGCAGAGCCCACCTCGTGGTGGGGGTGACTGCCGGGTCCCCAGTTCTCCAGCCCCCCAACCTCTGCAACGCCCCCCAGAGACCCGGAGCCGCTTCTTGGAGGAAGCACAGAGCCAGACCCGGCAGGCTGCCAGGTGGCTCCGCGTGTGGTCAGGCTCGTGCCCTCGGGGGGTTGGGCCGGGGCGGGGGCTGACGCCAGGCCCTGTGTCTCTGGGAAGGGGCTGCGGTACAGAGGCACGCACCTTGCCACAAGGTGAGCCTGATCCCCGTCCGCTTGGAGCAGACCCAGCGGCAGGACGTCTGCAAGCCTGTGAGTGAGCAGGCCTGGCCCAGGCTGTGGGGTTCCGTCCTCTGACGTCCTGAGCAGCTGGATCGGAGCCAGAGTGGACATCCTTGTCGGGCACGGGGCACGCTTGTCGGCTGGGACTGTGCTGGGCCCACGACCATCTCGGGCTGACTCTGGGGAGCGGGGGAGCCCAGGTGCCCATCTGCCCAGTGGCCCTGTAGGGGCTGGTGGGGGTGGTGCGGACTTCCCAGGGAGGGCGGTGAGGGGCCGCTGCTCCAGCTGGACCACAGGGACCCGAGTCCCACGCCATCCTCAGCTCCCCTGGACGCAGGGCTCGCCCCGTCTGTGGACCGGAGACCCCTGAGGGGTGCTGGGCAGTGTGGATCCCACCCCGGGCTCCAAGCTCAAGGGGTGGTGGGGAGGAGGTGTGTGTACTCGGGAACTGGTGATCCTGCCGCTAAGCAGCTGGCCAGGCTGGTGTCCACAGAGCCAGCGGGCAGCTCTTGGGGACCGTGATTATCCATCTTACTTAAGATAGACGGGGGCGCCTGGGGGCAGAGCATGGCCAGCACTTCTCAGAGGGCCCCCCCACCAGCTGCTCTGAGCAGGGGGGCACCCGCCCACCTGCTAGGTGAGCAGCTGGTCTCGCTCTGCTTGTCGCACGCTTTCCCCGAAGGTGGAGCCTGGCTCTGCAGGAACATTGTGGACGGATGAGTCCAGAGGAGGCGAGGGGCTTCACAACAGACCACCGTGGTGTCCTCCCCGGGCCCTGCACACCTCCCGACCTGCCAGGCATCCTGGAGTCCAGCTCAACCGGGCCCTGGCTGGCTGTCTGCCCCTGGGCCCATAAGTGCGGTCGCTGAGGGGGTCCTGGGCCTCCGTGTACCCCCCGGGCCCTCTGGGTACCCCCTCCACCTGCCAGCAGCCAGCAGCAGCCCCCCGAGTGCTGTGCAGAGACTGAGCCTTCCACTCCGCATTAGGGCTGTAAACGCCTCTCTGCCCCCGGCTGCATACGCAGGGCTCCCAGCGTGGCTGCAGGGGACGGCGTTGCCCCACAGGGGCTGCGTGCCCGGGAACAGGCTCCGGCTCCCCCAGATGTCACTGTTTGCATGGTGCCTGTCCCAGTACCCCCAAGGCCGGCCCCCCACCTTCCGCTGTGACTCTGGCCGGAGGATACTGGGGTCCGGCTCTTTCCCTCTGGGCCCCCCGCTTGGCTCTGTTTCTGCAGAATAGGAAGGAATTCCCAGAATCGTAGCCCTGACTTCACGCTGTTTGGTCCATGCTTCAGCCTCACCCCCACCCGGGGGTGGTCACACTGTTGTGACAGCCCCCACTTGTGTGGCTGTGGTCAAGGCCCCCACAATCCCCCCACAACACAGATGGAGAAACTGAGGCCTGGAGTGCTCACAGGGCGGCCCAGGGGGTGGCCGGCACAGCTGGTGTCCAGAGCCTGGGGGTCGGGGGCAGGACAGAACTCAGGCTTGAACGAGACTCCCGGGTCCCGGCGCTGGCTTGGGGTCCCCCCGCCTCCAGGAACCTCACACACCGGGAAACCAGGAAATGGGATTTCTCAAAAATTCATGCTTCGGTGGCGTCTCTCAGGAAGTTAGATGGGTCTGTTCACTGGTTAAACCCAAATAAATTGCAGAGGGGATTGGTGTTTATGAATTTTTAAAGTGACACATCTACATTTATCTGGCATTTATTTCGCTTTGATTCCTTTGTCTTCCTGCCTTCCTGTTTGGGGGCAGTGCAGCTGCGGGCCGGCCGGGCCTGAGCAGCCAGCGCACGCGGTCTGAACGTTTGATTCGCCAGCTGCAAACGCGAGATGGAATCAGAGGCCGTCTGCAGTCGTCAGGCAGGCAGGGAAGGGGCCCCGCCACGGGCCCTCTGTGGTCTGTGGAATTTACGGTGTTTGGATTGCAGAGCCATGGGGAGCAGCCAGTTTGTTTTTTATTTTCTGACTCAGTGGAGACAAAGGTTTCTGCAGCTCTGATGCTCTGAGACTCCTATGCCGTCCATGACATTTCATCAGATATTACAGCCCAAGCCCTGTGGTCTGCCTTATGTCTGCGAGGTGGGGCCTCAGGGAAGGTTGGCCGAGGAGAAGGCGAGGATGTGTGGTCGGAGGCGGTGTGGAAGAAGTGGAGGAAGACAGCTCAGCGCCCGCAGGGCCGCGACTGAACCCCGCGGCCTTGGGGTCCCCCAAGCAGCCCCAGGCGCTCTGCCCTCTCACCCCTCGTCTCTTGTGGGGTGTCTGGCAGCTGGTCCGCACCTGGGGAGGTCCCAGGCGTCTGTGAGAGAGGATGTCAGGGCTCTTCTGGGAGAAGTTGAAGGCCCGTGTCCAGCTCGGGGCTCCTGGCCTGCCCACTGCCTGCGCCTGAGCAGCCATGCGGGCAGGCGGGCGCCTGCCGGGGGGTCTGGGCGCCCACACGGAGGAGCCGCTGGTGGGCCTGGACCCCACTCCCCTTCTTCTTATTAATTATTTTTTTAGTTATTTTAATTGGAGGGTAATCACACTGTTGTGACGGGCTTTGCGTGTGCCTGCTGGGTGCCCCGCTCCGTGCACCCACCTCGCACTGGCCGTCTGTTTCACATGTGGTCGTGTCTGTGTTTCAATGCCATTCTCTCCATTCATCCCACCCCCGCCGTCTCCTGCAGAGTCCAGAAGTCTTCTTTGCATCAGAGTCCCCTTTGCTGCCTTGCGTGTAGGATTGTCGTTACCCCCACTCCCCTTCTTAACGCCTCGACCCCAGGGGGCTGACCCCCAGCTTCCAGAGCCTCCCAGGGCCCTGCCGAGGGGCCAGGCTGGGAGACAGACCGGCCTGAGTCCAGCGCCTGCCCCGCCGGCCTGCCGTGGTCTTGGGGGGTCGTGGCTGCCCCGTGCTTCTGCTCTGACCTCCCTGTGCTGGGTCCTGGGGAGGCTCGTGCAGGAAAGGCAGCCGCAGGTCCTCCAGAGTAGGCACTCAGCGCAAACTGGCGCCCCGGGCCCCCCGTCCCCGCCATGGCCTGTGCTCCCGAGACCTTCCCATGTGGGCTCGTCCAACGAGCGGTGACCCCTGGAACTGTAGCAAGCAACTGAAGCAACCACACTCATCGCAGAAACAGAGACGACGCGGGTGAGCGAAGAGGGGAAGGGAAGTCCGTTGGAATCCCAGCGCCCAGTTGTCTGATGACGGGCCAAGCAGAGACAGGCTTCTGAGCTTGGTCTCGGTAGCTTTTACACTGCAGTTTGCGTGTTTACAGAAAGCAGGTCTGTGAAAGTGGCTCCTGCCTCCCTCCTCGGACTGTCCCTTTGAAGTCTGTCCATCCATGTTCCGGCAGCTTCTCTGGATGAAGCCCTCCTGGGCCCGGGTGGAGGGGGCCCCCGCAGCACTGTCGGCCATACGTGGCTGAGAAGCTCAGTGCTGGCTGTGTACAGACGTGCACACACCACGGCCTTGCCCAGACGCGCACACAGAGGTGCACACGCTTAAACACACCTCCACACACACCTGTGCATGCTGTGGACTCTACCCCACCGGGCTCCTCTGTCCATGCGATTCTCCAGGCAAGAATCCTGGAGAGGGCTGCCATTTCCTCCTCCAGGGGATCTTCCCAACCCAGGGATCGAACGGGCATCCCTTACGTCTCCTGCACGAGCAGGTGGGTTCTTTACCAGTGAGCCACCTGGGAAGCCCACGCAGGCATCTGTGCCCACGCGTATGTGTGACCCCGCCAGGCAGGCACGGGGAAGCTGGGGGGGCCTCTGCGGTGCCCGCCCTGGGAGGCCCGCCCTCGCTCCTCACGGATCCACTCGGGTCGTGGCTCAGAAGGCCGCCCATGGCCCCTGCCCCCCGCCTGAGGGTCCTCCTGGGCCCCGTCCCGTTTCTGGGGGGTGTTGGGGCTTCTTGGAGCCTCTGGCCGAGCGGTCCCTGTTTCCCAGAGCCAAGTGGCCAGGCCTGCTTCTGTGACTAGATGCTAATCCTTCACCATTTAATTAAACACGAGGACATGGAGGAGGTGGTGAGCCTGGCTTTTTAAGAAATGAATTATGAAAACCCTCCCCTCCAGATGTCCCCTCTCAGCTGCTTAGCCAGGGGCTCTCGAGTTTTTGTTTAAAATTTTTTTTTCTAATTTTTTTCAGTTATGAGTAATATCTCCTCCCTTCCTTTACCAGGCCGGTCAGTTAAATTCAAATTAAATTCAGAATCTAAACATTTATGGAGTGTCAAGCTTCAAGCACTACATCAAACTGTAGTGATTTCGAGAAGGAAAATGCCCAGTTTTTGCCCTTGAGGCCTTATATGCTGGTGATAAATTTCACAAAATTCATCCTGTACTTTCACGAGCTACTCGTTGAGCCTCCTGCGTTTATTTAGTGCCGGGTTTCGGGCCAGCGGCTGGGGAGAGAGTCAGGGAGGAGCCAAGTCAAGGGCTTCTGGGCCGGGTAGCCTGGCGTGGGGGAGACCTGAGACTGGGGGTCCCACAGGCACTCGCGTAACTGAAGTCAGAGCAAGTCCGAGAAGGAAGAGCCCGAGATGCCACACACGCGGTTCTCCTGCCCCGTAGCTCCTTGTCTCTGATGAGGCTCACCCGGGCCTGCAGCGTGACCCGTGCTCCTAACTGGCCACACGTGCGTTTCTGGAGCCTGGTGTAGGACCAGGCGCGGGGCCGGTGCATCCCCCGCGAGGGTCTGGGAAGCTGTAACGCCACTTAGAGCCAGGTCGTGAGACCCGTCTTTGCCGTCCCCGTCACCCTGGGGCTGAAGGAGATGCCCTGTGTGGTGCCCACCCTGCAGAGAATGGGGGTGCCTGAGACAGGGTCACGGGTGGGGGCACAGAGGAGCGAGCTGGTCGCTGCCTCCCTCTGTCTTTCTGCAAATGCTCTTGCTGCTGGGATGTCGTGGGGTCGTCGCTTGTCTGCTTCCTGCCATCATCACACCAGCAACCTTGCAATTTCGTGGACGTTTATTTCATTCAGCCTGGTCAGATCCTCCTTCAACAGACTCGACAAGGCAGGCTGGGAGGTGTCCTCTGCTTCTTCAAGAGCAGCCTTCTGACTCAGCCGCAGTCAGTGGCTGTCCCCATGCTTGGGCGGGTGAGTGTGATGGGGGCGTATTGCTGCCGTTGTGTGTCCGGTGAGCTGGACGCTCCTGTGAACACGCAAGAGCTGTTTCCTTCCAGGGAGCCTAAATTGTAGCGTGGCCCTTATCTGGGTATTTACACATGTTGAAACAATTGGGCTGTGTTAGAGCTGTGTCGTTGTTTGTGATGCCGTGTCCAGGAAGACGTGCTGAACCAGGGGCACTGACGCAGGCCAGTCAGGGGTGCTGTCAGCCTCATCTCAGTGGGTCTGCCCTGCCATCCCTGGAGGCCTGGGGTCCAAATCTGATGGGGCACGTATCCACCCATCCATCTGCCCACCCACCCATCCACCATCCCTCCATCCACCACCCATCTACTCATTCACCCATCCATTCAAGAACCCACCATCACCACCCATCCACCTATCCATCCATTATCCATCCAACCACCACCCATCCACCTGTCCATCAATCCACTATCTATCCAGCCATCCACCATCCACCCAGTCATGAATCTGTTATCCAATAATCCACCTATCCAGCCATCCACCCCCCCACCCACCCACTATCCTTCCATCTGTCTTCCAAGTAGTTGGCCAATCGCTGTTATCTCCCTGGCCTTACTCTGACTGGTGAAAAAGGAAGGAAGATGCCCATCTCACACAGTTGTTATGAAGACCACATTGAATGTCGTGAAGGAAATAAAGGACTTGAAGCCAGGCTGCTTTTAGCTGCGCCGTTGGTTTTGCAGGTGCCCTAGCTGTTTCGCGTTCCAGGTGGTGGAGAGCAGCCTGGACTGCAGCCGGTGGAGCCTGGCTCTGTCTGGGCTCTGCTTCCTGCTAGCGACCTTCGGTAAATTCTCCATCCTCTCTGAGCTTTGGTTGCTCATCTGGAAAGAGGGCTGGTGACACCTCTTCAAGGCTTGAGGAGACAATGAATGAGCTGTACAAGGTTGCCTAGGCAGGGGGTCGGGCACATGCCGAGCTTCCACTCACGGGGGCTGTTTCTTGACATTTCTTGACATTGCCACCTGCCCAGCAGACAGGCATGGAGTGTGCTTATGGGCTGACTTACGTCCCCTCCAAAACACGTGTGTCCTAACCCCCGGGCCCTTAGGATGTGACTGTATGTAGAGACGGGGCATTTGAAGAGCTAACTGAGTTCAAGGGAGGGCATGAGAGTCCTATCTGACTGGTGTGCTTGGAAGGAGAGGGGGTCAGCTACAGACGCACAGAGGGAGGGCCGTGGGAGGACAGCGGGCGGAGACGGCCGCAGGTGAGCCGAAGACGGAGGCCTCGGGGGGTCCAGCCCTGCCCACACCCTGGGCTTGGACCTCTGGCCTCAGACTGTGAGACTTCACTCTGTCATCTAAGCCGCCCCAGGAAACTCACCGGAGTGCTTGCTGTGGCCACGCGGGCTTCCCAGGCGGCCCTCGTGGGACCACCTGCCAACGCGGGAGACGTAAGAGATGCGGGTTCAATCCCTGGGTCGGGAAGACCCCCTGGAGGAGGGCACGGCAACCCATTCAGTATTCTTGCCTGGAGAATCCCACGGACAGAGGAGCCTGGCGGGCTACCGTCCATGGGGTCAGCAGAGTCGGACACGACTGAGTGAGCGCAGCGTGCCATGCCCCGGGCTGGGTGCGGGTGTGTGCCGTGGGGTGTCCCAGCCCTCACCTGTGGGAGGCTCCCGGCCCCCGCTTCCCCAGGGGAAGACGGCGAGTCCCCTGAGATGATCCCAGGCCGCTCCACAGGAGCACCCCTCCTTCTGGAGTCTGGCCCCAGCGCTGACCACAGTGGCCGAGAAGGAGGAAACCCGGCCGATCACTTGTGAGTGTCCTCAACGAGAGGCCGCGCTGGCTGGGGCGGGCGCCCGGCTCTGCCACCTCCCCGCCCTGGGCTGGGCTTCGCACGAGTGGCACAGAGGAGCCCGGGCCTGGGAGGCCGGGAGGGTCCGGGCTTTTACCGTCTGCGGGCGCTCTGTCCCTGTCCTGCTCTCCCCGTCCCAGGGGCTTGGGCTTAAAAAAACATCTAATGTCTGCCCCTTTAGGGAGTGTTAGGGGTAATGAGAGAGATCCCCTGCCGTGGGCAGAAGCCTGGGGTTGGAGCTTCAAGCTCGGGTTTTGTCCCCATCACCGCCAGGGACGTCCTCATCCCAGGACCCATTAGGCCTCCTCAGGGCCCACCCTCTGCTGCAGGCGTGGGGTGTCCAACCACACTGTCCCGATGGGGCCTCCACGTCCTAAATGCCACTGGAATGAGGGCTGCCCGGGGGTGAGGAGGCTCACTAGGGTTTGCAGACTCCCGCCAGCCCGCCCGGAGTCACCTGCAGCCCAGTGCCCAAGCCACGCGTCTCAGACCCTTCCACGTGGCGGAGGGAAAAACTGCGACTTTCACTCTGAGAGGACTGAGTGTGTCTGTCCTACTGTGGGGAGCAGTTGAATGAACTTGAATAACGCTGGTAACAACGGCAAATTCAGGGGAGACGCGCGCGACCCCACTGTCCTCAGTGCCTTGTCTGTGCACTGACCTGTCAGTACTGGAGTGGGCGGTCTTCCCCTTCCCCAGGGGATCTCCCCGACCCAGGGCTCGAACCCAAGTCTTCCGCATGGCAGGCGAATTCTTCACCAGCTGAGCCACCGGGGAAGTCCACTCCTCATCACAGCCCTCGCATTGGATTGTCATCCTCATCTCATAGATGTGGAAACCGAGGCACAGCGAGTGAGGTTCATGGGCCACACGAGCTGTGATGGGTGGAGCTGGGGTCACATCCCTGCTCCTGGCCGCTCTTGGGGTGGGGAGCGGGTGTGATGGCCTCACCTCCTACACGTGTCTCAGGGCCCACAGCGGAGTTCCACCTGTGGTGTGAGCGCCGGGCTCCTGGTGGGACCCCAGGGGTCAGTGTTAGGGCTTGGGCCCAGGAGTGAGGAGCGGCCACGGAGGAGGGACCTGTGGAGCCTCAGGCTGCCTGCACCCAGCACTGAGGCTGCAGAGGCTGCAGACCCACGTCTCTGGGACGCCCGGACTCGGGCTGGCGCACTGTGATGTTTAGAAATGGATCTTCTTCCTCCTTTGTGTTAGAGACGGGAGCAAGCTGCTCAGAATCATAGCGGATGGAGCCTGCACACCTGCAGCCTTGCTGTTCGTGCGGGTGGCAGTCTGTGAGCAGTGCGGCCACCTCCGTGAAGGGCAGTTTATCCCGGATCAGATCAGGGCAACGGTTTACAAGCTGAAAGACAGACACAGGCGTGGGTGCTCGCCAGCCCGGGATCTGCAGGCGTTTACGTGCCCTCCCCCTGCTCGCGGGTGATGATACATTATTCACCAGCAGGGCACCGGAACCCGGGGCGGGGGGGGCGCCTGCAGTGCAGGGGTGCTGGGCCCTTTACTGTGGACGATAGGGACCTGGAGGGGTGGGGGTGGGGTTCCCAGCTGGGGAACCCAGCCCCAGTGCCTCGGGTGCTTTCAGGAGCTGAAACGGGAGTTGGGAGTCATCTGGGCTTTTTCCCAGTGGTTAGGTGGGAAGAGATGCCCAGAGGGAAGCTTGGAGGAATCTGGCCTCAGGGGACATCCTGGGCTTGGAGAGGAGCCCCCACCTCTGGATGGCAGTGTAGTGTTTGCGAAGCCCTCCTGGAATTGTGTGCAGATTTACTGGATCCAATCTCTGAAGGAGGGAAATGGCAGCCCACTCCAGTCCTCTTGCTTGGAAAATTCTATGGACAAAGGAGCCTGGTCGGCTACAGTCCATGGCATCGCAAAGACTTAGACACGACTGAGCGGCTTCACTTCACTTCTTCAGTCTGTGAAGGGACTGGGCCTGATGCCTGGGTTAGAACCCTGGACCAGCACTCAGGGCTCAGCCCCTGACCTCCCTGGGCCTCAGTCTTCTCATCTGTAGAATGGAGAGGGTTAGGAGGCCTGCCAACCTCTTGGGGTTTTTGCAAAGGTTAAAAAGCATGATATGTGTAACAGGCTCAGCCAGGGCCAGGCACGGAGTCAGCGATGGAGGGCTGGTGTCCTCAAAATCACCATTCTCCTGTGGACCCAGTGGAGCCACATTTCTGGGCGGGGAACCGAGCCTGAGGAGTGGGGTGCAGGAGGCCCGAGCCTCCGCCTCTGCTCCCAGGTCCCGTCGGTCCGGCCACACACGGGGGTCCCAGGTGCGGCCCCCTCCCCCAGCCCGGCTCTCTGCACTCAGGGCTGCCCCGGGCCTGGCCTTCCTGCCAGGACGAGCTCTTCCGCGTCTGGCCCTTCAGGGTCCACAGCTCTGGAACGTCCTTACGCAGCCGCCCTCTGAGCCCAAGGGTGTCCTTGGTGTGGCCCCAAACCCTCAGCTCCCAACCCGGACCTGGCCAGTGTGTGAGATCCGCCAGCATCCAGGGCTGGCCTGAGGAGGGCCACCAGGATTGTGTGAGTGTGAGTGTGTGCGTGCATGAGTAAGTGTGTGGGAGTGTGTATGTCTGTAGTGTGTGTGTGAGAGTGTGTGTGTGAATGAGTGTGTGCGAGTGTGTCTGTGTGTGTGAGTGAGCAAATGTGTGTGTGAGAATGTGTATGAGTGTGCATGCGTGTGTGCACAAGTGTGAGTGTGAATGTGTGTGCGCATAAGTGTGTGTGCATAAGTATGTGAGTGTGAATGTGTGAGTGTGTGCGTGCGAGAATGTGTGCATGCGTGTTTGTGCATAAGTGTGTGAGAGTATGAATGTGTGTGTGTGCGCGAGAATGTGTGCATGCGTGCTTGTGCCTAAGTGTGTGAGAGTGTGAATGTGTGTGTGAGTGTGTGTGTGCGAGAATGTGTGCATGCGTGTTTGTGCATGAGTATGTGAGAGTGGATGTGTGTGTGTGTGTGAGTGTGTGTGCACGTGTGCCTTCTGTGCGCCGTCTCTGGTCATGCCTCCCTGTGTCGAGAGGCAGGGCCTCCCTCCTGGCTGGTGAGCATCCCAGACTCTAGGCAGCAAGTCTGAGGGCCCCTGGAGCGTCTCCAGACTCTTGAGCTCAGGAAGCTTCTCATCCCAGGGCGGGAAAGCCTAGAAACAGGCAAGGGAGGGGGCAGAGCCCCAGGCTCTGTGGGAAGTGCGGGTCCCCTGGTGTCCCGTCCCCCTCCCTGCCCTGCTGCAGGCCTGTAGCTATTCCTCCAGTAATTATCACACCAGAATCGCACACACCACAACAAAGCCATAAAGTAGTCAAAATACAATCTTTTTATGGGCAGCAGATTGAAAAATCCATCAACACGTGCCCATCTATCAGCGGTGGTGACAGAAACCACCAGAAAGGGAGAAACAAACATAAATAAGCTTTGTCCGACTGGGCACGTCGGAAGCAGCGGGGAGGTCCCTGGGGCCCGTGATGCTGGCGCTGACGGCTGGTGGCCTCCCGACCCCAAGGCAGGTGGGCTGACCCGAGGCGTCCCGTCCAGGGCTGCGGGGGCCCGCCCTGCCACGTGACGGCCGGAGGCGGGGCTGGGCTCCCTGCACACAGACGCCCGACCTCTGATGGGGGGCTTGGGGGCCAGGCACGTAGGCCGGGGGCTCCCAGCCCTCCAGGGCATGTTTCAAGTCCTGGGCAGGTCCAGTGGTCTGCGCCGTTCCCCAGTGCCCCTGTGCCGCTGCGGCTCCTGGAGCTGCCGGCTCCTTCAGGCTCTGCGTTAGGCCTCCCTCTCCCCGGGACCCGCCCCCCAACCCCGTTCTCCCCTCCTCTGTCCTCCTGACCCTGCCCTGCCCACCTGTCCACTAAGGCCTGTCCAGGCCCAGCAGCGTCTGCCCAGGATCCTCCTGGTTCCATGCCTTTCCCAGTTGGGATGAGGCCTCCGCAGAGTGCCCATGAAGAGCTGATTGCCCCAGAAAGGGCAAGGCAAGGACAGCCAGCCGCAGGGCTCATCAGGAGAGGCTTCTCGGAGGCGGCAGACGTGGTAGAGGGCACGCAGGTGCCAGGAAAAGGGGACACGTGAGAGGAGCCGTGTGGGAGCTGGGGTGGGCCTGGGGGTGCGTCAGGGACTGAGGGTCCTGCCGTGGAGAGGGTGCAGCCAGCACCTAGTCTGGGTCGGCACCCTCAGCAGACTGTTATTCTTACTGCTTGCTGTCGATATTGCTGTTTCTTCTGCAGGCTGTCCTTAACGTCGCGGTCTCACCAGCCTGCCCCCTTGTCCCCATCTAGGTGTCTGAGCGAGGACTCGAGAGAAGGCCGAGGGAGAGCTCAGCCGTCACCGTGCTCTTGATCTGAGATTCTCCCAGCATCCTTTGTGTGCCCATCACTTGCTGCCCTGTGCAGGGCGGAGGGGCCATTGACTGCAGTCCCTGGGAGATGGTGGGGCCAGGTAGGGAGCCCCCAAGTCTCAGCTTGTCCAGGGGAGACCCCACTTCGCCTACCCGTGTTAGTGACAGGAATTCATGGGGACGGGTGATGCCCTTACCCACCCCTCTCCCATTCCAGAAAACCCGTGTGGCCCCCACATGTGGGTACCGACGGGGCTGAGCAGTGGGCAGCCTGCAGGAAGCGTCTTGGTTTGGGGGTCATATCGTATTGCTGCTCATCCCCCTGGCAGCCCAGAAGGTTCGGGAGCCGCCCTCAGCTGAAGACAGGGAGGCTTAGCGGGGCGGCACCTCACGCATCGACCCCTGCAGTCACTGTCCGGGCTATGACAGAACCCAGGAGACCCGAGTCCTCTTCACCGACCTGGAGGAGATGGGGATGACCTACCTCCCTTTGAAAAACCAACTAGGAAGTGATTTAAACATTCATTCACATCCCAATGCATATTTTTTGTATGTAGTTTTTGATGAAATTCTATAACACCAAAGTAACGATAACAAATACAGGATGAACTGTGAAGTTCTCTTTTTTGTGACAGCTTTTTAGAGATGTAATCACATTGCTTACAATGCCTCCATTGGAGTGTACAATTCAATGATTTTTAGTATATTCACAGTATTGTGCAACCATCTACACGAGCAATTTAGCGCATTTGTACTACCTCAGCAAGGAGCCTCCCACTCCTTGGCAGGCGCTCCCTAGTTCCCTCCTCCTGGCCCCGAACAACCGCCGAATGCCCTGTGTCTGCATGGATTTCCTGCTCTGGACATTTCACAGAAAGGAAGTCGGACAATACATGGCCTTCTGTGCTTGGCTTCTTTGACTCAGCATGATGCGTCCTGACACTGCTGCAGGTATGAACACTCCATCCCTTTTAAGGGCTGAATAATATTCCACTGGAAGCAGTGACAGATTTTATTTTCTTGGGCTCCAAAATCACTGTGGACGGTGACTGCAGCCATGAAATTAGAGGACGCTTGCTCCTCAGAAAGCTGTGACAAACCTAGATGGTGTATTAAAAAGCAGAGACATCACTTTGCTGACAAAGGTCCATACAGTCAAAGCTATGTTTTTCCAGTAGTTATGTATGAAAGTGAGAGTTGGACCATAAAGAAGGCTGAGTGCTGAAGAACTGATGCTTTTGAACTGTGGTGGAGAAGACTCTTGAGAGTCACTAGGACAGCAAGGAGATCGAACCAGTCAATCGTAAAAGAAATCAGCTCTGAATATTCATTGGCAAGATTGATGCTGAAGCTCAATACTTAGACCACCTGGTGAGAAGAGCTGACTCCCTGGAAAAGACCTCGATGCTGGGAAAGACCGAAGGCAGAAGGAGAAGGGGTGGCAGAGGATGAGGTGGTTGGATGGCATCACCGACTCGATGGACACAAATTTGAGCAAATTCTGAGGGACAGTGGAGGACAGAGGAGCCTGGTGTGCTGCAGTCCACGAGGTTGCAAAGGGCCGGCCACGCCTGAGGGACTGAACAGCAACGCTATCCCGCTGTATGGATGGACCACGCGTTGTTTATCTGTCCGCCCGTGGACAGACCTCTGGGCCGAGTCCACCTCCCGCTTATCGTGAGTAAAGCTGCCGCGGGTGTTCGCGTACAGTCTGTGCAGATGTGCTCTCATCTCTCTTGGGTAGATAGCTCGCAGTAGAGTTGCTGGGGCACACGGGATTTCTGGGTTTAACTGAAGAAGTGCCAGACTGTTTTCCAAAGCGGCCGCATCGTTTTCCATCCCCGCCAGCCACGTCCGAGCCTCCAGTTTCCCCACGTCCCTGCCAACACTTGTTATTACCTGTCACTTCGATCAGCACCGTCCTGCTGCTATCCCATTTGGCTCTGATTTGCATTTCCCTGACGACGCATGGTGTTGAGCATGTTTTCCTGTGCCCGTTGGCCACTTGTGTATCTTTAGAGAAACACTAGTCCTCTGCCCATTTTAAAATTGGGTTATTTGTCTTTTTACTGTTGAGTTGTACAAGTTGTTGTTGTTTTTAATGTAATGTAGGATGCAAGTCCCGGACCAGACACCTGCCTCATCGCCTTGTAAAGTCACCTGCAGGCAAGAGAGGGCCGCCCCCACCAAGCCCCACGTCCTCCAGGAACATCCTGAACTCCAGTGGGCCCTGCGCTCCCATCTGCCGACTCTATCCTGCCTGTCTGGAGCCAGCTCCCTTCTGGACGCGTCCCTGCCGCCCACCAGCCCCTCCCCCGGCTCCCCGGCTCCGAGGGCCCCCCTCCTTCCAGACCCTGCCCACCTGCCCTGTATCCAGGCCCCCCGGCTCCAGCCACACCCTCCAGCCACACTTGCCCCTCCAGCCCTTCTTCCTTGGACGACAGCCCCCAGCCCCGAGTGTTCAGGGGTCCTGTCCGCTCCCAGAGTGGGCCACGTCCAAGGCCCCGCAGCTGGGGAACGGCGGAGCCTGACGGAAGAGCTGATCTTCCTGGAGGAGGCCCCCCTGCCTGTTGCCTCCGGCAGGCCCGGGAGAGCTTTTAGCTCCGTTGGCAAGAAAATGCCGGGCCGGCGTTTATTTTCTCTCAGCCAGAACAATGCTGTGTGTGTCACAGCTGAGCAAATTTATATTAGCAGCTCCACTGACAGGCCGCACTCTGCACGCGGCTCCCACGCGCCCCACCCCTCGGGCGGCTCTAAGCCCAATAAACGAGACCCTCCGTGGACCCAGGCGCCGTGCACCCCTCCTTGCCTGCCCCCAGGCGCCCCGGGGCCCGAGTCCCGGGCTGAGGCCGTCCTGGGCCCTTGGCGAGCGTGCCCAGCCTGCTGGCACGATGAGAGCACAGAGGCCGTGGAGCGAGAGGTGGGCTTGCGGGCGCGTGGGGCCTGGGCCCCTGGTGCTCTCCTGCTCCCTTTGGCTGCAGGGCTGGAGGCGACTGGCCATAGCCACGGTCCTGGCCATCCCCGATCCTGTCTCTAATTTTTCTTTTGAATTAACCTTACTTGTATTCAATTGTCTAAAACGTCAGAATATTACAGATCTTGGTTCCATTCCTTCCCACTCCTCCCCTTCCTATCCCAGAGAGAATCACTCTGGACTCTGACAGCGACGTCTTTCTTCTGTTTAGAACTCAGACTTCTTTATCCTATATGAATACACTTCCATCTTATAATTCTTCCGTATGTTCTTCATGTTCTTTTATAACATCTTCACATGATCTCTTTAACCCGCTTGGATTTTTTAGTGACGTAAAGTAAGAGCTTTGTTCTATGTTAGTTTGGCTTTTTTCCTTCACTGGGTCTCGTGAACTGTAGCAGGCTCGTGCACTGGAAGCTCCCCCTTCTTCTACAGTCCGTTTCTGCAGGTCCCTGGAGCCCGTGCTTCTCACAGATGCTTAGGTTTTCTGTTTCTCGTGGAGTCAGCTTTGAAAGGTGTATTTTATCTAGGAATTTGTCAGTCTCACCCAAGCTTTGAAATACATTGGCATAAAGCTTCTGTTTATTGATAAAATGTCCTGTCAGCTACTTAATCAAGTTACATATTTAATTATGTTTTCATTCCTAAGGTTTTTATTAAAAAAACTTCTTATTTATTTAATTTTGGCTGTGTCAGATCTCGCGGGACCCTCCCCGGGGGTGCGGGCCTCTCTCTGGTTGCGGCGCTGGGGCTCCAGAGCACGTGGGCTCAGCAGTCGGGGTGTGTGGGCCCAGCGGCCCCTGGGCACACGGGCTCTCAGCTCTCAGATCAGGGACTGAACCTTTGTCCCCCACACCCCCCGCGTCGGAAGGCGGACCCCTAACCACTGAACCACCTGGGAAGTCTCCCTAATATTTGTATTTCTCCTGTCTCGTGTTTTCTGGAATTTTCTTGATTTTTCTATGATCTGATGGATGTTGGCAATTTGATCTCTGGTTCCTCTGCCTTTTCTAAACCCAGCTTGCTCATCTCTAAGTTCTCAGTTCACAATCTGTTGAGGCCTGGCTTGAAGAATTTTGAGCATAACCTTGCTAGTGTGTGAGATGAGTGCAATTGTGTGGTAGTTTGAGCGTCTTTGACATTGTCCTTTTTTGGATTGGAATGAAAACTGACCTTTCCCAGTCCTGTGGCCACTGCTGAGTTTTCCAAATTTGCTGGCATATAGAGTGCAGCACTTTCACAGAATCATCTTTTAGGATTTGAAATAGCTCAGCTGGAATTCCATCACCTCCACTAGCTTTGTTGGTAGTGATGCTTCCTAAGGCCCACTTGACTTCACATTCCAGGATGTCTGGCTCTAGGTGAATGAGCACACCATCGTGATTATCTGGGTCATGAAAATCTTTTTTGTATAGTTCTGTGTATCCTTGCCACTTCTTAATATCTGTTGCTTCTGTTAGGTCCGTACCATTTCTGTCCTTTATTGAGCCCATCTTTGCATGAAATGATCCTTTGGTATCGCTAATTTTCTTGAAGAGATCTCTAGTCTTTCCCATTCTATTGTTTTCCTCTATTTCTTTGCGTTGATCGCTGAGGAAGGCTTTCTTATCTCTCCTTGCTGTTCTTTGGAACTCTGCATTCAGATGGGTATATCTTTCCTTTCCTTCTTTTGCTTTTGATCAATATTTCCAAGGATTTTTCTCGTTTATCCATTTTCTCCCCGTGAACTGGTCTGTTTTTTTCTGACTCTCTCTGGTGTATTTTTTTCTCTTTTGTTATTTCATTTCTGCTGCTTTGTTTAGGTCTCTTGATCTTTTGCTGCCATTTTAGACAGATACTTAGTTTACATATTTTCAGCTTTTCTTCTTTTTAAAATAGTCATTTAACACTATGAAACTCTTTGCAAATACTGTTGTTGTTTCCTTTCTTAGGTTTTGATGTACAGTGTTTTATTACCTTTCAGTAACTAAATATATTCCAACTTCTATTTTGATGCCTTCTTTGCACCACGGGTTATTCAGGATTGTTTTTCTTGATTTCCCATGTAGACTGTTTCAGGTTTTCCTCTTGTCACTGATTGCTGACCTAATTGCTTTGCGTTCAGAGAATATGTTCTCGTTTCTAAAGCTTTTGTATCTGTTGAGACTTGTTTTCACCCCAGTATGTCATCAAATTTTAAAAACACTTCCTTTTATGCTGGAAAACATGTGTGGTCTGAAGTTTCAGGGTGCTAGGTTGAACTTTCTGTTGACTTGTGCGTGTTATAGGCTCTAGGTTCATCCACCTCCTTAGAACGGACTCGTGTGTTCCTTTTCTACAGCCAAGTGGTAATCCATTGCATACACGTGCCACGACTTCTTTGCCTGTTCACCCGTCGATGGGCACCTGGGTTGTCTGCGTGTTCTGTTTCCTTTCAGTGCTTGTTGCTGTGAGGTCTATTTGATCTGGTCCTGCTGGAGCCACCGTGGCTGCCTTGGCTGTCCCACAGGAGGACACTTGGCCTGGACCCCACCCACTTTCTGAGGGCTTCCTGGGGTACCCGGCTCTGCCTGAGGCCTCACATCCCTCACTTCACTGTGTCCTCTCACCCCACAACCAGGCAGGAGGCTCTACTGTTTTCTCAATTCAGAGATGAGGAAGCTGAGGCTCAGGAAGTTCAAGCCCAAGGCCACAGCTGGTACGAAAGTGAGGTGGGCAGCCACCCTTTTACCCCAGACTCCCAGCCTAACCCCGCTGCCCGGGATGGACCAAGGTGGGTGTTGGTGGTCTGCTTTCCCTTCTGCCCCCCTCCAGCCCCCCTCCTTCTGTCCATGTCCTGTGGGTGCTGGTCATAGGAATCGCTCCTTTCGGGCTCCTGTGCCCTCTGGTTTCGGAGCAGACTGACCAGCGGGAGGCCATGCAGGCCATCAAGACGGGGTGGCGGGGCTCCTTCCTGCTAGGGGGCACAGGAGACTTCACCCCTCCTTTGAGACCTCTCTCCTGGCAGGCTCCACTTTCTCCAGCCTGGGCTCCACACGCCTCCCCGCTGGTCCCCCCGAGCTCTGCCCACAACACCTAATAGCCCTCAGCTCCCCTCTTTACATCTGCTTCCTGCTAGACTGGTGCACTGGGGGTCAGAACAGGAGGCTAGAGTGACCCATGGAGGTGTGCAAAGGTGTGGGCTCCCCCAGAATTGTGCAAATGTGGGTAAAGCTGCAAGGATTCCTGCCAAGGGACGGTGGGGACGATGGCGACGACGGCGGCCAGGCGCGGTCACGTGTGCTCTGTGGGGGCACAGACCTGCAGAGGTGATTTGGCAAAGCCAGCGGAGGGGCAGTTCCCAACCGGCCTCGCCCGACGGGTGCCTCCCCGTCGGCCGCGCGGGTGCAGCTGTGCCTTCCAGGCGGCCCCCCTGCGCTGGGGGGCGGGGGCGGGGCCGCAGCACAGGCGTCCCCGGGGGCAGGTGGCCCTGCGACCCTCCCCGCGGTGCCGTCTGTGTCCAGCCCGAGGCCCTCGGGGCCGCGCTGTCCGGAGCTGATGGACACACGTGCGACGCGGAAATACGAAGCCGTGCGCGCAATGAGAAGCGGCGATTCCAGGAGGGCGGTTCCTCGGTGAGCGGGCGGGGCCGGCAGGGGGCGGGGCCACGCGAGCTGTCTCTGAAGCTTGATTTCCGTCAAGAAAGACAGGTCTGGAGCGTATGGCGAAATGTTAGCATCTGTTAAATCTGGGTGGTGGGTACATGCGTGTTTTTCATGTTAATTCTTGAGGACCCGCAATATTTCATAATCAGCATGTTGTGGAGGCTTTGCAAGGAGAGCAGAGGGTCGGGTCCACAGGGCAAGCAACCTCGCTCCAGCGTCTTTGATCCGCGTGGGCCGCACTGAGGATTCCCTGAGGCTGGGCTTGCGAGGCAGCGGGTGTCTCCTCCTCTGTCTCCTCCGGGGAGGGTCCCAGTACATCCAGGAGGGCGTAGGCAGAAAAGCAGGGCAGGAGTCAGAGTCAGACGTCCTGCCACTGAGTCACGGGGTGCCAGAAGCAGCCTCTCGGCTCTGAGTCTCAGTGTTCTCGTCTGTAAAATGGGGTGACCTGGACAGGCAGGTGAGATATGTCTGCAAAGTTCTCAGCACAGCGCCCGGCAACTCCCTGGCCATCAGTTAGGGCTCCGGAAAGGTTGCCGTGAAATCCCCATTGGAGGCCACGCTACCTCCCTGAAAGGACGAATGAGACGGGAAGACGCCCCAAAGACTTCTATGACATGTAAATTAAAGTTTGGGGGGCACTGTGATCACCTCTTTGTCTAGCAAATCTTGCAAAGTCAGCAGCAGGGGCTAGTGGGAGGGAAACTGGTCCTGTCCTTGCGGGGGTGACTGGTCAGTATCTGCCAGGGTGCCCACACAGGGGTGACCAGTCAGTATCTGCCAGGGTGCCCACACAGGTGCTCACCTGACCCGGCAGTCCCACGTCTGCGAGTTTGCCCTAAGGTCACACCTGCAAGCCTGGCGTGCTGCAGTCCCTGGGGTCGCAAAGAGTTGGACATGACAGAGCGACTGAACAACAGCAACCCATACCTGCGACGGCACAAGTGCCCTTGTGCACGGGTCACTCACTGCTGCGGGGTGTGTGTGCGGGAAACGGTCTGCGAGGTCGTGTAGCAGTGGGAGCGTGGCTGAATGAACCGTGCACGTGGGTGAGCACGCCTCGCAGCTTGGAACAGACGCAGGGAGCGAGCTGTGAATCGTTGGGAGGGTGACAGCACGCGTGTGCAAGAGCGTGTGTGCACGTGTGTGCGTGTGCACGTGTGTGCATGTGTGCGCAGGCTGCTTAGGTTTGAGTTGTAATAAGAGAACTAAGAAAACACGTCCGCGTGGATCTGCTTATTCTCGGGGGAGGAGGAGGAGCACGCAGGCAGGATAAATCAGAAACTAAGGCGTGTGGGTGCCTGCGGGAGGGGAGGAGGGAGTGGGCTGGGGGTAATGCCCCTCTGAGGACACTTTAGGGGACAGTGTTTTGGAGGGGGACAGCCTTGGCTTTTGAATCCTGCCAGTATTTATATCAGGGCTTCCCTCATAGCTCAGTTGGTAAAGAATCCGCCCGCAATGCAGGAGACCTGGGTTCGATCCCTGGGTTGGGAAGATCCCCTGGAGAAGGGAAAGGCCACTCACTGCAGTATTCTGGCCTGGGGAATTCTGGGGACTGTATGTCCATGGGGTCGCAAAGAGTCGGACACGACTGAGTGACTTTCACTTTCACCTCAGTATTTATACACACACCCACAAATTAGGAAGGGTGGAAAGCAGACGGTCTAACTTGTTTCAGATGAATGGCAGAGGCTCACTAAGGCAGGAAGAAATGACTCAGGCTGATCTCAGCACAGCGCCCTGACTGCACACCCCGAGTCTGAAACCTCCCGTCGGCAGCTTGCTTCCCCGGTGCCGGGGGCAGGAATTTCGAAGCTGCACCCTGTGTCTCACAGGACGGAGCCAGGGGTGTTGTGCGAGGGTGATGCTGTGGGCGTGGGTCGTGTATCCAGGGTGGAGGCATTGGGTGAGCCCGTGGTGCTGAACAGAGCATCTGGGGAAGACATTCCCGTGAGGACCTCCATGCACAGATCCTGGTTTTTAGTGTCTTCCTTCCATGAGGAAGCGGGGCTGCCTGGAGAGACGGCAGGTTTCAGGACAAGGGGCAGGGAAGGACAAAGTGACCCTCGGGTGTGTTTTCTGCCAGAAAGTAAAGACATGCTCAGAGAAAGGGGGGCGTGTCAAGAGGACCTAGGAGTCAGCACACAGGGACTTCCAAGCTCTTCAGCATGAAAACAAGTAATGAAAGTAACAGGATGTAACCCAGAGAATAAGATGAGAACAGCAAGTTCACACTGATGCAAATGAACGAAAGGATGTGTGAGGGTCAGGGGCTGCACTGTGTCCTCTTAAATCCACAGGCTGAGGTCCTAACCCCGGGGGCCTCAGAATGCAGCCTTATTTGGAAATAGGGTCATTGCAGATGTAATTAGTTCAGGTGAAGGCACTAGGGACACCCAATTCCAGTAGGACCGGTGTTCTTGTTAAAGAGGAGACTTGGGCATGGGCCAAGCATGCAGGGAGAGGGCCCGTCCACTCACCCATCCATACTCCTACCTACCCACCCATTCATATGCCCACATACCCACCCGTCCATCCACCCATGCATCCACCCACTCACCATCCACCCATTCACCCATTCACTCGTTCATCCATCCACCTACACACCCATCCATCCATCATCCATTCATACATTCATCATCCATCCATCCATCATCCATCCACCCATCCTTCCATCAACCATCCATCCACCCACCCATCCATCCATCATCTATCCATCCATCACCCAATCATCCATCCATTCATCATCTATCCATCCATGATACATCCATCCTTCAGTCAACCATCCATCCATCCATCTACCCACCCATCCATCCATCCATCCATCATCCATCCATCTGAATATCTGACTGTGCCAATTACACACAAGGATGTATAGGAAGCAACTCTATTGTCTTCACAGAGTTTGGAGGTGTATATGTGTATGTGCCTGGGGATCTTCATCATTAAGCAAAATTTCAGAGTTGGAGACACGATTGAAATAAAGAGGAGTTCTTTTGGGTTTTTAGGACCGCAGTCTAGGAGACAGATTCCAGAACCACTTGAGTTGTGATCTGCTGCTGCTGCTGGGTCGCTTCAGTTGTGTCTGACTCTGTGCGACCCCATAGACGGCAGCCCAATGGGCTCCCCGGTTCCTGGGATTCTCCAGGCAAAAATACTGGAGTGGGTTGCCATTTCCTTCTCCAATGCATGAAAGTGAAAAGTGAAAGTGAAGTCGCTCAGTCGTGTCTGACTCTTAGCGACCCCATGGACTGCAGCCTACCAGGCTCCTCCATCCATGGGATTTTCCAGGCAAGAGTACTGGAGTGAGGAAAGGACAGAGCTTATAAAGGTCAAACCACAAGCCCATAGTTTCCTGAGTTGTTTCTCAAGGAATAAATGCTTCCCTGGTGGCTCAGATGCCAAAGAACCTGCTTGCAAAGCAGGAGATCCAGGTTCTATGCCTGGGTTGGGAAGATCCCCTGGAGAAGGAAATGGCAACCCACTCCAGCATTCTTGCCTGGAGAATCCCATGGACGGAGGAGCCTACAGTCCATGGGGTCGCAAAGAGTTGGACATGGCTGAGCGACGGACACTTGACGTACCGGGAGCTATGAGCAGCGGGAGTTAGGTGAGGGCTGGCTGGGTCCGGAGTGGTCGCATCGTTGCCGCAGGAACTTCCCGGAGACCTGGCCAGTGTCCTTGACTCGCTGTAGTTCGCAGAAAGCTCAAGTTCTCAGTGATGCAGGGATGCATCTGAGACTAGATCCTCAGTGGCCACCGACTCCATTTCTTCTGCCTGCACTATGATTACTCCATTATGATTTCAATCTGTCGTCAACCTGTATAGGAAAACACAACAGATGCGGGGAATATTGAGGGAGGCAGGCACAGGTGTGGGGGGTGGAGGCTGCGGAGGGAGGGGTGAGCTGTGACCCCTGGGTCCCAGCCCTCATCACCTGTATGGATTAGCTGGGGGCCTCCCTCTTGGCTCAAGGGTTAAAAATCTGCCTGCATCGCAGGAGACGTGGGTTCAATCCCTGGCTCGAGACAATTCCCTGGAGTAGGAATATGGCAATCCACTCCAGTGTTCTTGCCTGGAGAATCCCATGGACGGAGGAGCCTGGAGGGCTACAGTCCAAAGGTTTGCAAAGAGTCAGACATGACTGAATGACTAAGTGCACACACACAGGGACTCAAACAATATAAAAGCAGAGCGTCATTAGCAATTGGCATCTATAAATCACCGCATTTCTTTTGTGTGCAAGTTGCGGGCGCAGGTATAATCAGCTCCTGCTCTCTGCTCCTTTAGGCTAAGATGAGCATATGGATCCCAGCGGGGGCATGGGAGGGAGGCTGGAGTTTCAGGCAGAGAAGAGCTGATGACACCCAAGCACCCAGGACCATAGCTTTCCTTTTCTCCTTTATGTTCTGTTATTATCGGCAAAGTCACCTCCCCACGCAGAAGGAGTTTTCGGGTTTTCGCTTTCAGAGCTCCTGAGATGAGCATCCCCAAGTCCCTAACTAGCTCCCTGTGCTGCGTCTTCCTGACGTGTGACTACCAGTGAAGGCTTCATTTTTACAGCGTTTGATCCTCCGGCCTGGCTGCCTCCAGAAAGGCGGTTCTCGTGGGCTCCCAGCTTCAGGGCCAGCCCCATTCTGGAAAGGACTGGATTCAGGGAGCCCCAAGTGCACACTCCAGGACAGGCCCACGGGGATCCAGCGGCCTGGCCAGGGGCCACCTGCCCACTGCCTTTGGGCGGTCCCTTCACCCACGGCCTGGTGGCCTGCTGACGTGAAGTCCCAGGGCAGAGCCTGCCCGGCGGCAGGAAGCAGAGAGAAGGTAATTAAACGCCAAGACTGAGAATAGCTCTCCTCTGCGGGCGGGAATGACCCGGAGGCTTGTCAAGATTTGAGAAGAACCAGGTCTGACAGGGAGGGGAAGGGACGGGGTGGGGCTGGCACTCGGATGATCGCTGCAGTGAGACAGGCTGCAGGTCCCGCCCCTCCGTAGGGTACGGCAGTTCTTTTTACGCCGGGCCTGCTGACCCTCGAGGTGGCTTCTCTGGAGACCTGCCCGGAGCCCTCAGGGCTGGTGGCCCCTCTGCAGAGGCCAGGGGGCGAGAGCTCTTCCTCTGGCCTGTGAACAGTCTGCTCAAGGCTGCGTGCCTAATCCATCTCATTCCTCTCCCCCTCTTCCCCTTGCCAACTTAGACGGAGGACCTTTACGCTCCCGGTGGCTCTTCTCCTGAGCCCAGTTTCGCTTCCCCATTTCACTCGAGGAAGACCTGTCGCCTTGCCTGATCTCTGCTCTCACGTGGGGTGAAGGTGCGTGGAGCTCCCCATGGCCTCCGTGACCTCGCTCAGAGCCCAGACGTGGTAACCCCGGGGGAAGCGATGCCTAAGAGACAGAGGAGAAAGGAGCAGGGACAGAGTCCCACGCCTCCACCCCCGGGCAGGCCTGGACCTGCCCCTGTCGGGGGCCAAGCTCAGGGACCTGTCCACACCGAGGATGCTGCAGATGCACGCTGGCTCCGTGCTCCTCGGGCGGCCCCTTCCCGTTCCTCCGGATCCGTGCTGCCCTCGGCGTGGGGCGGCTGGGTCTCACTCGGGGCTCTGCCTGTCGCAGAGACAGAGCTTCCCTTTGCCCTCCTGGAAGTGTGGTTGGACCTAAGAACCAAAGTGTCCGAATGGAGTAACAGGGGAAAAGCAAACTCAAGTTCCTTCATGCGCTTTCAGGCAGAGTGAAGATGAACGCGGACGCCCAAAGGCGGGGCCTAGAGAAGGAGCTCCAGGGGCCTGACCAGGAGAGAGTGCTTCTTTCTTTCCTTCTTTTTAACACCAAAAACATGCTGTAGCGGGGTACGGCCAGTTATCAAAGCTGTGACAGTTCCAGGTGAACGGCGAAGGGACTCAGCCTGACATACACACGCATCCATCCCCCCAGACTGCCCTCCCACCCAGGCTGCCGAGTAACGCTGAGCGGGGTTCCCTGTGCTTTACCATACATTTTTGTTGGTTATCCACTTTAAACACAGCAGCGTGTACATGACCTTCCCAGAGTCCCTAACTCTCCCTTCCCTCCGGCAACCTTGAGTTCATTTCCCAAGGAGAGTCTTTCTTGAAGGCTTGGGTGTTTCCTGGGCACAGGCCCAGGAGGGCTCCGGGCATAGCCATGGGTCCTGGGGTGAGGCCCACGGTCTCCCTGGGGCGACCTGGGGCAAGGAGCGCCTGGGGAGAGGGGCTCTCCCGAGGAAGCTCTGAGCTCCGGGTCCAGGCTCTTCCCTGCCACTGACTGGATTGCCCACATTTCACAGCCATTGCTGGGTGAGTGTGGAAGGTGGGGGGATGTGGGCTCAATGGGAGATGCCCTGGGGCCTCGCTAACCAGCCCTTCTTCAGGGACGTTGGGTGCAGCTGCCGTCTGCGGGTCTTCCCGCTGGGCTTCTGTCTTCTTTCCAGCTTCCCGCTGTCGTCAATGAACCTGTGCGGAACGTGCTCCTGTGACCTTTTGTGTGGTTGTATATACGCTTCCCCAGGGCCGATACTTGGGAGTGGAATTGCTGGGTCACATGGTAATTCTTGCTTTAACTTAACAGGAAACCGCCAATTCTTTCCCCAAGTGCCTGCACCCATTACATACACGAGCAGGCTGTGAGAGGATTGGGCGGGGACGGGCTTTAACTTCGGATGTTCCCGTGTGGGGGCCCTGGCATCTCCCAGCTTGGTCCCCCCAGCAGCTGGGGCCGTGAGTTTCCTGCCAGGCTGTGTGTGTGCCTGGCCCTGTGTGTGACGGATGGGCAGCCACCTGCTGTCCTGTGCCATCTGTCTGCCTGGTTTCAGTCCAGGGGCGCTGCCTGCTTCCCTCTCACAAAGGGGCCCCTTCACATCGGCCCTGCTGTGGGTGCATGGCTGGTGGGGAGGTAGCTGGGACCCAGGAGGAGCCCCCCAGGAGTGCCTCCAGCTCTGGACGGGAGGCACCCGCTGCAAAGCCGGTCGCTCCATCTGAGCCCCTGCCTAGTTCTGTCCAGGTGGTTCTGGCCCCAAAAGCCCCTGGAAACAAAAGTGAGAGTTACTGCCCAGCTGAACAATTGTCAGGAAGCCTCGTCACCCTGGACAAGAGGCAGATCCCTCCACTTTGCCGTTGTTCAGTCACTAAGTCGTGTCTGTCGCTTCGGTTGTGTCTGATTCTTTGCGATCCTCTAAACTGTAGCCCGTCAGGCTCCTCAGTCCATGGGATTCTCCAGGCAAGAATACTGGAGTGCATTGCCATGCCCTCCTCTAGTTATAATAGAAATAATAAGAATAGTTAGTATTCATTGAGAGCCTCCTACATTCAGGGTCCTGGTGATTGAGTGATGGATGGGAGCTCAAGCCCAGGTCTGTGCTTGGACCTCCTGACTTGCCCACAGTCCCAGACTGACCTCAATTTGAAAGTGAAAGTGAAAGTCGCTCAGTTGTGTCTGACTGTTTGTGACCCCAGGGACTAAACAGTCCATGGAGTTCTCCAGGCCAGAATACTGGAGTGGGCAGCCATTCCCTTCTCAGGGGAACTTCCCAACCCAGGGATCGAACCCAGGTCCCCTGAATTGCAGGTGGATTCTTTACCAGCTGAGCCACCAGGGAAGACCGAGAAGACTGGACTGGGTAGGCTATCACTTCTCCAGGGGATCTTCCTGACCCAGGAATCGAACTGGGGTCTCCTGCTTTGCAGGCAGAGTCTTTACCAGATGAGCTACCTCAATTCACTCTTCTTTAAAATGGAATGCCGGGAGTTCCCAGTGGGCCAGTGGTTAAGACTCTGTACTTGCATTGCAAGGACTGTGAGTTCAGTCCTTCAATGGGGAGCTGAGATCCTATAGGTTACACAGTGTGGCCAAAACAGAACGGAACAAATGTGAATGCCATGCTCTTCCCTGCTGATGTTGAGGGACTGGAAATACAAATGAAGTTGTTGTTCTTGGGCATAGGTCATGGTCATGGTCAGCCAGCCCCACCCACATGGCCCATGAGCTGCCAGTACGCGTGGTCATGAATTGGGAAACCCAGAGCGATCTGGCAGGACCATTTTGTCTGCTGAAGCTAATAATAAAATGTTGGAACTTAGAATTTATGGGTTTTCAAAGATGATTTTTTTACTTCATCTTACTGGTCTTGGTCCACATGGATTAGAGGAAACTACTAGTCTTAGCCAAAGAAAAGTCGGGGACACAGGCTCAGTGATAAAGAACGCATTTCTTCCAAAAAGCAAATCGGCCAGATAACCATGACGGTGTGATCACTCACCTAGAGTCAGACATCCTGGAGTGTGAAGTCAAGTGGGCCTTAGGAAGCATCACTATGAACAAAGCAAGTGGAGATGATGGAATTCCAGCTGAGCTACTTCAAATCCTAAAAGATAATGGTCTGAAAGTGCTGCACTCAATATGCCAGCAAATTTGGAAAACTCAGTAGTGGCCACAGGATTGGAAAAGGTCAGTTTTCATTCCAATCCCAAAGAGAGGCAATGCCAAAGAATGCTCAAACTACCGCACAATTGCACTCATCTCACACGCTAGTAATGTAATGCTCAAAATTCTCCAAGCCAGGCTTCAAGCAATATGTGAACCATGAACTTCCAAATGTTCAAGCTGGATTTAGAAAAGGCAGAGGAACCAGAGATCAAATTGCCAACATCCGTTGGATCATTGAAAAAGCAAGAGAGTTCCAGAAAAACATCTATTTCTGCTTTACTGACTTTGCCAAAGCCTTTGACTGTGTGGATCACCACAAACTATGGAAAATTCTGAAAGAGATGGGAATACCAGACCACCTGACCTGCCTCTTGAGAAACCTGTATGCAGGTCAGGAAGCAACAGCTAGAACTGGACATAAAACAACAGGCTGGTTCCAAATAGGAAAAGGAGTACGTCAAGGCTGTATATTGTCACCCTGTTTATTTAACTTATATGCAGAGTACATCATGAGAAACGCTGTGCTGGAAGAAGCACAAGCTGGAATCAAGATTGCTGGGAGAAATATCAATAACCTCAGACACACAGATGACACCTCCTTGTGGCAGAAAGTGAGGAAGAATTAAAGAGCTTCTTGATGAAAGTGAAAGAGGAGAGTGAAAAAGTTGGCTTAAAGCCCAACATTTAGAAAACTAAGATCATGACATCTGGTCCCATCACTTCATGGGAAATAGATGGGGAAATAGTGGAAACACTGGCAGACTTTATTTTTTGGGGCTCCAAAATCACTGCAGATGGTGATTGCAGACATGAAATGAAAAGATGCTTACTCCTTGGGAGAAAAGTTATGACTAACCTAGATAGCATATTAAAAAGCAGAGACATTACTCTGCCAACATAGCCTTGACTGTTTTTCCAGTAGTCATGTATGGATATGAGTTGGACTATAAAGAAAGCTGAGCTCTGAAGAATTGATGCTTTTGAACTGTGGTGTTGAGGAAGACTCTTGAGAGTCCATTGGACTGCAAGGAGATCCAACCAGTCCATCCTAAAGATCAGTCCTGAATATTCATTGGAAGGACTGATGCTGAAGCTGAAACTCCAGTACTTTGGCCACCTGATGCGAAGAACTGACTCATTTGAAAAGACTGTGATGCTGGGAAAGATTGGAGGTGGGAGGAGAAGGGGATGACAGAGGATGAGGTGGTTGGATGGCATCACCAGCTCAATGGACATGAGTTTGAGCAAGCTCCGGGAGTTGGTGATGGACAGGGAGGCCTGGTGTGCTGCAGTCCATGGGGTCGCAAAGAGTCGGATACAACTGAGCTTCTGAACTGAACTGAACTGAGTGTTGTAGGAAGGTGGGTGCTGCTCAGGTGTGCTGGCCTTGGGGACAACCATGTGATGAGCACGTCCCTACACGCCGAGGGCACTGAAGGAGTGGCCGTCCTTTGACCTGATTGTCCAAGACGAGACGAGAGATGTGACCACAGGACTCCGTGGGGCAACACCTGAGACAGGGAGCCAGAGAGCAGCGTCCTCGCCCCAGAGCGCAGGCCGGATGCAGGAGAGGCCTCCCAGGAGAAGAGGTGCCTTCCTCCACCTGTGCGTCCTGACAATGGCGAGGGGCCTGGCGGGGGCCCAGACGATGGACCGCATCTCTGAGGGCGCCGTGCAGACGGCCAGTGCTGAGCCAGGGTGGGGACAGCTGCAAAGGCCCGCACGCAGGCACGGCCTGTCCCTCCTCCCGGGGGTGGGACTCTGGGCGTTGATACTCCTGGGGGTTTTCCAGTTTGTTCCCATGGCGTTCTGACATGAGTATCTGTCAGGGTAATACTGACTGAAACCGCCCGCCCTGGCCGGGCACCACGGTAACCACTTGCCGAGTTATCGTACAACAGGAGGTCCCGGTACGGAGTAAGGGACCAAGTGGAAGAATTCGGGAAAGGTCCAAAGGAGACAGGAGACGCGAGCTCACACGTCCTCCCGGAATCCATCTCGGCCGAGTGGTGCCCATGCCACCAGGAGGGAGCCTGAGGCAGCCGGGAGACCAGCCCCATCACCAGAAAGCCCGAGCCTCTGAGCCCCGTGTCGGAGCGGTCCTCCCGGGCCCCCTCACCTGCTGCTGTCCACCCGGCGCCCTTGCTATGTCACCACAACTCATTCCTGAGTGTTAGACAAGAGCCCCCTCTCGGGCCCTGGAAGGGGTCTCCCTTCCTGCAACGTATCTATGACCTAACGAAGTTCGATTTGGAAATAAATGCCGTTTTGAAAGTCTGCATTTGCTTGGACACAAGGGCTGTGAGCTGGTGTTGCAAGGTGCTGATCTTCCTCCAGGGCTCCCAGGGGCCTGGCTCTCAGCTCCCTGCCAGTCCCGCCTCCCAGAGGCCCCGGGCTGCCTTTCAGCGTCAACTCGTGTCTGTGTGTCCGGCTGTCTCTGGCCTTTCTTCCGGGGCGCGCACCCAGCCTCTGGCTCCCCTGGGTCCCCCATGGGCCTCCAGCCTCCAGCTCGCTGGCTTTCACTGGCCGAGGCCAGTACCCCAGCCCTGCCTCCCTCAGAGGCCGTCTGAAGACCTGGCCTCACATCCACCTCCGTCTCGGCTCCATCCCAGCCCTTGAGGATGGTTCTCACGCCTGAGTACCTTCTTGGGGACCACGGGGCTCTGGCTGGGAAGAGCTGGACCCCAAACTCCCGCCTGCTTGTGGGTCCCCAAGGACAGGCCTACCCAGCCTTTGGCCGCATTGTCCCTGTCACCTGCTCAGGCCAGGCTGCATGCCACTCGGGTCCTCGCTCGGCGGCCCTTGGGTCGTCGCCTCTCCACCTGCTCCTTCTCCCCATGGCTGAGCCATTCTGCACAACTTGGCTTGGACGCCACCGCCTCCAGGAAGCCTCCCTGGCATCTTGCCTCCTGCCCTGCACCTGGTGAGGTCTCTTCTGAGCTCACACAGGCTGCACCTCCCCAACTGCAGGACTTGGTCCCACTGTTTTTGAGTAAACAATAGCTCATGTGCGTGTGTGCAGACGTGCACCTACATGTACTGAATTGATGAACATTCCTGTTTTGAATGTGTCCACGCACATTTGTGACGGACACGCGGCAACTCACTGTGAGTCCTCCTGCGCGGGTGCCCTGTTGGGCGAGTGGGCACCTGTGTGGCTCCTTTCTCGCGGCCGTAGTGGGCTAGGGGCTGAGAGCACCCCGCACCCCGTCCCGGCCGGAGGCTATGGAGGCGCTGGGCTTGTGGGAAGCGGCCACCGCAGAAGGGTCAGTCTCCCCTCCCTGCTTGCTGTCCAGATGCCAACACCTGATGTTGCCTGCTGGCGACAGCACGGTCAGAGCCAGTCGGTGCACGGGGGCCGTAAACCAACCCTGAGTGATTGTTTTAAAACATTCCCTCCCCCTCCTTGGGCCGAGCACACACGTCCAGGGAGCACAGGAGGCTAACGCTGGGGCTTTGCTGGGTTTCCCTTGTTTGTTTCCTCGCTTCTAAAACTCACCCGAATGGGCCAGATGCTGTTTCCATGGCAACCTCCTCTCCTCCGGCTGCCGACTCCGGAAAAGCCAGTTTTCAGCTTAATCTTCCTGGAAGTCTCTGTGCCCCAGAGGGCGGTTTAGCAGGAAATGGGGGCCATTCGGCGACGTGGCCTGCCCGGGCCTGCCCACTGCTGCCCGTGCACCAGGCTTTTAGAAAGTCATTATTGCTGCTGTGGCTGTTCTGATTTCCGGAGTGAGCAGCTACCCCTTGGGGTGATGCTGAGCCCTGGGGATATGTGAGGGAGGCCAGGCAGCACCCTGGGACCCTGGCCAGAGCTGGCTGCTGGCACCATGACCTTTGGGGACCCCACAGAGCCTCCCAGGGGTGGGAGATGGGCCTGTTGCAGCCGGACTTAGCGTGGGACCTTCCAGGAGCCATGGGGCCTGGCAGCTTCCTCAGGGGCCTCCCTGGGGGACCTGGGGCCACGGCTTTGGCTTTGGAAGAATCTGAGGGTAACCTGCGGAGTGTCGTCCAGAGCGGCACTGTCCATGACAGTCTCACATGTCTCCTCACAGCCAAATGAAGCAGAATTCACCGTATTTGGAAATTCAGCTCCTCCTCACTCTGCAGCATTTCAAGGCTCAACAGCCATGGGAGCCACCGTGTGGAATGGCGGAGGTCCAGACCGTTTCCAGCAGGGCAGGGGTCCTGCTGAGGGCATCCGTCTAGGGGTTAAGTCTAGAAAGTTCTGTTAGATGGTTCAGTCACACGTCAATAGACTCGGGAGAGGACCAAGTCCGGGAGGCTGCAGTTAGAGACACAGGGCTCTTGGGGCGGGCCTGGCCCCATCTTGCCTTCTAGGTGTGACTTCAGGCGAGTCTCTGGGTCTCTCTGAGTCTTGGCTCCCTCATCTGTAAGGTGGGCGTGCTGATGGCCTTGGCCTCAGCATCGCTGTCAGGGTCGTGTTATGTGGGCCTGGGCTTGTCCTGGCCCTCCTGGATCCAGGCTCCCTAAGCATCAGAACACACAGGGGAACCAGGGAAAGGGCCGCTTGAGCCAGGCCGGATGGTGGCCTTGTTGACGATGTCCTACACGCTGGCCCCTCGAGGCCACCTGGGCTGTGTGAGGCCCCGTCTCCCAGAGGGCTCCAGGCTTTTGGCTCATTTCCAGCGAATCTTGGGTTGTTGATGAAGACGCTTTATGAGGCTGGTAACTACCGCTTCATATGCTAATAGGGGTGGGACAGTGACCCTGCTGACCCTGAAATGTGGGTCAGCAGCAGCAGGTCCTGCTGTGCTTGCCCACTGCTCCAGAGGGCTGTGATTCTAGAAATCAGTGTCCTGCTGCGTGAATCTGATTTTGCAGAAAAGCATGGGGGTGAGGTGGGGGATGGCTGGGGAGCAACCATACTGAGACACACTTTCAGCTGACAGGGTCCAGCCAAGAAGTGGGGGTGGGGCGTTGCAGGGTGAAATTGGGGAGCAGCGACAGTTTTCAAGATCTGCAGAAGTCCAGGATTTGGAGCCATCAGACCTCATGCTTTTTGCTCATCTGGGCAGTGAGACTGAGTAGCTGGTTTATACACCTGCAGGCAAGAAGCCTTCCCCGTGCAGCACCCCAACCCCGCTCCAGATGACCTCTCTGCAGACACCCCAAGTCTCTGCTGAAATCCCGCTGCTGCTGAGAGCTCCTCCCCAATGGTTAAACCCCTGGATTCCTTGCCCCAGGCTCACAGAAGATGGAAGACGTTTCAAGATGTCAAGAAACTGATGACAAGACGAATAGTCGGTGCGCGTGTTCTAGCCACCGGTGCCCACTTCCCCGGGTAGTTTCCTCTTGGGTGTAAGTTCCTGCGTGGACTTCACGCAGGGACGTCCTGAGCTCCTGCTGCTGCAGGGCTGAGCCTGGAGCGGGCAGGACAGCCTGGCCCGCCTTCACGGGCTGGGGATTCAGAAGGGGGGCTTCTGCCCCTCGCCCAGCCTGGCTGGGAGGCTGCAGCGGCCTTGCCCCTCACCAAGTGCGACCCCACGGAACGATTGCCCTGGGGACCCCTCCCACAGAGCACCCTGAGGGCCCTCCTGAACCCGGCTTGCTCTCCTGCCCGGGCTTCGGGGCCCTTCCTTTCCCTGGTCGTCCTTGCATCAGGTTGCCCGTGTCAGAGGGTGGGGGTCCCGGCCCCCAGCAGAGCAGAGACACACCCGCCTGGTGTCACGGTGAGCCAGGCATGGACCGGAGGGGGAGTCTTTGCTACTGTCCCTGCGGTGCAGACGAGGAGACCTAAATCAGAGGAAGGAATCACCGGCCAAGATCAGGCCCAGGGCTCCTGGTATCTCTTCACAGAGCCAGCCTGCTCCCAGCAAAGGGATGCAGGTGGGAATGTGATGGGGCAGAGTGGAGGGAAGCCCCCGGCTGGCCCGAACGCTCGCCCGCTGGAGTGGGGTGCTTGACAGCACAGGGTGTGTCTTCCCGGGGAGCCAGGTGATCCTGCATGTGTTGCCGAGCCCCTCTCGGACGTTCGGGTGTGGATCACCGGCCTGCTGACCGCCCCAGGGGCTGCATCCCTGATCCTCCCCCGGCCGGCTGTACTCAGAGGTGGACGGCAGCCCTGACGTCATGCCTCCAGCGCCCCGCCCCCGGCTGGTTCCTGGGAACGTATGTTCCCCCATCTACTCTTCCGATGGGGACCCATGACCTCCCCCCACTCCCGGCCCCCGTGTCCAGCACTGCGCTTGGCACCCAGCAGATTTCATTCCCTCGCTCGTTGCTTTGGGCATCCACTCTGAGCCGTGCATGTCTGTGAGATGGACAATTGCACGAATGAATGAATGCCTGAGAGACTAAGTCGGACTTGGTTTTCCCTGCTGCCCTGCCTCCCTGGACAAGTCTGGGCCTCAGTTGCCCTTCAGGGACTTGAGGAGTTTGGACCTATGGGTCTGTGTTCTGAGACTGAGACCAAAACACAGAAGAAAAAGTGAGATCGGGGTGTCCTGGCTGATGTCGGACGCACGCGGGCAGGTGGCTCGGTCTCTGTGTGCCTCAGTCGCCCCGCGCCTCCTGCAAAGTTGGGCCCATCACAGCCCCTCCTCCCGGGCCTGAGAGGCAGGGTGGCTCGCAGGATGGGTGTGGCCATCCGCCCCATCGCTCACCTCGGGGCTGTTGCCAGGAGCGACTTGAGGGTCAAGCAGCTCCCAGGCAGGTGCTCCCGTCAGGCAGGTCCGCAGACGCCCTTCCCAGCGCCCTCGGCCGCCCCAGCCCCAGGCCCGCCCTTCCCCAGGGCGCTCTGCTCCCTGGCACCTCTTTAAATATTTACACCTGCATGATGCAACGCTGGGCTCCGATGGCCTGGTCTGGCACTCAGACCACGGTGCAGGCTTTCAGAGCTTCATTTTAATATTTTGTTGGAAGAAAATTGACCCAGAGAGCAAGCTGAAGCTTTTAGAACATTAAAATGCCGAGAGGAGCTTGGACAGGCACAGCGTGAATTTCACTTAAGGGGGAAAGATGCTGGGTTTTGGAGCCTTCTGACCTGGGTGTGGTCCCCCAGACCCTCGAGGGTGGAGCTGAGGGCACCAGGGCTGGGCTCCTTTGCGGGCAAGTGCAGGGCGGCCTGTGCCCTCAGGGCTGGACGGTCAGCCAAATGAATCCCGGAACTGGGGGGGCCAGAGAGCCGGAGTCTGCACGCGGCTGTTGAGACATCGTAACCAGGGCTCTTTGTCCTTGTTCTCATTGGGGTCTGGGCAGGGGAGGTGAGGGTGGGGCATTCCGGGAGATGGAGGCACTTCCTGCAGGAGCATCCTCGGCTCTGAGAAAGGCTCCAGCCCAGTCTGTCTTCTCAGGGGACGCCCAGTGGGAATGTGGACCGCTGCCCGCTCAGGGTCAGGACCACGCCCCGCCCCGCCCCACTGTTCACTGGGACCTGTCTGAGGATAGATGACGCCATCCTCCCTCGCAGCTGGGTTTCCGTATCTGGACCCTGGACAAGGTCGATGCCCACCCTGCTGGCTCACTGCAGCGTGATGGGACACAGAGCAGTTAAGGCTGAAGGTCAGGCAGACAGGGGTCAGCTTCCTCTCACCAGCCCTGGGACCCCAAGCCTGCTTGTTTCATGGTCACGTGGCAACTGAGACCCAATGAGACAACGCGTGTGAAACAGCCCAGGGCCAACACGGGGAAAGCGGCAGGAATTAGGACGAGCAGGCACCCAGGGAACAGCACAGCTGACCACGGTGGGCGTTCCACCCCCTGCTGCCCAGCCAGCCTTGAACCACAGTAAGGAGCCAGGCCACTCACAGCCACCAGCCAACATTCATCACCAGCAAGGACATGCCTGCTGATCTGGGATTATTTAAGTAGGTTCTGGGTCAAGGTGGACCTCTGCTTAGCAAATAATTTTTCAAGACATTGCAAAGTCTGTGTGAGCAGAAGTTTGCCGAGATAATAGCGAGGATAGCTTAGAAAGCAGAACAGCCTGAGATGCACTTAAGAATATATCAGATACTCTCAACTGCAAGTGCAAATATCATATAACATCACTTCCAAGTGGAATCTAAAGTAGGACCCAAGTGAACTCATCTACAAAACAGGAACACACTCGCAGACGCAGAGGAGAGACTTGAGGTTGCCCAGTGGGAGGGGCTGGGGAGTGTGGATTGGGAGGCTGAGGCCAGCAGATGCGAACTATTATCTAGAGGCTGGATAAAAAACAAGGTCCACTGAAATGGCAACCTGCTCCAGTACCCTTGCCTGGAAAATCCCACGGACAGAGGAGCCTGGTGGGCTACAGTCCATGGGGTCACAAAGAGTCGGACACGACTGAGCGACTTCACTTTCTTTCAATGTATAGCACAGGGAACTATATTCAATTTCCTGTGATTAAACCGCGATGGAAAAGAATGTGAAAAAGAATATGTATGTATGTGTATAACTGAGCCACTTTTCCGTGCAGCAGAAATTAGCACAACACTGTAAACCAACCACTGTTCAGTCGCTCAGCCGTGTCCGACTCTTTGCGACCCCATGGACTGCAGCACGCCAGGCCTCCCTGTCCCTCACTATCTCCTGGAGTTTGCCCAAGTTCATGTCCATACTTCAGTTTAAAAAAGGACGGAGTTTGGAAAATGACCCCAAAAAGATGTCCACTGAACCGTAAATCACTTGAGTGCTAATTTCAATAGAGCTCTGATCCGCTCACTAAGGAAGTTCTAGAGCTGCACAGAATCCTCTGCGACCCGTAAGATTGCTCGTCAGACGACGTGAGGCTAGCCCAGTTTCAGAAACCAGGTGGCCTTGCTGTTCAATGGAGCAGAGTTTCTGTAATCATCCTTTCTCCTGTGTCTGGACACTGCAGAGTGGCCCCCGGGCCCCTTCGCCCTGAGCCAGAGGTCCTGACCAGCTGGCACCCCAGGGAGCACACGCAGCAGCGGTCCGGCCAGCAACCCGCCAGCCCTGCAAGTGCGCTGCCCGAGTTCCGTGTTAGCTGAGCCTCTGCTTCTGCCTCTTATTAGTGAGATGGCTGGTTGAGCCTGTAAGTGGATTGTACAGCTAACTAATGTGTCTGTAGCTCGGAATTATTTATTGCCCGTGATTGCTCTGCCTGGGTTTTCAATACATAATTCATATTTGGAAGGTTTTTCCCTTCTAAGCTCAGAGCCAGGAGGAACAAGCGAGCCTGGAGTGAAGGCTGCATGCTGATGTTGCAGGGAGCGGGACAGGGCACTGACTGGGTGGTGGTGCCTCCTGGGGAGCCAAGCACTCAGGGCCCCGGGCTCGGTCCCTTAGAAGATGAACTCTGGGGCCCACAGGTGTTCCTGCTCTGCTCATCCTCCTAAACTTCAGCTGCTTTCAGGCTGGATCCTAAAGGAGACAATCCCTGAATATTCCCTGGAAGGACTGATGCTGAAGCTGAAGCTCCAATACTTTGGCCACATGATGCAAAGAGCTGATTCATTGGGAAAGACCCTGATGCTGGGGAAGATTGAGGGCAGGAGAAGGGGATGACAGAGGATGAGATGGTTGGATGGCATCACCAAGTCAATGGACATGAATTTGAGCAAACTTCAGGAGATGGTGAAGGACAGGGAAGCCTGGCATGCTGCAGTCCCTGGGGTCGTGAAGAGTCAGACACGACTGAGTGACTGAACAACTCCAGGCTGGGCCCTGCATGAGCAGACAAACCAGACCTGGCCAGTGTTGTGGTTCTCAGCAGAAGGTGGAAAGGACAGACCAAGAGCAGGAGAAACCGGGGTCAGACTCCAGAGGCCCCGCCGGCTCTCAGGGAGAGGTCGGGGCAGAACCTGTGGCCCCTGTGCGCCAGGCCCGCCCTGGCCCGTGGGCTCCGCCTGAGGCCGCTCTGTGGCAGAGGGACGGGCCGTGTGCATCCCGGCAGGTCCTGCGATCCGTGGCTGTGAAGTGATCACGTTGGGAGAAGATGCCTGAAGAGCAAATAGGATAAGAAAGGAGGCTTTGAACAAAATTGCTACCTGAGATCAAGCAGAATCAGCATGGGGTTTTTTCCGGAGCGGGCAGCGGGAGGCTTTCCCACCGTGATGAAAGCGCCAGGGCCCGTGGCCGCCTCGGGTCTGGGCTTAGACTCCGCTCTGTCCTTCACGTTCATGCCTGAGAAACTCCAGCCTCGGGTGGGCCGTGGCTGCCACAATAGCTCAGCGAGGGTGTGGGCAGTGATATTGGGGATGAAAAGCAGGCAATTTGAGGCTGTAGGACTGGGGCGAGCGGGGAGCAGAGTGCACGGAATACTAAAGTGCCCAGAGCTCAGGGCTAGACGCAGGCGCGTGGGGCAGGCCGCCTCAGATCCCATCAAGACGTCTTAATCCTGCTCGCTTCTCTCCTGGAGGTTGCAAGAGCTGGCGGGGGGTGGGCAGGCAGGAAACAGGAGCAACCCTTTCAGTGAAGCTGCTTGGGTGCGTGGATGTGTGTGCTTTGCACGTGAGCACGTGGGCCTGTGTGCGTGTGTGTGCTGTGTTCATATGGGCACGTGTGTGGTTGGACACGTGGGCCTGTGTGTGCATGCATGTCGTGTGTTCACATGGGCACATGGGCCTGTGTGTGGTGTCTCCTGGCGGACAGGGTGGTGGTTAGCATAACGGAGGACATCGTGAATTTCTGGGACGTGTCTGAGGGCTCAGTCCCACGGGAATCCTGAGAGGGCGGCTCCAGACGGTTGGCCTGGGCCGGCGGGCTCCCGTCCATTCTCCGTGGACCTCAGTCTCCACACGGGAGATGCACGCAGGACGGGAATCCCAGCAGAGCTGTAGACTCTGTCTAGGCCAGGGGTCCCCGCCTCCGGGATGTAACGCCTGATGGTCTGAGGGGGAGCTGGTGTGATAATAACAGAAATAAAATGCAGGATAAATGTCATGAGCTTGAATCATTCCCAAACCATCCTCCAACCCTGGTCTGTGGAAAAATTCATTTCCACAAAATTGGTCTCCGGTGCCTAAAAGGCTGGGACTGTTGGTCTAGACCCTGGCACGGGGCTGCCCGTGGTGCTGTGCCTTGGCAGGAGCCCCCTGGGCATCACGGGCCCTTCACTGCTGAGCCCTGCACGTGTGACGTTTGGGGTCAGATAACTCTGTCGTTGGGGCTGCCGGGGCCTTGCAGGGGGTCTAGAGCATCCTTGCCCCCCACGAGGTGTCAGGAACGCCGTCCCCCAGATGTTGGACCCAACTGCTCCGACGGTGCCAAGGGTCCTCTGGGGCTAGAGTCCGCCCTGGCTGACCCTGGGTCTGGACATTCATCCCGCGCAGCCTCGGGCCACAGCCCCTGGGCACCCCCCGGGCTTGTCGTAGCTGGCCAGGGACACACTGTTGGCGGAAGGCCCAGCTCCGGGCCTCCTTTGAGGTTGTGGGTGATCTGCGGGCCAGGCAGGCTGCTGGGGCTCTGGACAGTTGGGGGGACACTTGTCTGGGACTACGGGCCCCCCTATTCCCAGAGGCCAGTTTCTGTCCCAGTCTTACCTGTCCTTCCTGATCGCTCAGTGGGTAAAGAATCTGCCTGCAGTGCAGGAGACATAGGAGACAGGGGTTCAATCCCTGGGCCAGGAAGATCCCCTGGAGAAGGAAATGGCAACCCACTCCACTACTCTTGCCTGGAGAATCCCATGGACAGAGGAGCCTGGCGAGCTGCAGTCCATGGGGTCACAAAGAGTCTGACACGAGTTAGTGACAGAGACCCACCCATCCTTGGAGGCAGCCTGGCTCGCCTTGCCCTCTGACCCAGCTTGAAGGCCGGGTTCCCGGTGTCCCTGGTCCCTCCTCCGAACCCCCATCAAGACCCTCCGCTGCTCTCCGCTTGGGTCCTCAGCTCCCCTGGGGAGTCCGCCCTTTGGGGACCGTGTGACCGCCAGCAGCCGCCCACCTGCTCTGATGGCACCCCGAGTCCTCTTGCCAGGCTCCCCCAGTCCTTTCCTGGAGTCCCGGGGTCCCTGCTGAGCCCCGGGGTGAGTCCTCCTGGGCACTGTCCCATCCTGGCTTCCTCCTCCAGGCAGTCTGCCTGGCCCACAAGGCCTGTCTCGCTGTGCAGATCTGTGCCCCCTGTCTCACGGCTGACACAGTCAACCACCTCTGGATGGAGCAGGGGCTTCTGTCCCCTGCAGGGCAGCCAGGGACCCACTGGCCAGGTCCCCCGTTGGACGATACGCTCCCCCTCCAGGAAAATTCCGAGGGTCAGGGGAGGTGAGCCGGCTGCCAGCAGCCCGCGTAGGGGAGGGGAACAGGCCCAGCTCTGGACACTGTGGCCCCAGGTGGAGCTGGCTCAGGGCTGGATGCTGCAGGGGAGACAGTCTTAACAAGCCTGCCCTGGCCCGGCTGGTTCAAAGTAAAGAAAAGAAGACAAGCCCCCAGCACAACCCCCGGCTGGCGGAGGGTTAGGAGTGCAGGCATCTGCGTCCGTCCAGGCTGGAGTTTTCTCGCACCTCTGGTTGTGTGCTCGAGATTCCCTGGCCTGCTTCCACTGCGCCGAAGAGAGTCTGGCTCTCCTGGGGCCCCCAAGAACCTCCCCCCGACCCTGACCCGCCGACCCCAGGGAGCTCAGAGCCGGCTCCCCAGCAGCTGCAGCCTCCAGGCGTCAGGTGTGGAGCCTCTGCGCTCCGTGGGCAGCCCTGGCCTCCTTGGCTTTGGGCAAGGCCGGGCCACGGCCAGGCCTGATGCTCACCAAGAAACGCGGGCTCGGAGCGCCCACCATGTCCCGGAGCGCAGGGGTGGGGCTCCAGGATGTGGCAGTTAATTCAATGATTAAAAACAAACACTACTATGTTTGAAAAGACTCAGTCCCTCCCGGCTGCCGAGTCTTGTCTGAGGCTGCAGTGGACAGGGCCCAAGCGGGCCGTGCCCGGGGCTGCCAGCTGGAAAACCACCTCTGGGGAAATCTCTCTTTCTGGGGCGTGGAAGTTGGGCTCCTCAGGGAACAGAAGCTTCCAGGGAACAGGAGTGGATGGGAAGCTTCTGTTCCCACGACGTCGTCTGAGGACGCTGGACTGACGGGACCCCTAGGGGATCTGAGACTGGACGAGGGTCCCCTTCAGTGCCCGGCAGGCGTGGGCTCCAGCTCTGAGATGTTGTCCCCGGGGAAGGCTGGTCTGGGGGGTGCGGCCCTGTCCACCGGTGACTCAGGGCGCGAATCCCTGTCTGACCGCTCAGCCCTGACTCTGTCCGGCTCGGAAAACTCCAGGGGGGAAACTGGAGGCGTGTGGGCTGTGGCTGGGCCACATGCAGAAGAGACATGTGCGGAGCTTGAAACCCTCTTAAAATTGGCGTGCTGTCAACCAAAGTCAAATCCATTTTTCTTGAATTAGACCGGAGCGCCGATTATGCCAGCGTCTCCTTGCATGGTTATCATCACTGGTGCTCTGAGGGCGCCGCGCCAACTGTGTCTAATTAACCATCACCGTGTCCCGGAGGACTGGTGGGGGTGCGGCTCACTGCGAGGCAGAGTCTGGGCCTTGGGGGCGGGGCACAGAGGGAGGGACTGGCTGGTCCTGAGGACGGGAAGCGGAGGCCCACCTGCCGGGACCACCTGAGTAATTCATGGGCCGCCGCCACAGGCGGGCACGGCTCCTGGAGCTCGCTGTCTCGGGTGGCCCCAGGCTTGTTTCCTTTCTGCACGGCTCTGAACAGCTGACCGCTCTGTTATGAAAGCCGTTTTGCAGAGTCGGGGGGCCCCCCGCACACCAGGCACAGGGCTGAGCTGGAGAGCTGAAACGCAGAGGGAAAGGTCAGGGCCTGCATTCAAGGGTGGCAGAGGCCAGGGGGAGTGGAACAGGAGCTGGGTATCTGGTCAACCTCCCCCGGGGGGGGGGACTTATGTGACCTTGGCTGCCGTGTCCGCCAAGTGGGTCTGGAGGTCCTGTGGCCCTGGGGGTTGGGGTGGGGGGAGCGGCCGGGGCAGTGAGCAGGGTCGCCCGGAGGCATTGTGGAGCCTGCGGCTTCCAAGGTCACGGTCACCTCCGGAGGGAAGTCTCTCCCATCATGCCTGCCTGGCCGGGAGCAGGCTGGGTTTCCGAGGAGCCCCTGTAATCTTCGCTCTTGGACTATTTCCTTCCTGGTCAGCAGGAGCGCGTGGATTGTGTCCAGTCTGAGGGGTGGGTTCCCCCCAGGGTGGTTCATACAACGAGGATTTCTTACGCTGGACTGTGTGCAGGGCGCTGTGCCGGGGTGGAGGCCGGGCAGGCGCTGAGCTCCTCATGCCCTGAAGCTGACCGGAGGCCACGCACCGCGGTTCACGGTAGACGGGGTGCCGGCGCCTGGGTGGAGGGCCGAGTGAGCTTCAGGGAGGAAGAGAGATTGCAATCCGGAGAGGCTTCCCGGAGAAGGCAGCCCGGATGGCGAAAGACATGGGGAGAGGAGCAGAAGGGCCCTGCGGAAGGAGAGGAGACCCAAGCCTCCCCACGAGGTGACAGGAACCCGCAGGGCGTGACTGGTTCCTGTTCCCACTCACAGCCGGACCCCCACTCTGCCTGGACGCCGCCTGGCGTGGGAGCTCTTCCCCAGCTTGTGGTGAAAGCCCAGCCTCACCAGGAAACAAGGCCTGCTCCCCTGAAGCCAGGAACTGCTGTCTCCCCGGGCCAGCCCCTCCTGTGGATTACGGGAGTGGGAGGTGGGCACGCTTGTGCACGCGGGCGTGTCTGTGCACACAAGCTTCCTCCTGGTTCCAACCCACACGTAGGTGCTGGGGCGGGGGGCGTGTCTGTGCACACATGCTTTGCACGCCGGGGGCCAGAGGGAGACGGGAGAAGCTCTCTGATGTTGGACAAGTGTCCTCAAGAGGGACAGCTGCCTCTCCCTGTGGGTGAGGAGCTGAAGCCCCAGGGAGACAGCCCCCCAGCCTCCGTCCGAGTCCCGGTGAGGCCTGTCTGCCGGACCCTCACGTCAGAGCTGGCCTGTAATGGATGGGTGAGACCTGAGGAGGCCCAGTCATTTAATAATTCAGCATGTTTGTGAGTGTTTGAGAGCCGGAAAGGAAGCAGCTGCTTTCAGAACCTGGTCCTCCCAGCCTCCCAGGGGACATGATGGGCTGGTTGGTCTCAGCAGCGTGTAATTGGACGAGAGCTTCCCTGGGCACCAGGGGCAGAGGCGGGCCCCGGGGACTTACAGCTGTCTAATGTTTCATCGCCCTCTGTCAGTGTCTCTGCCACTCAGTAACAAACACTCCGGTCCTCACCTGGTGCGGCTTTTTTGTCAGCATCGCGGGCCCCGGGGGCTGGGCGCAGATGTCTGCTTAAACAACCTGGGTGCGTCTGTGGGGCGCTTTGGGGGGTAGCATTCGAACCCGAGACTGGATGACGCAGGCGGCCCTCCCCAGTGTGGGCGGGTCCCGTCCAGTCGGTCGACGACCTGAATAGAACCAGAAGGATGACCCTCCCTGCACACAGAGGGAGTTTCCGCCTGACTTGTGACTGCTCTTTCCCTGTCTTTGGCTCCAGCCGAGACCCCAGCCCTTCCTGGGCTCAGAGAGCTGATAACTGGAGCGGCACCGCCGCCTGCCTGGGTCCCAGCTCAGCTTGCCGGCTGTGATCTTGGGACTTGTCAGCTTTCATAACCACGAGCGTGAGCAGTTCCGCATAGTAAAGCTCTCTCTGCACATGTACACACACACCCCTGGCACTGTTTCTCTGGAGATGCCGACTCAGACACATGTAAACACTCTTCTCACACCAGGTGGTCAGTGGTGAGCGGTTCAGCAACACCCCCACTGGCCAGTTCCCACATCCATGCCCTGTTACGTGCCCTGTGGGGCTGGGGGCCCAGAAGAGAACAGTCAGACGTGTCCCCGCTGGGTTGCAGGCAGCCCTGCTAGAGGTGGCCATGTGCAGGTCATGTGCCGGAGAGGAGGTCTCCAGGGGGAGACTAGGGCCGTGTGGGGGTAGGGGCAGGCGTGGACGGGGGCTGACGGATGCCGGGTCCAAGCAGGGACGCTGGCCCGAGTGAGGATGGCGCAGGAATGGGCTGCGGCCGCTGGGCAGGGCCGAGCATCCCCAGGAGGGGTGGCCCAGCGCCGTGATGGCCTCAACGGCTCTGTGACAAGGCGGCTTCTGAGGGCGACTGTGGACCTGCATTGTTGCAGCTGCAGGGAAGATGGGCCTGGCTGGGAGCTGACAGCCGTGAGGTGCCCCTTCTTTGATCACAGGCTGTGGGTCAGTTGGGTTCCCCAGATCAGACCTCGTGAAGACCCCACCGGGCCTGCCGGACACCAGCTGATCAAAGGCAGATCAGACAGCCCCTCCGCTTGCCGAGGCCAGATGGTCGGGCCCAGGAACAAAGGGCCGGCTCTGCCAGGCCCAGGCCCGGCAGCAGAAGGCATCAGTCAGTGTCCCCGGGGCCTGCCAGCGTTTCCTGGACTTCAAAACAGCTGTGGGAGGGCAGGTCTTCTCAGCTTTCCACTGAAACCAGCTTCAGGGCTGACAGAGCCTTCGGTCTTGTGGAGGCCAGAGCTGGCCCTGGGGTCTTGGGTTTCAGGAAGGAGTGTGTGTGGAGAGCACGCGTGTGTGTCCTGAGCACACAGGATGTACACGCACACGTGAGGGCACGCGTGCATGTTTCAGCAAGGACCCTGGGCGGGCCTGCGTCCATGTCCAGATGTGTGTGCACACGTGAATCTGTGCATGCTACCTGTGTGTGCGTGCTGCCTGTGTGTGTGTCCGAGTGTCCCGGGAGCAGCTGCATGGGCAGCTGTGACCCTCACTTCATGAGAGAGTGGCCCCCAGGACCCCCGTGGAGGCTGGTCCTGCCCCGACAGCCCGGGATCCTCTGGCTGAGGCTGGGCGCAGCGCCCTGGATCTTCGGCTCGGCGCTCTGAGCCTATTACAGGGCTGTTTGCTCTGTGTGAGAATCGTCTGGTTTCCTGGAAAAGAGGCTTGTCTGAGGAGGGGGTGGGGCCAGCCTTTCAGGGGAGGGCGCTTCATACACTTGCCAGGAGAGCTGGCCGTGCCCCCCGAGGCACTGGTTGCCATCTGAGAAACGCCGGTCTCCGCGGGGGCCTTGGAGCTGGCCGAGGCTGCGGTAGGGCCGGGACCCGGCGGTGGTGTCCTTGCCTGGACTGCGTCCTGAGGGGCCTGGCACCTTTGTGGGGAGCATCGGCTATCCCGAACCGGGCTCTGGGATCGCCGCTCCCGGTCACATGTCCTGGGGAAGGCCTGCACCTCCCTGAGCCTCTGTCCCGGCGTCTGCAGAGTCAGGGTGACGACAGCCCCCCTCTCCACAGGCCGCCATGGAGATGAAGGGTGAATGCCCTCAGGACACAAGGGGTCCTGCCGTGGGGGGTCAGGAGGTCTCCACGGTGACCTTCCTCCCTTGTCTGATGTAGCGACTCCACGATGCCTGGCACTTTGCCCCTGGCAGGGTCCTGTTGGGTCTCAGGCAGCAAGGACCACAGCGCTGGATGCCGGGATGCAGGCGGTGGGCGCAGAGGCTGTGGGCAGCTTGTCTCCTGGAAGCTTGGTTTGTGCTGAGGCTACCAAGCGCAGGGTGGGTCACTGTGGTGTGCCGAGTGGGTCAGGACCCATCCCGAGGACGCAGGGGGCTCTGTCCAGCGTCACAGAACTTCCTTCCACTGACTCCACTCCAGACGTGCCCACTGAGCACCTGTGCGCCACTTTGACACTCTTGATGCCGGCGGGACATCACTTCCTGGAGGCAGCCTGCTTGACCCTTCTCCCACGGAGGAAAGGCGGGGAGGGCAGAGTGAATGGCTTTCCAGGTGGCGCTCGTGGTAAAGAACCCGCCTGCCAAGGCAGGAGACCTAAGAAACATGGGTTCAACCGCTGGGTTGGGAAGATCTCATGGAGAAGGAAGTGGCTGCCCACTCCACTATTCCTGCCTGGGAAATCTTATGGACAGAGGAGCCTGGCTACAGTCTATCGGGTCATGAAAGAGCTGGACACGACTGAGCAACTCAGCATGCACACACACGGTGGCAGAGGGAACCACAGGGGCACTGGGAGCTGGAATCCCACAGAAAGACACTTTTGTCCCCTGCCCCGGCCCAGCCCCTGTTCGAGGCCCCGCCAGTCCCAGGTGGGAACAACAGGCTTTTGTCCTGAGTTGGTGGGCGTGAACTTCATCCTAGGATGGCGGGGGTGGGGGAACGCGGCCCCGCAGGACGGGAATCAAGTGCACAGCAGACTGCACCAGGCCGGCCTCCAGGCCGTCTATAGTGCTAATGAGCGGCTGTGAGCGTCCTGCATCCTGCGGGTTAATTCCCAAACAGTCAGATCAGAAGCATGCCTAAAAGCCCAGTTTGATACATTTCCAGGACGCCAGCCCCGCGCAGAGCAAAGGAGAGGTTGAAAGGAGGCAGAGCGACTGATCTGCTCGCGTCTATTTTCACAGGGTCTGGGTTTGGTGACGGCCTCTGACGAGGTGTCACACCTCCGGCCTTTCATTCTCTCCCCCTTCCCTCAGCTCTGTCTGACTCTCCGGGAACTTAATTCTGGATTTTCGGGACGCGTGAGCCCAGCACAGATATCCTTTGTGTCCATGTCAACACTGAACTTGCGGGGCCGACCCCAGTGCAGCCCCCAGGAGGCGCTGGGCCAGGACGCTGCCCTCCCTGGACTCTGCTGGCCTGGTAGCTGTGATGGACGGTGCCCACCAGGCCCTGGGCTGGTGCTGGCGAGTCTACACAGCAGCCGTGCATGCGCCTCCATCCCTGGGAGCTCACAGGGAGCGGCCGGGAGGCCCTGGGGGTCCAGCCTCCGAGGCCCCCCCAGGAAACCTAGTCCAGCGGGCAGCAACCGCGTCAGAGCCTGAGCTCCTCATCTGGACTTGCGCCCGCCGGGAGGGGACCCCCGGCCCTCAGCCTCCTGGGCACCCTTGGCTTCCCGCTGCCCACCCCCCCACCCCATAGCCCAGGAGCTCTGTGTCCAGGACTCCCTGAAATCAAACAAACCAGTAACTTCTCCCTGGTCCCGCGCCCTGATCCCACCCTCGTTAATGTTCCTCCCGTTCTGCCAAGTCTGTTTCAGAAAAGGAGAAACGAGAAAAAATAGCAGAAGCTGGGCTGCCAGGCTAGCAGCCTTCTGGGAGGGCAGCTGGGGGCGGGGCTAGACCCGGCAGGCGGGTGCCTGGGCGCAGGAGGGGCAGCCGTGGGGAGGGGTTGCTAGGGCTCGGGGGTGCGGGGACTCAGCTTTGGGAGCCACTGCTCCACCTCCTGTGGGCCCATCCTGGCCTCGCCATCTGTCTAAGGAGGGATGGGGGAAACGAGCAGGAGGGAAGGCGGGAAACCCAGACCCCCGCCTCTCTGGAGGACCCCCAGGATCCAGGCACCCGTGTCCACACCTGTTGGTGCCCACCCCCCAGGCCAGCATGGGGGCCCCCGGAGCCCCAGCCTCGCCACCTGTCACTCCGAGTCTTTGTGCGACGCCCGCCCCTGCAGCGCCCGCGTCTCCAGATGGCCAGGTGATTTGCTCGTGAAGGCAGACCCTTCCCGGGCGCACACTGCAGGCTGTCTGGGCTGTCACTGCAGCTCACGGTCACCTCACCCGAGGCGTGTTTGTTTATCTGGTTCTTTATTTACCCGGGAAGTTGGGCCGGCCGCCAGGGAGTGTCTGGACTCCTCCTGGCCGCTGGCATAGAACTGCACTCAGCCCCACGTGCGCAGACCCTGCACAGCCCACGGGGGTCCCAGGACAGCCCCCACCCCCATCCCAGTCCTCAGTTTCCCCTGATGACAGTCAAGGCTGGGGCCGACGGATCCTGGCTCTGACAGCTCCCAGCCCTGCAGGGATCCCAGGTGTGAGCCTGTGGGCCCAGTGTGCGCACGTGAGTCACATCCGATTGACACCGCTCAGTCGTGTCTGACTCTTTTCAACCCTGAGAACCATAGCCCCCCAGGCTCCTCTGACCATGGGATTCCCCAGGAAAGAATATTGGAGTAGGTGGTCATTTCCTACTCTAGGGCATCTTTGCAACCCAGAGACTGAATTCGGTCTCCAGGAGGGCTCTTGACCACTGGGGTGGGCCCAGTGGAGTCCTTAAATGTGTGTCTACCCAGAACCTCAGAATGTGACCTGATTTGGTGAGAAGGTCTTTGCAGATGTAATTCTCTATTAAGGACCTAGAGATGAGACGTGATCGCCCTGGGCTTAAGGTGGGCCCTTCATCCAGCGGTTGGGGTGCTCACAGGAGGGGTGGGACTCACAGGGACACAGAGAAGAGGGTCACGGGAGGACGAGCAGAGGCCAGGATGACGTGGCCACAGCTAGGGCTGCCTGGGGCCCCTGGGAGCTGGAGGAGGTGGGAAGGACCCTCCTCGGAGCCTCTGGAGGGAGCGTGGCCCTGGATCTTGGATTTCTCATTTCAGTCCCACCAGGGGAGTGGGACCCCTTCGTGGGCATCGCTGGTGAGCAGGGGCAGTGGGCACCTGGCCTGCTTCTCCTGGGATCAGGCTCCCTCTGAAGCTCCGGGGGAACCTCCATCACCGTCTTGCCACCCAGAGACCACAGAGCCCAGAGTGATGGCCCAGGCCTGGGCGCTGTGCCAGCCCCGCGGGTCTCAGGCAGAGAGAGCAGAGCAGGGTCCAAATCACCAGCATAAGTGCAAAGAACCTGGAATCAAGAAGATGGGTTTTGAAAAGCTCATGAGTCTCTGAAACCAGAAGGTTTCCCTTAAGTTCTAGCCTATGAGAACTGACGCACATATGTGAGAGTTGGACCATAAAGAAGGCTGAGCACCGAAGAATTGATGCTTTTGAACTGTGGTGTTGGAGAAGACTCTTGAGAGTCCCTTGGTCTGCAAGGAGATCCAACCAGTCCATCCTAAAGGAGATCAGTCCTGGGTGTTCATTGGAAGGACTGATACTGAAGCTGAAACTCCAATACTTTGGCCACCTGAGGTGAAGAGCTGCCTCATTTGAAAAGACTCTGATGCTGGGAAGGATTGAGGGCAGGAGGAGAAGGGGACGACAGAAGATGAGATGGTTGGATGGCATCACAGACTCAATGGACATGGATCTGAGCAAGCTCCGGGAGTTGGTGATGGACAGGGAGGCCTGGCGTGCTGCAGCCCATGGGGTTGCAAAGTCAGACATGACTGAGCCACTGAACAGCAACAAAAATGAGACGTGATGGGGTCCTTGGGCTGGATTCCAGCAGCCTCCCCACCCTGGAGGGGAGAAGCCCCATCCCCCAAGAAGGAAACCTCTCATTGCTGGGTGTTGGCGAGTCCTGGCAGGTCTGTTGGGAACATGCAGCTGCCCAGACACACGGGGGCCCAGCCTCCTGGACACAGAGCTGCAGTCCACTGGAGCCGGAGCTGGGCGTGACCCAGGGGCGGCAGGACAGGTCACCTGGCTTGGAGTCAGTCCCAGAGCACTGGGGGGGCTGACCCCCGGGGGGCCACAGGCACGTTCCCCAGAGAGCCGATGTGGGGTTAGCGCTGGGTACACGGGGTGGGGGGACCTACAAGGGCGGGCCGTGGATGCTCACTCTGGGGCGTGGCTGCAGTAGATCCCCTGGAAGGACCCACCGGCTGCCTTGGGAGGGAGCCCGTACCAGTCAGGAGAGGCTGGGGGCTGCTAGGCTGGCCTGGGCCGTCCTCTCAGGGGACAGGCTGTGATGCTGACCGTGAGCAATGCGCTGGGGTCCCTGCAGAGCCCCGGGGTCATCCCTCAGAGACTGGCATACGTGGGTGTGGACTGTGCCCCTGACAACGGCTGGAGCGCCATCCCTGTCGCCGAGGCCCCCTGGGTGCCCAGGGTGAGCCGGGCCCCCTGTTCTGCCCTCTCAGCCACCCCAGGGAGCTCCCCCAGAAAGAAAGGAGGCTCAGAGAGGGGAGGACGCTGCTCAGCTCCCCACACTCACCGACAGCTGCCCCCATGGACACCAGGGGGATGGGCAGGGGCGTCAGCAGGGACAGCGGGAGGCCGGGAGGACGAGGCAAGAGGGCACGGGGCATGGGGAGGGTGCCCCGGGTACTCACGGAGCTGGCAGCAGTGAACACCGGCGGGGGGGAGGGAAGGAGGGGACGGGGGTGGTGTGAGCAACCAGGGGGCAGAGGCAGGCAGAGACAGGGGCGGGGCAGGGACCTTGGGGACGGAGGAGTCCCTGCGGACGCAGGAGCGCGTCTGAGCTGCCGCTCTCCAGGCAGGTGGGCTCAGAGGCTCAACCGGGAAGAGGAGATGGACAAAAGCCACTGGGATGCGGGACCGGGATCGTGGGGCCAGAGCCGGCCTGCCGGAGCACAACCTGCGGGCTCCCTAATGCATGAGAGGAGGGTGAACAGGAGGCCGAGGACCCTGGGAGAGGGATGCTGATGGGACGCCAGGGCCGCGAGGCAAGGCGAGCTCGGCTGCCCACCTTCAGGGGGTTTCCAAGGCACCCCGAGGACACGTGACCGCAGCCTTCTTGCTGCAGCACCAGGCTCCTCTGGTGAAGACCCCCACAGTGTGGAGGCACCCCCCTCTCCCTGGCCTCCCCTGCTCTCCCCCGACGGGCACACGCCACCCCGGGCAGCCCTGCCAGGCATGTGTCCCGGAGGCTGCTCCCAGTGGGTGTGTGTGTGTGCAGGGGGACGGCGGGGGCGTGCCAGCCCCTCTGGCTTCAGGAGGAGCGGGCGGAGAGGCCTGGCAGGAAGGCCTGTGGCCCCGTATTGCTCCTCTGGGCGGAGGTGCAGACGACAGCGATTTTGCTTTCCACAGAGAGTGACAGGCTATTTGCGCAGTGGGAAACAGAAGGAAACCAGATTTGTCCTTGAGAGTCCTCCCCCCGCTGGGGATGATCTGTCTTCCACTGGCTCAAAAGTCACGAGCAGGGGGGCCTCGGGGCACTCCGGTGGGGAAGACAGGGGCGTCCCTGTCCCCCAGCCCTGGGGGAATCTGGGTCTGGGGGCCGGTTTGGTGTAACGAGCACAGCGCGGTCTCCTGATTTCTCAGGGAGTCGCACCCTGCCGTTTTCCCGTTTGTGGGAAGAACCCCCTGGGCGGGGAGGACTTCCCTCCCCCTTCTTCCCTCCTGCGGGGTCTGGGCTGTGCGGCCTGGTGGCATTCTTGGCTCACCTTCACAGGGCATCCAAATGTCTGGACACAGGGGGCCACCCGAGAGAGGAGCCCCTTCTGGACGGCGCTGAAAGGCAGAGTCAGCTCTGATTTGTCAGGCTTCCAAGCACACTGGTCCGGAGCGGCTCCATGCTGGAAGTGTTCACAAAGGCGGCCCTTCCTGCTGGAGTTGACGGGCGCCTCCTGTGTGCCGGGTGGTGGTTCCCGCTGCGGCCGCTCCTCGGCACGGGAGTGACCCCCGCGGTAGCAGGAGGGACGCAGAAGTCAGGCAGACGGCCCCCTGCCGCACGTTAGGAAAAGACAGGCTCGTCTGGAGCCCGGGCCCTTGGTTCTGGCGTCTCTGCCCCTCTGCGTGCGCTGATGGAGCTTTGGCAGGGGTGGCCCTGAACGTCCCTGAGTCCCTGAAGTGAAGGGAGAGCCCAGTAAACCCTGGGACGGGAGGACCGAACAGGGGGCCCCGAGGATTACTTGAAATGGTGTCAGAGACGTGGCTGTGGGCGGGCTTCCTTCATGGGCTTTTTTCTGTCTCACAAACACACCATCAGCTCTCCAAGCAGCCAAGCCTCCGCGGGGATCAAACCTGGAGGCAGGGCGGGGAAGCATAGGGCGGCTTCCAGTGGAGGCTGGGTGGTCTGCAAGGCTTGGCAGGGGGCCGAGCCCCCCTGGGTGGCAGGTGGCTCAGCTGGAAGGCAGCTCTGGCAGCCTTTTTATTTCGGTAGGTAGGTGGCCGCCTGCTCTGTGTGATATCACAGGCGCTGGGGGCTTCTTCCAAAGCCCGAAACACCACCTCCACCTGCTTCCCGGTGCCCTCAGTCTCTCTGATCAGAGGATGGCTCTCTGCTCCTGACTTGGAAAAGAAGCTAGCCGGTCAGAGCCCATGCCGACGTCAGCCAGCCACCCACCGAGGAGCAGGTATGCATAGGCTCTCAGGCCGAAGGGCGCTCAGGCCTGGCTTTGGAATCAGGGGGATGCTGGCTTTGGAGAATTAGCTGGGAAGTCCTCCCTCTTCTTCTCCCTCCTGGACGAGTTAGTGTGGGCTGGTGGCCCTTCTCCCTGAGGTCCTCCATAGACATCAGCAGTGAAGCCGTCGGGAGGCTGCTCACATCCGAGTCACACCCCTCTGTGCTCTGGGTGGCCAGCATCAGGCGGGCGGGCGCGCTTGTGTAGGTTCCCCTGCATCTCCTCACTTCTTTCTGGGGCCTCGTGACGGGCTGCTAGTTGGGCCTTGTCTGAAAACCATCTCCTGGTGTACCTCTCCTGGTTGTTCTAGCGGCCTGAGGCAGGAGGATCTGTTAGCCCTGCCCTTCTTCCCCAGCTGGGAGAGAAGGACAACTGAGACTTCTTTCAAAGTAAGTTTCTCTCTAATGGAGTTGGAGGGGCGGGAGTCAATTAATTTGCTCAGTCATTGCCTCAAATAAAACCTTGGAATTTTTATGTAAAACAGAGCAGATTCAAGATTGTCACCATGGAGGCCTCACTCTCTGCGACTTGTCACCCAGGAAGCTCTGAGGTACCAGCAAGGGACGCGTCTTTGCCTGAGGCGGGAGGCGCTGTGTGCCCCTGCCCAGCAACGGAGCCAGCCCCGCCCCTCACCGCACCGTGGGGGCCCTCGCCTCCGCTCAGCCCGTCCCGCCATCCGTCCACCCTCCCTGGAGCTGCGATGTTTCCCTTGTCTCCCCTCGGGTCCTGTGGCTGACAGCGTGCCCTTGCGGGTGGAGGCTGGTGGCCCTTGACTGCACCAGGAGATGGGAGATGCACTGCTCTCCCAGAACAGACGAGAAAAAGAGCCGCTTGCCCACTGCCCCCGACTCCTTTTCTGAGTCCAGCCTGGCACTTCCTCCGCCCTCGGCCACCACCCACGTGGGGAGAGAGAGAGCCCTCTGGGACGGGCAGCCGCTTCTCTGAAAGGTCGGAAGAGACCCAGTGGAGTGCTGTGCCTTCAGGCGGTGGGCCGCTGACACCCACCCTGACGCTTGCACCAGTGGGACTGATGCCCTCCCGGCAGCCGTGAGCGCCAGCGTGAGCGTCATGTGTGACTCCGGGCTGTGCCTGGGGCGGACTTTGGTGCCCCCGAGTGGCCTCTCCTCCCACCACCACCCCCTGCCATCCTAACCAAGCTCCCTGTGCCCCCTCTGCCACAGGGCCTTTGCACAGGCTGTTCTTGAGACTGGCTCATCGTCTCCCCAGTATCTCCATGGTTTCTCTCTCTCTTGAGTCTGTGTGTACCTGTCCCCTCTCCGGGAGGCCTTCCTCGCCTCCCGTCTCATTCAGCAGTCCCTTCAGCAGCCCCCAATGGCAGGCAGATTTATGGTCTCCTGAAACCTGCTCATGTCTGTCTAGAACGCAAGCTCCAAGCACACAGATCGGCCTGGAGCATCTCCAGAGGTGAGCACGGCGTGCTGCAGGGCTCGGTGGGAGCTCGCGGGGAGGGTCCGGGCGCGGGGCGGGCCTCCCACGGCCTCGCACTCCCGGGCGCAACGCTGTCCTGGGTCCCAGGGACCTTCGTGTGTTTGCGGTCCTTGACTGGCGTCTCACCCTTCTCTGAGGCAACTATCCAGTTAGAAAGAGCTAAACCAATCTCTTTGTGGCCATAGCTAGAAGAAGTGATGCTACGCAGGGTCCACAGTGAAGAGTGTGTCTCCAGAATCAGGACCAGCCCACCTCCTGGGCCTCACCTGTGGGGGTCTTCACCTGTACAGCGGGTCCTCACCTGTGGGGTCCTCACCTGTGGGGGTCCTCACCTGTAAGGGTCCTCACCTGTGGGGGTCCTCACCTGTAAGGGTCCTCACCTGTGGGGGTCCTCACCTGTAGGGATCCTCACCTGTGGGTGTCCTCACCTGTAAGGGTCTTTACCTGTAAGGGTCCTCACCTGTGGGGGTCCTCACCTGTAGGGGTCCTCACCTGTAGGGAACCTCACCTGTAAGGGTCCTCACCTGTGGGGGTCCTCACCTGTGGGGGTCCTCACCTGTAAGGGTCCTCACCTGTGGGGGTCCTCACCTGTAGGGATCCTCACCTGTGGGGGTCCTCACCTGTAGGGAACCTCACCTGTAGGGAACCTCACCTGTAAGGGTCCTCACCTGTGGGGGTCCTCACCTGTGGGGGTCCTCACCTGTAGGGGTCCTCACCTGTGGGGGTCCTCACCTGTAAGGGTCCTCACCTGTGGGGGTCCTCACCTGTAAGGGTCCTCACCTGTGGGGGTCCTCACCTGTAGGGATCCTCACCTGTGGGTGTCCTCACCTGTAAGGGTCTTTACCTGTAAGGGTCCTCACCTGTGGGGGTCCTCACCTGTAGGGGTCCTCACCTGTAGGGAACCTCACCTGTAAGGGTCCTCACCTGTGGGGGTCCTCACCTGTGGGGGTCCTCACCTGTAAGGGTCCTCACCTGTGGGGGTCCTCACCTGTAAGGGTCCTCACCTGTGGGGGTCCTCACCTGTAGGGATCCTCACCTGTGGGGGTCCTCACCTGTAAGGGTCTTTACCTGTAAGGGTCCTCACCTGTGGGGGTCTTCACCTGTAGGGAACCTCACCTGTAAGGGTCCTCACCTGTAGGGGTCCTCACCTGTAGGGAACCTCACCTGTGGGGGTCCTCACCTGTGGGGGTCCTCACCTGTAAGGGTCCTCACCTGTGGGGAACCTCACCTGTAAGGGTCCTCACCTGTGGGGGTCCTCACCTGTAGGGGTCCTCACCTGTGGGGAACCTCACCTGTAAGGGTCCTCACCTGTGGGGGTCCTCACCTGTAGGGAACCTCACCTGTAAGGGTCCTCACCTGTGGGGGACCTCACCTGTAAGGGTCCTCACCTGTGGGGGTCCTCACCTGTAGGGGTCCTCACCTGTAGGGAACCTCACCTGTAAGGGTCCTCACCTGTGGGGGTCCTCACCTGTAGGGGTCCTCACCTGTAGGGAACCTCACCTGTAAGGGTCCTCACCTGTGGGGGTCCTCACCTGTGGGGAACCTCACCTGTGGGGGTCCTCACCTGTGGGGGTCCTCACCTGTAGGGGTCCTCACCTGTGGGGGTCCTCACCTGTAGGGGTCCTCACCTGTGCGGGTCCTCACCTGTAGGGATCCTCACCTGTGGGGGTCCTCACCTGTAAGGGTCTTTACCTGTAAGGGTCCTCACCTGTGGGGGTCCTCACCTGTAGGGATCCTCACCTGTGGGGGTCCTCACCTGTGGGGCTCCTCACCTGTAAGGGTCCTCACCTGTGGGGGTCCTCACCTGTAGGGAACCTCACCTGTAAGGGTCCTCACCTGTGGGGGTCCTCACCTGTGGGGGTCCTCCCCTGTAGGGAACCTCACCTGTGGGGGTCCTCACCTGTGGGGGTCCTCACCTGTAAGGGTCCTCACCTGTGGGGGTCCTCACCTGTAGGGTCCTCACCTGTGGGGGTCCTCACCTGTAAGGGTCCTCACTTGTGGGGGTCCTCACCTGTGGGGGACCTCACCTGTAAGGGTCCTCACCTGTAGGGGTCTTTACCTGTATGGGTCCTCACCTGTGGGGGTCCTCACCTGTAGGGGACCTCACCTGTAAGGGCTCTCACCTGTGGGGGTCCTCACCTGTGGGGGTCCTCACCTGTAAGGGTCCTTACCTGTAGGGGTCCTCACCTGTAGGGATCCTCACCTGTAAGGGATCCTCACCTGTAGGGGTCCTCACCTGTAGGGGTCCTCACCTGTAAGGGTCCTCACTTGTAGGGGTCCTCACCTGTAAGGGTCCTCACTTGTAGGGGTCCTCACCTGTAGGGTCCTCACCTGTGGGGGTCCTCACCTGTGGGGGTCCTCACCTGTGGGGGGTCCTCATCTTTTGTTGTTGCTCAGTCACTAGGTCATGCCCAACTCTTTGCAACCTCATGGACTGCAGCACGCCAGGCCTCCCTGTCCATCACCAACTCCCAGAGTTTACTCAAACTCATGTCCATTGAGTCGGTGATGCCATCCAGCCATTTCATCCCCTGTCATCCCCTTCTCCGGCCTTCAGTCTTTCCCAGGATCAGGGTCTCTTCCAATGAGTCAGTCCTTCGCATCAGGTGGCCATAGTATTGGAGTTTCAGCTTCAGCATCAGTCCTTCCAATGAACACCCAGGTCTGATCTCCTTTGGGATGGACTGGTGGGATCTCCTTGCAATCCAAGGGACTCTCAAGAGTCTTCTCCAGCACCGTAGTTCACAGGCATCCATTCTTTGGCGCTCGGCCTTTCTGGTCCAGCTCTCACATGAGTACATGACACTGGACAAGCCTCCAGGCCGCCTCCAGGGGAGCTTCATTTGAGAGGGGCTCCAGGGAACTGTGGGCACCCAGGAACAGGGGCTGACAGGCAGCGCTTTGGGGCTCATGCAGGTCTAACTTTATGGGCTTCTTCGTGGGAATCATCTTTTCAGAAGGGGCTCGGTGGCAGCGGTGTCTGGAACCCTTAGGCTTCAAGGGTGGAGGCGGTCTCTCCCCAGGGGGGACGCCCTTTCCCAGGATGGCCTCCCTAATGAAGGTCTTACCGGGGTCTAGGACTGCAAGGAGATCCAACCAGTCCATTCTGAAGGAGATCAGCTCTGGGATTTCTTTGGTAGGAATGATGCTAAAGCTGAAACTCCAGTACTTTGGCCACCTTGTGTGAAGAGTTGACTCATTGGAAAAGACTCTGATGCTGGGAGGGATTAGGGGCAGGAGGAGAAGGGGACGACAGAGGATGAGATGGCTGGATGGCATCACTGACTCAATGGATGTGAGTCTGAGTGAACTCCAGGAGTTGGTGATGGACAGGGAGGCCTGGCGTGCTGCGATTCATGGGGTCTCAAAGAGTCAGACACGACTGAGTGACTGAACTGAACTGAACTGAACTGAAGGGAGGAGAAGGGGAAAGAAGGTGGTGTGTCCGGGTGAGTGTATGTGTGCGGATATGAGTGTGTATACACACGAGCAAGTATGTGCGTGTGAGTAGGCATCCGTGAATGCTCCGAATGTGTGCATGGGTGTGAGTGTGTGGAGCAGACACTGGGGGTGGGGGCGCATGTACCGAGGCTGCAGTGAGGGAGGCTGGGTGGGTGGTTGGCTGGGGGCAGGCGGGGCTGCCGGGGACCTGGTGAGTGGCATGCAGGGTTGGCTGTGTGTGGCCCGAGGCCAAGGTCAGTGGAAGGGGAAAGGCCACGGGGACCGGTGGGCTTCAGAGGGGCCCCTGATCATCCCTCCCATGGAGGGCGAGATTCTCTGGGAAAGGCAGGTAAGGTGTTAGGTGGAGGTGTGGGTGTGTGCACGCACGTATGTGTGTGCACACACGTGCGCACATGTATGTGTGCACGTGTGCGCACACATGCATGTGTGCACTGTGTGCATGTGCATGAGTGTGTGCATGCATGTGTGTGCATGAGCATGTGGGTGCATGTGTGCATGCATGCATGTGTGTGCATAAATGTGTGCATGTGTGCACATGTGTGTGCGTGCATGTGTATGTGTGCGAGTGTATGCATGTGCGTGTGTGCATATGAGTGTGTGTGCATGCATGCACGTGTGGATGTGTGTGCATGTGTGTACATGTGTGTCTGTGTGTGGGGGAGTGTGGGGAACTGGGGCAAAGTCAGGAGCAGGAGGGCTCATCTGAAAGCAAAGAGGCAGCCCCTCCCTGCCCTTCTCCAGCTGCTCTGACCCCGCCCTTCCCAGCGGTGCAGTGAGGGCACGACCTCCTGCAGGTGGGCGGCCCCCATGGTGGAGCGGAGAGGCCTGCCTGGAGGCGGAGCACGCACCCACCCCTGTCCATGAGCAAAGGCATGTGCAGGCTGCTTTGGGGCTCAGGACCCTGAATGCGGGAGGGAGCGGGGCCCATCATGTGGCAGCTTATGCAGGAATAATGAGGGGAGAGAGGCTGTGCTGGCAGAGCCCGTGTCTAATAAAGGGAAATGTATTCAGCGCTTTCCAGAGGAGCCCCAGTGCTTGTTGGTCTTAAAAGCACCACCTGCCGGCCTGCGGTTTGCCCCTGACTGACGCAGGGGGCTGGAGAGACCCCGCCCGGGGTGGGGGGATGGGTGGCGGTCCAGGGGGACGCAGCTGTCCTGGAGGTGCCTTCTGCAGGGTCCCCGCCCCCGCCCTGCTATTTCCTGCTTTCCTTCTCTCGCCTCGCCATTGGCCTCCTAGCCCCGGTACCCCAGCGCTTCTCCACGAAGCCATGGGAATGACACTTCCAGAGGCACATCCATCCCGGTCAGTCCTCTGCTCCAGCACCCTCCGTGGGTGAAAACCCCCTGTGGTTTTCAGGGCCCACCCTGGGTCCCGTCCCCAGAGGTCCTGCTGCCCCTCAGGGCTGTGTCTGGGTGCCAGGGCCTGGCCTCCTGGGTTCCTGTGGCCTGGAGTGACGCTGAGCAGGCCCACAGATCTCTGCAGGCTCTGGGCCGCCCCGCCCCCCGGCCCGGATGTACCCATCCCCCCAGGCGCTGGGAGCAGAAGTGCTGAACGGAAGGAAATGCAGATCAGCCCTGCGGCCTCCCCCAGGAGATGAGAGACCAGCGTCACCGGCCGGCCGTGAGGTCTGGATGGGATTTTCCTGCAATTTGGGATGAACCGTCTGCCTAAGGGAGTCGAGCGCCGGGCCTCACCCCGGGATGGCCCCTCTGGGTGGAGCTCGGGGCAGCAGCCTCAGGACCTGCAGCCAGGCTGCCTCCCATCTGGTACTGGGGGCTTTGAGCTTCGCAGGGGTCTTGTGTTACCCTGATGGGACTCAGAGAGGAGTCTGTCAGGGAAGGCCCTGGGGGAGGGAGCCCCGCTCTTCCTTCCAACGAGAAGAGGGCCCTGTTGCCTCTGGACAGCTGAGCAGCTGCTGAGTGGTGCTGTTGTGCGCGCGTGTGCGTGCATAAGTGTGTGCACGTGTGCGCACGTGTGCATATGTGTGCACGTGCGTGCACGCATGCATGTGTGCACGTGCACGTGTGTGCACACGCGTGCTCATGTGTGCACTCATGAGCAGGTTCTAATCTGTTTCCAAAACCCCAGCGAGCTCACGGGAGCATCAGTGAATATTTACTACCTTGCTTTTTTTTTCTTAAAAAAAAAAGTAATTTCGCTGTCTGGTTATTAAATCTATTTTTATTGCTACAAAAATGCCTCCCATCCATTAAGATGAGGGGCTTCTGGCAAAGACTGTGCTTCAGCTGCCGCTGTTCCTTCCTGTTCCGGGGGAAGGGAGCCTCGGTTCGGGGCTCGTGGCCACATTTCTTGGGCCCTGACATTCCCTCGTCTTCTCCTGGAGGCCTGAAGAGCCGCAGATTCTCCAGCAGCTGCAGAGGTGTGACAGTGCCTGGGCTGAGCCGCCCCAAAAGCTGCTCCCTGGGCCAGGCCTCCCCGTGGCCTGGACTCAGTGGTCTCCCTCGGGAGTCCTCAGGCTGGGCGCCAGGACCCAGTGGCCCTCGGGGGCTCAGCTCTGCGGCTGAGCTGTCTACTGTCAGGAAAGAATGAATGAATCACGTTCCCATTGGCGACCATGAGCCCCCCACTGACCGTCGTGGGGTCAGTGCTAAGGAGAGAGGGGCCATGAAGTGGGGTGGGGGCTGCAGACAGCGGTGCTGGCAGGCTGGGGCCCGTCCTCGAGGGCTACCACCTGGCACCGGGAAGGACCTGAGATGGCCCGTTGGTCCCACGTCTGACAGCCCCGGTCCCAGGCCTGGTGCTGGGGGGTCTGCCCCGGCCCGGCTGTTCAGTGGAGGTAGGGTGGGCTGGCTATGGGGCTGGTGGCGACGATCCACCTGGGACCTGGGCTGTCCCTGGGGGTCAGGGAGGATGAGGGAACAGATAGGAAAGCATCCATGACGAGCCCCCCAAGCACCACACTTCAGCCATTGGACCAGAACCCGGCCGGCTGCCCAAGGGGCCGAGCGGGGCGGGGCCGGGGGACCTGCCGCCTCTGTCTGCCCTGCCCAGCTCAGCCTGTGTGCGCAGACCTGGGGGCTGTGCCCACCCCGCCCCTGCCCCCATGCTCACGGCAGGACAACGGTGGTCCGTGGTTCATGCTCTGCGGATGCCAACATGGGAAGAGTGTGGCTGGCTTCGTCCTTGAAGTCCTGGGGGGCGGCAGTGAAGGGAGCCCACCCCCGGCCTAGGCTGGGCCTCCAGACGGAGGCTCTGAAGGGCGGAGGTGCTGGGCCTCTGTGTGGGGATGGGGGCTGGGACAGCTTGGGGACCCACTGCTGGGGACCCGGGGTCGGTGGATCACTTCTGCCATCTCCTAGCCTCCCGAGTGGGGCTCTGGACTCCCATCTGGGAGCCTGGGTTTCCTGGTGCCAAGGCAGGGACCACAGTGCCTGCGGCATGGACATGAGAGGTAACAGTTTACTCAGGCAGAGGCCAGCATGTGGGGGGCATTCACTCACGGCTTCATGACGAGCCGAGTCCCCAGCTGGACCTGGCATGGACCTGGGGCGGCCCTCGGACCTGGCGGGCGGCCCAAGGCTGCAGCCCGGGAGCAGCAGACTGGCCGTCACCCATGGCCCCAGAGGGGGTGAAGCACGTGGGGCTCAGGAGCGTCAGACGGGCCGTCTCTCTCTCTGGTTTTTCTGAGACCCGGCCGGGTTCTGTGAGCCTGAGGGCAGGCTGCACGTTCTCTGATTCACAGTCTCGGGGCCGGGGAGCTTTGCATGTTTGTCCACTTGCTGATGTGACATTGTGACGACCCCCGAGGACACACCAGGAGCCATGGCAGGAGCGGGGAGTAGGCGCTGGACAGGGCTCTGCCTCAGCGGAGGCCCCAGGGCTGTGGGGCAGACAGACAGGGGCAAGACAGTTTAATGGCCCTGGCGGGAAGGGGACAGTCACTGGAGGCGTGAGTTAGAGCTGAGATGCGAGCCCAGCTGCGAATTGTTTCGGGCCGGGGGCTTGTCCAGCCAGATGGTGAACCACCGCTCAGGTGTTGTCGGGGGCCTGGGTGAGGAAGTGAGGTATGCAAGCCGTCCACCCAGTTCCAGAGTGAAGCCAAGTGGCTGGCTTCTCTGGGTCATGGCGTGATGACAGTTAAACCAGGCCATGTGGCCCAGACACACTTTGATCTTGCTTTAAACTTCTCTCTAAAACCAAACTGGATCCTTGGGCCAGCGCTCTTTACTTTCCTTGCATTCCAAAGCTCGGAGGCAATATCGACATTTGGGGAATATTAACCAGCCCGTGGCTGGGCCGCTGGCCCTCTACCTGCCCAGCTGCATCCTGTGGCCAAGGGCAGTGCCGCCCGCCCAGGCGTCCGGGGGCTGCTTGTGCCTGTCTGTCCCTGCAGGCCTGCAGTGTGGCTGGGCTGTCCCCAGTCGTTGGGTCACATCGAGTATCATAGCGTATCACACATCACGTCACGTCACAAGTGTTCCGATGTGCGCTGGCAGTCAGCTCCTGTGATGATGTGGGGTCATCCACGTGGGAACATCAAAGGCAAATCAGATACGCTTCTGCCTTTAGATGGCGTCGTGTTGCGTCTATTAACGTAAGCGGACACTCCCCAGGAGGGCGGGGGGCTTGCTGTGCTTTTGCCTTTTCGAAGCAGGTTGATCTCCACTCCTGCACCGTCTTCTCAGCCAGGGACGGAGGTTGGACTGACCCCATGACCCTGGGCTCCCCCTCGGGGACGGGGGACAAGGACCAGAGCTCCGCAGATTCAGAGCATGGCTGTTCTGGATCCCTGGGAGGCAGGTTTCCCACCTGGATCTGAGTCGCCCTGGATCTTAGAGGAAGGGCTGGATGTGCAAGCTGAGGGCCAGGAGACACTCGGGGGGGGTGGGGGTGGCGGTGCTGAGCTGTCCTTCAACCCCTTTGGCAGGGCAGCCCCCTGGGGTACCCGCCCACAGTCAGTGATGCCAGTTCTAATCCTTAAGGTGGACCCACTGGCCACCACGTCAGTCTTCCTCCAGACCAGTCAACTCACAGCCTCCCTGAATTAGATTTGATACAGGGCTGTCCCCCACACCCAAGCGATAGCTCTGCGGTGGTCCCAGGAACTAGGATTGTGAAGACACAGAAAGAGGAGGCAGAGATGCAGACAGAAGCTGAAATGGAGGACGTGAGTGTGGACGTGCCAGAAAACCAGATCTGCGCTTGAGTGTTCAAAGCTTTAATCTAAACACAGTCAGTAAAGTGTCAAAACATGAAAACCTCCCCGGCAGATCCTTTTTCTGCCAAGGAGAAGGTCTTTTTCAGACCTCAGCCAGGCAGCCCAGCTTTCCACACGGCTGCGGGGTAATTCACGTCTGGCGTGGGGTTGGATGGCTGAGGGCTACTGACAGGATTTCGCCGTGAACTTCTCAGGTTTGACTGCAACGTTTCTGAGTTTGTTTTTGAGGCGATGGCAGGTTTACAAGGGTTCACAGCAACGCACGCGTCGGCTTTGCCCGGCTGTATCAGGAAGGGAGTAATTTCTGTTGGTAGCTGACAACACCCGTGAATGATGCTCTACAAGCTGGGGATTCAGGACTACATCTCCGGAGAACAGACGGTAGCAGAGTCGAGTGTTTTTACAGAAACCTGAGGTTCAGCCAAGAGCAGGCAGCCCTGGAGCGTACGCTTTGCCCTTCAGAATCAGTAGACTGGGGGAGCTTTCTCCGATTACTGGAAAGGCGATCCAGCGTTATCTGGCTTTTATCTTGGTTGAGCTCCGTCAGCAGGCCCAGGGTTTAGACAACATCAGCTCTCTCTGGCTAGGACTGCCAGGCTCAGCTACCGAGAAAACCAAGTAGGTGCCCAGAAAAACCCGAATCTCAGAGGAATGGCAGGAAGGGGCGTCTGGGACACACTTGTGCGCACAGAGCTGCTGGCTGTCTGTCTGGAACTCGGGTTTCACAGGGCGCTGTGTGACTCGCCTGGCAGCCTTACTCTCAGCCCACACCCACCCACACACGCACTGGGACTGATCACACCAACTGCCTCCTTCTGGGCCTACCAGCCAGGCAGCCACGCCCCCGGCCCGGGCCTGGAAACGGGCCTCCGGGACAGGCACCCCGGAATCAGGGAAGAGCCTGGGTGCAGGTCGCACTCCGGAGGCCCGAGGACCAGCCTCGGCCACCCCTGGAAGTCTCGAGAGGGAGCAGCGGGGGTGCGGGGTGACGTGTGGACAGGGGCCGGTGGCTCGAGCTCCCTGAGCTGCTGCCCTGCTTCCTCGGGCTGCCCCTGGCCACCGATCCCCCGAACCCCTGTGTTCCTGGGGGGGTCAGCCTAGTGGGCCTGCCCCCCACCTGAGGCTGGTGCCCACGCAGACAGGCAGGCCCACCACTGCCATTCTGGGTGGGGAAGCAGGCCAGAGAGACCACGGGGAGGGGGCGAGTGACTGCAGGCCTGGGGTGGTGGGCCTGCCTGAGTGGGAGGTGCCGCAGAGGTCAGCCGCAGGGCCTGACCTGGGGCTCACCCGCGCGTCCCCTTCTCTTCCCTGCCCCGTCCTGCTTCCCCGGGAGCCCTGAGCTTCAGACGCAGAGCGTCTGAGATTCGGGCGGGCTCCCCGTGGCCGCCGTCACAAGCGATCCCGGATGCAGCTTCCTGACAGAGGCCTGTTTGCTATTATAGCTCTGAGGGTCAGAAAGTCAGAATGGACCTTGCTGGGCTGAAATCAAGGTTGGACGGGGATTGCCCTGAGGCTCCGGGGGAGCCTCTGGTCCCCTGTGGCCGAACTCTTGGGCTTGAGGTTCCTCCAAGCCACGGGGCCCATGAAGCCCCTCTCGGGCTGTGTGCTCTGGCGCCTTCGGCTCCTCTGCCCCCGTGAGTGCGCTGCAATGCCAGGGGCTGTCTGGACAGTTCTGAGCACTGCCCTGCCCCGAGGCCAGCCGATTAGCAGCCCAGGAGAGTGGTCGGCCTTGCGTTCCAGGACTGGGATGTGGACACGGTCAGGGCCCCTTTTCGGCCTTCCCTGCCGCTGGCATGTCAGTGTGGAACCTCTCAGGGCCTCAGTTTCCACTTCTGTAAAGTGTGGGAGAGAAACCCCGATGGGATTCTGCAGGTGATGGAAACAAGGCAGGTAATTCTCCCAGCACCGCTCCCGAAGGCCGAGCTACGTTATAGCAGCAGGCTGGGAGGAGGGCACTCTGGCCTGGCTATGACCACCGACCGACTTCTGAACACAGGACAGCAAGTGTCACGAGGAAAGGACCACGAATCTGGACCTCACAGTTCTGGACACAGAATCCACTGCTGAGCGGACAGAACAAAGGAGTGAAGGAATGCAGGGATGTCTCACTCGTGGGACAGACGCTGGGAAGATGAAAGTTGGTGTTAGAGGGAGAGTGAACTGTTTTGGGGTGGGAACAGAGGAATCTGAAGATCCCGGAGCCCCCAGACCTGCCTGTGATCCTGTCCCAGGCGAGGAGACCCGTCCCACGCCTAGAGACCCACGTTTCCTCTGCCCTCAGCTGCACCTCCAGCCATCAAAGCCCATCTCCTTCCCCACAGGAGACGCTTGGCTCTCCAGAGAGGCCACGTGCCCAGCAGCCCTGGCCTCGCTTGCTGCACTACCCCCAGATGCTGCCAGGATCCAAACGTACCCTGGGAAGGCAGCATCCCGCAGTCCATGCCTCTGACCCCGTTTGTCAGGGACAAAATGACCCAAGGGCCTTCACTGACCACTGGCCACTCCCGGCAGGGCTCAGAAATCCTTTGTCCGGGGGCTTCCAAAGCACCGACTGGTTGCTCATCCTTCAGGGACATGGAGCTGGCCTGAGCCCTTGTTCCACAAGCCGTGGGCCAGCCCTCATGGTCAGCGGTGGACCAGGCTTCCCCTACTGTGACAAGGCCCCGTGGGGGCAGTTTAGTGGGACAGCATCCTGGTGCAAATCTGCTGCTCCAGCCCCTGGACGAACAGCTGACTTCCTGTGGCAGCTGCATCCTGGTCTGGCAGCCCTGGGAGCAGGGCTTCTGGCCAGCCCCCGGGGGCTTCGCAGGGCTGGGCCCGCTGCTTCCCCTGGCATGTGGGGCAGCCTTGGTGCAACCTTCCCCCCCAGCTGGAGCCAGCTGGTGTGCACGGGGCAGATGCCTATGAGGCCTGGTGTGCAGTCCTGGGGGAGTGGGAGGGGTGTGGGTCCAGCCACTACCTTCCTCCCAGGCCCATTGACTCACCATTCCCCCAGCAAATGCTTCAGTTTAGTCGCTGAGTCATGTCCGACCCTTTGCGACCCCACGAACTGCAGCACGCCAGGCTTCCCTTTCCATCACCACCTCCCAGAGCTTGCTCAAATTCATGTCCATCCAGTTGGTAATGCCATCCAACCATCTCATCCTCTGTCATCTCCTCCTCTTGCCTTCAATCGTTCCCAGCATCAGAGTCTTTTTCAATGAGTTGGCTCTTCGCATCAGGTGGCCAAAGTACTGGAGATTCAGCTTCAGCATCAGTCCTTCCGATGAATATTCAGGGTTGATTTCCTTTATGATGGACTGGTTTGATATCCTTGCTGTGCAAGGGACTCTCAAGAGTCTTCTCCAGCACCACAATTTGAGAGCATCAATTCTTCGCCACTCAGCCTTGTTTATGGCCCAGCTCTCATATCTGTACATGACTACTGGCAAGATCATAGCTTGGACTATCTGGACCTTTGTTGGCAAAGTGATGTGTCTGCTTTTTAATATGCTGTCTAGGTTTGTAATAGCTTTTCTTCCAAAGAGTAAGTGTCTTTTAACCACCAGACCATAGACGCTGACAATGATCCTCCCGACATCAACAGGAAGCAGGATCTGTCCTTTGGATCCCAAATGGGCACAGACGTGGATTCTTCCCTGTGAAGACCTGCCCACGCCTTGATTCTGGCCTTGGGAGAACTTGCCGAGGGACCAACCAGGCCCACTGGATCTCTGGCCTCTGGAACTGTGGGTGCTACATTTCTGCTTTTATGAGGTGCTGATCTGTATTTCGGCAGCGATGATAGCAAGACCCATCGTTCTCTGTGACCTAGCAATATTTTTAGGTATTTTATGGATTCTTAGAACTTAATGGGGCCTTATAAGCTATCCTGAGACTGCCTACGGGCAGTAATTGCCCCTGTGGCAAGGCGGCATGCTGGCTAATAGACCAAGATGAACCTGAGTGCAGGTCCTGATTACCTCACCCGCTCTCTATGCGGCCTTGGTGAGCTTCCCAAAGGCCCTGCACCTCAGTTTCCCCATCTGTACAATGGGGACAATCACATCAACGGAGGATTCAGTGTGACGATGCATATGCAATGCTCAGCGAAGGGCCTGGTCCTGGGGAAGCTCAGTGGACAGCACTGGTTATGGCTCTCACAGCATCTCTGAGCGCTGGTTGTCTGGTCCGATCACTTCCATGCTCAGGAAACTGGATCTCTCACCAGACGGCCAGGGTAAAAGCCTCCTGTTCCCATGTGGCATATGAGGGTTCTGGGATGGGTGTCGGGAGAGCAGGGGGCCGGCCTGGCTTTGGCTCAGGCTCCAGGCGTGTCGGGCAGGCCAGGGTCCTCCCTCCTTCCGGGGCCTCAGTTTCCCCGTCTGTGAAACGAGAGGGTTGGCGCTAATCCCCCTCCTAGCTTTGAGATTTCACGATTCTGTGAATTCAGGTCAGAGCTACGCTGCTGGTCTCATATGTAATTATTTTTTCTCAGGATTACACATTTTTGAATAAAAATGAAATAAGACCTTCAGAATAACTGATGAAATACTTTTTGACCTAACATTAATATGCCACATGGAAGGCAGGATAATGAATCAGGAAGATTAAAGCTGTGGGGAGCCCAGGAGTATAAGCGCTGGGCAGGAGCCGAGCCCCGGGGAGGGCGGGGCGGTTGTTTCCATGTATATTTATTTGCGCTGACATTACTGCATTAAGCTGGTGCATATGTAATCTCACATGAAACTCACGGCGGTGGAATACTCCTCAGCCCTCACAGGCCGCTCTCGTCTCACCATCAGGGCCTCCCCAGGGACGCTGGAGGGGCCCTGTGCCCCCAAGCCCGTCCCAGAGGACTGAGCGATAGCACCCGCAGATTTGGGAGGAGGGGCGGGCTGTGGAGATTGGGAAGGAGACTGGCGGGGTGGGAGGAAGGGGGCCAAGCGGAGGGAGCGGGGGACACTCTGCAGCCCCCGAGCAGGCCCTGGGCTGACGGCCAGGGCACAGGTCACAGGGGCAGTGTGCTGGGCCCCTCGGGGGGCCTGGGGGCTGGGCTGGGGTCTCCGCCTGCGCAGAATCAGGTCACCGTCCCTCTGGCCAGAATCAAGTCGCTGTCCCTCTGGCCAGGCCAGACCTTCTTCTGACCTGGCCTCTGAGCAACCCCTGGGCTCCGGGCTGGAGCCCTTCCACTCCGACTCTCTCCTCTGATCCCTGTGGCTGCCCGGCCAGGGTTGAGTGGTCACAGGTGAGCAAACTGGGTGAGAAGTCCTGGGGCCCGCCCCAGGGCACACAGCCGGCCCTCAGTCGGTCGCTGAGCCTGAAGCCCCCGGCTCTGTTGCAGCCCATCCCCCTCCTGTCCACACCCTCACCAGCTGCTGGGATTCTGGGCCTCTGCACCCCAGCTCTGTCCACCTGCCCGCATCCCTGAGGCAGAGGGCACCAGCTATCAGCTCTCAGAAGGGGGCCCACTGGCACCCCGCTCCTCCAGCTGTGGTCCTGGGGCCAGCCGCCCCGCACCTCCGCCAGGATGGCAGCCCAGGTTCATCCCAGACCGCCCTCCAGCGAGGCCCGGGAGGTACATGTGTGTGACCCCAGCTTCCCCGAGGCGCTACCTGGAGGAGCTTCTCTATGGAAATAGAGCCAGAGGGCTGGGGAAGCCCCTGCCTAGGGCTGGCAGATGCCCAGCACCTAGGACCTCCGGCTCCAGATGACCTGGTCCTGCTTGAAGGGGGCCCCTCCTAGAGGAGTGGGGGACCGGGGGTCTGAGCTGTGCCCTCTCGGGGGTCTAGGGCTGGGGAGGACAGAGAGGGGCCCTCCTGGTCTGCTGTCCTGGAGTCTTTCTACTCAGCCCTGAGTAGCCTGTGCACCAGGGTCCCTGGGGTAAACCTGCCGTCTGCCCAGGAGCCCAGGGAAAGCCCGGGCGGGGGCTCTGGTTAGCTGGGCTTCCGTGCCAAGCAGACCCCATGGGCAATAGGAGTGGGCCTGGAGGGCCCCTTATGGGATGTGCCTCCAGGTGGGGAGGTGGAGAGACAGACGTGCAGAGCGGGCAGGACGGGCTCGGAGCGTGGGGCAGGCAGAGGTGACCCCCCAGGGCCGAGGCCCCAGAGTCCCCAGGCAGGCTCTGCCCTGCTGCATTCAGAGCCTGCCCCTGACTCGGGTGGGCGGCCAGCACCCAGGACGCATCCCCTTCATCAGCCGAGTGGGGCTCAGGCCAGAGCACTGGTCCCGATAAGAGCGGGCTCAGCTCCCAAGCTCACCCCGCGTGTGGCCTCGGGCAGTGATGGAGTCCCCGCCTGTAAAGGGGGTCAAGGATGCCCGGCTGGGGGTCACAGGCTGCTGGCGGGGCTCGCTAAAGGCAGGGGCACCCCGGGGTTAAAATTCCCATTGTTGCTATGGTTACAGGGCCAGTGTCCCAGGACTCACCCCTCCCCCAGGGCATGGACTCTCCACCTCCCCTTGGCTCCCGCTGCTGGGTGCTCAGTGGAGGGGGGTCCTGGAGGATGAGCAGTGTGCCTGCGACCAGAGCTGAGTAGCCCACACCAGTGCCTAGGAACCCGATGCTGCTGGGGGACCGAGTCTGCGCCCGTGCATGTCTCTTTGTGTGTGCGCGTGCGTGTGTACGTGCGCGCATGTGTGTCTCTGTGCGTGTGTGCGTGTACGTGTGCGTGCATGCGCGTGCACGTGTGTGCATGTCTGTGCGTGTGAATGTGTGCAAGTGTGTGTGTGAATGTGTGCGTGCGTGTGTGCAGCACTCTGCTCCCCTGTGGCTGCACATTTTATAAGCCTGTCACAGATTTAAAGAAACCTCCGCCCCACTTTGTACGTTGACGACGTCAGGCTCGAGAATCCGACGCGGTGGGCGCTGTGGCTGAGGGCGCCTTCTGACCAGACACCAGCTGCCAGGAGCTCTTCTGCTCAAAGCCGGCCTGGCTTCCTCCCAGGCGTCACGTGTGTGTGGACGCACGCCCGCACACACGCGTCTGCGAGCTCGGGAGCCGAGGGCCTCGTCCCAGCTCCTTGGCTGGGTTTCCGCTTTCCTCACGTTTCTTCGTTCACCGGGAAGATGGCTACATCAGGGCATCGTGTTTATACCCCGGAATACGACGCAGGAGTCTTCCAACCCGACCTGGAAATGTCCTTGCGCACGCGGAAGAATTCGCAAAGCTGTTACTGAGGGACTAAACGAAGTCAGGGGAGCACGCACTGCGCGGCCCGGCTCCTCCCTGTTAGTTTTTGGTCCCGAACGCCCAGCTCCTCCCTCCCTCCCCCGTTCCTCCGCCCCCTTGGCAACCGCAGGCCTGTTCTCTGTATTTGTGAGTCTATCTGTGTTTCATAGATTTCTACAGTTTTCAAACGCACAAGACAAATCTCTACCCTGCGGACAGATGCAGTCATCTGCAGGAGCATTGTCGAGAAACACCCTGGCAGGCCTGTCACCAAATTCTGGGTCAGAGTTATGTCTGTGGGGTGAGGGTCCCCTCCCCAATTTAAATTAAGCAAAAATCCAGTATCAGAGTCATTTAACGTTTAATCACCGAGTCTGCAGTTTTCACAGAGCACCTGTCATACCCTGCCTCCAAGCTGTTCAGGAGACAAAAGTAACCTGGGTTGGGAATGTTGGCTGTAACTCTTTTTTTTTTTTTTTCATTCTCTGTCTTTTTTTTTCATTAATAGATTTATTATTATTATTTTAGATCATGTTTAGGTTTACAGAAAGACTGAGCAGCTAGTACAGAGGACAGAGTTCCCAGACACCCTCCTCCACCCACAATATTCGTATCATTTTATTATTGTGTTTACTTTTGCTTTGCTGGACGGAGCAGGAAGTGGTACCCACTCCAGTGTTCTTGGCTGGAAAATGCCATGGATGGAGGAGACTGGCGGGCTACAGTCCATGGGGTCACAAAGAGTCAGACACGACTGAGCGATTAACATACTTGCTTTGCTGGAACTTCTTTAAGTTTTAGCTTTCAGAGCAGTTTTAGATTCACAGCAAAACTGGGCAGGAGGTAGAGAGGTCTCTCCCGTGCCCCTCGCCCACAGCTTGCCCTGTACCAGATCCACCCGTTACTGCTTTCAGTGTCGATTGCTTTGGCTGTGTCGGGGCTTGGCAGCAGCACCCAGGACCTTCGCTGCGTCGTGTGGACCTTTCGTTACGGCACCGGGCGCTCTGGTTGCCGTGTGTGGCCTTCGTTGTTCCGTGGCCCGTGGGATCTTAGTCCCCCAACCAGGGGTGGGACCTGCGTCCCTTGCATTGCAAAGCAGACTGTTAACCACTGGACCACCAGGGAGGTCCCCATCCCCCCATGACTGACACACACCTACATCCCCCAGAGTCCACAGCTTACATTAGGGTCCACTCTTGGTGTCAGACACTCCATGGGCTTGGACAAATACATAATAACATGTACCCATCATTACTGGGCTTCCCAGATGGCTCAGGGGTAAAGAATTCTCCTGCTAATGCTGGAGACGCAGGTTTGATTCCTTGGTCAGGAAGACCCCCTGGAGGAGGGCATGGCGACCCACTCCAGGGTTCTTGCCTGGAGAATCCCATGGACAGAGGAGCCTGGTGGGCTACATACAGTCCACGTGGTCGCAAAGAGTTGGACGCGGCTGAGAGACTGGGCACATATGCACACCCAGCACTACTGCCTCCTAAGGAGCAGGTTCTGCCCGAGAGCCCCCTGCACGTGCCGTCCACCGTCGAGTCCCTGGATCCAGGCACGAGAGGTGTGGTCCACACAGCCCCGCTCCTGGTGTTCTGACGGGGGACTGGGACTGGAAGTGTGGGGCAGCCGGGGGGCTGAGCAGGCAGACACTGACCTTCTTGTGGGTACCAGGCGTGGTAAGACTCAGGTCAGGACAAAATCCTGTTCCCTGTAGAGTCTTTTGCTCCCTTTGGTCAAACATTTGAAGATACATTACATATCTTTTTTCCTTTCGCTCTCTTTTCCTTGGCTGTCAGGGAGCTCAAAGTCACACTTAGCTTGCAACTGCAGACTACTTCGTGTCTTGGTTTTGGTATAGTCACAATTTCTAACTCAATTTTTATCTTTCCATTAACCATGCACGTGGTCTTTGGTGTTTTCACCACAAAGCATCTCACCTGATTATAGGAAGAGGGGGCTGCCTGGTAATCACTAGAAAAGATGCAGGGCTGGACTGAGATCTGTGAGGGCCGGGGGAGAGGGAGGCACGGTCCTTGCTCTCGGTGACCCTCTGGTGTATGCAGAAAGGAGATGTGCCCACGGGCAGGGTCAGAGCCCCAGCCTGGACCGTCTGGACCAGACGCGGAGGGGCTGCCTGCTCATCCAGTCTGGGACCCATGCTGTTGGGACAGTCAATCGCTCCTGCCTGACCAAGCTGGGCTGACCACAGACCCCCCTCTGGAGCTTGGGGTCAGCAGTGGCTGGAGAGGATGCCCCTGGCAGTGGCCCCTCCCCAGAGAGTCCAAACCGTAGCTCCTGCTCTTGAGACCCTTGGAGCTGCCCCAGCTCCCGACCTTCCGGAGCCCAGCTCCCTGGCGTTGGCCTGGAAGCTGTGAACTGCCCGAGTGCTGCCACATACCTGTTGTCATCCGTTGCTGTTGTTTTAGGTCGCGTGGCTTACGTTGTTCGGTGTCAGCTTCTGCTGCTGGTGTCCAAAGGGCTGTGCAGACAAAGGCTCTGCTGACCCTGCTGGGCTCAGCAGGAGGGAGCAGAGATCACTTAGCGATCTCTGCCCTGCGCCCGGCACGGGGAGAGATGGCCCCAGTGTCCAGTATCACAAGCTTGGTTCTGACCACCACCCTTCCCTCTTTACTCCAGACCCTGCGGCCTTCCTAGGAACCAAGTGTGCCCTTTAAGGAGGCCAGCTGCAGTGCCTGTCTTTATAATTCACGAGTAGTCTGCTGAATGTCCTTCCTGACGGTTCATCTATGCCTGTATCCAAGCAGCGCTTGACAATCAGCCTTCAGGACCTTGTCAACAGGACAGGCGGGAAGATGAATTCTCCCGCACTAATGCCCAGACAGTCCAGGGCTCTCTGGGTCACTCCTTTCTCTCAGCTCCCCCAGCAGTGGGGGGAGGACCCGTGGTTCTGGGGTGAGGCTTGGGGGAAGGCTGCCCTCCCTGGCACTGCAGCTGGGCCCCACAAGGCCAGTCCTCCTTGCTCATTCCTAAGCATCCCCACTCACCCAGCCGACACAGAAGAGAGCCCGCCTTTGCCCTTGAAGACCGCGATGGTGACTCTGGCTGCACAGGAGCCCACTCCTGGGGATGATGAATGTCTCTTTCTGGTGGGGCACCTGGGCTTTCTGCACGGAAGCCAAGACACGTGTAAGGCCCTTTAAGAGCACTAATTTACATGGCAAGTACACAGATTACAGAATACCGTATTTCACTGGTTTTACAGCAGGCCAGCGACTGGAGCCTGGGCCTCTCCAGACCTCGTGTCATTAATCTCGGGCCGGACGAGCGGGCAGATTGCATCTGCCCTCCCCTGACATGCCCCGCAGCCAGACGGAAGAGTGTCTCGTCTGGCTTTTTTCATTTTTCTCCTAACAGGTTCAATATTTTAACAAATCCAAGTGCTGTATAACTGGAGGTGGTTTCCAGGAGACGGGCCTCGCTCTCCATACTTCTGCCACGGTAATTAATTTAGTGGCTCGTGAGTTATGGACTGCAGTGCCTCCGAGCCCTGCCTCGCTCCCCTCCTGATGTTGCCAGGCCTCTGAGTTCCTTTTATCAAGACGATGTCTCCGGTGGTGCAGACCAAGGGCCCAGGGGTTTCTGAGCCAAAGTGGACTGTGGCACAAGGCCACCCAATGACCAGCCACCCCTCAGCACTTAGTCTCTTTGTGCCAGGCTTGCGGTGATGCTTAGCAGGGTATGGGGAAGAGCCGGACTCTGACTCCCTTGGGAGGTGGTGGGAGTGGGTTATGGGGCGCTGGGCCGATATCCTGAAGGACGTGACCGGGGGCTTCCAGGCCCAGGAGGGGGTGGTACCTGCTTTCCCCCATTTACGCACGAGGAGACGGGGGCTCGGGGAGGAGAGGAGGGGAGGGGCTGGGCCTTGAACCTCTGTGCCCGCTTGCCAGCTCCTGGCTTTCCTTAGTCTGTAAGTTGGCTGGGCGGGCCAAGGAGGCCTCTTGGTGCTGTGGGGACCTTTGGAAAATGAAGAGGTGGCAAAGGAAGGAAGGAAGAGGGGAACTTTCCCAGAAGGAGGGTGCACAGCCGCTCGAGGCCAGTGGCCCCCAGGGACTAGCAAGGGTTTGCTGAGCACAAGTGAGGTGGGCACCTCTTTGTTAGGAAGAACGGCTCCTCTGGGGGCTCCTCCTGGGGTCACGGCTCCTGCCGCAGCCCACACACCAAGAGGGGGCGGCCCTAACTCTCAGGGATGGGACGTCCTTAACCGCGACCCTGGCCGTCGTCTCCCCCACTTCCTGAGTGGCGAGACGTCGAACTGAGCCTGAAAGGAGTAGAAAGGCCGGGGTGGTGAGGGCATCTTCAGAGGGACGGGGCGGGCGGCGGGTAGGAAGCCTTCTGACCCGCAGGGAGGGCAGGAGGCTGGGACGCGCACCGCTGCGCCCACCTCACACACAGGGGCCGAGGCAGGGCGGGACGGCCCGGTAAACCCTGAGGATACCCCGACGGAATCACAGCGTCAGAGGACCGGTCGCCAGGGCCTGGGGCGAGGCGTCCCCAGCCTCCCGCGGGAGGTGGCCCGGGCAGCGGCTGTCGGCCCAGCTCAGGGTCCCGGCTCCCTAGGCTGCGCGCTGGGAGAGAGGGGCTCCTGCCTTCTATGTGCTTTTGGTCTCACATTGGTCATTAACTAAAGAATTGCTTCCAGGCAACAAACAAGCAAGATCGTGTCCACAACACTTTGGGAGCGTTCTCCATCTCCTGCGGGGCTGAAACAATGACTCAGTACCCAAATGTCACACTTGGCTGGGAAACAGTTTCATATGAATAAATATGAGAACCCACAGCACCCGCAAGATGAGCGAAAAGGAGTCTGTGCTGAGGAGATTCAGAAAAGCAATGCTGTTTACTTTCGTGTTGGGTGAGAGTGTTTCTCTGAAAGGCTGGGTTTTAATTCTGGCTGAGGAGAAGGCAATGGCACCCCACCCCAGTACTCTAGCCTGGAAAATCCCATGGATGGAGCCTGGTAGGCTGCAGTCCATGGGGTCACTAAGAGTCAGACACGACTGAGTGACTTCACTTTGACTTTTCACTTTCATGCATTGGAGAAGGAAATGGTAACCCACTCCAGTGTTCTTGCCTGGAGAATCCCAGGGATGGGGGAGCCTGGTGGGCTGCTATCTATGGGGTCGCACAGAGTCGGACATGACTGAAGCGACTTAGCAGCAGCAGCAGCAGCAGAGGACAATTCTCCCGCTTTGGGCTCAGGAGTGAACCAACCAGCATTTCCTAGAGTCTGATAATAGCTGCGGGGCTCCATAGCTCTTTGGCCTAACCTGGTCTCTGGGCTCAGGGAAGAGGCTCCGCCTTGGGTGGGCGTGGCCATGTGCCTTACTCTGGCCAATGAGACGGGCAAGGTACAGCTTGTCAGTCCTGGAAAGACCCCTGAAGGGCCCACATATCCATTAGCCTCTTCTGGGACAAAGTGCAGACAGAGACGGAGCCTCCAACCCTTGGGTCCCTGGGATCGAGTAGGTAAGTCTCATTCCCTGCATGCACGCAGCATGTCTGATGGATGAAAGCTCTCTTTGTTACTGTGGCAGAGCCTCCACTAGCCTGACTGATACAACGTAATGCCTACAGACGCTTCTGGTTACAAGCCCTGGGAGACACTGGGTTACATGAAGCCCAGTAGGGGAGGAGGGTTTCTTAGGGTCTCGACAGTAGGTGAGCGTCTAGAGGAGGGGTTTCCACATTCCTTGAGTGCTGGGTGTGCTCTGGGAAGCCCTGAACCCACCGCCCACAGGTCATCGCCCTGGACCTCCCCCCTGGAGATGACCGTGACCATGGCCACCTTACAGACAAGCAGGTGGGGTCACAGAGGAGAAGGGGCTTGCCTGGGGTCACCGTGGCAACACCACGTCTGGCGTCCTTCCCTTGGCCCCAGCAGGGCTCTGTTCCTTAGGGTGCATCGCCCCAGGCTGTTTCTGGTCTTTGGGGTGACGGTTCCCTTTCTGCAGGTCAGGACCTGGGTGGGGCCTGATTTCAGATTCCACTCCAGGGCTGTCTGTGTGATAAAGATCACAGTGAGTCATCATCCGGAGGAAAGTGGAGCTGTCCTAATGTGACCGGTCACCCTCGCCGAGCTGAGCCAAAAGGCAGGGGTCAGAAGGGCAGAAGGATGGACCCCGTCTGTAGGCTCTGGGAAAACTCAGTACAAAGCTGTCTCCCTGGGCCCCGGACGTGGCTGGCCGGGTGGTGGGCAGTGAGCTGCCATTGGGAGATACTGACCACCCAGGGGTGGGGGAAGGGAGGAGGGGGGAACCACAGACGGCACTGGCCGCCTCCCCTGGCCCCTGCTTGTGCCCCTGTTCCCTCTGGGGTCAGCTGTTTGCCCCAAATAGACTAACCCGTGTCCGGCCTGGGACCTGTCCTCACAGGGCCCCCGCAGGTCTGGGGGACGCTCTGCAAGGGCCCCAGCTCACAAGACCCTGATGGCCCCCCAGTCCCGCTGGTCCTGAGGTGACCTTCCCGCTGGGCCTGGCCCCTGCCAGGGGCTGCGTGGCCCTCATGACGGGGCGCAGAGCCCTCTAACAGCCTCCAGGTGTGGCCGCTGGGCATTGGGAGAGGGGGCTGAGGCGTCTCCATGTCGTGAGGTGCTGGGAGGGTGCAGCCTCCCCCTGGGGACCGCGTTTGCACAAATCTCACGGCCCAGGCAGTGGAGAGGCCGCCTGTGAGAAGTGCGTATGAGCGCGGTTCGCCCTGGATGTGCCGTTTATCTGACGCAGCAGGACCGAGAGCCGTGACGACCAGCCAGGTGATGACCAGGGGCGCTGAGAGCCTCTGCTGCTCGGGCCAGCAGCTGGCAAAGTGCCCACCTGTGTCTGCAGAGGCCCAGGGGAGCAGCCTCCGCTCCCCATCCCCTGCCTCCACTAGGCCACCGAGGGCGGCGTCAGAGGGAGTCCCCCATGCCCCAGGGGGCTCTCTCGGAGCGGCTTCTGAGAATGGAGGGGCGGGTCAGGCTGCTCAGGGACAGGAAGACAAGGAGGGTTGCCGCACATCCAGGGTGAGGCGGGGGCCCCATGCGTAGACCCCGGGTCTGGGCACTAAATTCTCATCACCAAATGCCCTCCCGTGACAACAGGAAGAGGTTGGTGGCCGGGCAGAAGCTTGCTCAGCATCTGGGGCTCTGGCTGCTCCGACCGGGGGTCTGGCCATCCTGACCAGCCCGAGTCAGAGTGACCTCAGATAGTCCAGCCCCCATCGAGCCTGGTCTCCCCTAAAGCCCAGAGTTGGGCCGGCTCTCCACCTGCACCTCTTTCTCACTTGAAAACGTTGTCACTTGAACAAGAACAGTGACACGCTGAGCTGCCCGGGGGGCAAGAGTCACGTGATGGCCCAGCCTGGCCCTTCTGCGAAGTCGCCTGGTGGGGAGGAGGCTCGGGTGAAGCCCGCTGCCAGCTGCTTCGGGAACGGCTGTCAAGACCAGCTCCTTGAGGAGGAGACGCTGACAGCCGGGCAGCCTCCCAAGGCCGCTGGCTGGGGCCTGAGGATCCAGGCAGTGGGTCTCAGCAGCTCTCCTCAAGGGTGCGTGAGGCCAGATGGTGGCTCAGCCTCTGGGGGTGCACCATGGGGGGAAGGGCGGAGCAGAGGGACAGGGCAAGACGAGTCTCTTCTTCCCTTTGGTGTGGGAGCCTTCAGCCAGCCTGCTGTGGTCAGTCCAGGTGGGCTGCACAGAGGCGGTGACAAGGAGGAGACGGCTTTGTACACGCACGTCCAGGCTGAAACAAACGGTCGATGGGCTTGCCCTCTGTGCCAGGTGCTGGGACAGAGGGGTCACCAGGGCAGGCAACGGGCCTCCCGCTGGGGATTCACACGCTCAAGAGCTGAGGCACTAACAAAAACCGGTAACAAGTATACGCTGACATACAGAGCATGGTGTGTAAGCTGAAGAAGGAGGCGCGAACGCCAAGGGTGAGGAGGGAGTCTAATTTAAAACTGGGATCCGGGCAGGTCTCACGGATGGGGGCATTTGAACAGAGACTTGTGGAGGGAGGGAAGGGCCATGCCAACATCTGCCAGAAGAGCATCCGCAGAGGGAACGGAGCATGCAAAGGGCCTGTGGTGAGAACAGCCTGACAAGCTCAGGGGCAACCAAGAGGCCAGGAGCATCGGGCAGGGGGAGGGTGGCAAGAAGGCCCAGGAGTGCCAGCGGGGGCAGGTCTTAGGGCCTCGGGGGCCAGGACTTTGGCCAGACTCCGGGTGGGAAGGGGGTCTCGTGTTGTGAACTGACCTGGCTCGTGGTTTAGAAGCTCCCCCTGGCTCCTTGGAGACCAGGCTGAGCCACAGTCAGGGAGAGAAAGGCCAGGTCAGAAGAGAGATCGCAGAAGCTCCAAGATCGTAGGGCGCTCGCCAGCCTGCGTGAGAATGTCCCTTGCAGGGCTTCAGTTTCCTGTTTTGTAACGTGGAGAGCTTGTAGACATCTGGGTGGAGAGCTCAGGGAAAGCAGGCCACCCTGGACCTCGATGTCCCCAACAGGGTAGAGGAGTTTGGTGGAGAAGCCCAGCCCCTGCCACTAGGAGAAACTCAACCCAAACTCGATGCACAAACACCCCAGACTGTGCATCGTCCCACCTGAAGTCCTCGTGGGCCGTGGAGGCCAGGTCTGGTCCCTGCGCCGCTGCTCCAGGACCGGGGATTTGGAGAGAACCACAGCTCGGTGGAGACACGGTACAGATCAGATTGCCTGGTGCGAGGATGCTGAGTCCATCAGACCACGTTCTTTTCCCTCCCAGACACACAGCTGGACCACGCGGCCCTGCTCCCGGGAGGGACCCCATGTTTGTCCTCTGACCGAAGGCCTGTGGGCAGAAGTGACTTAGCTCACGAGAGCCCTGCGCGGGGCCTGTCACCAGCGTCCCTCCACCAGGGCTGGGTCCCAGCCTGAGGGGTCAGGCAGGTCGCCCGGGAGAACGGAGCGGCCACCTGGGCCGCGGCTGTAACCTCCCGCGCTGGCCAGCGTGTGAGTGGGAATGGAATCTGTCTCAAGCCTCTGAGACGTGGGGATGTTTGTTACAGCAGCTGCCTACGGACTAACCCTAACTCCTTACAGGACATGCACCCAGGGCCTCTTGGGGTGTCCGAGTTACTGCCTGAGTGGACGCTGTGACGGTGCAGACTCTGGGGAGGTCACGTGCCTTCAGCTGGCTCTTACATCTGTGGGGTAAGGAGAGCGCCTGCCTCAGGTGGTGGCCGTGAGGGGTGGGGGGTGAAGTCCAGGTGGCTCAGAAGGGGCCTCCCCTGGTGCCCTTGTCACTGGTCTTAACTCACGCTCTCCACCCAGGTAAGCAGGCCCTGCAGTCGAGAGCTCTGGGACACAGGGTCCCTGTGCTCTGACCCCCAGGCCCGCCCTGATGGGGCCTCCCTTCGGGCCTCGTTGTCCTACCTGCCTGCAGGCCGCGGGCGATGTGCGCTGGCTCCAGGCTGGATCCACACACCCCAGCTGGCTTCCGGCCGACTCAGGCGTGGCACGGAGCCGAGCTCCCCCACCCACTGCCCAGGTTACCTTCTGGACTAGGGCCATCTTGGTATAACCATTATCATCTCTTGAAGAGATGGAGAAACCAAGGCCCAGGTCCTCAAGTGACCTCATCAGAGTCACATGTCAGCGTGAGCAGCCACGCCAGGGCTACAAGTTGCCCCCATGATCCACAAGATTCCTAGGACCCCAGACTCAAACAGGCTGACATCCCATCCAAGCTCTGCCCCACGGGCTGGGTGAGCTCAGGCAGCTGCCTACGTAGCCTGAGCCTCAGTTTGCTCACCTGTAAAATGGGGAGGTGATGTAAAGCCAGCCTCCCAGATGAGCTCAGGCAGCTGCCTACGTAGCCTGAGCCTCAGTTTGCTCACCTGTAAAATGGGGAGGTGATGTAAAGCCAGCCTCCCAGATGAGCTCAGGCAGCTGCCTACGTAGCCTGAGCCTCAGTTTGCTCACCTGTAAATTGGGGAGGTGATGTAAAGCCAGCCTCCCAGATGCCTGGTTTCCCTCCTTGGCAGCCCTCCCCATGCTGGACCAAGCTGGGTCTGTGTTACCAACGGCGTCTGCAGAATGGGTGCTACATCACCTGGGATTAGGTTATAAAAGGCAGTGCGGCTGTGCCTCAGATGGCTGTGCTCCTGTCTCTCTCAGAAGGTGGGGCAGGCCAGCTGCCGTATTGTCATTAGCAGTCTTGCTGGAGAACTGGGGCCTCTTGCCAACAGTCTCGTGAGTGAACCTGGAAGAGGCTCCTCAAGTCCCACGCAAACCTTCAGATGAGGCAGTGCCAGCTGTCAACCTGACTGCCCCTTCCTGAGAGCTCCTGAGCCTGCCTGAGGCCGCCCTGTAGGCGGCAGAAATTGAAATAACAAGTGCTTTTTGTTGTCTCCTGCAGCCAAGACTCGGCAGCCACTTGTCTCCCCCTTGCAGTAGCTGTGGGTGAGTAATGCCCACCCACTGGGTGGGGCGGCCTGGGGATTACACGCAGGTACGTTGGCGCCTAGCTCCCGGCCGGCCCAGTGCCTCGTGGCCCACTGCCGCTCCCTCCCTGCCCTCATCACACTTGCTAACCCTCACCACCCAGGAACCCAAGGAGCCTCCTGCTCGTTTGATCAAAGCCAGCCTTTCCTCTCTCCTCCAGAGCAGCTCGGGAGTGACGGTGATTACCAGAGCAGACAGTGAGGTTTTATTAGGAGCCATAACTGGGATGCTTGTGTTTGGAGAAAGCTGGGGAGATTTACAAGTGGCGGCTGGTGGAGGCGGGCGCTCTGCGTCTGTACGCACTCCTCTCCTTCTGCCTCCGGAGAAGCTCAGCCCTTGAGTCTGCTCCCTTCAGAGCAGGAGGAGGCGGAAATTGAATTAGTCTGCACATCTCTGCTGCTGATGGTTTTACTCAGGGCCATTTCGCTTGCTCATTTTTAATCTCTTCCTTCCATTTTTAAACAGCTGGCAGCTAAGTGGAGCTCAAGTGCACATTCTGGGATCATGTCCAGGCTCCTTGCCAGCCTGATCCCCTCTCTAGAGTGTCCCCTCCAGCCAGTGGGGAGGAAGACTGCAGGGCTATGGGGGGCTGAGGAGAGCGGGTGGCAGAAACTGGAGCCTGGAGGGCAGATCCGGAGGGTGTGGTGGGGCCCACGTGTGCATTTTAAACCTGGCGGATCTCTGTGACCATGTGCAGGCGATATTCATTGCCTTCTCTGGGGGTCCTGGGACCCCTGCCCCCATAGCTGAAGCACTCTGGTCAGAGCTATTGCTCAAAAGTTCAGGATTCACTCTGCCAACTGCGGGCGGGCCTCCTTTCCAGCCTCCTGAGGCTGTGGCGACAGCAAGGGCAGCTCTCTGCCCAGGGCCCGGCCCCTGTGAGGGCTCAAGAAATGCTCACTATGATTATTTATAACAACTGATAAAGGAAAGGCCAGAGTCCTCCCCCCAGAGCCGGGCCACCGCTGAAGGAGGGACACCGACCAGCAAAGAGCTGCTGCCTCTGTCCAGGGAGAGAGCGGGGTGGACCAAGGTTGGAGGCAGAACCCACCCTGCGGATGGAGTGGCAGGTGGGGCCTCAGCCGGGGAGCCCTGTGCCTCGGGTGTGTGGGGGCGTGGCTTGGTGGGAGCAGCAAGGTGTGGGTGTTGTGTGGGCATGGCAGGGTGGTGGGAGAGACGTGGGCGTGTGCATAGGGTATGGATGTGGCGGGCATAGCAGGGGTTGTGGGCGTGGTGCAGGCGGGGTTTGTGGAAGGCCGCAGGGATTCCTGCCTGCAGTAGTAGATACAATGGTCATCTGAGTTAAATTCACCCATTCCAGTCCATTTGAGTTCGCTGATTCCTAGAATGTCGACATTCACTTTTCCCATCTCTTGTTTGACCACTTCCAATTTGCCTTGATTCGTGGACCTGACATTCCAGCTTCCTGTGCGATATTGTTCTTTACAGCATCGGACCTTGCTTCTATCACCAGTCACATCCACAGCTGGGTATTGTTTTTGCTTTGGTTCCATCCCTTCATTCTTTCTGGAGTTATTTCTCCATTGATCTCCAATAGCATATTGGGTACCTACCCACCTGGGGAGTTCCTCTTTCAGTATCCTATCATTTTGCCTTTTCATACTGTTCATGGGGTTCTCAAGGCAAGAATACTGAAGTGGTTTGCCAGTCCCTTCTCCACTGGACCACATTCTGTCAGTCCACTGACAGAACTGAAATGGACTGGATTGGGTGAATCTAACTCAGATGACCATTATATCTACTACTGCGGGCAGGAACCCCTCAGAAGAAATGGAGTAGCCATCATGGTCAACAAAAGAGTCTGAAATGCAGTACTTGGATGCAATCTCAAAAACGACAGAATGATCTCTGTTCGTTTCCAAGGTAAACCATCAACATCACGGTCGTCCAAGTCGGTGCCCTGACCAGTAACGCTGAAGAAACTGAAGCTGAACGGTTCTATGAAGACCTACAAGACCTTCTAGAACTAACACCCATAAGAGATGTCCTTTTCATCACAGGGGACTGGAATGCGAAAGTAGGAAGTCAAGAGATACCTGGAGAAACAGGCAAATTTGGCCTTGGAATACAGAATGAAGCAGGGCAAAGGCTAACAGAGTTCTGCCAAGAGAATGAACTGGTCATAGTAAACACCCTCTTCCAACAACACAAGAGAAGACTCTACACATGGGCATCACCAGATGGTCAATACAGAAATCAGATTGATTATAGTCTTTGCAGCTGAAGATGGAGAAGCTCTATATAGTCAGCAAAACCAAGACTGGGATCTGACTGTGGTTCAGATCATGAACTCCTTATTGTAAAATTCAGACTTAAATTAAAGAAAGCAGGGAAAACCACTAGATCACTCAGGTATGACCTAAATCAAATCCCTTATGGTTATACAGTGGAAGTGAGAAATAGGTTCAAGGGATTCGATCTGATAGATAGAGTGCCTGATGAACCATGGATGGAGGTTTGTGACATTGTACAGGAGGCAGTGATCAAGACCATCCCCAAGAAAAAGAAATGCAAAAAGGCAAAATGGTTGTCTGAGGAGACCTTACAAATAGCTGTGAAAAGTAGAGAAGCTAAAGGCAAAGGAGAAAAGGAAAGATATAAGCATCTGAATGCAGAGTTCCAAAGAATAGCAAGGAGAGATAAGAAAGCCTTCCTCAGTGATCAATGCAAAGAAATAGAGGAAAGCAACAGAATGGGAAAGACTAGAGATCTCTTCAAGAAAATTAGAAATACCAAGGGAACATTTCATGCAAAGATGGGCTCAGTAAAGGACAGAAATGGTATGGACCTAAGAGAAGCAGAAGATATTAAGAAAAGGTGGCAAAAATACACAGAAGAATTATATGAAAAAGATCTTAATGACTCAGATAACCATGATGGTGTGATCACTCATCTAGATACAGACATCCTGGAGTGAGAAGTCAAGTGGGCTTTACGAAGCATCACTACAAACACAGCTAGTGGAAGTGATGGAATTCCAGTTAAACTATTTCAAATCCTAAAAGAGGATGCTGTTAAAGTCCTACACTCAATATGCCAGCAAATTTGGAAAACTCAGCGGTGGCCACAGGACTGGAAAAGGTCAGTTTTCATTCCAAACTCAAAGAAAGGCAATGCCAAAGAATGCTCAAACTACCGCACGATTGCACCCATCTCACACACTAGCAAAGTAACGCTCCCAATTCTCCAAGCGAGGCTTCAACAGTATGTGAATCGAGAACTTTCAGACGTTCAAGCTGGATTTAGAAAAGGCAGAGGAACCAGAGATTAAATTGCCAACATTGGTTGGATCATAGAAAAATTTCCGAGAAATATCTACTCCTGCTTTACTGACGACACCAAAGCTTTTGACTGTGTGGATCACAACAAACTGTGGAAAATTCTGAAAGAGATGGGAATACCAGACCACCTGACCTGCCTCTTGAGAAATCTGTATGCAGGTCAAGAAGCAATAGTTAGAACTGGATATGGAACAACAGACTGGTTCCAAATGGGGAAAGGAGTTCGTCAAGGCTTTGTTTTGTCACCTGCTTATTTAACTTCTATGCAGAGGACATCATGCGAAATGCCAGGCTGGATGAAGCACAAGCTGGAATCAAGATTGCTGGGAGAAATATCAATAACCTCAGATATGCAGATGACACCACCCTTATGGCAGAAAGTGAAGAACTAAAGAGCCTCTTGATGAAAGTGAAAGAGGAGAGTGACAAAGTTGGCTTAAAGCTCAACATTCAGAAAACTAAGATCATGGCATCTGGTTCCATCACTTCATGGCAAATAGATGGGGAAACAGTGGAAACAGTGGCTGACTTTATTTTTTTTGGCTCCAAAATCACAGCAGATGGTGATTGCAGCCATGAAATTAAAAGATGCTTAGTCCTTGGAAGAAAAGTTATGACCAACCTAGAAAGCATATTAAAAAGCAGAGACATTATTTTGCCAAGAAAGGTCCATCTAGTCAAAGCTATGGTTTTCCCAGTGGTCATGTATGGATGTGAGAGTTGGACTATAAAGAAAGCTGAGTGCCAAAGAATTGATACTTTTGAACTGTGGTGTTGGAGAAGACTCTTGAGAGTCCCTTGGACTGCAAGGAGATCCAACCAGTCCATCCTAAAGGAAATCAGTCTGGAATATTCATTGGAAGGACTGATGCTGAAGCTGAAGCTCCAAAACTTTGGAAACCTGATGCGAAGAATTGATTTGAAAAGACCCTGATGCTGGGAAGTTTGAAGGCAGGAGGAGAAGGGGACGACAGGATGAGATGGTTGGATGGTGTCACTGACTTGATGGACATGAGTTTGAGGAAGCTCTGGGAGTTGGTGAAGGACAGGGAGGCCTGGCGTGCTGCAGTCCACAGGGTCTCAAGGAGTCGGACACCACTGAGGGACTGAACTGAACTGAGGAAAGAGTAAATCGAGGCAGTATTGAAGCGTGATGCTCAGAGGCTGTGAGTGGGTTGACAGGTGTAGGCAGTCCTTTCCGAGCCCCAAGAAGGTGCATCCTCACGGGAAAGGCGAGGAGTAGCCGCGCACATCGGCAGGTGTGGGGTGGGGTGCACGTGATGCAGGACGCCGGCACTGCCTGCAGCCGGGGCAGCTAGGCCAGGGGCGGGGCAGCTAGGCCAGGGGCAGGGCAGCTGCCTGGGAGGGAAGCGTGCGTAGGTCTCTGAGGAGGAGGAGGTTTTTCCCAGGAGTGGCAGGCAAGAGATGAGCACCCACTTTTGGGCAGCGGGACACAGATGGGTGGGGGCGTGGGGCTGCAGAAGGGGGCCCTCACGGGCTCACAGGGGATACAGAGAGGCAGGAGGTCCCAGGTAGGGCCTGAGGGCCTGAGTGGGCTCCAGCAGTGGTGTGGGCTGTGGGTGGAGCAGGGAGGGAGGGAAGCGTGACTCGCGGGAGACAGTGCGGGGCCCTGGCACTGCCCACAGCCCACTGTGTCCGCTCACCAGCCGTCCCCTCTCCCACCTGCACCCCTTCACCCGTGGCTCCTCGAGGCTCCAGGCCTCCAGACTGTTGGCCACCCTTGCTTCTGCAGTTCGCGTCCATGTGAGGTGGTCCCTCCCTGCGCCGGGACTGTGGTCCCGGGACCCACTTCAGGAGCGCTTGGCTGGTGATGACATGAGTGTAAAAGACCACAGAGCTTCCAAGAAGAAGGGGCTCCCGAGGCACTGGCCACAGAGTCCGCCTCAGGGCAGGGCACAGATTTGGAGTCCATGCTTTTTTTTTTTAAGTGATAGTACCAAATAAAAGCTGATTTGTTTGGGAAGTCGCATTCCTTGAATCAAAAGCTGGTATGGCAGATAATAAGGTTAAAGGTTGGCCTCCCACCTGGTTTGACTGACACCAGGCTTGGAGTCCAGTGGGCTGGGAGGGTCAGGATGTCTGACTCCCGGAGTCCGGAGGGGGCTGGCTTTCCCAGGGTGGTGGGTGGGCGGGACATCCCAGAGGCATCCATGCAACGCCCCCCAACCCAGGGCCCCCTGCATTTGTCACCAAGTTTTCACCTTTTAAGAGATGGGAGTATTTTTAACCGGCCTGTCAACACCCTTGTAATTAAACAAAATTTTCACATTGAAAACTGACAAAATGCTCTGAGGACCCATAAAGGCCCCTTAACAGCGTGGAAGCTGGGGTGGGGTGCTTATCACGGGGGAGTGGAAGGTCATTTTGAAAGAAGCCTCAAAGGAGGGTTCTGGAAGATGCAGCAAGGGACTCAGAGCGGGCGCGGAGCTCGGTCCTGCGGCTCTGATGCCCGAGGGGGCACTGGATTTACGTATCACAGGGGAGGTGATGCCCTCCGGGCTCTTTAGGATCCGGGGGCAGGCGAGGGGGTGATGGCTGCCCCAGCTGTGGACTCTGGGTGGGGGAGATGGTGGGCGTAGTGCTCCCGAGTCTCAGAGACGCTGTTTCCTCATTAACCTGGGTGAGGGGTCACCCTGGCCTGAGAGCAGGCACCCAGGAGTGTCTTCAAGGCCGATTCATCCCTGGCTTCCTGTGGGGCCCTAGAAAGGCCCTGACGCCAGCCCCAGAGGCACCGCTGGCCCTCATGGGGATCGCACCCCAATCAAGGCATCCCCGGACCCCCTGACTCCCGGACATCGACCCCCGCTCCAGGAGCCCAGGGTGGCCCAGGCCGCTGACGGGTGGTGTGGGCAGGTGTCCCCAGAGGTGCCTGGAGAGCTGACGCTGGCCCTCCTGGTGAACAGTGCCGGGAATCTGAGCCTCGGAGGGGCTGGCGGGGCCGATGAGGGAGGGGTCTGACCACAGAGCCTTCAAGGTCCTTGCCAGCCCTGGAAACCCCCGAAAGATGAGAAGCAACGGATAATCGATGCCTGAACTCAGCTTCCCCTGCCCTCAAGGCTGCTCCTCACACCTTTCAGCCTAGTCTTCAGAACAGCCTCAGGGTTCAAGGGCATCTCAAGTGTACTGAGCACTGTGCACACAGCAGGCTGTTCACAGACGCTTGTTGAGAGACTTCCCACTGTTGGCAAAGCCTGGTGAGCTTTCTGTTTAGATAAACATGATCTGTGTGCACCCCCCGCCCCCCCCACCGCCCGCCACCGCCCCCGCCAAGCAGATGCATCTGTGCAGAATGACGGCCCCAGACCGAGCTTGTGACCCGGGGGCTCGGCTCACTCCTGGTGCCTTGGGGGAAGGAAGTGACAGAGAATAACCAGCTGGCCAGGCAGGGGGCGGGGACATCTCGCTTCCGCCCTCAGCTGGTCCGGTGACCCCAGTGACTCTGTCTGAGTCCCCAAAGCTGCCTGGAGCTCCCATAGCCCATAGTGAGACTCAAGGGCAACTAGACCAAACAGCCTGCCCAGGGCGATGCTAGGGCCTGGGTGGGACCTGGCGGGCGCCTATCGGGCCTCTGCTGTAGCCTGGCTGGGGACCACCTTCCTTCCTCAGAATCTAGTCCCTTGTTCCTGAAATGGGACAGTCGGAGTGGCCCTGCAGCTTCTCCTGGGCCGCGAGTCCCAGAGGCGAGACCCCCGTCCTCTGCCCACAGTCCCCGCCCAGCAAGTAGTAGGTCCTGAGGGCGCGTACATGGGGGCGGGGGGCTATAAGCTTGGTGCTAGCCCCCACGCTGGCCCCTTTCCCACAGACGCTGCCCCGGGCCCGGCCACTCTCCAGGGCAGCTGTCCTCCAGCCCATGGCCCGGCCCGGGGCCTCTGTGCCTCCCACGGTGGGGAGGAGAGAGATGGAAGGTCGCCACCTCCGGCTGGAAGGGCTGCCTGCGTCTCACTGGCTGGAAGTGGTCACGTGACCCCACCTCCCATCCCACCTCCCAGAAGAAGTTGTGTGACATGGGGGACCTGGTGAGCAAGAAGGGCCCTCTCTGCCTCTTAGGTTCCTTGTAGATGAGCAAACACTTGTGAGCTTGCTGGAAGCTGGGTGGGCGGCTGTCGGTGGGGTTGGGCCACTGCCGGGAAGGCAGAGTGGATGCTTAAATGATGTTTTGTTCCAGGAGGGTGTCCTTTCAACACGTGTTAGATGCCTTATTACACTCAATTAAATCCTCAGTGAGGACAGTGTTTGAAAGGCATTTCCAAGGGAGCGAGCCAGCGCTGGTCGCTGGGTGTCCGGTTGGTCCTGGCCTCAGGGAGAGAGGCTGCCGCCCACAGGTGATGGATCGTTCTGCGAGAGCACGGCTGACCCCCGGGTGGGGGGCCAGGAGTGAGGCTCTAATGATGGATGACCCAAACAGACTGGTTTAATTTCCCACCATCACCTGCCACTCTGCGGCTGGCGCCTGCGTCATTTCCCAAGCTCTGTCCATCCATCAAGCAGGCATGAGGCCAAATGTGCTCCTCATTTCATTGTTGGGGGACCTTGGGCTGGGGGAGGGGACCGGGAATGGGGGCACTGCCCTTCTCAGAAGCAGGATGGGAGATTGGCAAAACCAGAAGAGCTGGTTAGATGGGCTGGGCTGGTTGATGTTTTAGGAGGAGCTGAAACGCGTGTGCTGATTTACAATTAGGGGTGTGGACGGTGCGTGCAGACCCTCCCTGTAGCTGGACACACAGCTCAACGAGGAGGCTGCCTGGAGATGCCGGCGGATGCACCACAGCAGGACCTCCCTCACGTTGTTCCTAAGAAGGGGCTGCTGTTTGACTCCCCACCCCCAAACCCTGCTGGAGGTGCTGCGTTGGTGTGTGTGTGTGTGTGTTGGTGTGTGTGTGTTTTGGTGTGTGTGTGTTAGTGTGTGTGTGTGTTGGTGTGTGTGTGTTTTGGTGTGTGTGTGTTAGTGTGTGTGTGTGTGTTGGTGTGTGTGTGTGTATTTTGGTGTGTGTGTGTGTGTTGGTGTGTGTGTGTTTTTGGTGTGTGTTTTGGTGTGTGTGTGTGTTCTGAAGTGCAGGCTGCTGGTTGGTCAAGAAGCAGCCGGGGAGCAGAAGGAAGTCCCATATGTTTGTGATGGAACTGTCTCATCGCTGCCGGGGGCCAGTGCCTCCTCCCTCCCCGCTCACCTTCTGCCTTGGGCCCCTCCTCCGAGGGCTTGCGCCATCCCGGGCAGGGGCGTCCTTGGCCTTTTAGGTCCTGGACGGTCCTTCAGAGGGGTGCCAGCAAATTTGATGGCCGGATGATTCATCCCAGCCTGCCACGCTCCCCTTCTCGGAGGTGTCAATTGCCTGCCTTTAAAAATAGCTTTATTGTTTTCTTATTATAAAATGAATCCATCGTTATTGCAAAAAAAAACAGTTCAGAAAATTTAGAAACTTGAAGGAGACTGTCACCACCCCCCTCCCACCAGCAACCACCCTGTGAATCCGTTGTTATTGCAAAAAAAAAAAAAAAAAAAATTCGGAAAATTCAGAAAGTTGAAGAAGGGAGTGGTGATCACCCCGCTGACTAGTAGGCGCCCCATTTCTAGGTAGAAAGAGACACACGTATGTAAACACACCGAGGCTGTGTGCTCGCACTGTTGGAGCCGTGCAGCTCCCGCTTCTGGGTTCCTGGGACGTGGTCCTCGTCTGCGGATGCCGAGCCACGTGGCACTTTCCCGCCTCCAGCGACTCACTGTTAACCCAGTTTCCAGTGTGGCTGGTGGGACCTTGGGTGCAGCAGAGAACCTTCCCAGCCTCTGGTCCTCGTTAGGGAACCTGGGCTGATAACACCCCCACCTCCAAGCGCGACTCCAGCCTCGGGGAGACGGTGCTCGTTACACACGGGGTCTGGCCCAGACCTCGCAGCGCCTCTGGGCACCCCGTCCTACCATCCTTGTGGTGTGGCTTCTGGTACAATTGTGCTAAGGGCTGATGGGCCCTTTCAGTACCCGCCCCATGAACTCCACAGCAGCAGCCGGCCCCGGGGTAGGCTCCTTGCTGGCCGGGCTGATTTGGTGCTAAGGCAATTGCCTGAAAGAGGAGCTGTTGGGTCCCGGGGTCCCCCTTCCTTCGATGTGGAGTATGTTCAGGAAGTAGGTCTGTGCTTGTCTGATGCTGCTTTTAGAAGCTTGACCTGGGGCCGGCGTTTGCACACAGGCCACGAGGCACAGGGTGGAAGGGGCTGGTCGGAGGGGGCTCGGCAGTCGGAGGGCCCCTCCTCTACTGGACACACGGCCCATCCTAAGCGGCCAGGCTGCGTCCAGTTTCCTGGAGACTGGAGTCCAGCTCGGCCTGTTTTCTAGGCTAGGGTAGGGGTGCTTGGCGGAGAACCGCACAGGGCCGAGGCGGTGGGATCGGGAGCCCCAGCCTCTCCTCCCCTCGGGCCCCTTGCACCAGCCAAATGCTGCCTGGCCCCCGGCTGCTCTCACTGGCCCGACGAGCTCTCACTCTGACTGGACCCTGGCAGCGAGGTCGTGCCCTGGGATGGCCCAGCATCACCCTGCTGTGTCCGGGGTCGTGCTGTTTCCCTGGCATTCGCTTTTTAAACTAGATAACAGTCGTAGCTGTTACTTATCACATGCGCATTATGGGCCCTGAATCCCAGTCTTGAATCCTGAGAAGAAACCGGCAGGGAGGTCACCATTTGTGCTACTTAAGGTCGATGTCCAGAGGGTTGTTCCCCTCAACACACCACCCCTGTGAGTCCTGCAGCTGGAAGGAAAGAGTGGATCCAGTCTGTGCCCGGCTCTCTCCGCCCTCCGAGGGAGGGGCAGGCGTGGTGACCTTGAGCCTGGCCCGTGACCTTCCCAGGTGCCTGCTGGGGTGCACAGCTGGGGGCTTCTGGGGTGGGGGGTCAGTGTGAGGTCTTGGGGGGTGGAGACCTGAGGGGCGGCTCTGCCCACGTCCGCCATGCCCACGTCCGCCATGCCCACTGCTGGTTGCAATGTTGGGGAGGGGAGGTGTGACCCTGAGACCCTTCTCAGACAGTGATGCTGGCCCCCTGCCAACCCTTCTTCCCAGACAGGAGGGCTGGGTCCTTAGGGAGACCTTCCTTCTGGCAGGACTCCTGGCCCTGACCCAGACACACAACCCCAGCTGCTCCCAGAGCCTTCTCTCCCAGCCCATCTTAAGAGCACTGCTCCCGAGTTGAACCCCTTGTGTTGGGGGTTGGATGGTCTGCAGCCCCTTGGGCTCCAGCCAGCTCCAGAGTCATTAGTATCGTGAAGTCCCGGGAAGCCTGGCCCTGGAAGTTGGCACCGGAGACCGCAGGAGCGCCTCAGCCCAGGGCCAGCTGCTTCTCACCCCCAGGCTCTTCTGGGCCAGATGCCCTGGAGGCGGGCTGTCCAAGGACACTCTCGCTTCCCTCTCAGGAATAAGGACGTTGGTGGGGGGACAGGTGAGAATGTGTCCCTGAGTTCCGCTGACCCCGAGGCCCCTTGCTGGCCAGGACAGGTGCTGTGATGGGGACAGGCGGGGGGGCGCAGCCGGAGGAGCCCCCACTGAGGGCACTGGCCCGCCCTCCTTGTGCAGAAGGGCATCAAGACTTTTGTGTTTTTTGCTGAAAAAATAGCAGCCTCCTTTCCCGGGTGGGCTTGCACAGGCAGCGCCGCCCTGGGGCCCCAGCCACCACGCGGGCTCTGACGTGCCTTCTCCCCTGCGGCCCCAACAGCCACGTGAAGCATCTGTGGTGGGTTCAGGAATGGAGGGTCGGGGGGCGGTGCGTGCTCGTCCAGGCATGTGAGTTGGCAGACGGTTCCAGGTCGGGCTTGGTGGGGCTGGGGTCAGGGTCGCCGGGGCTCTCAACGGGCACCTGTCATCACTCACCTGCCACAGGGCCCCTCTTCTGCTCCCGGGACAGCAATGCCCTGCAGACAGGAGCCCAAGGCACTCCTGCAGGATGTGTGGTTGGGGAAAAAGAAAACAGTGTTCGGGCCACCACCCTCAGCGGGGCGTGAGCAGAGGAGGGATCAGGAGTGAAGAAGGGTCTGGCCCAGGAGCTGCTGAGAGCATCTGACGGGGCATTCGGGGCTCCCCCAGGCTGAGACTTCCCTGTGGTGCCAGGCATGGGGTGGGGGCCGTGTGCTGAGGCCCAGACCTGCTGTCAGGAGATGCCACTCCAGGGTCTGGTCATTCAGCCCCCGACGGCCCTGTGTACTCACCGAGCCCTGCCCTGTGCCCGGGATCGAGGAGGCTGAGAGGGACTCAGGACACACGGTCTTTGTCCCTGGGGGCTTCCCTCCCACCTGGAGGTGCCCGGCACACAGGTGAGTCAGCAGCATGCGGTGATGTACAAGCAGCGCCCGACACTCGGGACGCGGGGGCAGCCGGCGCAGGTCCCCGCGCAGAGGCCTCCCTGATCACACAGCGCCCCGAGGACAAAAGCCGTCCCTGGTCACGCTTTGGGGCCAGGAGTCTGCGGATGGCTCACTTATGCTTTGCTTTGATAGTCCTCCATGAAAGGGCACGACAACAGCTGTCCACTCGTCTGGGATTGAAGAGGGTAGCTCGTCATCTAGAAAGAGGAGACAGAGGCCACAGACGCAGAGAGACGGAGAAAGAGAGACAGACAGACAGACGCAGAGAGACAGAGAGAGAGACACAGACAGGCGCAGACGCAGAGCCACAGAGGGGGGCACGAGTTCACCTTGCCGCCCCAGGAGGGCACTGAGGAGCCAGGGTCTCTCGGACGCTGCGCAGCTGAGCTGGGAACAGGCCTCCAGGTTCCCATGTCCACATGCACACACCCCACAGCAGGCCAAAGCACGCTGGGGAGGGTGCCTGCTTCCCAGAGCTCACGCTTTAGTGGAGAAACGTATCAAACACCTACCGTACAATTAGCTGTTACTGAAATGATCATTTAAAAAAAAATCTTTTCTATTTTACATCACTTTATAGTTACAGAAAAATTGCACAAATAGTACAAGGTACGCTCACGCACAATGTGTTTTCTCTCTCCATCACCACACACACGCACACACACATGCACACACACGCACACACGCATGTGTGTGCGTGCACACACATGACACACGCACACGTATGTGTGCATGCACATGCACGGACACGCGTGTGTGCACACACTCACGCACACTCACACACACAGTCACACATGCGCACACACACACGCGCACACGCATCTACACCATATTTTCTGAACTACCGGACAGTGCGTTAGATCCATGGGGCTGGCCCTTTGCGCTCAGGGCTCTCTTCGTGTGTGTTTTGTCTGCGCAGCGCAGCAGTCAGGACCTTAGTTCCCGACCAGGGGACGTGCGCTGGGAGCTCAGAGTCCTAACCGCCGGCCTGCCAGGGAAGTCCCCGCCCTGTATCAGCGCTGAGCAAGCACAGCTCTCACATCGTCACAGTGCAGTGATCAGTCAGGAGATGCTTTTGAATGAGGCACAGGCCTTATTCAAGTCTGGCTACTTGGGGCCAAGCGTTCTCCAGAGGCCCACCCAGAAGTGCGGTTGCTCCTTTCTCAGTGCATCCTAGGAGGCAGATGCTGCCTTTTCAAGAAATTAACCAAAAACAACCAAAAAACCCCCCTTGATGGCCGCCTCCGTATTTATCATACCCAGAGTCTCCTGGACTGCAAGAAGATCCAACCAGTCCATCCTAAAGGAAATCAGTCCTGAATATTCATGGGAAGGATTGGTGCTGAAGCTGAAACTCCAGTACTCTTTGGCCACCTGATGCGAAGAACTGACTCGCTGGAAAAGACCCTGATGCTGGGAAAGATTGAAGGCGGGAGGAGAAGGAGACGACAGAGGATGAGACGGTTGGATGGCATCATGAACTCAATGGACATGAGTTTGAGTAAAGTCCGGGAGTTGGTGATGGACAGGGAGGCCGGGCATGCTGCACCATGGGGTCACAAAGAGTCAGACACGACTGAGAGACAGCAACTCTCCTCTACCCCCTCCAGACAGGACTCCATCTGGATCAATTCCTTCATCCCCAAGAACTTCCCTCAATATGTCTTACCCTGCAGGTGGTGAATTCCCTGTTTACCTGTAAACATCTTTTTCTGCTTTCATTTCGAGGGATATTGTCACTGGAGGCACAATTTTGGATCGACATGTCCTGAGTCCCACACTTTCCGTCCCCATCACCTCTAGGAAGCACTCTTGCTTCCTTGCAGACAATACATCTGCTTTGAAGAGTTTTTTCTTAGTCTTTGGTGTTCAGTGATCTAATCATGCTGTGCCCGGGAGTCATTTTCTTCCGTTCTTCTTGGAGTTGGCTGAGAGGCTTGAACCTGTAAGTTCTCTGTTCTTCACAAAATGAGGGGAAGTTTTGATCGTTAGCCCTTCAAGTCTTCTGCCTCTGGCCCATTATAAAGAGATGTATGTTGCATCTCTTGATATTTCCCCACTGGTTGTGGAAGCTCTGTTCACTTTTTTCAGTACTTTTTCTGTCTCTTCGCCAGAGGGGAGAGTTCCATGGCTCTGCATTTCAGTTCACTGGCCCCTTCTGCCGTTTTCCTTCTGTTATTAACTCCATCCAGCAAGTGTCACAGTTCAACGCATTAAGTTCTTTAGTCCTAGAAGTTTCTATTTATTCTTTTTTATACTTTCCACTTGTTTATTGAGATTTTCCCCCTATTCATTTTTAATGGAATAATCTCTTTTTAGTACTCAAATATATTTATAGAAGGTGCTTTAACTCTTTGCTGTTCATAACACTGGGGTCTTTTCAAGGTCAATCTCCCTGAACGAGCCCCCTCCCGCCGTTTATAGGTCACATTGCCTGGCTTATTCACATCTCGTCATTTTTGTTGCGTGCTTGACATTGTTGATGCTTTGAGAGTCTGGGTATTTTTGTCTTTCTTGAGAGAGTGTTGAGTTTTGTTCTGACAAGCAGCTCATTTACTGGTGGATGAGCTGATTCTCAGACTCAGTTTTGAGTTCTATTAGATGGGCTTACAGAGATTCTTTCCCAGAAAGAATCTGGGAAAGATTGAAGGTGGGAGAAGGGGACAACAAAGGATGGGATGGTTGGATGGCATCACCGACCCGATGAACAGGAGTTTGAGTAAACTCCGGGAGTTGGTGATGGACAGGGAGGCCTGATGTGCTGCAGTCCATGGGGTCACAAAGAGTCTGAACTGAACTGAACAGAGATTCTTCTTCTAGGGTTAGTCATAGCCTTTCCAGGCTGTCTCGTTGAACGCCTGGGAATTTCAGCAGACTTTCTCCATTCCTGCTGGCTGTGTGGATCATCTCCCTGAATGTGCAGCCAAGCATTTAGAAGATATCAGGGGACCCTGTGTGGATTTCAGAAGCTCCTACTTGGACCACCTCTCTGCCCCTAACTCTAGCTGCCTTGCCAGCTTCATATTCCAATCCCTGCATCCCCAGCTCAGCAAAACATTGTTATCTGGCTGAGCAGTCACCCCACATCATCTCAGAAGGGAGGACTCCATGCACAGAGTCCAGGCAGAACCACTTGGGGGTCCAGAAAGTACCCAGGACAGGAAGCTGGTGGCTGTGGGGCTGGTGCACTCGCCTCCTCTCGGGGTTCCAGTCCCACTGGCGTCCAGTCAGGGAGACTTCACTGTCCTACTTTATCCAGTTTTGTAGGTGTTGGCAGCAAGAGGGCTAGATGACGCCATCACGGCCAGAGGAGGAGGTCCTGCTCAATGAGTTTAAGTTACAGCTGTGGTCTGTGCTGCAAAGGAGAGAAAGCAGGTTGCTTGCAAGATGCAAATGAGTTGGAGGCCCAGGAGGTGCTCCGTAAACAGGGCTGAAAACTGAAGGGTGTGTGTATTCTGCACACACACATACACCTATGCCCACGCGATGAGCAGAACCACATTCTCGGTAGAGGAACAGCATCCATGAAACCTCCCGTGTCATAAAGGGCTCGGTGCGTCCCTGAAGCTGAAAGAAGGCTAGTGTGGGCGGCTCCAGGGCACCCCACGTGCTGCAGCCAATGTTGGGGGAGGCAGGGGACAGAGCCCCTCCCCCACCTGCTACCGCACACCCCCCAGCCTCGCCCACTTATTTCAGTGTACTGCACACCTATGAACATTTCCTGTGTGCGTGTGACATGGAAAAGGAGGCTGGGGACCCTGGGAACGAGCACAGGTGCAGGGAACGTGCCTGGGTGCTGAGACGGGAGGCATCTGAGAGCACAGGGGCCCCGCAGAAGGCTGCGGGGTCCAAGCAGGGGTGTGGCTCCGGGTACCATGGCTGAAGGGTTCTTGGGGGCCCCACATGAGGTGCCTTGGGTCAGGAAGCCAAACTCCTTCGTCATGCCCATCCCCGGGGAGTTCCTGGTGGCTCCCTCCAGGCACTCACCTAGGCTTCATGTCCCCAGGGTGGGCTGTTCCCTGAGTAATAGTCTTTCCAACAAAGAAACCCAAAGCCCTGGGTGAGAAGGTTCATGGGCACTGTCTCCAGGCCTCAGAGGCCCTTGGCCATCTGTGACCAAGGCGCCCGACCCCACAGGGGCACACAGCCCTTTTCCTCCCAGAGGGACCCCCCTACTACAAACACTGGTGCTCCGCAAGGAGTGCGGACATTCCAGCACCAGATGCTGGCTCCAGGGCAGGGAGGCCCAGGTCACAGGCAAGCAGGGCCTCGCAGCCCTTCGCCGGTCTCTCCAGGTGAGGGAGCCTGCCCTGGCCAGCCGGCCCCAGAGACACCCTCCCGTGGGCCGTCGGGGGTCCCCACCTCTGCTGGACTCGGGAAGGAGCTCGGCCACGTGTGCCTGGAGTCAAGGGCTGGAGGAGGACATGCTTTGGAAGTGTTCGATGGAAACTCACAGATCTTTCTGGGACTTGAACGGGGCCTCGGGCCCACTTCTGAGCCTTCATGCTCTGAGGCCAGGGAAGACCAGGGTTAGACGAGCCCCACGCTTCAGACAGTTGTGGTGGTTTCTGCCGAACTGGAAGCTGCTGGAGCAGAGTCTCAACACCCCCAGACTGAGAGTCCCTGGGCCCCCGGGGCTCAGGGGAGGAGTGCCCACCCGAGGCTCAGGTGGGCACCGAGCCAGGGGCTCAGGGGAGGAGTGCCCACCGCAGGCACAGGTGGGCGCCAAGCCAGGGATACCGAGGTGGGGGCTCAGGGGAGGAGTGCCCACTGCAGGCACAGGTGGGCACCGAGCTGGGGGCACAGGGAAGCCTGCAGCTGCTCTCAGCCAGGGAGCTCCAGGGCAGAGCCTGTTCGTGCTGGGAAAGCTTGAGCTCTGGCCGGGGCCTGCGTGACGGCAAACCGTGGAGAGAGCGTGAAATCAGCCGCACTCGGCATGCCTTGGGGACCAGCCCCCGGTGAGCCCATACACGGCCGTGCCCGCTGCGAGTGGGGTGCTGTCTCAGCTGAGCTCACGGCACCCCGAGCCCTGGTGACAAGCCAGCTCCTTACTGGCGCCAGGCCTGTGTGGACAGCAGCCTGTCCTGCCCTTGGGTCCTTGAGAGGGCGGGAGGCGGGGCGGGAGGCGGGGCGGGAGGGCCCTAACGGGCACTGAGGACAGAAGCGTCCACGCCGTGCTCTTGAAGGTGTAACGGGAGGGGGGGGCACCTCGTTACCCCTCCTCTCTCACCTGTGCACAGGCTCTCAGGAGACGGCAGGTGGGAGCTCCCTGACCTCCAGTGCCTGCACCCCTGCTCACTGGGCAGGACTGGGGTGTCTTCCCAGGGCGAGCTGGGCACACCCACACGTCCAGCTCTCTGCCCAGGTGTCTGCTCGCCCGGGCGAGGCTCTGGTCTGAAGTCCGGCTCAGGTGCGCTGTGCCCGCCCAGGCCTCCAGGTGTGGTCCTCCTGGGACACGGCGGCTCTTGACTCTGCGCCCTGCAGCCCTGCTGCTGCGCTGCACGTGGACCCATGATATGTGGGTGCGGGGGTGCCTCCCCAGGGTCAGGAGCTCCGTGAGGGGCAGCCACCCGAGGACTGGACTGAAGGGGGCGTCTCTCAAGTCAGGATGGGCTCCCCCGGGCCCCCCTGCACGTGGCCCTGCCTCCTCGGGGCCGCGGGATGCGGCCGGTGCCGCCCTGCCCAGGTCACGGGGTCACTCCTCACCTGTCGTGCTTCCTGAAAGCTGGTGCTCCCGGTGCTCAGGAAATCCACGTGTCCGCCTGCAGTGGGCACGTGTCCCCCAAAGGGGTGTTCAAGCCCTGAGCCCTGAGCCCGTGAACTTGGGACAAGGTCTTTGTGGAAATAATTAAGACATAAGTTAAGGGGCCATGAGGCTGGATTAGGGCGGGCCCTTCACCTGGGCCTCCCTGGTAGGTGAGGTGGTGAAGAATCCGCCCGCAATGCGGGAGACCTGGGTTCGATCCCTGGGTTGGGAAGATCCCCTGGAGAAGGCGAAGGCTACCCACTCCAATGTTCTGGCCTGGAGAATCCCATGGACTATACAGTCTGGTCGCAAAGAGCCAGACACGACTGAGTGACTTTCATTCACGCGTTCACCTGGTGTGTCTGCTGTCCACAGATACACGGAGCAGAGAACACGTGAAGGCCTGACACAGAGAAGGGGGGTTGCAGGGCCGCCACCCAGGAGGCCCAAGACCTGCCGATGACAGGCAGGGCTGGGGCGGGGCCTGGAGGGAAGCCGGCTGCCGACGGAGAGTCCAGACTGCCAGGCTCCAGCCCTGGGAGAGAGGGCACCTTTGCTGTTTAAGCCTCCGGGTTGTGGGCCTTCATTCTCGGGGACCTTGGACATCGTAACATGTGTATCCAGAGACCCGGCTGCCCCCCAGCCTTGAAGACAGACTGCTGGAAAATGGCCATGGTTCCACAGATATGCTTTACTTTCTCTGCCTTGGATGATCAGTGCCAAGCCTGACCCCCGGCCTTGCCCCCTCCCAGCTCCTGGCCTCCTCAGGGGCAGCTGTGGAGCTGGGCTCCAGGCAGGGCTGGGAGACACCACGGGGCTTTAGGGGACCGGCTTGTGTGAAGCCGAGGACAGGGAAGGCCGCTGGGTGCCTGGTCTGAGCTGGGAACGGAGACGTGAGCGAGAAAATGAGGCCCAAGGCTGGTGAGTCGGCCCAGCCGGAGCCTCCACGCCTGCCGGAGAGGGGCTGCATGGGGCTCAGAGCACAGTCCTGGGGCCTGGTGTGGGGGGCCGCTGCGTGTGGACCCCCCAGGAGCGCCGGCGTCCCAGGTCTGCGGAGACAAGGGCGGTGTGTCTGTGAGCCCCAGGGCCTCGGGCCAGCGCCTGACCCCTGAGAGTCGGTCCGCATCCGCACGTGGAATAATTAACAGCTATGACAATGCTGATCTGAGTGACGGTGGTATCCCCTGCAGGAGCGAGCCGGCTAGGTTCATGTGTCCTCGAGACAGGCCCACGGGACCCCGAGGTCTGCTTCAGCACCGTCCTGGGCGGTCCGTGAGGGTGTTTCTGGACGAGCGTTTGAGCTGATAGACTGAGTGAAGTGGGGGCCCTCCCCAACGCGGGTGGCCTCACCCACCTGCTGAAGACCCCCCACTGCCAAACACAGATGGAGGAAGGGCCAAGGGCGCCCTGCCTGACTCCTGCGCTGGGGTGCCCCCTCACCTGCCTTTGAGTTGGACCTAAACTGATGCCATCAGCGCCCCTGGTCTGACCACAGATGTCGGGACTCCTCAGCCTCTGTAGCTGTGTGAGCCACTTCCTTACGACAGATCTCTTTATGTGTATTCATCTTTGGTCAGTCTTTTCTCTGACTCACTGAAAGGAGATGGTAGGGTCGGGGGGCACTTGGGCAGAGGGAGGGGCAGTGAGCCCGCCTGCAGCAGGAGCAGCCGCTGCCCTGACTCCAGCGGGTCCTTCCCATCTCTGGTTGCCTAGCAACAAGACAGGTGTCACAGACACCTCCAGGGATGGTCTGAGGACGAAACGGCATAGTCCGGGGGCCAGCAGACCCGAGACCAGAGCTGGCCTGTTTGTGGAAATGGGCCGTGCCCGTTTGTTCCCCTGCCGTGGCTTTCTGCTATGATGGCAGGGCCCAGGGGTCCCCCTGCTGCAATGATGCCCTAGCCCCGTGAGGGGTCTCCACGGGCCGCGTCCTGCAGGTGGGAGTGGTTTGCTCGCCAGCCGCACATGGGCGCCGGGTTTCCCACTTCTAAGGGCCTCCCTGGGCTCACGTGGGGGTTTCCATGGCCATCAGGGCCGGCCCGCCCTTTTCTCTATCAGTGCCCCTCCTGCCTCCTCCCGGGGCCTTGCTGCCCCCTCGGCAGACACGCCTCCTGGCAGAGGTGTCGGCTGTTGGTGAAGGTGAGTCTGCGTGGCCTTCCCAGGTGCCTCCCTCTCCTGCAAGGACGCCTGGAAACAAGCGTCTACTCTAGAGGCGGCCAGGCCTGCAGTCCTGGGGGTGGCCCCGCAGACCGGGCGCTCATCCGCCACCAGAGGCCGGGCGTCCTGTGGGCCCGTGTGACCGCTACGTGCATGGCCGCGTTGCAGGAAGGCCTTGCGTGGCAAGCAGCGTGGGGCCGGTGGGCCTCGCGGCTCTGTGGGCCAGCTGCTTAGAGTGGTCTCCAGGCTCTGGGGCACCGGGGCGGTGGTCCCTGCTGGTCTGTTGCCTGGCTGCAGGGTGATCAGGAGGAGGTGTGGTGTCCCCCGATGAGGGGTGTTGCGAGTGGACCTGAGCAACTGCCGGGACCTCAGATCTGGATGAAGATAGCACTTCCAACAAAAGCCCCGCCTGCCCTCGCCCCCCCTGACGCTGCTGTGGACGGGGGTTTTCACAGGCTGGTCAGGCAGTGACAGACACGCTTCACGCCCCCAAGGGACACTGTCTACTGTCCCTCACATGCTCGCTGTTGCCCCAAGGGCGCGCCCTTCCCCGACCCCCACCGCCTGTGGATTTCAGCTCCACCATCCCCCTCGGGAGGCACGGCCTCTCTGCCCACAAGCCCTGGCCTGCTTCCTCCATCGCCCTTCTCAGCATCTGCAGTCTGGCCCTGGAGGGCTCCAGTGGCCATTTCTCGCCCACCTCCCCCACGCTGCTAATTCCGGGATGACGGGGCTGCATGTGGCCCCGCCGCTTGGTGCCTGGCACGCAGTTGGCACCTGCAAGTCACTGACAGAGTGAAAGTGAACCTGGGCAGCCAGAGGCCCTGGGGGAGCGGCTTCCTGACGTAGGGTCTCCCAGCCCACCTCCACGAGAGAGGACGCTTCTGTCAGGGAGCCCCGCAGTGTGAGGGGACCGGCTTCTGCGGCCTGGGTCTTCTCCCACTCGGTGGAAAAGAGGGTCTTCTGATGGAAACACACCCGATTGTTATTGAAGCAGATTCAGGACTGCTGGAATTTTGATACAAATAATAAAATTCCTTAAGTGTTTTACTTTCCGATGGCTGCACCTGGACACGAGCGTCAAGGCCCTTCTCGAGATGGAGAATGTCAGGAGCTGATTGATCAACATGAAAAATGGTGCAGGAAGAGGCCCCCGATTGAGAAAGTCTCCTGATAAGCATTTCAATGCCTTCCCAAATTGATTTTAGATACTGAGATCCCTGATAAAGTGGAAATTTACAATCTTGCTGCTGAAATTCCTTCTCCAGTCTATCACTGGCTCAACAGATGGTGTTTCTTCAGGCTACCTTTAATAGCCCCAGAAATTAAATTAGTGGAAAATGGAGAACTCCCATAATATTAAAAGTCATCCGTGGCTTCAGGAATCTGGTGAATTTCCATCCACAGAGGCAGTCCCGTTTGACAAGAAGTGGAAAATGAGTTTCTGCTGTAAAATGAAAATGCAGACGCGTCCCCTGCTCGGCTCTTTCGGCTTCCCTGGTGGCTCAGTCGGTAAAGAATCTGTCTGCAATGCAGGAGACCCGGGTTTGATCCCTGGGTGGGGAAGATTCCCTGGAGGAGGGCATGGCAACCCACTCCAGTATTCTTGCCTGGAGAATCCCATGGACAGAGGAGCCTGCAGGGCTAAAGTCCTTGGGGCCACAAAGAGTTGGACACGCCTGAGTGATACATTTTCAGCTTGGCTCTTTGGGCCAAACCCAGGGGCTAGGGCTGCGGCTGAGGTCCTGCCTGCCCCCATCAATCCAGAAGAGCCAGCATGTTCCCGACTGTGAAGATGAAATGCTGGCTCGGTGAGGGGTCACCCAGGACTCCCAGCAGGCACGGTGTCACGCACGCCTGCCTGCCTGGAGTCGAGGAGAAGGTGTCACTTCTCTGCAGACAGATGCAGGGCGTGCTCCCCAGGGACCCACAGGCATCCCCCGTGTGAGTAGGGCCTCAGAGCTCAGGGGCCCCCAGTCCACAGCCTGGGAGGGACACACCCGAGACTGTATTTCTGGGACCCTAGACCCAGGCACCTGCCCTGCCCAGGGCTGAGCCTCACAGGCCAGGGCCTCTTCCTGCTGGGGGCCATCGCCGCCCCCACAGGCCTCCTTCCCAGCACCCTCACGTTGGCCGTGAACCGCAGAGGCTCCCTGACACCACCATTCACTATCCTGAGTCCGCTCCCACCGTCTCGCTAAGCCACCTGCTGCGTGGAAACCCGCCCCGTGAAACCCTCCCCGCGGGGTTTTTCAGGGACCGTGGAGACCTGGACCGAGGCAGGTCGTATAGCCGCAAACCCACACCCCAGTCGCCCTCGAGTGGGCTCAGGAGTGCTGGGTGAAGCCCGACTCTGGTTCCTGGAAGAGTCAGGGTGTGCCTTGAGGTGCGGCTGGCCAACCCCAACCCCTACTTGCGCTGTGTCGGGGGTTCAGTTTAAAATCCGTGAGAAGAAAGTGCGTCCTGCTTCCTCTCTGCGGATGGACTTACTTCTGTTCATCGCATTTGTGTTCCTGTTTTGTTCACCCAGCGGGTTGTGATTTCCTTCTGCCTCCCATTTGGGATCTGAGCTAAGTCATCTTTAAAACGGGGCCAAGAGACCCCCCTCCACCCCCAACCTCTGCAGGGGCTGCTTCCAGCCTGATAAACCCGGGTCCACAGTCACACACATGGCGTGGGGAAATTCGAGGCGGCACACGGTACAATTTGCCCAACACTGGGGTCCCAGCTGACTGCTGTGAGAAGCTGAAGCTTTTTCCTCTGCCTTTGACAGGAGGCGAAGCCCCCAGGCCCCCTTCCAGGCCTCTGGCCTCTCATGCCCTCTGCCCCAGAGAGGGGCCGACGTCCACCCTGCTGCCTGCCCGCCGGGCTCCCTTGGCCTCGCTGGCGTTGGCAGGGAACCCTGGTTCTGTCGCACACCTGCTGCGGGGTGGGGCAGGGAGGCTGCCCTCCCGGAGCAGCGGGGCCCCTCTGAAGTCAAGGACTAGGAGGCTGCTCTCGGTTCCTCCCAGGTGTCAAAGCGGCGTTTCCAGCCACAGAAGTGGGGCTTCTGGGGTCACAGCCACCCAGCAATCTCACAGCATCTGAGACTTCAGAAGAGGTTCTGGGAAGTTGAACAGGGAACAGGGTATTTCTTGCACTTCCCCCAGATTCTTTCTAAACACCGCCTGTTTCTTCCATGGATTCCTTCCACGAGGCAGCACGGAGGAGCCGGGCAGCTGCACACAAGAGCCTTCTTCACCCACGCCCCCTACAGGCCGAGGCGGCAGCTGGTTTGGGCGTTTCTGTGGGGAGGATGGGGACGGGACGTTTCTCAGCCGGGCCTCGCGGTCCCATCCCTGTCCGGTCAGTGGAAGGTGCCCAAGACCCAGGTCCGCAGCGTGCCCACGCCTCACAGACGCTCCCCGCAGCCGCATGATCTGCTCGCCGGGGACAGACGATCTCTGGGCAGCGGTGGGAGCCTTGTTCTCAGCTGACCTCCTCCCCCATTTCCCTACTGAGAAGTCGGGGAGCTGCCTGGCCTGCGACTGCTGCCAGCCCCTCGTCTGCCTGCCCTCCCCGAGGACGGCTCTGGTGCCCAAATGCAACAGAACAGTGTATGCGTCGGGGTTGGAAGGCTGGCTCCAAGCACACCCACGCCCCCTGGCCCCTCCGAGATCACTGGCACACAGCTTAGATCCCCCGAGCCTCAGCCCCTCACCTGTAGAATGGCAAGTAGCTCCCAGGTCATGAGCGCGCTGAGCAGACGCAGGGGTCTATTTCGTCTTCTGACTGAGGTTCCCAGAGGCTCTGGGCCCAGCCACCGCGCAAGGGCGCCTCGATCCTCTGCGTTTCTCTTGCCTCTGTCTTCTCCGCGTGTTGGCTCTGACCGTGGGCTGGCTGTCCTCACAGTCACTGCGTAGCTGCCAGGAGCCGCCCCTTGTCCTTAAATCCCCCTTCTCACCTAGGAAGACTTAGAGCACACCGCTTCCCACAGTGGAGGAACATGAGCTCCGAGGAGGTTCGCTGTGACGGGTCCACCCCGTATGGAGGGGGCGGGGCCGTGCCTGCTCACGCCCCGTATGGAGGGGGCGGGGCCGTGCCTGCTCACGCCCCGTATGGAGGGGGCGGGGCCGTGCCTGTTCACGCCCCGTATCGAGGGGGCGGGGCCGTGCCTGCTCACGCCCCGTATGGAGGGGGCGGGGCCGTGCCTGCTCACGCCCCGTATCGAGGGGGCGGGGCCGTGCCTGCTCACGCCCCGTATGGAGGGGGCGGGGCCGTGCCTGTTCACGCCCCGTATGGAGGGGGCGGGGCCGTGCCTGTTCACGCCCCGTATCGAGGGGGCGGGGCCGTGCCTGTTCACGCCCCGTATCGAGGGGGCGGGGCCGTGCCTGCTCACGCCCCGTATCGAGGGGGCGGGGCCGTGCCTGCTCACGCCCCGTATCGAGGGGGCGGGGCCGTGCCTGCTCACGCCCCGTATGGAGGGGGCGGGGCCGTGCCTGTTCACGCCCCGTATCGAGGGGGCGGGGCCGTGCCTGCTCACGCCCCGTATCGAGGGGGCGGGGCCGTGCCTGCTCACGCCCCGTATCGAGGGGGCGGGGCCGTGCCTGCTCACGCCCCGTATGGAGGGGGCGGGGCCGTGCCTGCTCACGCCCCGTATGGAGGGGGCGGGGCCGTGCCTGCTCACGCCCCGTATGGAGGGGGCGGGGCCGTGCCTGCTCACGCCCCGTATCGAGGGGGCGGGGCCGTGCCTGCTCACGCCCCGTATGGAGGGGGCGGGGCCGTGCCTGCTCACACCGCCGGGCCCCTCGTGACCTGGTGTGCGGTTGGCCTGCTGTCTGACGGGAGAGGAGGAGAAACAGTTACTGAGACCCTTGGCGTTTAGCCCTCAGTGGGCGGGCTCTCGACAGCACTCCTGCCATAGTTGATGACGTCAGCACCACGATCCTGGCTACACCCGCTCCCCTTCTGTTGCTGGCCTGCGCCCCAGGGGGTGAACCTGTGGCCTCAGCCTGAGTGGGAGACGGCAGCCTCAGGTGTGACCGAGGGCTCCGGCCTTCTTGGTCTCCTGGGTCTTCATGGGTCCCTTGGCTGCTGAGACCCATGCAACAGGCTACGGGTGATTCTTCTCCTCCTTTGCAGATTAAAGCGTGTTAGTCGCTCAGTCATATCTAACCCTTTGTGACCCCGTGGACCATAGCCCGCTGGGCTCCTGTGTCCATGGGATTCTCTAGACAAGAATATTGGAGTGGGTTGCCATGCCCTCCTCCAGGGGATCTTCTCAACCCAGGGATCGAACCCAGGTCTCCTGCATCGCAGGCGGATTCTTCATCATCAGGGCGAGTGCACGCTCGCTCCTGTTCCTCTCTCCCATGTGTCTCTCCCAGCTCTGCTTGGCGTCAAGACACGACATTCACTGCACTTAGAGTCAGAGACTGGAGGGCAAAGCCTCCTGATGCCTACCCAGAGTTCTGCGCCCGTGTCCGTCAGCCCCGGGGAGCCACAGGCTTTGTGAGCAGCGTTCTCCACACTCCGGGGCTGCTCAGCAAAACTTCCCAAATCTTGCCCTGTTCTGCAGGAGAGAAGCTGATGGGCACACCACAGGGGCCTCCAGTTGGCTGTTTCTTTGTTTTTTAAGAATCCCTTTCTCCTGCATGCTGTTCTTCTGGGCTGACTTAGGACCCATGCTTCTGTCAAGCTGGGCAGTCTCCCCCGGCCTGGCTGGGGCAGGTGGCAGGACTCGGTAGACTGTGACTCACACGGAACATCCCCCCACTCCGACCCCGATGTCCCCCTGCTCCTGTGGCCACCGGCGGAGAGGCTCAGCCTCGGAGATGGGAGGTGGCTCCTGAGACAGCCTCTGGGGCCCTGTCCAGTCCTGTGGGGGCTGGAGAAGGATGGGGGCCTTTCCCCGGCCCACCGACCACACAGTGTGGGCTCCTGGCCAGTGACAGTGGTATAGACTCGGATGCCCTCCCCATGGGGGTGGCTGTCTCTAAGGGGGAGTCTCAGCAGGCCGCTGCTTTGCTCGGGTCCCACGTGAAGACAGCAAGGGGCCGAGTGGGCCCACATCTCAGCCACCTCTCCATGCAGAGCCTCGCTCACTCACCGACCAGGGACACCTCCTGGAAAGCACGAGATTTTCCAGAGATGTGAATTTTGCTAAAAACAGCCCCCCTTCCCTCAGGCCTCAGAGTCTGACTTTCCCTTGCGTGTTTCAAGGCGCCGAGTGACAATACTGCGATTTCTGGGGCCCAGGGGACCCGGGCTGCCAGGGGCTACCAGCGGGGTGGTCACCCAGCTCCAGGGGCCACACGGAGCCCTGCGGGCATGGCCACCGCAGCCGTACGGGCTCCTGGGAAGGGCTGAGCGCCTGCCTCCCCCAGGAAAGCTGTGTTGTGACATTCTTGAAGGGCCCGCTAGCAGCCACGGGAAAACATAATTAGCATGTCAGAGAGGGTTCAGCTTGTCAAAACTACTAATCCTTGAATTCCATCACCTGCCCAGGCAGTGGGCAGGATTCAAGCGACGGTGGCCCTGTGGGAACATGGGCTGCGGTGCCGGGCTCGGGGGGCATCTGGCCCCTGCCCAACCCCTGGTCAGTCCTTGGGGGGCCTTTCTGAGGACACCCTTGCTGGGCTGGGCTGGTCTTGCTGGGGAGGGGTGAAGGATGAACGTGATGGAGGGGCTCCCCTACCAGCAGAGGGGGAGAGACTGCAGGCTCTGTCTGTCCCTTGGTGGGCGTTTGAGAGCCACCTGGCAAGACATCAGAGCGCTGGGCTCGGGGGCACCAGGAACAGGGCCATCGCCACCTGAGACCGCACCAGCTGAAGCCCAGTCCTGCCTCGAGCAGGTGCTTGCAAGCTTCTCTGTGCATGCAGATGCCTGGGTGTTAAACACAGTTCTGCTTGTCCATGGGCTCACAGGACCAAGGGTGTCTCTCAGGCCTCAGTCCGCTCACCTGCAAAACAGCAGCCGTCACGCCTTCGCATCCAAGTCTGAGGATTCGACGAGAATGGACGTCCCAGGCCGGGGGCCCCTGCGACAATGGTTATGTTAAGGGGACATGCCTGGCTGGGCTGGGACTAAGGGCTCAGACGGGCACCCGCGGTAGGAAAGGCAGCCCGTCCGGGTGCTCCTCTGGCCCGGCACTGACCGGGCACATGGAGCAGCTTCTCAGACGCTCCTCCTGGCAGCGGGCACCGTCTCAGGTTCCGGCCCAGCAGCCTGAGGCTCAGGGGCCTTCGGGGGCCGGAGTGGTGGGAGCCAGGCCAGCTCGTGTGGTACGGAAGGGCGGTCTGGGCGGCCCCCTTGTCTCCTTCTGCTGGAGTCTGTGCACAGCCCAGCGACACCCCTCCCGGCCCCCGCGGCCCTGTGCGCGCCTCTGCTCTGGCTGCCACCCACGGGCTGGCTCCGGGTCTGCTTGGGCCAGGTGGATGGGCAGGGCTGGCGAGTGTGAGGGGCCACGCTCCCAAGGACAGACGAGTGGACACCTCTGAGGCCTCTGGGGGCCTGTGCCCAGCCCTGGCCGGCGGCCGCTTGGGCCAAGTGCACCACAGCACCCAGGGAAAGAGCTCCTCCTTCTGAGGCTGGGGGGTCGGGGGCAGGTGTGCAGACCCCCGATAGGGCCCCGCACCACCTCTGTGCACCAGCCCCTCAAGCTCCAGGGCCTGCAGCTCAGAGCTGGGGCCTCAGCCCCGGGCCTCTCCACGGCTGCCTCCCTGTGCCCACCCGCCCATGGCCCTTCCAGCCCATCACCAGCTGTTCCCACAGGCCACGGAGCCAGAGAGAGGGGCAGCCCAGCCCCAGGTGCTGAGGCAGGCAGGGAAGCTTCCGAGGCGTCGCCAGACAAATGAGAGGCACGGGCCCCCACCCCACCCCTTCTCCCCCAAACAAATGAGCTGCCTCTCAGCGGCCCGAGGGAGATCTGTCTCTCTCCCAGCCGGGCGGCCGCCAAGCTCTCGACATGCGAATCCGTCTCCATCTAGGGGCGCACACCTAAATTTATAGACCGCGGTGACACACCCCCTCCCAGGAACATCCGTTAGCAGCGATAAACACGGGCTCCCGCTTTGGAGACAAATGCCCCAGGTGTGGAATTCAAAGCCATGGCAGTTGAGTCACGGGCAGACCTGGAAAGACGGGGGAAGCCAGCACGTCCAAGCCCACCGGGTTTGGCCCAGTTTCCCCAGCCCCATCTGTGGTTACTTATCCCCCATGCTGGCCTGACCACCCATCGCAGGCTCAGAGGCCCTGGGCGAGCCAGGTGAAGAAGGTGGGAGTGGTCATGGGAGGTGGTAGCCTGAGCCTTGGGCCCCCCGAACCCCCACTTTCTGGCTGGGAGCCTGGGACTGAGGAGGAGGATGGGGGAAGCGCTTCTCAAGGCGGCCACAGCCTCGCACGTCCAAACTATGTGGGAAGTTAGCCCACGGGGCTCCCAGTGATGCCTGGGAGATGCCCTCTGCCCCTTCCCGCCTTGTCAGGCTGCTCATGGGCCCCAAGAGCCTTAGGGACTGAGGCATGAATTCCTGGACCCTGGTCTCTTTCTTGGGCTTTGAAGACCCTCTGGAGGGGCCAGGCTCCGTGGCGCCCTGGGGGATGTCAGCCTGGACCCCTTGGGGAGGCCCCCAGATGGAGGAGAGCAGCTGTGCCCTGGCTGCTCTGACCTGGGGGCCAGCAACCCAGGGGCCTCGCTCCCTCCAACCTGACCTCGCTGCCCCACACCCTCTGAGCATCCCACGGGCAGGCACCTCCTCCCAGCACCCCCACTGCAGAGAGGCGTCCAGGAGGCACAGCAGCCCCAGATCGGGTCTGTCCGCCTCTCCCTAGCTTGTCCCGCTCCAGCCAAGCCCAGTGTCTGCACCTCGAATCATCCTTTTCTTACCGGCTTCTAGACCCTGTCTGACGTTAGCATCAACTGGTTTACCGGCACGGTCCTGACTAGGAGAGGTGGGTCTGCCCGAGGTGTGAGTGGGGGCAGGGCCAGGGCATGGACGCAGGACCACTCTGCCACTTCCCACCCCCAACTCCGGACCCTCAGCTCCTGTCCCAGCTACAGCAGCAGCGGTGCTGACCCTGAGGGGCTCTCGCCAGGCCTCAGGCCACAGAGTAAAGCCATCAGCAGGATGATGCTGGCAAGGCAGGCGGCACACGGGCCGTCAACCTGGGCTCTGGTGCCAGGGACACGGCCGAGTCCCGCAGCCTCTCCTGATGGAGCCTGCAGCACAGGCTGCCTGGGTGTCCGTCCCTTCCCGGATCAGCTCTCGAGGAGCCTGTCGGTGTCTACTGGGTCTCTCTGCGCCATCTTGATGGCTTCTGGGCTGGAGAGAGACCACCCTTCATCACCAGGATGTGAGGATGAGCTCCTTGCAGACATCTGGACGCCCAAAGGACATCTGAAGGAAGTCACCATGGGCCTGGACCCTTCCGCAGTCCTCGCCGTCTCTTTTTAATGTGCTGGGTCTTAGTTGCAGCATGTGGGACCTAGTTCCCTGACCAGGGATTGAACCCAGGCCCCCTGCATTGTGAGAGCGGAGTCTTGGCCACTGGACCATCACGGAAGTCCCTCCCGAGTCCCCTTGCAGGCCCAAGGCCCAGAGCTCTCGGAGGAGCTCTGTCTGAGGATGGGACACAACCAGCATCCTGGGCTGAATGAACAGCCGGAACTGGTGTTCCCAGAGCTCGAGAGGCTCCACCCCTCCTCACACCTGCTTCCTACACAGCTCTGTGCACACGCGGCCTGGGGAGGGACGACACGGCTGTGTGCACACGCGGCCTGGGGAGGGACGACACGGCTGTGGGCACACGCGGCCTGGGGAGGGACGACACGGCTGTGTGCACACGCGGCCTGGGGAGGGACGACACGGCTGTGTGCACACGCGGCCTGGGGAGGGACGACACGGCTGTGTGCACACGCGGCCTGGGGAGGGACGACACGGCTGTGTGCACACGTGGCCTGGGGCCGGAGGGCACGGCTCTGTGCATACGTGGCCTGGGGCTGGAGGGCACGGCTGTGTGCACATGCGGCCTGGTGCCGAGGGGCCGCTTAGCCTCCAGTTTCCTCACTTCCGTCCCCTGCTTCCATACAGGCAGGTCTCAGACCTCCAGCGCATCGCCCATCTCAGGGACAGCCTCCTCCTGGAGGGGGACCATTTCCCCATTCCACAGGTCAGCCTGGGTTTCAGAGTCAGAAGCGATGGCCACACCCCTCCCCCGCAGGCTTGGCAGGTGGCTCTCAGATGGCCTCGGCAGCCAGCAAAGAAGCTGTCCCATGCTGTGGCCCCAGGCGACCTCTTTCGCCCCACCAGCCTGCCCTGTGCATCAAGCTGTGCTCCAGACGCACCAGAACACTGTTGGGAGAATCACATTTCTAGTTAAGTTGTGAGGTGTGTGTGTGTGTGTGTGTGTGTATGAAAGAGCCTGGTTGATTTGGGGTTTGTTTTTTTTTTTTTTGCATTTTCCGATTACCACCTTGGAAAACAAAGCAGAAACTGCTATGAGCCTATTATAGCAAGACAGGTATGATTTCAGACTGCACCGGCTGAGTTCTGTGTTTGCCTCCTGGCCCTGCTGCCCATCGACTCTGCAGCCTGGAGCTGGGGCTTATGCTTCCTGAGCCTCAGCCTTCTGGTCTGTGAAATGGGGATGTGGTAACAGTGACTTCAGGGCAGTTGTGACAACCACACGGGATGAAGCACAGAGGCGTTCAGCACGGCCCTGGCCTGGGTTTGTGCTTCTGAAGCAGCTGTTACTTGTGTTATTTTCATGAGGCATCTTGTTAGACAAGAGAGAAAGAGGGAAGGGAGGGAAGGAGGGTGGTGGGAGGGAAGGGGGGCTGGTGGGAGGGAGCTAACATATCTCTAACTTGGTGGCGCAGTGGTAAAGAACCCGCCTGCCAATGCAGGAGATGCAGGAGACTCAGGTTCCATCCCTGGGTCGGGGAAGTCCCCTGCAGGAGAAAATGGCTATCCGCTCCAATATTCTTGCCTGCAGAATCCCACGGACAGAGGAGCCTGGTGGGCTACAGTCCAAGGGGTCTCAAAGAGTCAGACATGACTGAGCACGCATGGGAGGAAGAGCCAAGCCCCCACTCTCTGTCTCAAATCCTAGAATGGGCTTTAAGCAGGATCCGAGCTCTAATCCTCTCAAAGAGTCATGTCTTGAAGGTTGCATCCCTGAAGGTGGGAGCTGAGATGGGACGCCACAGGAGCTTCTAGCACTTGCTCCGAGAGGCCTCAGGCGACTCTTTGTGCTGCTGCTGCCCCAGGAGGCAAATTCCGGGCTGTGTCCGGGGTCTGGGGGCTGTGGGAGCCACCCCAGTGACGGCCAGGCTGCCAGAGGGAGTCGGGGAGGCAGGCGGGGCGGGGAAGATGCTGGATCCTCCAATGCGCCCCAGAACCTGAGGTGGACACACCCCACTGTTCTTAGGGCTCTTGCCCGACTTTTTTAAAGCCAGCTCCCCCTCCTCCCAGGCGGCTGCTGGCACTTGGTAATTTTCAAGGGATGAAGAGACTGATACTTTCCCAGACAGGCAGGGAAAGCCCCATCCGGGGAGGGGTGGGGAGGCGCATGGGGTCTTGTGAGGACTCGGCCAACAGGTAAAGAAGCACGGGCTGTGATGTGGGCAGGATGATGCAGCCACAGCCCTCCAGGGCTGCTGGCAGGCTCTGCACCCGGAGACCTGCATGCAGGACCCCGCCCCCGAGGGCCTGTCCGGAGACCACTAGGACCTCCCACCACAGCCAACAAGGGAAGGAGCTGCCCAGAGTCGGGGTTCCTTAACAACTCAACAGTGCATGCTCCGTGCCCCGAACCACTTCGCCAGGGTTAGGCGCCTCCCCGCCAGCCCTCCTGGCTCGTGTCCAGTTCTGTCTTATGAGGATGGAGCCAGCCTGCAGCTTGCCTCCTCAGCACCCTCCTTCCCTCCCTCCTTAGAAACCGTTTGTTTGGCACAACGGCATGCTTAGCCGTAGATATTCCCAGCCACACATCCCAGAGGCCAGGGTGGCCCTTGAGACCCGCTACGTATGTAAACTCAAGTCTGGCAGGTGGGGCACCTGGAAAACTCACTGTTTTCTTGATCGTAGGAGGCTGGTTCAGACACATCCCTTTTGCCCTTCACCCGTCTCCTTCCCTCCAGCCTGAAATGTGAATGAGGTCGGGGCTGTGGCAGTCATTTTGTGAGCAAGAGGCTGAGTGGGTCCCTGACGTCACTGTGGGGTACAGACAGCAGACCTCAGGTGGTGCTAGTGGGAAAGAACCTTCCTGCAATGCAGGAGACACAGGAGATGGGGGTTCGATCCCTGGGTCGGGAAGATTCCCTGGAGGAGGAAACGGCACCCACTCCAACACCACTCCAGCATTCTTGCCTGGAAAATCCCATGCACATAAGAGCCTGGCGGGTTGCAGTCTATGGGGCTGCAAAAACTCGGACACGACTGAGCGACTGAACACACACACGTGTGGGAGAGACAAAGAATCTGAATTTGAATAAGTTGCTGCAGTCAGGCTTCTGCGATGTCGCTCAATGTCAACTCCGCCTGGTCCCCACCCCACTAAACCTTTAATGAAGGAATCTACTGAAGCAAACTTTCTTGGTCTGTGTGTGATGAAGCCTTGGGAAATGAGTTAAGACTGAACTGTTCCTCCTGCCAGTTACTTGGGCCGGTTCTTCTTGTAGATGGAAGGATGAGCCCGTCACTTTAGCTCTGGGCCGTGGAGTTCAGTATAGCCTGCAATGGAACCCAGTCCCCTTCATGGAAACAGCAGATTCGATGTTTGGCCTGGAAACTGAAGAGAAATCTCCGTATGTTCAGCTGGGAGCTGCCTGCATCAGGATCGCCTGGGGAGGCTGTTGGGGTCCTGGGCCCCCCAGACTCTCCTAGTAGGGACCCCTGGGGGCTGCAGGAGGGGGAGGAGGCACTGCTTTTAGAACGAGCCCCTCCCCTGCCCAGCTAAGCCCTCGCCCCTCCGCAGAGTTAGAGTCCTTGAGCTGGTCCCACCTCTTCACTCATTTGGGAAACACTGCTCTGGGGTCCCTCTGAGCCTCCCCTCTGTGGGCAGGACCCCTCCGAACCCAAGGCATCTCCTGTCTCGAGATTTCTCCAACCATCAAGGAAAGTGCAAGCTCAGCCTGGAAAAAGCTGTCATTAATGACACTGAAGTGTGGCCACTGCAGTCCCGCAACTCGCAGCCATCCACCTTCCATCCCCCGGCCAGCTGCCGTCCACACAGCTGTCCACCGCCGCCGGGCCCCGGACCTCACTCGAAGCCCTGCTCCCCGTACCCTCCGCTCTGTGCGTGCACGTCTGTGTGAGCCAGCACGCTGGCCCCTCCCCGGGCCCTCCTCATAGGCATGTGCACACATGTGTGTGTGTGTGTGAACACACATACGTATACGGGACCCCCCCCAGCGCAGCCCTCCCCGGGCCCTCCTCATGGGCATGTGCACACGTGTGTGTGTGTGTGTGTGCACACGTATACGAGACCCCCCCAGCCCAGCGTTCCCCGGGCCCTCCTCATGGGCATGTGCACGTGTGATACCACTAGATACCATTAGATACCACTCTAATGCACACACACACACACGTGTACGAGAGTCCCCCACCCCGGCCTTCCCCGGCCCCCACACCTAAGCAGCGTGCTAGATGTGAAGTCGATTCAGGACACAATTCCTGGGCGGTTAGCAGAGTCGCCCCGGGAACAGTCACTGCTTCTCTTCCAGGTGTTTACCTGGGAGCCGAAAACGTCACATCCCTCATGTCTCAGGAGCCGCTCAACAGCGCTGGGAGTTAGGGCCTCGCTGTCCCGCCTTCAGAGGCTGAGAAGAGGCTCGGGCTGGGCGGGGGGCGGGCCTGCCTGCCTCCCAGCTGGTGGGCGGAGGGGCTGGGATTGAGTCGGGGGTCTCCTGACATCCCCCCACACCCCGGGGGCACTCTCATCGGCCCCTTGCTCAGCTGAGCTGCCCAGGGCTCATGGCCGGGTGCTGAGGAGCCCGGGGGGGCCTGGGTTTCTCGGGCTGCATTTTACACAGATGCTGCCCCCACCCCAGACAGATACCCGGCGCACCCCAGCCTGAGCCTGGATTCGCACTCGGGCTGTGCCTGGGCTGCCATGTTACCCTGCCCCCAAGGCCGTTTCTCGAGGCCACCGAGAGGAGCGGGGGACCGGGACAGGAGAGCGTGAGCAGCAGGGCTGGAGATACCTCCCCACGGCCACCCAGCCCTGTCCTGGAGGAAGGAGAGGAACTGGGGACACCAGGAAGGCGTGGAGGCTGGTGGGGGCCCGCCCCCTACTCCCCCAGGGACGGGTGGGAATCATCCAGAAGTGGGACCTGCCCGGAGGGGAACCGCAGCCCGAGCGTGGAGGTGCTGGCGGCTGTGTTGTCCGAGGGGGTGTGACCACACCTCAGGGGCTGCCCCCACACAACGGGCGGAGCTTCCCTGGGGCTGGGCCTTGCAGAGGGATTAGCTAAGTGAACAAACACTGAGCCCCCGGCCTGGTGCTCAGAGGGGAGGGGTCCCTGCCCTCGGGGTCCCGGCTCCGGGGCTGCAGGCCTGGGGAGGCACAGGCGGTCGTGGGGTCATTTCTGCTGGCCACCATGGTGTCATCACCGCGGGTCCCACGTGTCTCCACTCCCCTGGCTCCACGGTTGGCACTTCCTGGGTCTCTGTGGGTGGTGGGGCCACGGGACAGCTTCTGACCAGTGAGCTCAGAGCAGGACGGGGTGTGGCACTTCCAGGCTGAGCATTCAGTTTCTGGAGCAGGACGCTCTGGGGCCAGCCTGTTCCCATGGGGCGGCTTGGCCAGCCTGCCTGTGTGTGGCCAGAGCCTGGGGCTGACCTCATGGCCACGCAAGCACGCGGGCCCTACACCTTCCTTTATTCAGCGACAGAGACTCTGTCCAGCTCTCCTGGCTAATCCAGGTGCCAGAGGCCCGACCCGTGGTCCCTCGTGACGCTGTGGGTTGCAGAAGTTTTGTAGGATGGGTTTCCCCAAACCTGCCACCTGAGGGAGAGGGAGAGGGTGTTGAAGGCGGGGGTCTGGGGATTCCCCACCTTCTCTGCCCACCCATGGGCATGTGCTGACGCCGGATGACTTCTGAGATGTGGGTTCTCCGTGACCCCACCCCCTTCTGCGTGCCCCTCCCAGGCCTGCCCCGGGTGCCGGCCCCCCTGCCCCTGCTGGCAGAGCTGCTCAGCGCCCGGTCCGGGGCCAGGTGGCCGGCGCACACGGGAGATGCGAGGCCGGCCCAGCCAGCCCAGGCGGCTGTCACGTGGCCAGAGGACCCGCTGGCATGGGGCCCGGGAAGCGGGGGGAGTTCACAGAGCTGATTCATGACCCCGTCCGTCCCAGGCCCTGGCAGGTCTCAGGCCTGGAGGCACAGCTGGCCTAGAGGGCGGTGTGGACGGGCTCCTCTCACCCGCAGAGCCAGCTTCTCCTTCTCCCCGACAGAGGTGGAGGTGAAGGTGTCTGCTCCCCATGAATCTTCGTGAGAGAGCGCCCTGGGCTGATGTAATTAAGCCCGTGCATCTGGTTGCCATAGCGTTTCTGCCAGCGCTGTGCCCATCAGCTGCAGAAGTGGGTCACACGTTCACCTCCTCCTCATTTGTGAACTTCTGTAAAATAAAGATAAATCTGATCCAAGCGTGCGCCCCGCTCACAGCTGTGAACTCGCCCCCCGGCTGCTTCCCCCGGTCCCTGCCTGCCCGTGTCTCCTCTGGGTGCTGGGTCGTCTCTGCTCTGAGGCCTGTGGGCAATCTCCACAGCGGAGGCCCAGGCAGCAGCTGCAGGCTGTCCTGGAGGGTCCAGGGAGATAGCGCCCGGCCGCCCAAGTGGTCTGCGGGGCTGCCTTGCGATGAGTGGGCGCTGCAGTGGGGAGGCGCGTCCCGCCTGTAAACATCAACGCTGGATTTTCGCCAGCCTGGGGCGGGGGGCCCAGAAGGGTCCCCTGCTCTGTCGTCACACCCCGCCTGGGGTGGCCCAGAGCACAGAGCCACTGTTTACAGAATTCCTGCCTGAGCCAGACCCAGAGGACGCAGAACGACCGGGCAGGGCGCGGGGCCTGGCGGAGGCGCTACAAAAGGGGAGGGAAAGCACACTGTGGTGGGGTCTGCAGCCCCGAAGCTGTGCCCTCCCCGCCCGGGTCCCTGCATGTGCCTTACTTGTAGGGTCTGCAGCCGTCATGGAGTGAAGGGCCTCCAGCTGAGGTCCTGCCATCAGATGGGAACAAACTCCATGACAGACACCCTTGGAAGAGGAGGCCCGGGGACAGGAGGCCGTGCGAGGAGGGAGCTTCCAGCCAGGGGACCCGGGGCGCTCGCAGCTGGAAGGATCCTTCTGGGGAGCCCCCAGGGAAGCGCGGCCCTGCCACACCTTGGTCCTGGACTCGTGGGGCCCGGGCCGGAGAGAACACAGCGCTGTGGTCTTCAACCACCCACTGTGGGGACAGGTCGGGGCAGCCCAGGATAGTCACCCGCCCCCGACACACATCGGGTGTGCCTCCCAAAGGCTGGCCTGATGGCTGGGGCATCTCAGTGGGTCAGGAAGGGGCTGCACAGAGCTGGGGGCCAGGGTCTGGGAGGCACGCCGTTAAACTTCTCTCTTTTTGTGCGTTTCTAGCATCTCTGACCCCTGTGGGAGGACAGTGCCGGCCTGGGAGTCACAAGACAGACGCAGAGTGTGAATCCAGGGAGCAGGCGATGGCACGGCCTGCCTGTCGGGGGCCCTGGGGTGTGCGGAATCTGCAGCAGGAGGCCCCAGGGGAAGCCCAGGCTCGGCCCTCTCCCAGGGGTCCCGGGCGACACTCAGTGATGACACGGGGTGGCTGGGGGCCTGGCGGGGAGGCAGTGAGCAAGACCCCACCCCATGCTCCTGTGTAAAGCTTCCCATCCGATGCGTGGGGTTGGGGGTGAATAAACAGATGAAGAATCGGGAAAGAACACGGTAGGAGCCGCTGGTAGAGAAGCAGATGGTCAGAGTGTATGGGGGGGCGGGTGGGAGGCATGCGGCCTCCAAGGAGGGGACGTCAGGCTGGGATCTGATGACAGGAGACCGCCCCTCTGAATCCGGGGATGGAGATCCACCAGGGGAAGGGGGGTCGTTCCAGGAGGAGGAGTCCCCCTCCACCGCCCCCAGGAGGGCGCTCTGATGGACAAAGCTGGCGGGCAGGAGGGTGCCAGGCAGGGCCGAGGGGCACTGGGGCGCCGGGCAGGGCCAGGCCAGGTGCATCAGGTGTGCAAGGCAGGTGGGGGCGGGTGCAGCCTGGTGTCCTGGGTGGAGGGCAGGGAGCAGAGGGAGGCAGTGGGGGACCCCCATCCGCGTCGGCTCAGGTCCAGGAGTGAAGGTGGAATGGGGGGACCCGCATGGGTTTGGAGACCGCTTGAGGGCCGAGTGGACACCACGTCACGTTGGCTGGAATCAACGACGGGGAGGGGTCTCCATCCAGCACATCCCGGGAAGGTGGTCCGAGCAGTGGGGCGAGTGCGGTGGCCGGGCGTCTTTGGGGACGGAGACCCTGCGAAGCGCAGACATCAGCGGGCAGCTGAGGTGAGGGCCTGCAGTGAGGGGAAAGCTGGGCTGGACGCGGTGAGTGGGCCCCGGCCGGCTCATGGTGGGCGCCCAGCAGACCCCAGCCAGTCTGCCTCCAGACTCTCCCCAGCTGGAGGGGATGTGGCAGGAGGGGAGGTAGGCAGGGGGTAATGCTCAGCTTGGAACCGGGGAGGTTCCAGAGAAGGCAGAGGCCTCTGGACCAGCCTGTGGCTCAGGGACATGCTGGCTGGTCACGGGGGGCCAGCGGGAGGCAGAGGCCCCCACCTGGCATCTCTGGGACTGCCCTCTGGGCCCCGTTTGGAGCCTGGGGACCTGACGTGGATGAGCCACACTGCCAGCCCTCCGGGGCCTTGGCAACTGCCCTTCCCCCGGGACAGGAAGTTGCATCAGCCTGGGATCCAGCTCACATCTGCCCTTGCTCCCTGAGGCCCCAGCACGCTGCCTCCTAAAGGCATGTTTTTGCCACTGTCTGCCTCCCAGCTTGGTAGCAGGAAGGTCAGATTCCCCGTGAGTGACCTTGGGGAGCCACGGGGCTGATGTGGCAATGTGGGCTGGAGAGCCTTCTGGAAACACGAGTGAGTTTGTTTCTAGGGAGACACCCAGCACACGTCATCTCGGGGCTCTCTGTGTGGGCAGGGCTGGGGGCTCCTGAGAGGCCCAGTCCAGGGTGTGCTGTCCGCTGTCAGCACACCTCCAGGCCGGCTCGCTGGGCCTGCCTGGCAGTGGGAGACAGAGGAAACCAACCCCCACCTCGAGCTGTGGGCCTCCCTGAATTCCTTGATCACCAGACAGGGTCTTCCCCTTGGCTGGACTAAAGAGGCTTTTGTAGGAGCTCAGGCTGGATCTGGTGGAGTGAAAAACGCCCCTGCACATGCCAGTCCATTCATGAGCTTCATCTGATGCCCTCTGGGCGCCCAAGGCTGTGCCAGACCAGGGGTGGGTGCTGAGGGGCGAGATGGACCCTGAGCACCTTCGTGAGAGGCCAGGGAGTGTCCACAGGGTAGCTGGAAGGTGGTTTGGGATGGACGGAGCAGGAGGCATGAGTGTGATGTGGGAGCCAGGACAGGAGGCAGCTTGGCCGGGGTTGGGTCAAGTCCCCCAACTCCCTATGTGGCGTCCTCACCGGGGACCAGAACGTGACCTCATCTGGAAACGGTCTTTGCAGCTGTAACCGCCTGTGGCATCCCCTTCGTCCCCTTCCGGATTCCGGGCTCTGGGTGTGGGGCCTTGGCCGAGGCCGGGTGCCAGTCCCAGCGGAGCTCAGCTTAACAGGCTCGGAGAGGGCATCTGCAGGATAGCACAGTCCTCAGAGCTCCTGGTGATGAGACGCTGTGCTCCAGACCTGGGACCTAAACTCGACATCGCCAAGGACCAGTGGAGGGACAGCAAGCAAAACCCTGGCTCTCTGGTCCTCCGTTTCCTCTTAAAACTCAGCTACAAAATGAGGTGTGTGTGTGTGTGTGTGTGTGTGTGTGTGCGTGTATTCAATTGTGTCCAACTCTTTACAACCCATGGACTGTAGCCCGCCAGGTTCCTCTGTCCATGGGATTCTCCAAGCAAGAATAATGGAAAGGGTGGCCAGACCCTCCTCCAGGGGATCTTCCCAACCCAGGGATCAAACCCGCATCTCTTGTGTCTCTTGCATTGGAAGGCAGATTCTTTACCAACTGTGCCACCTGGGGAGCTCAAAATGAGATGCTACACTTACATACAAAATTCATGGTATGGCCATTGTTAAGAGAATCTAGGAAGACACACACATACACACACACACACGCACACACACGTGCACGTGCACACACGCGCACACACATGCAGCACACATACACACAGGCGTGTGCACACACGCACACACAAGCACACACACGCACATACATGCATGCACACACACATGCGCGCACACACATACTCGCACACACATACACACACACACACGAGCACGCACGCACGCACGAGCATGCACACGCGCGCACACAGGCACACACGCACACACTGCATTTCGTCCTTGCTGCCCCACCGTTCAGTCCCCTCATTGCCTCAGAGCCAGAGGGGCCCTTGCCAGTGGCCCAGGCTGCACTCGTCAGACTGGGGCCTGGTCCCACGCTGCTGGGCCTGTGTGAGCCGGTGAGCACTGTTTATCATCCCACAAAGTCCATTTCACTCGGGGATCTGCAGGGAAGGGGGTGGGAACATTGCTTTACTAGCACAACAGACACAGATCTATTACGGAACAGAATTTACAGTACCCTGTCATCTTGAGATAATGAGACTTCAAAGCGCTACTGGACAGGGTCTGGCCACTTCAGGCCACGTCCCTACAGGCTGCATCCTCCTCTGCCTGTAGGAGCCTTGACGGCAAAGCCTGGCAGACCAAGCACCCCAGTCTTCAGTGGAGAAAACACTTCCCGGCTCCCTCACGTGACAGATAGTCCTGTGACTAAGTAACCACCCCTGGGACAAACGAACGTGTCCTATGTCACCTCTAGAAACAGCTCCCAAGGGGCAGTTTGCTAAGTACCCTGTGACTCCTTTCTTTGTGACGCCTTTGTCCCATCCTCCATCCTGTTGACTGGAATAGAGATGTGATGGCTTGAGCTCAGGCTGTCATCTTGGGCCATGAAGACAAAGGCCACACCCTAGGGAAGGCAGACTGCACGCTGGAAAGGTCTGGGTCCTTGTAGCCAAGCTGCCAAACCATCCCTGGGTTGCCCAAGCATAGTCCTAATGGAGAGACTTTCCCTGTAGTTGCCAGAACAAAGGCCCAGCAGTCAGAGCATGACATCAGGGGTGAGAATGGCTGGAGCGTGGGGAGGAGATTGTGAGGGGCTGAGGCTGGGAGGTGGTCAGGGGCAGGCAGCAGGGGCTGGGGGTCCCTCCTGCCTCCTTTCTGCAAATGCCCCAGTCCTCAGGAGGGGATTCCATGCTGGTCATCTGCACCTGTCTGTGAAGTCAGCAGAAGTCCTGTGATGATCCCCCCAAGCCGAAGGAGAGGGTCTTTGAGCTGGGGGTGTCTTTCTGCCTGAGCCCCATCGCTGGCAGGACCAGGGGAGCCCCAAGCACAAGGTCTGGGCAGAATCCTGGGGTCCAGGCTCCAGTGTACCCCTCAGGGATCATATGAAGTGCACCCCTCCTGATATCCGTCCCTGCTAGCCGGGCTGTGCGGGGACCACTTTCCAGGCACAGAGGGGTTCTCAGGTCCCCTGATGCTGTGGCTTGTCAGGCCCTCCCCCTGGGAGGTAGTAGAGGGCATCTCCTCTCATCCTGAGGAGGCCTGGTAGACAGGACCCGAGGGATCTGGGCTGGAGGCGGGGCTCTGGATGGATCGAGGGAGCAGAGACCCAGCGTCACTGTCTCATCCCATCTGCCGCGCGTCTGCTCCAGGTACCCCACAGGACGGGGCTCTGGGAGGAGGGGCCCCACCCGGCGTCACCGTCTCACCCCGTCTGCCACATGTCTGTTCCAGGCAGAGGGGCTCGGCTCCTTCTGGGCTCAGGTCCCTAGCAGTCTGTCCCAGACAAGTGCCTGCAAGAATTTGCTGAGGGAGCCACTCAAAGTCGCCCCCGTCTCCTTTGCTCAGATCTGGGCTCTAACCATCCCTGCCTCCTCCTGCCACCTGGCCTACCCGTGAATTCCCTTCCTTCGCTGAACACCAGTGTCTGCCAACGCACCACCATGGTGTGGCTCAGCCGGCTGCCCCCTGCCCGCCAGACCATGTCTAGGCCAGACTGAAAGCTCTGAGGGTCAGACTTGTCCAAGCGTGCCCCCTGAAGGGAGCAGATTCCTGGCTCAGACACGCTCCCTACATGGGCTGTAGACGAAGGAGGGCGGGGAGGCTGCAGGAGGAGGGACGGTGCTGGAAATCCTAGTTCTGTCCCCCCCTGGGTCCCCCAGGACTCGCCAGGCCCTCTGAGTTTTCTCCTCCTTCTTCCTCTTCCCCTGGGGGAGGGGGTCGGGCTCTTCCCTGCCCGGGGGCCTCACAGTCTGTATTTCGAGGGGCTGCCCTGTGATCCCAGCCCCCTTCAGAGAGCTCGGCCAGGCCTGGGGTGGGGTGGGGCGGGCCGTGGGGGTCACACTGCCCAGGCTGATTCATGGTCCTCAGGGAGCCGCTCGCTGCCGGTTATGGCAGGTTTTTTCCACTCCTCTGCGGGGCCTCTTCCTCCCTGGCAGTAACTTAATTAGCTCTCTCTGTTTTCCAAACAGGCAAGCGTGACTCAGCACTTTCGCACGCGGTCTAAATTTGTCGCTAACCCCCAGGTGTCTTTTAGCCCAGTCCTGCGGGAAATTAGACCACAGGGTCAGAACAGGGATTAGTGGGTGATTTCCAGGGTTTCTGGCTTCCTGGTCCCGCACGGGTGGGTCCGACCTGTCTGCTGGCTGGCTCTGAGCTGGGGTGGGGCCCGCAGATGCCCAAGGCTCCTTCCCCCTCAGGAGCTCAAGCCCCAGCAGTTGCTGGAGTTCAAGAACAAGGCCGTCAGCTCTGCCGATCCGTCCTCGAAGTCTCAGGACTGAAAGGCCGTTGGAGCTTTCCTGGGGCTCCTTGGGGGCCGGTGGGGCGTCAAGGGCCAGCTTCTATGCAGCCGCGTGGGCTGGGGGGCCAGCGCGCTGTCCCTCCCCCAACCTCTTTCCCTTTCCGTTGTCTCTTCTTCCCTCAACCCTGCCCCCATCTCCACCCCCACAAACACCCATTTCTCTGTCTGTGCCAGGCCTGTCCTGGGGTCGGGGGACACCGCCGTGGAGGGGTGGCCGTGGCTCCAGCCCTTGCGGACGTTAGCAGGGGGGCATGGAGGAAACCAGCTGCCCGCTGGGGTGCTGGGACCCAGTGGGGAGGGGCTCTGGGGCCCGTGGGGAGGGGTCCTCGCGTGGCGCTCCTCAGTTTGGCGTCCCGGGGTGACGCAGCACAGGGTCTTCTAGGAGGACAGGGGCCCCCAGCACCCAGACCCCCAGGGGCCCCTCCTTGCCTGCCTCCCTCGCCCTCCCCAGGGCTCACCCTTTCTCTCTGGAAGCGCCTGCTCCCCACCAGGTGTGGGAGCAGCTGCGGCTCTGGCAGGCACAGCCTGGGCGTCCCTTCCTGGGGAGCAGTCAGAGGCAGTGTCCGAGCTGGGGGTTTCTGTGTCTCTGGACAGAGCCCCCCTTCCCTCCTCCACCCCTCACAATCCATCTCTCTCTGCAACAGCCCCTGGACCTGTGTGGGCAGCGGAGACGGCCGAAGGGGGCTGCACGAGCTTGCCGGAGCTGCCATAACAATCCGTGCAAACTCAGCGCTTCAGTCACAGGACGCATGAGCCCTAAATCCAGGAGGCTCTCAGGGACAGTCCGCTGCTCAAGCCCCCAGCTCTGGAGGTGCCTGCGGTCCTCGGCTCCGGCCCTTTCTCCATCTCTGGGCTGGTAGCATGTTCCTTCCTCGATCTTGGCCTCTGACCTTGCGCCTTCTCTCCACCCTGACCTCCTCCCCACTTCAGCAGGAACCCTGACGATGGCACTGGGCCCACGAGCATCATCCAGTATCACCTCCGTCATCTCAAAACCCTCCCCTCGGCCCTGTCTGCAGAGTCTTCTTCATATGTGGATTCCCTAGTCACAGGCCCTGGGCGTCAGCACATGGGTCTCTGTGGGGGGAGGGCTGTCATTCTGTCCCCCAGAGAGTCACCACCTGATCCCCGTCACCCCAGCTCCAGCTCGGCCTGGGAAAGCGCCCCTGGGCCTGAACAACCCCCTGGCAGAGGCTCGGTGGGGCCTGATCCTCATTAGGGCCTAATGAGGCTGACCACCAGCACCGATAAGCTGGAGGCGCGGGGCTCCTTCATTACCGGCTGCAGAACCTAATTATGGATGTGGAATAAATTACGTGTTAACATGGAGATGAGTCCCCGCTTCTCCTGCCATCGTTAAGCAGCCAGATAATAAGGCCAGATGCTTGGAGATGGGGGACAGGCTGCCGACGGCGGCATCAGCACCGCCAGGCGGAGGTGAGCGAGGCAGGGGGTGCTTTTCCCCCTGGAGCGGGACCCGGGCCCATCGCCCCACCAGGCCTCTCCGCTTGGCTTTCGGCTCTTCCTGGGGGCTGCGGCCTCCCAGCAGGGCGCGGCTTCCTGCTCCTTCCAGGCCTGGACTCTGGGCCCTCTCCAGCTGCTTCCTCCTTTCCCTGGTCTGGGTTCCTGGAGAAACAGCTGGAGTCTGCTGGCCTGTGGTCCTGCTACGGGGCCCTGGGGAGAGACCCTCCCCAGCTTGTCCGCCAGGCGGGTGGGGGGCACCCCCGGTCCTGGCTCCCACTGGACCTCCTTTTGTTGGGATTTCAGGAGCCTCTGACCTTCCATTCTCTGCGGTGGAAACCAGGGTGGTGGTCTGAGGCTGCCTGCTTCACAGCCTCGCCCCGTGGGCCCTGGACCCGCCTTCTTGAGGACCCAGTGTGGCCCAGTCCCTGCCCGCTGGAGGTCCAGCCCTTGGTGGGGGACACACTCGGATGGGAACCTGGAGTGCGTCAGTGCGCTCGCCTGCACCCGGAGGGGCACGGAGGCACCTGGCTTGGGGTGGAGGGTGCTGGCCGAGGGAGGCCCACAGCCAGGGTCCGAGGATGTTGCACTCTGCCTGCCGATGCTCTGCCCC